>NC_059076.1:90687365-91316134 GCF_020497125.1 Mauremys mutica
TCCTTTATATTTCACTGACCAAAACTTAGTCTCAGTAAAAACTCCATACGTCATGTAATAGAAGTCACACAATGGTAACCTTTGTTCTGTCTCCTGAGTTTAACTTTTCTCTTTCAGCTGTGCATTTATATCCACTAGGCTTTACAGACACACAGGGCCAAATTCTGTTCATTACTTCAATACACCATCTTAGAGTTCCAGAGAGTTTGAGGGTAGATTTAGGCCCTATTATTATGTGAAGCTTTGTGTGATTGAAATGAACTCTGTTTTGTTTTTCTCTTTTGTAGCCATTATAAGTATTTAGTTGCTTTGATGATGAATTAAAAACATATATTTTTTAAACCGAAATAACATATATCTGTAGGGGTGAACTTTTCATTTTGTTGTGCGGAGACTAAGCTGCTTACCGGGCCGGATTTCCATAAGGCACATTAGTTCTAGGGGCACCTAAAAATTAAAAGTGGCTTAAAAGTTAAAAAGTTAATACATACAGCTCCCCTGCAGGTGGCCAGGCTCCTGGCACAGGTTGGTGGCCACCCAGCCTGTAGGGCTGGAGCAGGGTGAGCATCTGAATCAGTCCGCCTGGAGGCACTGTGAGCCACAGCTGGGCAGGGCAGCTGTTGAGGGTGCTGGGAGTGTCCCAGCCCTTCCCAATCTCAGCCACCCCTCTGCCTCCACCCCATGCTAGGGAGGGAGAGGGAAGGGCATGGCCAGCGCCCCATACACTTGCACGGGCAGAGCCAGAGCATGGCTGTGGAAGGGACAGGAGACACCCAGGGACCGCTCTCCATGGGAAGAGGTACAATCCCTCCCTTGCACCTCACCTGGGTGGGCTGAGAGTGCAGTCCATGGTGGGGAGTATCATGCCTTCCCGGAGAGGCTGTGTTTATATTTCGTTTTATTTCCTTTTTTACAGAAAACACAAAGGTCAGCTGTAGGCAGGGGGGATGGGAGGGGGGCCTTGAAGATGCTGTGCCTAGAGGTGCATAAAGTGTAAATCTGACCCTGGCTGCTTACCTCACATTTACTTTAATACCTGCTGTACAGTTAGTTCTGGATTGTTGCATACAGTTTCCATTTTAGTCATTAGGAATCCTGGATTATGTGTCCAAGGACAGAACTGGATCTGTTGTATTACACTATTTACTCCTTTATAATTGTGAACAGGCCTAGATTAAACACCTTGTATACCGAAATGTACGTTAATTGTACAAGATGGAAGACTTTCAGAATGTAGGACGTGATCCATCTCTAACTGATGTCAATATGTGTCTTTCCCCTGAATTTAATTAAAAGTGGCTCTGTCTGTGTTACTTGTAATAAAACTGGGTGAGGGTGAACTGGATTTCTGTTCCTGTGGAAAAGCTTAAAGTTTTTCCATAATCACCCACTCAATCCATGTATCTTGACACAACAGACCAAACTGGCTCTTGGCTTTATTAAGACCATAATTTGTCTCATTGTGGTCTTATTTCAGGAACAGAGTTTATAAATGGGACACTCAGACCTCCTTGGCCCTTGAGAGAGACAGGGGACTGTTCTCTTGGGATGGACTTCACCTGAGTAGGGAGGGAAATAGACTTCTAGGATGGAGGCTGGCACAACTGATTAAAAGAGCTTTAAACGAGGAGGAATTTGGGGGAGATGGTTGGGAGATGTCCAGGTAATCTCCATGCCAGATTTTAACATTTAAAGTGAAGAAAATGAAGTAAGAAAGGATACAGCTGTGGGAAGGAGAATGGACAGAAGGAGGAAGGGTAGTGTAGATAGCAGTCTAATATGCGATACCGGGGGTAGAATGTCTGTGCCTAATCGGGTAAAGAATGTGAGTGAAGTCAAACAGCAAAAATTAAGATATTTGTACACCAATGCGAGGAGCCTAGGTAACAAAATGGAGGAACTAGAGTTACTGGTGCAGGAAGTGAAACCAGATATTATAGGGATAACAAAAACGTGGTGGAATAGTAGTCATGGCTGGAGTACAGGTATTGAAGGATATGTGCTGTTTAGGAAAGACAGAAATAAAGACAAGGGTGGTAGAGTAGCATTGTATATCAATTATGAGGTAGACTGTAAAGAAATAAGAAGTGATGGAACGGATAAGACAGAGTCAGTCTGGGCAAAAATCACATTGGGGAAGAAAGCTATTAGAGCTTCCCCTGGGATAGTGCTTGGGGTGTGCTACAGACCACCAGGATCTGATCTGAATATGGATAGAGACCTCTTTAATGTTTTTAATGAAGTCAATACTAATGGGAATTGTGTGATCATGGGAGACTTTAACTTCCCAGATATAGACTGGAGGACAAGTGCTAGTAATAATAATAGGGCTCAGATTTTCCTGGATGCAATAGCTGATGGATTCTTTCACCAAGTAGTTGCTGAACCAACAAGAGGAGATGCCATTTTAGATTTGGTTTTGGTGAGTAGTGAAGACCTCATAGAAGAAATGGTTGTAGGGGACAACCTTGGTTTGAGTGATCATGAGCTAGTTCAGTTTAAACTAAATGGAAGGATAAACAAAAATAGATCTGTGACTAGGGTTTTTGATTTCAAAAGGGCTAACTTTAAAAAATTAAGGAAATTAGTTAGGGAAGTGGATTGGACCGAAGAACTTGTGGATTTAAATGTGGAGGAGGCCTTGAAATTACCTCAAATCAAAGTTGTCGAAACTATTAGAAGCCTGCATCCCAAGAAAGGGGAAAAAATTCATAGGCAGGTGTTGTAGACCAAGCTGGATGAGCAAGCATCTCAGAGAGGTGATTAAGAAAAAGCAGAAAGCCTACAAGGAGTGGAAGATGGGAGGGATCAGCTACCTTATTGAGGTCAGAACATGTAGGGATAAAGTGAGAAAGGCCAAAATCCATGTAGAATTGGACCTTGCGAAGGGAATTAAAACCAATAGTACAAGGTTCTAGAGCCATATAAATACGAAGAAAACAAAGAAAGAAGAAGTGGGACTGCTAAACACTGAGGATGGAGTGGAGGTTAAGGATAATCTAGGCATGGCCCAATATCTAAACAAATACTTTGCTTCAGTCTTTAATGAGGCTAACGAGGAACTTAGTGATAATGGCAGGATGACAAATGAGATATGAAGGTAGATATTACCACATCCGAGGTAGAAGCCAAACTCGAACAGCTTAATGGGACTAAATCAGGGGGCCCAGATAATCTTCATCCAAGAATATTAAAGGAACTGGCACAGGAAATTGCAAGTCCATTAGCAAGAATTTTTAATGAATCTGTAAACTCAGGGGTTGTACCATATGACTGGAGAATTGCTACGTAGTTGCTATTTTTAAGAAAGGAAAAAAAAGTCATCCAGGTAACTACAGGCCTGTTAGTTTGACATCTGTAGTATGCAAAGTCTTGGAAACAAATTTGAAGGAGAAAGTAGTTAAGGACATTGAGGTCAATGGTAATTGGTACAAAATACAACATAGTTTTACAAAAGGTAGATTGTGCCAAACCAACCTGATCTCCTTTTTTGAGAAGGTAACAGATTTTTTAGCCAAAGGAAATGCAGTGGATCTAACTTACCTCGATTTCAGTAAGGCATTTGATATGGTTCCACACGGGGAATTATTAGCTAATGAAAATTGAAAGGTGGATAAGGAACTGGTTAAAGGGGCTAAGCTTTATAAGTTAATGGAGGGGATGGTATGATGGGATAGCCTAATTTTGGCAATTAATTGATCTTTGACTATTAGTGGTAAATATGCCCAATGGCCTGTGATGGGATGTTAGATGAGGTGCAATCTGAGTTACTACAGAGAATTGTTTCCTGGGTGTCCGACTGGTGAGTCTTGCCCACATGTTCAGGGTTTAGCTGATCACCATATTTGGGGTCGGGAAGGAATTTTCCTCCTAGGCATATTGGCAGAGTCCCTGGGGGGAGGGGGTTGCCTTCCTCTGCAGTGTGGGGCAAGGGTCATTTGCTGGAGGATTCTCTGCACCTTGAAGTCTTTAAACCATGATTTGATGACTTCAGTGGTTGAGACATAGGTTATGGGTTTGTTGTGGGAGTGGGTGAGTGAGATTCTGAGGCTTGCATTGTGCAGCAGGTCAGACTAGATGATCATAATGGTCCTTTCTGACCTTAAAGTCTATGATTCTATTATTCATTGAAAATAAGAATATTTTCCATGGAAAAAAAATGTTTTTGATTAAATATTTCACTTTCTAAATACACTTTTTGGGAGGAAAAAATAAAAATTGATTAAATGAAATTGTAGTTTACCAATTTCTGAATATTTTCCAATTTTTGTCAGTTGGAAAACAGAGTGTTTGGAGCACTTACACATCTAGAAAAGTTTTTTTCTCACCAAAAAAAGAAGAAAGCCAGAAAAATTCTCAGTTTGCAGACTAACTCTAACAATGATAATGAAACTATTTGTTATGGACAACTACTTCAGAACACTGAAGCATATTTCTTTGTTCTTTTTGTTTGATTTGGAGCTCCATTTCTGAAATGTGGATTTTTTTCATTAGTATGCAATTTTGGGTGGTTTTTTGGATCACATTTGTCATCTGAGCACTATAAACCTGTAGTCTAACTTTGCCCCAGGTTTTGGCCCTGTGATGGGGCACACAAACCCTGGGTGGGTTAATGTGAGCCAGAAGGGCCCCGTTAACCATATATGCTGCACCAGGCAGGGAACCAGGGATTGATAAAGCCTAACAGCAGACGAAATGCAGCTGCGGGAGAAGCTGAACTAGGATTATAAACTAGAAAGTAAGATCAGGAACAGGCTGCATGGATGAGGTGTGATATCACGTTGTAGAGAGAAAGGAAGTTGGCCAGGGAAAAGGAGGAGAGTAAACCCCAGGGCTCTACCCTGGACTAAGAAATCTTACAAGAGACTCTAGAGGGGTGAAGTAGCCTGGGGAGTGGAGGAAACTCTGGAGGTAAGTTGATAGGTGGGGCAGAAAAGAGCCCAGGGAACCAGCAACTGGATCTGAGATTGAGCAGAGCTGGATTGCTAGTCATAGGATCCCTGAGCTGGAACCAGCGGCGTATTATTGCCTAGGCCAACAAGGCCTAGGCCTAGGGCGGCAAAGTTGAAGGGGCGGCAAATTTGAGCACCCACGGAGAAGCTCCCCTGCTCCAGTTCGCCTCCTCTGCGAGCGTGCCGCTGCGTCCTGTTTCTCTCCCCTCCCTCCCAGCGCTTGTGCCACGAAACAGCTGTTTCGTAGGGAAGGGAGGAAGGGGGGAGGTGGGGGAATGCGGCACGCTGGGGGAAGAGGTAGGGATGGGGCGGTGATTTGGGGAAGGGATCCAATAGGGACAGGGAGGGGGGGAGTTGGGGCGGGACTTTGGGGAAGGGGTTGGAATGGGGGCCAGGAAAGGGTGGAATCAGGGCAGGGACAGGGGTGGGCAGGGTGACAATTATTTCAGGGCCTAGGGGCGGCAAAATAATTAATCCGCCACTGGCTGGAACCCAGAGTATAGGGTGGGCCCAGGTTCCCTACCAGTCACTGGCAAAGTGGCACAGGACCAAGAACTGGAACAGAAGACTGCCTGAGATCACATACGGACAGCATGTCTGGTGGAACTTTGTTACCCCAGAAGGGTGGGTGGGGTCTATCTAGTGACCTGGCAGGAGCATCCTGGTGAATGAGAGGGTGTCGCAGCATGAGTAACCAACAGCAGGGATCACCAGATGGGACAAGAACTAATTCCCAGCACCTGTAGTGTGTGTGAAACCCTCTACAGCCCCACAGAAGTTTGTTTGGAGTTCTGGGAACACGTAAATCTAAAATTTCCAAGTTAGCCTCAAGCAACAGTGTGTGAGGGAAAACTGGTTCTGTAATTGTTCCTCTTGCCACACTTGTCCCTTCCCCAGAGCAGACCAAGGGACCTTCCTTCACATCACACAACCTGGGCTCCTCAAGTGTCCCTGTGATTCCTCACCCCTGAACTAAAGTTGTATTCTTAGGGGCTAGTGACCTGCCAATCTCTTCCTAATATCTGTAAGGATGGCTGTCTGGCCTTTCTCCTTCCCTTGTCTCCTCAGGAGGCCAAGATAAGCCAGCTTGCACACTACACTCGCGGGAAATTAAGGGAATGGGTATTCCACACGCCCATTTAGCCATAGTAGAAATTCTTTTCTGGTCCAGTTGCTAATGCTGAAGCGCCACTTGTCTTCTTGTGGGGCTGATACTTCCCAGAAAAAGGTAAAATGTTACTATAATGCATTCTGGGAAGTATCTGCCCCAAAATACACTAACTGGCATTTAAAGTGGCAGCACTATTGCTGGAAGAGTGTTTCCCAGACCCACTGTTGCTTGTCCTCTAGTCAGCAGTCTGCCTGCCTTTCTAAAGATATTACTTCTTGGGGAGTCATCTTACACTGACAGTCTCCAAAGACAGTAGGTGAAGGAGTGGGATGGCCAGCCTGGCTTCCCCTGAGGATCTAACAGGTGGGTGGGACCACCCCGCTGTCCCCTAAAGGCATCTGGAGGAGTGATATAGCAGACCTTCAGGACAACCCCAAGAAGAGAACTGAAGGTAAAGACTGTTACCAGGGCTTTTAAAGTTTGAGGGTAGCAGAACTGTATGCAGTGGGGAATGGTCACTGACTTCCCTCCGTCTTCTCTAAAGTTTGGTGAGCTTGAGTTTCTCTTCAGTGTCTCTCATTCCCCTAGCAATAAATATGGAACACATATATTATGTATAAAAGGAAATTATGGCAGCAAGAAGACGTATCAGATGACTGGCTACAGGCACTAGTTGTCCTGAAGAAAGGCGATCCTGCTGATCTGAATAATTAGAGAGAGGTAGATGCTTATTATTGGTACCAGAAAAAATCATGATGAAAGTAATTGTCAACAGATTAAGGCCAACTTTAGAGGAAGTAGCAGGCAATAAACAGTGTGGCTTCAGACCAGGCTGAAGTTGTACTGATCAGATATTCACTCTCTAACAGTTGATGGGGGGGGAGGGGAAAGGAGAATAGGGATAAAAAATGTTTGTTATTTTCATTGATTTCACAAAAGCATTTGATTCACTTTGGAGGGAAGCGTTATGGAAAGTAGTAAAATCATACAGAGTTCCGAATAGGATAATTGCACTTATAAAAGAAAACATGAAGACTCCTGTAGAGCCAAAAAAATTGGAGGAGAATTAAGTGACTGGTTCAAGTCAAGTGGACGTGGAACGTCTGTCACTTTTCAGCACGTTTTTAAATTGTACATTAAGAATCGTAGACAAGTTAGAGGGCATGACATTGGGTGATCTAGAGTTAAGCTCTTAAGTTTATGTTGATATCTTACAACTGGTGGACATGTTTGAATTAATTATAGCATTCTTCATTACCTTGGAAAACTGATGTAGCTGACTTACAATAATTGCAAGAGCAAGTGATCGCAACTTAGAAAAGTGACGGTGTTAAAATGCAGTAGCAGTGAAGTCATAGAACAAATAAAATCATGTGTACATAGGAAACTTGATCAATGCCAATTGTGCCATGAAGGATGAAGTTAAAAGGAGATGCAATTTAGCACCTCTCCAAGTTGAGATTGGGGACCACCAGGAAAATATGCAGTTCAACCTGATTCTTTCATCACACTTTTGGGTCATATTGGGCCGCCCCTGGCTCTCTTTTGACAACCTGACCATTTCTGGGGTGATGCAGGAAATATGGTTCAACTCTGGGTTTAGCCAGCTGCAGTGCCTAGTAAGATCCAGTGGGAAGACCCCTGGGAAACCGTCCTCCCTGCTTGGTACTACATTGTGGCCATGTTCAATAAAAAGAATGTCAATGTCCTACCACCACACCTACCATATAACTACCCTATAGGCCTCCAGTCACTTGCAAAGATCCCTTTGGGGCACATTTACCTTTTGTCAGAACCCAAGCTCTCATTGACTTTGAAAGTTAGATAGAAAGAATACAGATAGGTAATTATGCATATGTATACGCTTTCTGCTGCTTCTCCCATCTCTGCAGCTATAACATCATTGCTTATGTGTCCCTTTCCAAAATAGTGAAACAGAGATAACTCGCAGGTTCAGTTAGAATATAGTGGATGTACTGATATATCTGAAGTTTTCAGCATTGCAACTAATGGAATCCTTTTGTTACTTTTTACTTCCCTCTCTATCCCCCTTAGTGGGTGGGGATGAAGGCAAAAGTGAGGAAGACTTAACATTTGCAATGCAGGTGCTACTGCAATTGAAATAATAAACAATAAAATTAGAGGTCTCCATATCAAGAATCAGTACCTATTGTTCTAGGTATAATTCATACCTATTTGTCATTTTCATTTTTATTTTTCAATAAAGTCTTAGACCTAAAACCATGAATATTATGTAATTTAGTATCATTTTAAAGAGCAGCATGATCTGCTGTGACAAGGAAATGCCATATTATTAAGAACCTGTATCTTTAGATCCATGGTGTTAGCCAAATTAGGCACTCCTCACCCCTGGGATGAAATGGCATTGGCATTCTAACTTTACTTCTCTACTTAATGGCCAGTCACATTAGCAAACCATTAAACCTAATTCACATGAGTGACACAAATGAGCATCACTGAAACAGAACTACCCTTTTGATGAGTGGTCCCTTCAGGGAGCTTTAAGATCATCAGTGGAACAGCATAGGCATTAACTAGACTGCCTGTTCTATTTATAGTTTCTTGGTGAAATCCGCTCTCCATTTGCAACTAAACTCAAGATTATAAAACTATGCATTCAAAAATGTTGCTAAAATTAAAAGTACGCAATAAATATTGTCTGTAGGAGTATTTTCTTCTCTTTAGAAATTATCATGTTTGCCAGCTAAAGACTGGTCTAGAACCACTCATTTTGGTGTATTTAAACAAAAGAATAGATTTGTTTCAACCCAACTCAAGGGCAGTCACACAGGTTGAAACTTAAGTCTATCCCTATTGAAGTCAATGAGAGTTTTTTGCCATTGAGTCAGTAAAGGCAGAATTTAGACACATAATAGACTAAACATAGACATTTAGACACACAATGGTCCCCTCTGGTCTCAAGCTAGTCTGAACTGCACATCTCAGGACAAAGAACCTCACTCACCAATTCCTGCTATAGGCCCACAACCTCAGGCTGAGTTACTGAAGTCCTCAAATCTTGATTTAAAGACTTCAAGTTAAAGAGAATCTACCCTTTACTGTAGTTCATACCAGCAAGTGACCCATGCCCAATGCTGCAGAAAAAAGCAACTGTTCCCCCTCTCCCGCCCCCCAGGTCTCTGCCAATCTGACCTAAGGGAAAATTCCTTTCCAACTCCAAATATGGTGATTAGTTGGACTCTGAGCATGTGGGTGAGACCCACTAGCCAGACAGCAGGGAAAGAATTCTCTGTAGTAACTCAGAGCCCTCCCCATCTAGTGTTCCATCTCCAGCCATTGGAGATATTTGCAAATACAGTCACGGATAGATCATATGCCATTGTAGACAACCTCATTATACCATCCCCTCCATAAATTTATCTAGCTCAGTCTTGAAACAAGTTAGGTTCCCCCCTCCACTACTCCCCTTGCAAGGCTGTTCCAGAACTTCACTCCTCTGATGTTTAGAAATCTTCATCTAATTTCAAGCCTAAACTTGTTGATGGCCAATTTTTATCCATTTGTTCTTATGCCAACACTGGCCCTTAATTTAAATAACTCCTTTCCTTCCATGGTGTTCATCCATCCGACATATTTACAGAGAACAATCATATTTCCCTTCAGCTTTTGTTTGGCTAGGCTAACCAAGTTTGAGTCTCCTTTCATAAGGCAGGGTCTCCATTCCTCTTATCATCCCAGTAGCCCTTTTCTGCACCTATTCCAGTTTGAATCCATCTTCCTTAAACATGGGAGACCAGAATTGCACACAATATTCCAAGTGAGATCTCATGAGTGTCTTGTATAATGGTGGTAACATTTCCCTATTTCTGCTGGAAATACCTCACCTAACACATCATAGGATTGCATTAGCCTTTTTCATGGTCACCTCACATTGGTGGCTCATAGTCAACTTGTAATCAACCCATACACCCAGGTCTTTCTCCTCTGTCACTTCCAACTGGTAAGTCCCCAGCTTGTAGCACAAACTCTTGCTGTTAGTCCCTAAGAGCATGACCTTTCACTCTGCACTATTAAATTTCATCCCATTTCTGTTACTCCAGTTTTCAAGGTCACCTAAATCTTCTTGCATGATATTCTGTTCCTCCTCGTATTGGCAATTGCTCCCTACTTTGTGTCATCTGCAAACTTCATTAGCATACTCGTACTTTTTGTGCCAAGATCATTTAATTAAAATGTTAAATGAGATTGGTCCCAAAACTGATCCTTGAGGAATGCCACAAGTAACCTCCCTCCAGTCTGGCAGCCAGTTCCTTATCCACCTTTCAATTTTCATAGTAATCCCTACCTTTTCCAATGGGACTGTATCGAATGCTTTACTGAAATCCAGGTAGATTAGATCTATTGCATTTCCTTTGTCTAAAAAAACTGGTTATGTTAAAGAATGAGATCAGGTTGGTAAGGCATGATCTATTTTTTGTAAAACCACATTGTTTTTTAATCTAACTACAGTTTACCTTCATGTCTTTAATTATTCTCCCTTTGAAAATTTGTTCTAAAGCCTTGAGTACAGCTGAGGTCGAACAAACAGGTCTTTAGTTTCCCAGATCACTCCCTCCTCCCTCTTTTCTTAAATATATATTTGATTCAGAGCCCTTTGAATCAAATCCACCAAAGAAATCCAAAATGGTTTGTTTTGGATTTTTACCTTTTGTATTTTCTCTTCTTAAGAGCAGTATTGCTGCCTGTGCTTTTAGTGAAAATGAAGCATATTTTCAAAGTAAATATAGTAAGTATCAGCCTCACAAGCTTATTTATTTATGTAATAATAACTCATCTTTGGATGTAGCATCAATTAATACTTGAGAAAAGGCCCAAATTTCTATTTACTGTACCCATGTCTTGTCTTGTATTCAGTGAACTTTTCTAATTTTTGTTAGATCTTTATTGTACCTTGTTTAAGGGGATGGCCATATAAATAATCACTTCTCAAGTAGAGTGTTTATTAAAGTAACAAGGGAGGGTGTAATTTATTGATTTCCTTGCCCAGTGCTATCCATTGGCTCCTGGGGTCAGTGTGCAATGCATAAGGATTAGATAGCCCGAAAGTACTTTTTAAAGTTGGGGGCCAGATATTCAGCAGGTGTAAATCAGCATAGCACAGCTGAAGTCATTGGTGCTATAATGACTTAATCCAGATGAGAATTTGCCTCAGGCAGTCCCACTTACCTTCCTGCTGTTTTGGGTGTCTCAGTTTATTCAAAGCACTAAGTGGTTTCTCCCCTCTAACCAGGAAAAAAAAGTGATCTATACAGCTGGGCAAGTTTTTTCAGCCAAAATAGCTTTTTCAACAAACACACACTGCAGATTAAATTCAATTTTGGTAAATAGTGTTGGTCAAAACAACAACAAAGTATATTTGAAATGTTGAAATGATTCATTTTTTTACTATCAAAGCTAAACTTTGACTTTTCAGGCTCTATTCATAAAGGGAGGCAAGTGCTAGTCACAAAACTGGAGGATATGAGTCCTAAAACCGATGAGAAGTGGCACCCCATACCCCAGTGGTTAGGGGCCTGCTTGGTACGTAAAAGACCTAGGTTCAAATCCACATTCTGGAGTACAAGTTTGAAGCCTGATCTACCCGCTCCCAGGTGAGAGCTCTAATCAGCATGCTACTTGGTATTCCAGGATGGGGTTTTTCACTCTCCTGTTGATGCTTTGTATAAAATACAGTACTTGAATAGTCACTAGGTCAGAGCAAGAGAAAGTGACTCTAAAGCCCAGTTGTCAGGGAACTCCCCTGGGATGAAGACAACCTGCAGTGAAGTCCTTGCTCCAGAGTAGGCATTTGAACCTGGTCTCCCACATATCAAGTGAGTACCCTAACCACTGGCCTATTGGGGAGAGGCTCCTCCTCCTCCTTGTTTTTGTGAATCTCATCCTTCATTTCCTTTGACTTTATTTTAAAAAGGGTTTAAAATGCACAAAATTAACCTTTGTTTCAACCCAAAAGAAACTTTTCCAACTCTTTTGACTTGCCAAAAGTTCCACAACTATTTAATTTTGCAAATCAAATCTACTATTGTAGAGTAGAAAATCAAAGACATTTTGCACGTACATAACTACTTTTGAAGATACTGGAAGAATGTTCTATATAGGGGAAGCAGGTTTGTATAATTTTTGGAGGTGCCCAGAACAGGTCCAAGTCCAGCCCCCCCGCACCTGCATAAGGCTCTGGGAGGGAGTTTGGGTGCAGGAGGGATGCAGACTCTGGGCTGGGGGAGGGGGTTGGGGTGCAGGAGAGGATGCAGGGGCTGGGCTGTGGGAGGGAGTTTGGGTGGGGGGTGCAGGCTCTGGGCTGGGGGAGGGGATTGGGGTACAGGAGGGGGATGGGGTGTGGCTCTGGGAAGGAGTTTAGATGCGGGCTCTGGGCTGGGGCAGGGGGTTGGGTGCGGGAGAGGGGTGCAGCGCTTTCGTCAGGCGGCTCCCAAAAGTGACCCGCACACCCCTCTGGCAGTGGGTCCTAGGCAGGGGGGCTGGGGAGTCTCCATGTGCTGCTGCTCACAGGCACTGCCCTCGCAGTTCCCATTGGCGCTGCGGAATCAGCGCTTGGGGCAGGGGCAGCACGCAGATACACCCTTCTTTCCCCGTCCCCCCCCCCCCACCCCCCCCCCCCGGGCCACAGGGACATGCCTGCCACTTCTGGGAGCAGCGCAACGAGGCCGGGCAGGAAGCTGCCTTAGCCCCAGTGTGCTGCCAGTGGTGGTGGCAGCGACGGTGGTGGTTGGGGGCCCATGGGCCCGGGGCACACTCCAGGGGAGGCACGTGGGGGTGGCAGATGCGGCAGGAGAGACCCAGCCCTGAACATTCGTGGAGCCGGGCTCCTGGGCCTTGAATATTCCTGGAGCATGGGCACCATGGACCCATATAATTCGCTGCCTACATCGCTGTTTCTACCAAATGCAAGAAGGATATTGCTTTGTAATTCTATACTGCATACTACAGAAACTGATGACATCAACAAATGTCGGGTTAGTACAGCATCTGGGGATCAAGCCTCAGTGTAGAAGATAACAGATAACCTGATAAAACAGATAAAAAAGTTTGTCTTAGATATAAAAAGTGTTCTCTAAAATAGTTCTCTCATTTGAGGAGATGGGTAATAGTGCAAATTGTGCTGAATGTTCAACAGGAAAGTCTTCATATTTTGAAGAGGACAAATTTATCCTTTAGACAACTATATAATCTATGCATCCACAAGAGCAAGTTATAGTTCTATTTCATTTCTGTGCAGTATTCTTTAGACAAATTGAAAGATACTGAATTTCACAAGCTGCCCACTTATAAAGAGCTCACTGACCATTCTCCACATGACTTGATCTAACTGGACAGTTCATCCTTTGTGTTGGAATAAAAAACAGTGGTGAACCTGTGCTTTATATTTAGAGTGTGCTGCCTGAATCTCTGAAATGCATCATCCTTCTCTGTGCTTTTCCAGTTGCTTTGGAATGACCGCTGGGGAAAAAGTCAATAGACCATCACAGCTGGATCATTCCCAGCTTGTGAACTATAGAAAGAGGGTAATATAAACAGAATGCAGTTTAAAGTTCCACCACCTGTTTTATTATATTCATTTTTGAGCTGTAACATAAAACTATGGTGCTATAAATAACCAGTCTCTTAGAAGCCTGCAAGCTGTTAATAGTGATTGTTCCTTTCCTCCTAATTCTTTAAAAAAGGAAAATCATGTGAATTTAGTCCGTGTTTAAATCTCACCTTAAAACTCACTTCTTCCATGTTGCCAACTAGATGTGTTAATTTACCAAAATAAAAATGGCTTTGACAATCATCAAGATATGCACTTCCTGTAATTGTATAGCCATATCATCTTATTACTGTAATATTTGTTCTTCCTCACCTCATCCTCCTTATTGTTTGTTGTCCTCATTCATCATCCCAGCATATATAAGGGCCCAATGGGAGTAGTGCTTACTACTGTGAGTAATTCCATTAAGTCAATGGAATTGGTCATAGAAGGAGCCACTACATCTACAGGCATTTTCAGGACTAGACTCTTAGGTTGCAGGTTTTTCTTTTTATTAGTTCTGTAATGCATCTAGTAGCCTTTGGGGCATTGTACAAACAGTAATTAATCAAAGGAGGGTTGCTACAGAATACTGATTAACAACACTGCAACGTTTTTTGCTCCGGCAGTAGAACCCAGGGAGCCAGACACTCTTGTAGCTGCTGCAGCAGCCCAATGTGTCCCTGACCCGCAAGCATGGGGGAGAGGAGTGGCAGCAGCACCCTACCTGGTCCCAGCAGCTTCCCCCCAGCTTAGAGTTTTACATCTCTGAAAGGGAGCCACATCTACCCTTCCCCTTGCAACGCTTCTTCTCCTCCAGCAGGTTGTGTCACCAGGTTGGAGAACTGGGGTGCGACACCACCACCCTCACATTGGCACACAGATCCCTCAGCTGGGATGCACCACCCCACACATAGGTGGAGGGGGGGGATCCAAGAGTTCCTACCTATCCTCTAGGTGCTGCTTCTCTTGGGTGCAGAAACATCTCTAATCCTCTTTGGTCCAGCATCCTAGATCCAGAAATCAGAAAAGAATCCTGAAGAACAAACAAACAAACAAACAAAAGTAAGAAATCCTGGGCCTGGCAACCTAAAACATATTTCTCACTGCTTCTGAAATGGAGCAAAAAGAGGCTCCACATGGACTAGGCTAGGGTTTAAATAATAAGAGTGGTCCCTCACACTCATCAGCTCCCTTCGTCTCCCAGCTGGCCATTGAGTGGTAGAGACCCCTCCCTCAGTGTGTGTTCTCTTCCCCCTTTCTACTGGGAATGTCTCAATCATCCCCGGCCCCATCAAGTTCTCCACCGATTCAGGCATGTGGGTGGCACTGGCAATGCTGTAAACCGCTCCAGCACAGGCAGTGGCAGTGCGAGAATTCTAGGCCTTATTGCGGGTGGGGGAGAACATTTAAGGTTGTTGCTGCAGTTTCCTGGCCCTTCCTGTTGAGGATCTGTGCATAGGTTGATATATAGTTCTGTGTTCATGTCCCTTCAACCTTAGCTTCTCTCTAGGGTGAGTAATGGTGATGTGATGTAGATGCTTGTCTTCTGGAAATGGGACTGAAATCCTCACACAACCATTTGATGGTGACAACTTTCAGTCACTACCAGTCTGGGCTGGGTTTCAATTCATATCCCAAATGTAAAAGACTCTCTTCCCTTTCCCCATAGGCCTGTAAAATCCTTTTCTATGCCAGACAGCTTATAGTTCTCTCCTAATAATAATTCCACTGACAAACTTATCACCACATATCAGTATAAAGTTCTATGTTCCTTTTTGTAGTTTCTCTTTAGTTGGGATGCAGATTTTGAATTTTAAACTCTGCAGGGCTGATAGCTGTAGCAACAAGAAAAATATACTGAGGCAAAACCCAGAAACACATGGACTTTAAAGGTTTAAAGGTTGGCATTAGCATTAGAGGTTACATTTTGGACAGAGATTTATTTTGTGTGTGTCTGTCTCTGTCTCTACCTCTATCTCTCTCGCTTTTAAAACAACAAAATAAGGCAACTTCAAGTTTCAGCCTTCAACTTAGTGTTATCTATTTCATATAGAGTAGCTGGATTTATTCCATAGATCTGAACCCAGTGTGGGATGCTATGTACAAGATGTTCTGTTGCAATGCCTTGGATCCATGGGCCAGATAATCAACTGGAGTAAATTGAAGTGGCTCCCTTGAGTTTAGTGGAGTTACTTGGTTTCATGTCATAGCCAAAAACTTCCATGAATGTTTAAATACATTGACTGATTTCTTTCCCTGAACTTTCATATAAAGGAATTCTAACTGTGAGGAAACAGGTATCTGCTTGCAGAGCATAAAAAAAGGTGAAATTTGTTGGAGAAAGAGACATGCGTGAATAACAGTCAAACTTCAATGGGACTACTCATCTGCTTAATGTTTGTCACATTCCTAAGTATCTTGCTGAATCGGGACCTCAGCTCTCGAGGAAGCCAATCATTTGCCTGAATCCATATGATCAGTGCACTTTTAATTTAATCATGTTATTTGCTAACACAATATCCATACACTGTGCTAGAAAACTATAAAGAAGATTATTTACAAATAACCAGCATGCTTTACATTTGCTTAGAATTAGAGAAAGAGTCCAAAGCAAGGGGTCACAAGTTCTTTGTGATTTCACAGATGACTTGATGTAGAACTCCAAAGACATCTCCAGTGTGGGAGATGTAAAGTCTTTACAACAGGAAATGTAAGAGTTCAACGATATACAACATTTCTGAGTTTCTTGCCAAGTTATGACAGGAACATTGATGAATTAATAATAGATGGAAGCAGGGCCAAAAACTGGAATACAATATTCCAATGAGATTGGAACCAGTTATTCCTCTGTCAGTTCTCATTTACACATGGTCTAGCTTTAATTCTGGTTTGCATTAATATATAACAATACCAACCCAGTGGATCTTTATTGCCCCACAGAGCTTCAGTACCATGGTATTTCCTTAAGGGCCTGATCATGTGGGATGCAGATTTCTTTCAATGGGAATTGGTGTAAAATGCATTGCATGGGATCATGCCACTAGTTTGTTTCAGAGCTCAATGCAGGAGAAGAAATCTACAACTTAGAAATCCAAGGATGAAAAAGACATCCTCCTTAAAAGGGGGCATCTGAATGCCTTTCTGAAAGAGTTTAATCATACTTATAGCACAACCTTGTGCTATTCACCAATTAATAGAACGGGGTTTTTTTAATTAAAAAATATATGTGTATATATGTTGAGTCTAGTTCATTGTAGTAAATCCTCCTTTAGAGTTTAAAGAATACTTCAAAATATTAAAATATGCTGGAGGGACTTTCTAGGAAACCTGCATAATACATTACTAAAGAAAACCAAGTTTCTACTAGAACTCTTTTTGTAATATTAAATTGTATAAATTCAGTGTAAGCATGTCCCTTTGGTATTTAGTATCTATTAAGGTATGAATGAGCTTTTGAAAACAAATTAACAATATAAGAGAAACTTATATACTCATTCTGTGAATAGTATTGTACATTTCATAGAAAGTCCTCTATAGATCACTCAGATCAGAGCCTTTGATCCTTTAATATATATATTTTTTTACAGTACAGCAATTTTGTACACAATATATATGTTCTTCCACATAGCTTGGAAGTCACTTCATTCTTCTAATGAATGTTAATCCATCTGTGGTGTATTATGCTTGGCCTGTCTCCCACCTCTTATGAGATGATTTGGATTTCAGAGTTCATCTTCTGTTTAACTAAAATGTTTATCTTAAAAGGGAGGGGGGTAGTCTTTGCCTTTCTTGCAGTTTGATAGCTTAATGACGATCATCATAAAATGATCACCAAGATCCCAATTCAGGCAGGCTTTTAAGCACATGCATACCTTTAAGCATTTAAGTATTGACCTCAGGAGGATTACTTTTATGAGTAAAGTTACTCAGGCTATAGAACACACGGATACATGTGTTATCATTCCAATGAGGAACGAAAACAAATTTTGGAACCTTGAAAGTTGCCATGAAACTGAATTGTCCTCTGGTCAGCTCTTGCCACAGTGTGAGTATACTTAAATACAGCAAAATAGATGGATTTTACATTCTGTAAGATGTCAAATCATTATGTGTGTTCTCTGCTTTAACTATATATGTGTCTAGTGTGCATTCCAAAAATATGGTGGGCTTGGAACAAAAGATATTTCTGAATCCTCTGACACATTCTATAAAATGCAGATGGCTATATTGTTTTGCTGATCATGAGAAACGAAGGGAAAGATTTCAAGATCTCCTCTTGCTTAATTCATTCAGTTCTTCGTACATACACATTGTTTTCCCAGTGGTGTATGCTGTAAGAAATCAAAAACGAGAACAAGCTCATTGTTCAAGCTCAGGCCACAAATCTAGCTATTTTTTCACTAATATTAGTTCAAATTGAGTTAACACATTAGATTTCTGTTGGATTATAATCGGCCATCTTCAGTAAAACAGTTTTATTACTCAACAAATTCCCATTGGGAATCTGCCAGAATAAAGCCTGAGTAAAAACTGAGTATGGACAATGGAATTTAGTTTGTGTTTAATGCTAAAATGTGACTTTGTGGGTTAACAGTGTACATAAGACAACAATAGTTTCCAGTATACCAAATTTTGCCATAAAAATCAGATCAAACACAAAACTCGCTAGAAATATATTAAAGCTGAATATTCATAACAGTGCAGTGAAACATAAAATAATACATTTAAATTTTAATCTCAAATGCAATGTCTTGTGTTTTAATGCATTGACAAAGTAGCTGGATTGTGCTGATGAGTTTCAGTGTGAGTGACAATGTCTCCTGTGGTCTGGAGCTACATGTTACAGACATTCGTGTAGTAAGTCTGATTCCTAGGCAACACTTCTGCCTTGACTAAGATATGGTAACCCTTCTTAAGATGTATGAAAATTCTTTCCATGCATGCTTGTTTTGCAACAAACAGGTAAAATTCCATGTTACTTTGCCATCACTGGGCTATTGGCTATTCTAGAGCACACCCTTTCTTACACTTTTATGAAAAATTTGAAAGGTATTGGTAACAGAATTCTTGTTTATGGCCAGCCCTAGTTAGGGTACTCATGTGGGATGTGGGAGGCACTGCAAGCAGTGCAGGAACTTATACCTCGACCCCTGGGCTATTACCTGTTCTGATTTGTGGGTCCCTTTCTCTCATTTTGACAAGAAATTCCATCCTGGACCTCAAACCTTCCCAGTAAAAGTTTTGTCAAAACTGATCCATTTCCTCAGAGTTTTGGTTTTGACAAATTGGCATTTTCTGCCCGAAAAAGCATTTTGTAAAAAAAAATTCTCAACCAGCTGTAGTGCATATTTTGAAAATTAATTAGTCATAAACAAGAAGACAATTTTATTGTGGATATATTGCTAAAATACCCAAGGTATGACATTTGCAATCATATCACTATTTCATTTGTAAGAGGGGAAATAATATTTCTATCTTGGCATGTTTATAATTCAAAGGCTGAGCCAATTGTCCACTGTAGGTGGGCTCATTCTCCTAGTTCCTGGACTGATATAATAATGTGTTATGAATATCATGTGGTTTTCACTGTTGCTGCTGGATATCAAAAGGGTTACTGGTTCTCTTGAAATATTATCGTTGAATTCAGTAAGCCTATTGTTTGGGAGGTTATACACAATGTTATTTTGCCCTAAATATCTGTTACCCTTGTGTTTGACACCTCATATCTTCTAATAGTGAGCCAAAATATTATTTCTGTGGTGTGTTCATATAAAATTTCCTTGCTTCTCAAAGGGGTCCAAGATGGAGTAGCTACTGTGTTCCTGTCAGTCAGCACATTCCCTTCTGAGCTTTCTATAATCTTTCTTCTTTTATTTTAACACCACAGGAATAAATGCAACAGCTAATATGAGTGATGTTGTGGCATTCCAGCCATAATTTATTCTCTTCTAAAATGCTGTATAAGATTTGTGTGTCTATATTAACATTATGCATATAAAGGATGGCTAGTCATGAACAAACAATAACAACAAATTTAACATTTTTGTACTAAGTTTTCTTTATTGAAAGTTACCTGACCAGAACTGAGCTTCCTTGCATAAATGTTAAAGGCTTCATTTACATGGCCTACCTCTGCCCTTTTGAGCCAGATATATTTGTGTGATACAGAGCTAGTGGTGCAAAACAGCATGTAGAATTATATGTAATAGAATTTGCATAAGCTTTGCACTTATGTAAATAGAGTTGGGCATCTAAATCCTAGCTTGTTAGCATTCAATAAGGAGACACTATTTTGAATATATATCCCTCTATATAGTAGAGACTGGAGTGGAGCGGAGCAAGTTTTACTAACGCCAGCAACAGAATTCCATTTACTGTGTGTCTTGGTTGATAGAAAATGCTAGCTTCCCCCATCCACAGTCTTTTTCTGACAACAATCTCTCCATGAGCCATTATCTTGTGAAATAGCAGCATATTGTAATAACATTGAAAATTTAAACATACCGGTAGATATTTTCTTATACATGGTTTTGAACACATATTTGATAACATCATCCATTATGATCCCCTGGACATAATATATCCTTCCTACATTTCAGCCTCCTTTCTGTTATTTCCTGTTGTAATTTTTTTATTTGCATCTGGTATATTTTTGGATTTGGTTTCAAGTAACATGCAAGCTGTATTTTTTGTTAAAGTCTCACAATAAATCATGAGAGTCTAATGCTTGTGAAGGACACTGGACTGGAAGTTCTGAAAATGTCTGAGGCTCCATATGGCTAGAGCCTGGGTCTTCTGATGCCTGAGCAACTGCCACATCTATGCCACCACCCAACAGTTCTGACAGAGTAGTGATCAATGGGCTGTGAGTCTTGTGGGGACACATACTACAGGATGTGCCACCCACAAAGGGCTTGATTGGCAGTACTGCTGGAGTCCCTGGTTGGTACAAGTGCACTACTTAAACCTGGAGGGAACATCAGAAAGGCCAATGTGCCTCAGCTGTGACCTAGAGAGACCGCTTCTAGAGGAGAGAGGGTAATTCATTCTTTGACTATTCATCCTTGGTCTCTCAACTAAGACTACCAACAAGTATGCCAGTTGTGATGGTGGTCAAGATGTGGGCACGTTACTCCATTGCCAACAAGATCAGGAACACTGTTATATATTTTGATAAAATATGAAAAGCTATTATTGTTCATAATTTCTCTACTGTCACTAGACTGATAGTTCTCTTACCTCAAACAACCAATCACAGTGAGACAATGAGATGATTTCCACAAGTTATTGTGAAGGCCAAAAGTATGACTGGGTTCAAAAAATAATTAGATAAGTTCATGGAAGATAGGTTCATCAATGGCTATGAGCCAAGATTGTCAGGGACACAACCCCATGTTCCAGGTGTACCTAAACCTACAAAAGCAGAAGCTGGGACTGGACCGCAAGGTATGGATCACTCTTTTTTTAACTAAAAAAGACTATTATACGTGTTCCAATAAAAAATGGGGCAAAATCTTGGGTCAAGTTAGAAAAGTTCCCCAAAATGGGTGGGCACATAAAATGCCAAAGCACTTTTTATATAGTCCCATATTCTGGCCAGCAACAGCCCCCTCCAATTCTCCTAGAATCAAAAATAATGTGTGGGAAGGTATGTAGGGATTACTGATGGATCTGGGGACAAAACTACAAGAACACAGTTTACTTATCCCTAGAATGCTCTTGACTCCTATCATGGAGCTCCTAAAAGGCAGACTTTCCCTGAGTTTTTTCAGGTATCCAGGAACTGGGAAGACATCCTTCTGTCTCTGTCCTTCTTGGGTATGGGGCTTTTTGCAAGTGTCCACATGCAGCGAGTTCTGTTAGAATATGACTCTCAGTTGTTTACATTCTAAAACTGGGGTTGTCAAACTATTTCAGCAGAACACATCTTTACAGCATGATTCCTGTGGACCACTTCTTGTCCATTTTAGAACTGTGCCCTGTGGCAACTTCTGTAGTTGCTTACATGCAAAAGTAATACAGTAACTCCTCACTTAAAGTCATCCCGGTTAACATTGCTTCATTGCTACATTGATGATCAATTGGAGAACATACGCATTTAAAGTTGCGCAATGCTCCCTTATAACGTTGTTTGGCAGCCGCCTGCTTTGTCCACTGCTTGCAGGAAGAGCATCCCATTGCAGCTAGCTGGTGGGGGCTTGGAACCAGGGTGGATTGGTAGCCCCCCCCCCATCAGCTCCCCACTACCCTAAGTTCCCTGTGCGACAGCTGCCCAGAAGGCTACCAATTGCCGGCAGTTCAGCTGTCCCTCCCCCCCACTGCCATGTGCTGCTCCTGCCCTCTGCCTTGGAGCTGCTTCCAGGAGCCTCCTGCTTGCTGGGGGGGAAGGGCTAATGTCAGGGTGTCCCTCTCACTCCTGCTCCTGCCCCCCACTTACCCCATTTCTATAAAGCGAGGGGAACACACGACAGGGCTCAGGATGGAGGGAGCTTTCTGACAGCAGCTGCTGTCGCAACTTGCTGGTCTACTTAAAAAGGCAATGTACTTAGAGTGGAGTCAGCATACTTAAAGGGGAAATGCACATCTGTGTGTGTGTGTGTGTGTGTGTGTGTGTGTGTGTCTGTCTCTGTCTGCCATGCTGTCTCCCCTCCCTCCATTTGTGCTGCCTTGTAGAGTAGGAAGCTACATTAACAACAATGTGTTAACCGTTGAGGGCTCAGCCGAGTGCTAGTTCATCATTTAGCAGTAAGACATTCCCTGGGAAATATCCCACACTCTGACTCCACCACCTTAACCAAGCTTCACAATCATCATTGCTGTGTATGGTATTAAATTGTTTGTTTAAAACTTATACTGTGTGTGTATATGTTTGTTTGTCTGGTGAAAAAAAATTCCCTGGAACCTAACCCCCACCATTTACATGAATTCTTATGGGGAAATTGGATGTACTTAACATTGTTTTGCTTAAAGTCACATTTTTCAGGAATATAACTACAACGTTAAGCGAGGAGTTAATGTATTAGGAAAATAATTAGTATATGTTCAACTGTCTTTAGTGCAATGAATCACTTGGACACAGCAGGAAGGCCAGTCCCATGTGATCTGCTGGGTTCCATGGGCCACAGTTCTAAAATCTCTGATCCAAAATGAGTTTTAGAGTCAGAGACTTACACTTTGAGTCTCACCAGTGACTTGTATAACGGTACTAACACCTCCTTATCTCTACTGGAAATACCTCAGCTGATGCATACGAAGACTGCATTAGCTTTTTTCACAGCCATATCACATTGGTGGCGCATAGTCATCTTTTGATCAACCAATTCTCTGAAGTCCTTCTCCTCCTCTATTACTTCCAACTGATGCATCCCCAGCCTATAACAAAAAATTTTGTTATTAATCCCTAAATGCACCTTGCACTTTTCACTATTAAATTTCATCCTATTATTATTACTCCAGTTTACAAGGTCATCCAGATCTTTCTGTATAATACCCCGGTCCTTCTCTGTATTGGCAATACCTGCCAGCTTTGTGTCATCCACAAACTTTATTAGCACATTCCCACTTTTTGTGCCAAGGTCAGTAATAAAAAGATTAAATAAGATTGGTCCCAAAACCGATCCCGGAAGAACACCACTAGTAACTTCCCTCCAGCCTGACAGTTCACCTTTCAGTATGACCCTTTGTAGCTCCTTTAACGAGTTCCTAATCCACCTTTCAATTTTCATACTGATCCCCAGCTTTTCCAATTTAGCTAATAATTCCCCATGTGGAACCATATCAAATGCCTTACTGAAATCAAGGTAAGTTAGATCCACTGCATTTCCTTTGGCTAAAAAATCTGTTACCTTCTCAAAAAAGGAGATCAGGTTGGTTTGGCACAATCTACCTTTTGTAAAACCATGTTGTATTTTGTCCCAATTACCATTGACCTCAATGTCCTTAACTACTTTCTCCTTCAGAATTTTTTCCAAGACCTTGCATAACACAGATGTCAAACTAACAGGCCTATAGTTACCTGGATCACTTATTTTTCCTTTCTTAAAAATAGCAACTATGTTAGCAATTCTCCCGTCATATGGTACAACCCCTGAGTTTACAGATTCATTAAAAATTCTTGCTAATGGATTTGCAATTTCATGTGCCAGTTCCTTTAATATTCTTGGATTAAGATTATCTGGGCCCCCCGATTTAGTCCAATTAAGCTGTTCGAGTTTGGCTTCTACCTCAGATGTGGTAATATCTACCTCCATATCCTCATTCCCATTTGTCATCCTGCCATTATCACTAAGCTCCTCATTAGCCTCATTAAAGACTGAAGCAAAGTATTTGTTTAGATATTGGGCCATGCCTAGATTATCCTTAACCTCCACTCCATCCTCAGTGTTTAGTGGTCCCACTTCTTTCTTTGTTTTCTTTTTATTTATATGACTCCACTCCTTGAAGGCTTCCTGTTTTTTCTTAATCACCTCTCCTGAGATGCTTGTTCATCCAGCTTGGTCTACAACACCTGCCTATGAATATTTTTCCCTTTCTTGGGATGCAGGTTTCTGATAGTTTTGACAACTTTGACTTGAGGTAATTTCAAGGCCTCCTCCGCCTTTAAATCCACAAGTTCTTTGGTCCAATCCATTTCCCTAACTAATTTCCTTAATTTTTTAAAGTTAGCCCTTTTGAAATCAAAAACTCTAGTCACAGATCTATTTTTGTTTATCCTTCCATTTAGTTTGAACTGAACTACCTCATGATCGCTCAAACCAAGGTTGTCCCCTACAACCATTTCTTCTATGAGGTCTTCACTACTCACCAAAACCAAATCTCAAATGGCATCCCCTCTTGTTGGTTCAGCAACTACTTGGTGAAGGAATCCATCAGCTGTCACATCCCAGGAAAATCTGACTCTACTATTATTACTAGCACTTGTCCTCCAGTCTATATCTGGGATGTTAAAGTCTCCCATGATCACACAATTCCCATTAGTATTTACTTCATTAAAAACATTAAAGAGGTCTCTATCCATATTCAGATCAGACCCTGGTGGTCTATAGCACTCCCCAAGCACTATCCCAGGGGAGGCTCTAATAGCTTTCTTCCCCAATGTGATTTTTGCCCAGACTGACTCTGTCTTATCCATTCCATCACTTCTTATTTCTTTACAGTCTACCTCATCATTGATATACAATGCTACTCTACCACCTTTGCCTTTATTTCTGTCTTTCCTAAACAGCACATATCCTTCAATACCTGTACTCCAGTCATGACTACTATTCCACCATGTTTTTGTTATCCCTATAATATCTGGTTTCACTTCCTGCACCAGTAACTCCAGTTCCTCCATTTTGTTACCTAGGCTCCTCGCATTGATGTACAAACATCTTAATTTTTGCTGTTTGGCTTCGCTCACATTGTTTACCTGATTAGGCACAGACATTGTACCCCCAGTATCCCATATTAGACTGCTATCTCACTACCCTTCCTCCTTATGTCCATTTTCCTACCCACAGCTGCATCCTTGGTTACTTCGTTTTCTTCCCTCTCAATGTTAAAATCCGTCGTGGAGATTACCTGGACATCTCCCCCAAATTCCTCCTCTTTTAAAGTTCTCTTAATCAGTTGTGCCAGCCTCCATCCTAGAAGTCTATTTCCCTCCCTACTCAGGTGAAGTTCACCCTGAGAGAACATACATCCCAAAGCCCTCTTTAAAGCACCACTGACTGAACCATCTGTCGATCATCATAATCTTGTCACACCTTTGTTGCCCTTTTCTAGGAACGGACACAATCCCACTGAAGATCACCTGAGCCTCGACTTCCTTGAGCGTATTCCCCAGCCTGGCATAGTCTCCCTTGGTATGTTCCAGCAAGAATCTAGCTGTATCATTTGTTCCCACATGAAGGACAATCAGTGGATTCTTTCCAGCTGCCGTTAGGATCCCCTTCGGCCTCAGGTCCATATCTTAGCACCCAGCAGGCAGCACACCCTTCTGTTCTCTGGATCAGCTCTGGTTACAGGCCTGTCTATTCTGCTCAGTAAGGAGTTCCCAATCATGTAGACCTGCCTTTTCATGGTGATGGTGTTATTTTTCAGTCTATCCCCTGTTCCCTCTGGCTGCAAGTCCTCTCGATTCCTATTCTCCCTTGCAATCCTCCGCAACCCATCCTGTATCCTCCTGGGGCTCATATTTGGTGTTGTCTCCATTGACTCTTCCCTTCTTCCTATAGAATTAGCTGCTCTTCTCTTCTTCCTTGTCCTCCCAACCTCAGTGACCACCTGCTCTGTCCTTTCTTCATTTTCCAACTCCGCAAACCTGTTCCTGAGCTCTATTTCTCCTTCACTAGCCTGTCTTTTCCTCAGCCTGGTTATCTTAGTCACATGCTTCCACTGTCCACTTTCCTCACCTAGCAGTCTCCCCTCAGAGTTCTTTGGTCCTGCTACCATCTGCAAGTCTGAGGTTTTCCCTTCAGCCTCCTCATGTCTTTGCTCCATAATCTGCTCAAACCCCCTTCTAAACTCAACCAGAGTTTCCACTTGCATCTCCAATCCTCAGATCTTTTCTTCCATCAGCTCGATCAGATGACACTTCATGCAGAGGAAACTCTTTTTCAGGTACCCCCTCCAGGATCACATACATGCTGCAGCTTCCACATCCAGTCATCTTCATTGTGTTTTCTATTGCTTGGGTCACTACCACTGCTGCCTCTATATCCGTCATAGCCTTCCCACCTAAGTCCTGTTAGTCCAGGAAATACAAACCAAGCCAAAACACCCACCATCCACAGGAACACAAACCCCCAACGAGCACCAGAACACCACACTCTCCCTTCACTAGCCTTTCTGTTCCTCTGCCTGATTCTCCTAGTCTTCCCCCCAAAACTCCTCTGTTTACAACTCTGTTTGCTGACTCCTGTGCCGCTGCAGCTGTCTGTGCCACTGCCTGATTGGCTGGCTACCTCTATAGGACCCCTAATCAGAGAAGCCCCGCCTCTTAATCAGGGCTCAGCTTTTTTCCCAGCACACTGCCCCTACCAGCCTCTACAAATGCCTTCTCCTCCAACAGAACTCCCACTCAAACTCCTCTGTTTACAGCTCTGTTTGCTAGCTCTTGTGCCGCTGCAGCTGTCTATGAAACCAACTAGAACATTTCAAAAAGCTATACTGATAGTTATTTTGCACATCATGTTTGTTCAAATTGGTCTTCCAGGCAGATTTCACAGTATAGTTGATGAAAACACACTTTTTATCTATCAAATTTTTGCAACCCATTTCTTCTCTTTGCAGGTCAGCAGTAGAGCAGGTAGGTTAACAATGTTGTCTACGTGTTATAAGTGGTGTATATGAGGATTTTTCCATGTGCTCATCATTAGAATCAGGGAGCTTACATCACTAAAACCTGGAATAACTCAACTTTAAGTCTTAGAGCCAGGTTTGGAGGGAAAATGCCTTTTGCCAACTATTTTTTGATACGCGTTATATTACGGCTCAGGAGTGCTTCTTAACTTTTGAGTTTGACTTCTTGGCTGAGCAGTAGGGTGGAATTCTGAAAGGTACTGAAGAAGGATTAAAATTTATTACTGTTAAAAATGGTATACCCAAGTACAGCCGAATATTTTGCATTTGCAATGTTATGAACGTGTTATCTTTTTTCAACTTGATTTTTGGTATTTCATCAAGGTACTGTGGAACAAGATGTGTTGTGGTTAAAATATATTTCTACACATTTGCTTTTGCCTCAGAATTACCACAACAATTATCATGTCATCTCCTTTCTTCTTGTTATTTTATAGTGTGTATACATATTGGTACAATGAACAATAAGTGAACATGCTACAGTCCTGGTCCATAAGCTTAAAATATAAAGATACAAAACAGTACAAATCATAACAGTAAACAGTGAGAAACAAAATTCTACTGTTTGTCTCTAAAGCAGGTTGAAAATATTCCAATGGAACATTTATCTATTGGGAAAATGCAGTTTCTTTGAAACCAGAACTTTCCTTGGGAATGGGTTAATTTTCATGGAATTTTGTTTCAGAAAAAAAAATGTGGGGTGGAGAGGAAAGATGTTAAGGTTGAAAAGTTCTGGGTTTATATATATATATATATATATATATATATTTGGAACAGAACATTTTGATTTTTCATTTCAAAATTTACTTTTCAGTTTCAAATTTCTTATATTACTTGGGGCGGGGGGGTTCCCGCATAAATCAAGGAGGTGTTAAGGAACTCCTCTGGGCACAATCAGTCCCAACTTGCTACACCTCTGAGCCTGGAGAAGGGCAGGCCCTTAAAACGAAGAATTCTGGCCTAATCTGGGAGCACTCTGGAGCAAGCAGAGCTAGAGCTTCCTAGCTGCAGAGAACAGGGGATGGTCACTGGGGAAACTGCCTGAAAGCACCAGCCAACCGGGCCATTTGAGGAAGTAAAGGCCTTTTTAATGAGCTCTGGATCTCAGCCTTCATTGTTTGGACACACAGGAAATAAGGAGCCCAGATCTGCTTCCAGGGACTATTGACCTTTACTCTGCATGAGGCCACAGAGACCTGGCTCTCTTTGTGTGATGTGGAAATATTTTGCCTTTTCTTCATTCTGGACTATCTTACAGCCCTGAAAGGGAGCAGAGTTCATAAGAAGTATAGCCAGAGAGCTGTACCCCAAACTCTGAATCTGGTCTAAAGTAGCCTCATCATCCAAGGAAGGATGTCTGGGTCAAGAGAGGTGCCTCTTCTCACTTCAAGGGGGCATCAGAGAAGTATAACCTATCACAATTATAAGGGGGAAAAAGTCAAAATTGAAACAAAACCCTTTGTCCTGAAACTAAATTTTTTTTCATAAATTTCATTTCAAGAGAAATGTCTTAATTCTTTGTCTTCCTTTGGATTCATAATGAAACAAGTCTCAAAATCATGGAATTTAACACAAAGATTCTAGTCTCTGCATAGATCTGTTTGGCTCATTGTGAGCCATTGTTTGAATTATAGACTGAAACTCCTTCAAAAAAGGCTGTGTATGACCACAGTACACTGTGATTTAGAGCTATAAATTTCCATTTGGATCACCAGTTTAGATTAAGGTAGCTAAAACTATGTGCCACAAGATAATTCCCTATTGGTTACACATCTGTGTATTATTTTTTATTGTGTATACTTCTAAGACATCTATCTTTGGGCACCTGAGAAGGCTGATTAGTTATTCCATTTAGGGTTGTACATTGCTCTTGACTCATCCATTGATAGCAAGCAACATACTTTAGAAGGGTCCTCAACCCCATTTCTGCATGAGTAACTTTGCTAGACCAATTTTAAGCCCTAATATCAGAATTTTGGGACTAGAAAATCCACATATAAAATTACATGTGCATAAATGAAGGTCACATTTTAAAAATTTAGCCTAAAGTCTTCCATGTGCTGAGAATATAAGGTGCAATAAACTAGTTCCTGATGTATCCATATTAACTGGTAGCTGAGCTCAACCTTACCTATTTGATTAAATCCACCACCTCTGGCCAAACCAACATGCTATTGGAGATTCACCCTCACCAATGCAGAAGTTCTATAGACCTTTAATTCTCATAGAGAAATGATTCAGTGCAAAGGCTGCCCATCACCCCGTGAATAAATATCTTACTCTAAATGTTGGGAGGTCTGCAAGATAAGAGCTAAGAAGGCAAGTTACCCTAATTGTTCAGGCACTACATTTTATGATGTATTAAGTTTCATGATGTAACTTTGAAGTTATTGCCATGTTTCCTCCTCTATCTCCTTCCTGAGCTTCACAAAAAAAGACCCAAAGTTCCAGTTAATCTTATCAGTAACAGTACTACTCATTTAATCTAAGAAATAACTATAAAATAGGTTTGAACGGACCATAAATGAATCAGCCAAAGGCAAACTGTGTGGCTTCTGCATAAAAAGATAATTAAAGTCAGCAGCAACACTTCTTTCTTTTTTACTAAACAAAAGAAAACCACTTAACTTGGCTCCATCCTGTTGTTGGCATCCTATAAGGGCGGCATCTCTCTATGCTTCTTGTTATCAAGGTAAAATATATGGCAGAAAGGTGTGGGAAATTTTGCACTATTTCACATAAAAATTACCCTTGCTGTCTTGGAGCACTATTTGTGTGTGTGTGTTAGTAGCATTTGTTATATGAATAGTTAACATTTATTATTAATTGATACATTAATTAAAGCCATACTAGTGATTTCCATTAGCTCGCTCTCAAACTTCTACAGAGCTGTCTGTCTGGTTTTAATCAAAACCAAATGGTAATCCAAGTTCCCAGGCTGGAGCAACTAAGAGGAAATCATTCAGAGGACGCAGAAGAAAGCAGGAAAGATAAACAGATGATAGTTTCACAAAATTTGTATAGAACGAAGGCTGTAGATGCTGTGGGTTTCTCTAGAGATGTGATTCAGGCACCCGTAAAACTGGAAAGAAATAGTTACAAGTGTTTTATGTCAGCAAAATTCTAATATGATCAAGATGGAGTCTGTCCTTGTGCTTTTGCAGAGCTGGATTTGTGTGACTCTGGAGGATTCCCAGTAGAGGTAAAGCGGAATATGCCATTGCTTGTGCTATAAGTACTTTTAAATTGTAATGAGTCATTCATTTCTCGTGATTCAAGCTAATTTAATTAGTAAAAATGTGTTTGCAGTTTACATGTATAGATTTTTATCTATGTAATTCTGTGGTTTAACGGTCAAAATTGCACTAGAAGCTTTGTAAAAGCCAGCCTGCTTTTTGCCCATTCCTTGCTCTGAATCCCAAAGATCTGAAACATTTAAAGATGTTCTCCTATGTTTAGGGACAATTGTGGAGTTGCATATGTATGTTTCAGTTATAGAATATTTTTTTCATAAACCATTGTGGAATGGAAAATACTTCTAAATTCTCTAAGTGCATCATAAATCTTTTAATAGTTTGACAGAGTTGTCTCAGTAGTTGGCTAACTCAAATGACTTGAAATGTTCAGTCTTGTCGTCTTTTTATTTCCCTCCCCTCTGCCCCCCCAATGCAGTCCTTCTTTCACATATGCATACTATTCAAAGGCAGGAAATACTTTTCAGGCAATCTGGGCCTGGTTGTTGAGGCCCCTTTCACAAAACATCAGTCTGAATTTAGTAGACAGAAGTCACTGGGAAAAGCTTGACAGAATTCTGCTTAGTTAAGGCTCCCTCCAGCTGCAGAGGGTGTTTTTGTTAGAATCACACATTGAGCATAACTGCTTAGAATAGAGCAGTGATCTCAGCAACGAAATCTGAACTTTTATGCTAGCAAAAACTAACTGGGACTGAGTGATTTTTTGGGGGGGGTTGGGGTTTTTTTGTGGCCAAAGTTTTTAGCGAGGTAATGTCTGTGATTTCCACCTTCTCTTCAAATAGGTAAGGCAGTATTGGAATCTTTTATACTTTGTGTTTTAGATAAATAAATAAAGCTGATTTGAAAAATCAAGACATTTTCTGTAACTGGTTAAACTGAATGTCAGTATCCTGCAGTGGAGCTGTCTACGTTTACGATATCAAGAATAAAACTGGAGGTGGTAAAAAAAAAAAATCACAATAAGCGGTAGACTGTGTGCCAACTACATTTATCAAACTTTGACAAATCTAAAACAAAATCTGCATGTGTATTATATTTATGTCTATAAAAAGTCAGAATGATATGCTAAACCTGATTTTTTTACATTTAATTATAAATCGTTGCATGGTTTTATTTGCATTTTTTTAATGGCCATAAAACAGGAAAACTAGAAGTGTGAATGTTATTATTTTTTTTTACCTCATTTGCCAACAGGAAGGGCATTTAGGGCTAGGCTTTTTTCCTTAGTACTAATTCTCTGAAGCAAATCTTTAGGTAGGAATATCATTTATACCTCTGTTGGTTTTGTCTCTAGTGGTTTTTCCCAGAGCTCTCTTAGTTATAGTTCATGTCTTAAAAATAAATATTCTTAAAAATGTAAATTCTAAATGTGAAATTTTAGGGCATATTTCCTGACAGATCTGGTGTTAACTAGGTTTCATCAATCAAGATGGCAGAATTAAAAATTACCGAATGCAGCTGGATAACTGTTTTGTGTGTGGAATGCTATTCATGCATTTTAGAAAGAAAAAAGAAAAAAAACAGTAAATATATACTGATCATAGTAAACTGAACTGAATTTCATTCAAATCTTTTCTTAATGTTTAATATTAGCAATAAAAGTAGCAAGAATCTTTTTGAGCTATTTAGAAGAAAATTTAGCATAGCTTTAATTTATATGGCATAAACATAGCTGGCACTACTCTATATATAGTAGGTTATTTAATTATTGCAGTGTTATGCACATTGGAAATGTATTTGGCAACTAAACCATAAATATCCCTTTGTCTCTCAATATATCCAGAATGACAGCTATTGCACAGAAGTAATATGAGACATTCTTTGTCGCTTCTGTGCGTCATTAAGATTCTATACAGTTATTGGCCAATTAGGTAACTAAATATGAGTCATCACTTCAAATATGTTGGGGAGAGCTGAAAAAAAGTTTTAACTGTGTTTTTACCAAGTATTGTTTTAAGAATAATGATCGAGAAGTTTCTCATTGCTGTGTGGCATGAAGGGAAGCAAAGGAGCAGAAATTATTCCAGAAGGGGCCCAAATACCACAGTGGAAAGGAGCAATGGTTTATATCCCATGCTTCCCCATCCTTCTAAGACAGAGGATGCCCTTCAGTATGAATGCCTGCAGGGTTACTGCTCTGTGGATAATGGGAAGTGTTGGTCCCAAGGAGAACAAACTGAGAATAGCTGCTAGATAGTGTAGCATCCTGTGAAGCTTCCATGGATGTTTGGGTCGAAACTAATGTGAAAGTTATTGCTGGCCGTATTGACAATATCTTCCCCTTTTGTGACCCAGAGACGTGGTTACAACATAGCCATATTGGCAATGACCCTTGTTGCCATGCAGAACAGAAGGCCAGGAAGCAGCATAAGGAGACAGGCTTTTCATATGCCTCCTCAGGATTCTGAGTAGGGACCTGATATAACTGGCAATTTTGTCTTAATGCTTTTGCAAAAATGCTCCATGCTGTATTCTCTTCAGATCCAAGCACCCCTCCCCCAGTTTTGATCCTGCCAGCATTTATATATGTGCTACGCATTAGTCCAAATGAAGAGATGAGAGCCCAGCAAAGGATAAAAAGAATGAGCCCTTTCTGATGGAGCAATCTTGCGTGGTGCTGAGCACATTCTGCAAAGATTTAACTTACTTCAATAGTATTAGAAGACACTCAGCATCTTCTGGGGCTGTGCTGTGCCATCCATGAGAAAACAAAACTGTTCTTCTGAAAACCAGAATGCCAGCTTTGTCATTGTAGCTGTGAGGGTTTTCTATGAGCAAAATGAAGCAAAGTTAATAACTGGCCACTTTTTCTTAAGTGGAAGAAATCCTTAAAACAAATCATTTTTCCACTACTCCATTTATGTTTATACCCTAACATTTTCTAGCTACTATACTTTGTAAGTTTTAGTACCAAAACCAAGCTAAAAATCACAAATACTCTGCTCATGTATCACCATCCAAGGGAAATGAATACATTTAATTCCAGTTGCCAACATAACTACATTTCTTTAAAACAAAAGATAGATTGAAATTTTTTTATGACTTTAAAAGCAGCAAAGAATCCTGTGGCACCTTATAGACTAACAGACGTTTTGCAGCATGAGCTTTTGTGGGTGAATACCCACTTCTTCAGATGCAAGTGGTGGAAATTTCCAGGGGCAGGTTTATATATGCAAGCAAGAAGCAAGCTAGAGATAACGAGGTTAGTTCAATCAGAGAGGATGAGGCCCTGTTCTAGCAGTTGAGTGAAAACCAAGAGAGGAGAAACTGGTTCTGTAGTTGGCAAGCCATTCACAGTCTTTGTTTAATCCTGAGCTGATGGTGTCAAATTTGCAGATGAACTGGAGCTCAGCAGTTTCTCTTTGAAGTCTGGTCCTGAAGTTTTTTTGCTGCAGGACGGCCACCTTAAGATCTGCTATTGTGTGGCCAGGGAGGCTGAAGTGTTCTCCTACAGGTTTTTGTATATTGCCATTCCTAATATCTGATTTGTGTCCATTTATCCTTTTCCTTAGAGACTGTCCAGTTTGGCCGATGTACATAGCAGAGGGGCATTGCTGGCATATGATGGCATATATTACATTGGTGGACGTGCAGGTGAAGGAGCCGGTGATGGTGTGGCTGATCTGGTTAGGTCCTGTGATGGTGTTGCTGTTGTTCACCTGCACGTCCACCAATGTAATATATGCCATCATATACCAGCAATGCCCCTCTGCTATGTACATCGGCCAAACTGGACAGTCTCTAAGGAAAAGGATAAATGGACACAAATCAGATATTAGGAATGGCAATATACAAAAACCTGTAGGAGAACACTTCAGCCTCCCTGGCCACACAATAGCAGATCTTAAGGTGGCCGTCCTGCAGCAAAAAAACTTCAGGACCAGACTTCAAAGAGAAACTGAGCTCCAGTTCATCTGCAAATTTGACACCATCAGCTCAGGATTAAACAAAGACTGTGAATGGCTTGCCAACTACAGAACCAGTTTCTCCTCTCTTGGTTTTCACTCAACTGCTAGAACAGGGCCTCATCCTCCCTGATTGAACTAACCTCGTTATCTCTAGCTTGCTTCTTGCTTGCATATATAAACCTGCCCCTGGAAATTTCCACCACTTGCATCTGAAGAAGTGGGTATTCACCCACGAAAGCTCATGCTGCAAAATGTCTGTTAGTCTATAAGGTGCCACAGGATTCTTTGCTGCTTTTACAGATCCAGACTAACACGGCTATCCCTCTGATTTATGACTTTACTGTACCTGAAAAGAGAGGATGTAATCTGGTCATTCTGCAAACACCCATGTGTTTAACTTCATGCATGTGAATAGCAACACATGGAACAGTAGGACTAATTGTACGTAAAGTTAAGCACATGCATAAGTGCTTGCAGGACTGATGACAGAGTGCATCTGAGAACAGAACAGATGCATTCTACACACAGGAAAACTAAGGCCCCAATCCTGCAAGCTGTTCTGTGCAGGTGAACTCCTATACCTGTGTGGAGCCTGATTAATCTCCAGTAAAGATCCACATAAATGGACAAGTTAGAAGATTTTGGCCTAAATCCTATTGACCTTCAGGACATTAAGCCAGGATTATTTTTCGCCCAGACATATGAAAATTGGAGAGAATTGTCTGAAGGGACAGGGGATTTATAGTAGGTTCCTAGAACATGCAGGTAGGTGTTGACCTTAGCCTTTCTATAAACATAAAAAAATAAAATAATCATCACCATTTTGACTTTTCAGTATTTTCAGATATATTTTTTATTTAAAATGTCAGAAATACTAGGTTTAATGTTGCAAGGTTTTGGGGTTTTTTTCTGCTCTTAACATGACTTTTGTGAAAACTATCATTTCTGGAATGTTATCTGAAAAAAAAATTGCATTGATTTGTTAAAAAGCTTACTCTTTTCTCCAAAAGGTATATTTTAGAATATCCTCCTCTGAATTTTAGTCATTCTGGTTCCATATTATATGATCATTGTATTAACGGGAAAAACTTGCATCATGATTTGAACTTCATATATGGTGACTGTTACCTCTTTGCATCTCTGTTTCCAGTCCCACCCTTTTTCTGTCTTATACAGTGGTTCTCAAACTTTTTTACTGGTGACCCCTTTCACATAGCAAGCTTCTGAGTGTGACCCCCTTATAAATTAAAAACACTTTTTATATATTTAACACCATTATAAATGCTGGAGGCAAAGCGGGATTTGGGGTGGAGGCTGACAGCTCATGACCCCCCATGTAATAGCCTCATAACCCCCTGAGGGGTCCCGACCCCCAGTTTGAGAACCCCTGGTCTTATCTATCTAGACTATAAGCTCTTTGGGGCAGAGGCTTTTCCTTACAATGTGTTTGTACAGTGCCTGGCATAACAGGGCCTCAGTCATGATTGGGGCCTCTAGGTGCTACTGTAAAACAAATAATTTTCTGTATTAAGCCATAGAAAATGTCCAATTTGGAAAACACTGAATTTTTGGGAAGTGTGGATTGTGACCCAAACTTTGCAGTGGGATTGGAAGGATTCAGAAAGAGAGTGACATGGTTTGATTGACAAGTGAGGAAGCTTTAGGATGGAATGGGGGGTTATAAGAGGTTATGGGAAAATATTGGGGAGGCTAGAAAGCAGACGATGGTAGTACTACTTCAGAAAATGAGAGAGAAGAAAATGGCAATAATCAAGATGAAGGAATAACTAACAATAAGCATGTCTAGCCTAAGTAATCATAATTATATTATGGTATCCATAGACTCGGGGGGGTGGGGAAGAGTGAATTTGATGTTGTGGTAAATGACAATATTCCACATACTTCTTCAGGACTGCCACATAAAGAGACATTGCTAATCCCTCCTCTTGGTTTCCCTCACTGTCACAGCAGTGCACCTGACACTGAAAAATCCATGCTGGATATGTTGGTTCTAGCCAACTACCACCCCGTATTAAAGCTTCTGTTCCTGAGCAACTCATAGAAAGCTAGTCAAAGGCCCAAAAGCTCAACTAATTGAAGCTAATGTCCTAGCCCTGGCACAATCTGGATTCAGGCCAGGATATGGGATGGAAATAGCTTTTAGTGGCACTGATGGCTGATGATCTCTTGCAGTCAACCCATTCTCATCCTCCTAGATCTCTCTGAAGTATTTGGCACTGTCTAACATGAGACAATGCTGCCTCACCTAAGAGAAGTTGCAGGAGTCCAAGGGAATGCGCTAGAATGGTTTGAGTCCTTCTGGAAGGGACACACCTAAAAAGAATTGACGGAAACTATGCCTCCACCACTAGACCCCTCACTTGAAGAGTCCCACTGAGATCAGTTCTCTCTCTGGGTCTTTTCAACATCTAAAGACTGCCACCAGATGAACTAGTCAGACAACAGGACTCAAGTACCAGCAATTTGCAGATGACACACAGCCTTACCTACCCTTCACCACATATGACCACACAAGTGCCACCAAGATGGCCCAGTGCTTGGATGAGATCAGCTCATGCATGAAGAACCACTGGATGAAGCTAAACCCAAGCAAGACTGAGGCCAGGCTGGTGATCAGTGTGACATTCAATGACCCCTCAGAAGAAAGGTTCTGGTCAGAGATCTGCTTCATAAAACTCTGCTTTACAGAACAGGAGCTTCTTAAAGGTGCAGTTACCCACAGGGAGAGTAAACACTTTTTGAAAAGTTTGACAGTCTTCTTTAGTTGAATTGACCAATTTGTAGGGGTGTACCTTCAGTGTGAAACATCGGAGAGCAAAGTTTTCTACCATCTTAGTTGGCTATGAAACTCTGTCCCTTCCTAACAGATGACATGTGCTCAGTTATTACCTCTTTGTCACCTCCCGCCTGAACTACAGTAATGCAGTATACCTAGGCACAAAGCCATCAGCCCTTAGGAAACTACAACAATTACAGAAGGCTATGGCACATCCCCTCAGCAACACAGGCTACTGCAAGAACATCAGACCTGTTCTCTCCACTGGCTTCCCACAGAATGTTGAGTCAAGTTCAAGGTTTGGGTCCTTTTCTTCAATATGCTGACTGGCCTGGGCCCAAGATACTGAAAAGATCTCGTGAAGCTTTGGGATAAGAAGCCAAGTTATCAACCACTGCCTTTAGGCACAATTAAACTATAAAGGAAAAGCTCATCTGTGCAATGGAAAGAAATTTCTGGGGGGCCAATCTGGAAATGTGGAACTAACTCCCACTAGATCCAAGGACATGGATAAACCTCACCACCTTCCACTACTTCTACCTGCCTTCTATAACATAAACACATAGTGGTGTGTTAATTTTAAAAACAAAACAACCTCCCTCCTCCCCCCCCCCCGAAGAACTGAACCCTACCAAAACAAAGTGCTCCACTGCAGACCAGTTCTGCAGACACAGTTCTCCCCTTGGGAACAGTATGAGTGAGAGAACAAACCACATGTGACAGATGTTAAGCGGTATTGGAAGGTGCTCAGTTACTATGGTGATGAGCATGGTATAAGAACATATGTAAAATGGAATCACATTTTATGAAACTGGTATCTCTCAATTATCACCCAGCTGCTTTGGAGAAAATATGTCAAAAATACAGTAATTGCACAATCTCTGCTTATATTTGTCAGCAGTCTGTCCAGCTGATTAGAGCGTATCATAGAATGAAGGCTTTACCTCCCTTTGAGTCTTCCTACATGGTATTGCCACTACAAAGTAATCTGTATGTAATATAAGGGCTTCACTGCTCTCTAGTCTCTTCAAAAGTCCTGTTCCAGTTGCCATTCTCATGACTTGTTGCAATTTCATCCTAAGCGATATTCCAGATGCACTTGCCAAGTTTCCTCTCAGGATATTTTCAGTTGCACCCAAATGGGAATTCCTATCGCGCTTTTACCGGCAGCCTGTACCTTTTCTCCTTAAACCTCATCTCCACTACAAACAAAGCCATTGCTGACAGTGGTATTCAGCAGTCAATTCCATTTAACTAGTGTTGAAAAAGAGTTTAACGACTAGTGTACATGGGACAAAATCTGTTTTCAACACTATATTATGTATAAATGTGTAATTGAGACCTTGTTCAATCAAATCTGTCACGTTTCTGTAATGGTGTTTTTTGTCCCATCTACACTAGCAGTTAAACTATTTTCATCACCACCAATTCAGCAGTGGGACTTGTTGCTGACAACCATTGTCAGCAGTGGCTCGAACAGGACCATAGCGCATAGCATTTTTTCTTTAAATTGTCTCACTCCTTCCCTTCTATTGGAAACTTCAATCTGGTAGGTGTTGGAAATAAAGTCAAGCAAAATTAAATTGGTTTCAATATGAAAACTTGGTCTTTACACTGCAGGTTTGGGGGTTTTGTTTGTTTGTTTCCATTCTGAATACATTGATTAGTTTTTCTATTAACTCCACCATAGGTTAAGAATGATCATCCTGGGTACCCCAGATGAGTTTGGAAGTTTGGAATGATCATCCTGGGTACCCCAGATGAGTTTTGGAAGAATAGATGCTTAGGGTACATCTACACTCTGACCTGGGGGAAAAAGAGGGTGAGGTGAATCTCAGCTCAAGGAAATATACCCATGCTAGCTAGCCCTGATTGAGCTAGCATGCTAAAAATAGAGTGTAGCCGCATCCGCATGAGCAGCAGGAAGGGCTAGCCACCCGAGCACATACCAGTGGTCTCAGAGACCTCATACTCATGGAAGCTAACCCATCCATTTCACCCATAAGGCTGCAGCAACACTCACTCATGCTAGTTCTGATCATGTTGTCTTGAGCTAGGAATCATGTCCCCATCTCAAAGTGTAGACACACCTTCAGATAAATAAGACACACTACCTGCAGTTCAGCATGAAATTCATCTGGGGCCTGATTCTGCTTCTATGAAAATCAATGGCAAAAGTGCCTGACTTCAGTGGCATCAGGACTAAGCCAACTGTTGGGTTTTCTCTTTTTCCCCCTAGAGGAAAAATACTAATTTAAGATGGCTGCTGCTATTCCATAATATGTATGGCAATCTGTTTAGGTAGACAATTTAAAGTCACACAAATAAGTAACATCTATGCGGAGTTCAAAGCTGAACATTCACACATTCAGAGGTCCAGATTATTTCAAATGTATAATTGTAATGTTTTTTTTTCTGTTTTATTGACTAGCTGTCAATATGAGATCATACAAAGAGTACAACGAAAAGATGAGCTTGGGTAGACAAATACATGCTAGCTCTGCTCAAGAGAGCACCCTAAAAATAATATAGCTAGAGGTAGCACAGGCAACAGCTCTGATTAGCTGTTTCAGTACAAACCCACCTGGACCCTATGGGTACGTTCTAGGGCAGCTAGCTCAAGCCATTGTGCTACCCCCAGGGTACACTGCTGTTTTAGCGCACTACTTCAAGCACACTCCTATCTGCAGTGTAGACGTTCCCACAGAGATGTTAAATAAGCCTGGGGAGTGTGGAAATAGTTCACTTTGACTTTGGATCCTGTCTTTTGCCCACCCTTCTCCTTGAGTAGGGGGCTGCTTCTCTAACTCAGGAAATAAATCAGATTAAAAATTAAAAAAAGAAATATTGTATGATCACCAATTAGCTATTATTTCAATCTCCCTTTTTATATTTTGAAAGAGAGCAAACCATTATAAAAGTAAGCAACTTGTTAATGTTTGTTGTTTTCTAAAGATAAATCAAGACGTATTGAAAGTTTGGAATCCTATCTTGGTCAGTTTATGCAAACAGTATTGAGTTCCAAGACTTTGGATTTGTCTGCATGAACCATTTGCCGAGCTTACTTCATAGTTTGATACATCTAATTTCTGAGATTTTTGAATATTGTTGGACAGCCTGATTACACTTAGACTCACTTTCTGTAACATGTTAAGTATCTTTTGCATAAAAGTTGTAAACAATCTTAACAGTATTATATTTTTCACTGACAGCTAGTAAAATATAATGGGTGTATTCTGATATATGTCGATGTGTATAAAAGAGGATACATAGTGACTTCCTGTGGGATAACAAAACTGATTCCATCTAGAAAAAGGAAATCCTTACAAAGTCACAAGAGATGAGGCCTTGGGTAGTTTATTAAGGGCTTCTATTAGCATATGGTCTAGTGGATTAATTACCCTCTTGTTTGATTTTTTGTTAGAAAATACTAACTTTCTGTAAAAACTTTGTTAGAAATTATGGAGTTTTTCTTAACCAAGTCCTATATGATTTATGTTTACTGTAAGTGACAGATTTTATTTTTGTTTCTGTCATGAAAGAAAATGTATAGCTCACTTATGACTTTTCTTATAGAGGAACAGAGTAAGAAAATTGTAGCTTCAACTTCTAATATAACTTCTGGTGAGATTAGGGGCTGGTCTATACACGACGTTGTACTAGTTTAACTAAAGGTGTGATGTTAAACCAATGCAATTTTATGTGTGCACACTCTTATGGTGATTTAAACTTGGTTTATATCAGTTTAGATTGCACCTGCAAATAACACCAGTCAACGTATACATTGCTGTGTGTTGGGTGTGTCCCAGGCTACCGAGAGCTCTTTAAATGGAAGAACAGATGTGATAGTCACCTATAAAATATTCACTAATATCTGCATTGCATGTTTCTATAGAAAACAGTGATTTTAATCCTCAAAATCCAATCCTAGCACTGGGATCAACTAAAACCAGAAAAGCTCACTGATTCAGGGTCTGCTCTGTTCCAGTGCATTGGTCAGTAATCTAGAGGGTATATTGCCAGGACACTGAAGAATTCTGTGGGGTTTTGTTTTCTATATCACCAATGGGTCTTATTGATAACAACATTAGTATTTTGGGGTTAACCCCCCTGTTATGGGTATATCACTCTGATAGTATAATGTTCACTATTGAAAAGTTTTAAATTCTTTCTTTGGGGTTTAGCAATATAATACAACTAAGCTGATGTGTTAACAATTGGCAGCAAGTTAAAGTAATTTTCCTGCTTTCTGTTGCTTTAATAAAGAGATATGCATGTAACAAATTAATTTCTAGTTTCTCACAAATGTTTACATGGCAGTCAGGGTACATCAGAAATGACTGATTAAGAAAAGTACTGTATTATGGTACATGCGATTGAGTGTAATTAATTTAGGCATAGAAACATTTGTTTACCAAAAAAGCTGAAAAAATTTAAAAGGCAGAGTATTTCTTTGAAGCAAGAGAGAGAAAGAGGGAGAAATGTAATGAGCTGAGCAGGGAGCTAAGTTTTAAGTTGAACTGTTTGTAAGCAACCTTCTGTCTTAATACCAGCCCCATTCACTTTCTTAAATAATGTTTGCTGGGAGCAACACACAAATGAAGGTGAAACAAAACTACCAAAATACATATTTTTGGTTGATCTCCTACAAGTGTTCATGTGTAATATGACTCTTTTATTGGTGTGTTGTAGAACAAAATGTATCCCATCTGTAGCCTGAGCAAGACATAAGTGAATTCCATTGTTGAGATGGTGAGGGAATAATTCTTTGACTTGTATTGCTCTGTCTATCTAAAACTCTCCTTTGATGTGTTTGATTCTGGAAGCACGGGGGGAGAATGAAAGATCCTGGCCTGGCCACAGCTTGGCAGTTCCTGTCCCATATAGTGCCCAGACAGGAAATGGGATGCTGGGATCATGTTGTCTTCCTCACAAATGTTGGGGATGCAGTCTTTGGAAAGTACCAGTGAGGGAGGAGGTAGATGAGGATGGAGGGGAGCTCTCTGAAGATGAGGGCAGGAAACAAGAGTAGAATAACTCCTCCTCATACAGTACGGAGGGGATTAGAGAGAGAAGGAATTCCTAGCAGGCTCCATAGATCTGTTCTGGTAGAAGATGGGGCAACTGGGCTTCCACTGATCTGCGGGTCACTGCTCTGTGAGGAGGGCATGGAAGGGCCTCCCTAACTAGTAAGCTTAGTCCTCTGGCTAGATTTGTGTGTGTCTGGTAAATCTTCACACTCCACGTTATTTTAGGAAACAATGAAAGTATCCTTGCCATATATTTATTTGTCTTGAATTTCAAGCAAAACATTAGATATTTTCTCATTTAATCATTTTGTCTGCTATCCATTAGACAGCCAACGCGACTGTGATAGCACAAGTAAAACAGAAGGGTTCCTAAAGTGAGATTTATTTGTTTTTCATCCCCCATGAAATATAACCCGCCACATCCAAAAATGAAAAACAGTAATGGATCTGTTCTGTCCTCGCTGCACACATGTAATTCCATTTAACAGCAACGGGAGTAACACACACCCATTAACCCTTAGAATGCTGGCATTTTTCAGACTGTCAACCAAACAAATGCCTAGGAGGACATGTATAAATGTCCTTTGAAAATTGTATAGCCTGGTGCTATACACTCAGGACTCCTGAATTCTCTTCTTGATTATGCTACAAACTCCCTGTGTGACACAGGAAAACGGTGTAACCTTTTTGGACCTTCAATTTACCCACCTGCATTGATGAAAATAAAACAGATGTTGTAGCACTATTTTTTTTTCTAAAATATATTGGGATGCTCACATGAAAAGTGCTTCACAAGAAGGAAAAGAGACTCTCAAAGCAGAATCATCCTCTTACTACCAAATTTTGCCTGTGAAAATAGTTTTGGGGCTGTGCATTTTTAGGGGACGAGAGGGACTTGCCTGGCTATATGTTCTTTCCATCTTCCTCCACCTCCTACACGCTATTGACTTGACTTGTGCCGGATTTCTGTTACCCTATGACTATATTTTCCTTTTAAGTACAAACTTCCACAAAGTTGGAAAACATGCCATCCTAAAAAGAAATTGAAGATCTCAGGATGTGCACAAATCCATTCTAAAAGTCACTTTGTCAGGGCATAATTTACAGAGAGTCATCTGCACAGTCATAATTCTGCATTTTTTTCAAACAGCCTACTTTTATACCTTCAGGCATGTGATTTGTCAGGACAGCCTTGTGGGCAATCTGAGCTTGCTGTAGTGGACTGAAATGACCCAGAACAAACTCGGTAGTTAATCTTCTTTATTGGTGAAATCAATAAGCAGATTTGTGCTAAGTGCTGACAGTTCTTATGTAGGGAGTGAAAAGTAGAAGTGTCTGCTCCTTGAACCTGCAATGTTTTACAGCCCAGTTGTTTTGTTTCATTATTTGATAAAAAACTCGTTGCTCTGTCTTGTATTATATGCATAATTTAAATAGCTGTAACGTATTTCCTTTGCCCAATGGTTCATATGTTTAAATGTCAAAACGAATAGATGAATGTATGTATGTTGCCATCTAAACTATCAGATACAAGGACCAATTGGGGAACCCTTACTTGCACTGGCCAATGCTCACTCATGAGAGTAACCTTACTGATCTCAGTGGGGACACTTAAGTGAGTAAGCACTCACCAATGGGTAAGGGACACAATCCGACTAATAGAGCTTTAGGGGATTTGTAAAAGATGTCTTAGTTAAAATTTAAGTAAATGCTCATTAAAATAGCAGAGCGCTCTAATGACTAAGGCCCTGATCTTTCAGTATGATGCACACAGCTGATCTATCTCCCTGCACAGAGCCCAGTTGAAGTTGTGGGACTCAAGGGTTCATTCATGTGAATGACAATGACAGACTATGGCTTGATCTGATATATGGCCACTAATAAACCACATTTTCCTTCAAATTCTAGAGCTACTTGAAGTGATAAATATGCCAGAAAGTTACATTATTTTTCCCTGATTATTGAGGTTTTAGCCCCTGTAAGGGCCCAATCCTGAAAACTCTTCTGGATGTAATACTTACTACTGTAACTAGTCTAATTGGAACCAATTAAACTGCTCATATTAATAAAAATGAGTAAATGGCTGCAGGATTGGGCTGAAATTTAGCAGCACAATAAAGAGAGGTTTATAACATTTGTGAAATTCTGAATAATCATCAACTTCAGATCCAAGTCTTCAGACAGTAACCGGAGGTCTGCACTAAATGGGTTTCTTTTCATGAAGAAAAAATGCAAACTTACTTTGTGTTCTAGGAGTCACAAGATTTAATACATTTTATAACCATGGAAATGGATATCTTATGACGGAAATAGTGAAGAGAGACACATTGTCAAAATCTGGCCCATGAAGCCAGTTGTCTGTCCATTAGCTTGTTTATACCATTTCTGTTTGCTTGATATTGGAGAGTAATCAGAAAGTAAGCCATGCTAAATCATAGTAAGCCATGCCATCAAGTTTGTATGATAACTATTAAAGCTATTTCACAAAACATCCTTTTACATTCCTCCCTTCCAACACCATGCTCTTATCTTTGCTTTTACATTTTTGTTTCAACTGTTCCTACTCTTGTCTTTCTTAGAGTTGAATCAATAACCCAATCTCTCTCATTTCTTACAGATGTTAAAATGATGAAACTCTCTCTCCCTCTGGAATTCACTGCAGTCATGACATCTCCTCTGGTCCTGTATAGAATGTATCTCGCAGCCTGTTGCTGAACTGTTATGACATGTCTCTAGCAATCAGAAAGAGAAGCTGGGAAGAACATGTGACCCAGTGGATGGGCTTGCCTTTTAATTCTGTTGAGTATAATACAGCATGTCATCATGGACTTGTAGCTGATAACTTTCAAGCAAGTATGGAAAAAGATGAAGTTTTGAATGTGGACAGGAAAGAAAAATGTGCTTCTTTACCAGACTGCTGTCATGGTGGAGAACTGATTGGCTTCCCTGCAAAGCTGCTTAGCAACATTTCAAAAGAGGTGGATGAAAATGATAACCATGAAGATGAGGAGCATTTTCTTTCTTTGGAGGCCAGCACAGAAACTTTGGTCCATATTTCTGATGGTGATGACGATGACATTTCAAATCTCTGTTTGGATAAAGTTAACCACCAGTTCACTATTGGAAGGAAACTAACAGATGAAGAGCAGAATTTAGGAGGAGCAGGCTCCTTAACAAATATGGTAGCAATGATTAAAACAAACAGGGAATCTAATATTTCTGAAACTATAGGAGATATTGATGAACCTGACTATGACACAGTCCCCAGTGAAGAGAAGGAAGAAGAGGACATTTGTGGCAGTATTGGGAAAAGCCTGGAGCTTTGTAATTATAAAGGCTTAAATGAAGTAACAGATGCCCCACGAGAAAATCTCTCCAGTTCTCTGAATGTGAAGGAAATTATGCCTGAGAAACAGCTGCTTCATACTGCTGTAATTGCACAACAGCGTAGGAAATGTGATGCTCCTAAAGATGGGCATGAAAAGGCTGACTATAATGTGGTCCAGGGTGAGTTTTCTCCTGGTCTGTACACTGGCAGTGGTAGACAACCATTCTCAAAAGCAGACTCTAGCAACTACCTTATGCAATCTCCTCTCAGTTCCCATATAATGTCCATGGAAAATGGACTGGATGAAAGTGGTTACACAAAATCTCAAGTGGTTCCTGAAAAAAAATGCCTTACAAATATCAGTCTAGTGGAAGGCACGCAATGTTTACATTTGAAGGATAATCTGTCGACCCATGAATCTACAGACAATCAAGTGAAACTGCGCAAAAGAAAGGTAGGATATACACAAATTACGGGGTTTGGTTTCAGTTTTTGTCAGCTTTTTCTCATGTAATCTCATGGCTGATTTATTGAAGCAGTAAGGTAAATATCACTCAGAATGTTGTGTAGATGCCAGGTGTTGCATCTGCGAAACAATTTGGAAACATGCCACAGGGATGTAAACTCATTTTTAGATCTGAAAATTACTGTCTTGTGAATTTGGTATGTTCTTTATATATATATATATACATACACTAATGCCTTTGATCACAACTTTTTATTCTATTCTTTTATTTTTATCATGGCCAAATCAATAAGCTCCCTCCTGGGGTTTCCTTTTTTGTTGTAGTGTTTGTTTGTTGTTTGGGATTTTTTTCTTTGCTAGTACCAAATATCAGAGGTGGTCTTTAGATATAAGTGATGTCTGCAGCTATATAGGACCTTTGTTTAAAAGGGATGGGGAGGAAAATGTTACAAACTTGTAAAAGAAATTCTAAAATGTCTATATTACTGGTGCTGTGAAGTACAGGGAGCAGCTATTTGAGTTCCAGCAAAGCCCCATGAGCAAGTTCTCGCAAAAAATGTTGCTGGTATGAAGATAGCAGAAGCTCTTGATGCTTTCAGACTGAGAGCAACAAGAGAACTTCACTGGCTCTTCAGACAGGGGAAAAGAGAATAATTCCAAAACTCTAAGGGTCAGATCCCACAACCCCAGCGGGAGCAAAACTCCCATTGACTTCCATAGGAGGGTTTTGCTGATCATGGGCCTGCAGGATTGGGCCCTAAGTCTGTTTCTGCTGGCTGTGTTGCTTAGGGCTTGTCTATGCAGTGTATTAGTACAAGGGTGTGAATTCCAATGCATTCTAGCCTGCTGCACATTAGCTGGCTGGCGTGGGTCTTGGTGGGGTTCATTAACAGTTCCCTAGTGTGTGATAATTTACTCCTGTTTCAAATCATACCACATTAATGCACATTACATAACTTTTAGTTAGTGCCAACAGGGTCCACACAGTACAAGTAGCACATGACACCCTCCTAGTGCAGACTAATGTACAGTGTAAACAAGCCCTTAGTCTCTCTATCCAATACCTATGTCATATTGGTGGTTCTTCTCTCTGCGTATCTATCTGCTAACATCCGCAATGAACAATAATGCCAAGCTCCTCTTGTCTTTTTTTTTCAGAAATCTGGTTTCTATAAAATTGTGGTTTTACCATCAGACACGATCTTCAGTGTCTCAGTGGTTGTTTCACTAAATCACAACCTCTGAAGCATGAACCAGCATGTCCAAACTGCTGTATGCCAACACAGCATCCTGAGTTGCGGCTATCACTCCCTTGTGTACACTGTTTGGTAACATTAACACTCAGTAAGATTTTGTTATGGTTGGAAGCTATATGTAGCTTTTACAAAAGGTTCTAGAAACTCTCATATCCAGTCTTGCTTTAGAGTCAATGCTGTACTTCATAACTCTGTAATGACTGTTATATTGATTTAAAGTCACAGTATTTGTGACTTACCTCTGTTAGTCCACTCTTTCCATTTTATTTCTCTCTGACCCACCATAGTTACCCCTGAAATCCTTACAATATCACATTTAGGCATCTATATATGTGAGTGTTTGTATATCACACTTGAATATGCTGCCTTTTTTATTTCCATGGGTGATATCACTGCATTGATTCATTAGCATTGGCTGGTGCAATTCTCAGCAATTCTGCGTTCAGTATATTACTTCTGGGATATGTGTTATTCAAGTGGTAATAGCTGTCAGTTGGCAGATAAGCCACACAGTCAAGAACTGATTTCCATAGACTTTGAATAATCATTTTTTCCCAAATGCAGTTGCTAATTTTGGTGTGTATATAATTTATTCAGCTAAACAGATTAGTTTTGAAGCATATGTATGTATTCATATTGTTTGAGACCAAATCATTATTTTAAGATAATACAGTGTATGATTAGTAATACCCACAATGGGATTTCAATGCAATGTGATCTGATTAAGATGCTTCCAACTGACATATATGCACATATACTAGTCTATGTGCAATAGGAGTATGCTGAATACCTTTTAAATGCAGTATGCAGCATGAGTATACTTGTGGTTTGTGGTTGCTACAATAGGTATTTTAAAAAGCAAGAATCTTTAAAGATCCCAGTAATACTGCAGTGGAGTATGGTGGCAATTGAGAAATTGTGGGAAGGCAAGCAAGAGAACTAGAGAAAGGGAGCAAGCCAAGAGGCTGTTGGAGAGGAGAATGGAAAATGTCTCGGGGGAAGTGGCAGCCACATGGAAGGAAGGAACCAGAAGTCGTATGCATGAGGAAACTGAAAAGGGTTGTGTTCCAAAGAGTGAGGGAGCTTGGAGGTGGTGGTAGTTGTTGTTATTATTATTACTATTTATTATTATTTATTAGGTTTTGCGGGGGAGAGCCAATGGAAGCCTGCTTCAAGCGACTTTTTTTAACCTGCCTTTGAAAAGGTTTGGTTAAAGGGAAGAGGTCTGATCTGCTGCTGCTTCCCAGTATGAATATTCTCACTCTCTCTAGATGTGCAGGTCCCTTTGCTAACAGTGTTCCTGCCTTGATGGTTTTATCATTTAAATCTAATCTTATAATATTTTACAAGGATGATATTGCCCATCTCTAGGGACAACAATCGCTAATAAAAATGTGCCATGTTTCTAAGCTGACACTGAAAACCACTTTTATAACTAGAACAAAACACTGGAAAGAAAACAGACTTGAAACTGAATCCAACCATAAAAGTCAAGTGTTTGCTTTGCAGTGGCTGGGAGACTTAAGGGATTGGTAATGGGATATAGGGCCTTTTCCTCTCAAGATCAGCAGGTCAGCCTCGTCTAAATACTGCAGTTAAGGACTAACACACACCACTAGCCGTGGATGTTTGCTGTCCAATATGAAATAAATGTGATGGTCTCAGTCCAGTGCCCAATAAATAAGTGTCCACATCACTAATAATAAAATAGGTACTTAGGGCCAGATTTTTAAAGATATTTAGGCATCTAGGCACTTTCAAAAATTCCACTAATCCCCTATTTGCTTCTATGGATATCTAATTATGTTTAGAAATTTTGCCCTTACTGACATAAGATATCGCACTCTCAAGTGAGAGGCCAAAGAATGTATGGGCATGGCAAGTGAACTATTCTCTCTCTTCCAGAGATGCTCCCTGCTTGTCCAGGTTGAAGCACCCTAGGGTGACGGAGTGGGGAATCTTGTTCTGCTGTTGCCTGTGCTATATCGGCTCTGTAAATAAATACAGGGTCTCAGCCTCCAAGGCTGCCAGTCAGGTACATCTCACCAGCACTAACTTCCATCTTAATAATTTGCTTTGACTATGACAGACATGTATTGTCACAGTTTCTCACTGAAGATGCTTGAACTGGACCCCCCATGTTATAAATGGAAAGGAGCTGCCATTATGGCATTCTTCATGACTCTGGAAATTGCTTTTTCCCTTGACTCATCAGAGCTCATATTTTCAGCCTGTTTTCTGATGGAGGTTTGCTGAGCAATAGCAGGTGCCTTTATTGTTATGGCAGGAGTTATACAATGTTTAAGTTGCATGGCAGCTAATTAGTATGATATTTGAGTAGTTTTATTGTGTGTTGTGTTGAGTGTGTGGCTTATTATGTAGGGGCATCCAAAACGTAGGACTGATGTTTATTAGCAGCATTGCATATCAAAAGAATAAATGATTGAATATGCATTGTGAGACTAACTAGTCCCACTGTATGTCTGCACAGGGTAAAGAAAAACATGGTAATTGTTTGAACCCATTTTTATAGTGGTTTGAGAACACAGTACATCCTACTTATCCAAATATCTGAGGAGATGCCCAAACCTTTGGGTTATTCAGTTCAATGTCAGGCCAGACTTCGAGGTGTTCTCTCAGTGTTGGAGGACCCTGGGGACATGCTTCAAGACCTGCTTTGGCCAGTACTTTCAGCTCTGATACTTCCCTCTGGAACTTACAAGGTTGGAAGGGCAGTAACTTCAGTTCAGGTTACGGTTGCATAATCTCTTTTGTGTAGCATTGCAAGACTTAAGCTACTCTTATGTGGAACGTAAGAGCTCGGCAAGCTCAGAAATTCAGTTAGACCTCATAGGAGATATGTGACATTTGGTAAATTGACAGTGGGTTAACGAGATTTTGAATAACAAAGAATATCGCCTGTGGAGTTATGGAACTCTTGACCATAGCCATGCTGTAAAATCCATGTCTTCTCAGGCTGTACAATCCCTGCTATAAACAGAGACAGATCTAAGACAGGTATATGGAATGGATCATACCAGGAGCTGTAGAAAGTTATGGGTGGTTTAAGAGATGACTAAACTGAACAGTTTTGTCTTGTATATTTTTTTTCTTCAGTCTCTCTCTAAAACATACACCACCAGCAATGAAATTTGCCTGCATACACACATCTCTAATTGGGGTGTAGAATTGCAGTCTCCAGAGATTTTTGCCTTAGGCTGACAAATGAGGTGCCCTTCAAATTACCACCATATTAGACCAATAATGGAGCATAAGTAGGGGATCTTATTACAGTTGACTGTTCAGAACTGGACTATGGAGGAAAAAAAGAATGTAGGTTTCTGTCTCAAGAGAAAAAAATGTGATTGTCATCACAAAATCTATAAAGTGTGGAAACATTTATTCTTCATGGGAGACCACAATGCATTTGTGTAAATTAATATTATTACCTTCCTGGCAGTGGCATACCAGAAGCAGGTACTGGCTACTTGTTGTCATAGCAACAGCTCCAGTTTTGTAGCATTTCCTCTTCAATTAAGTGTTTCAAAATAAGGCTGGCTCCAAGGGTTTGGCATTTTAACAAATGGAAAAAGCTTTTAAAAAACAGTGGGATGCAGAATAGAATAAGAATGTTTTTATTCTACCTTTATGCCCAGCATAATCAAAAACGTTTATATCCCTTTGAAAATCTCACCCCAGGAATACAACTATAGCTACAGCACAGATTGGCATATGTATTATTGATCTAAGAGACAGAAAAAGCACAAAAGGTGGAGGCCTAGAATTATGGAATAAATTTTTAATAGTGGGGACCACAAATGAGTGCATATGCATCCAATCACCACACATCCCTGCCCTTTCCCCATGTGCATATGAAAATGGAGTAATGATGCCAACAAACTGGTACTTAGCAGAGCGCTTAAATAGTATATTTCATTTTCAAAGGACTTTTCCAAGATAACAAATCTAAATTTAGATTGGTGTTCAAAAACCTGATTTGGGCATAAATGCAGCTTTGCATAAGCAAATTCAGGGCATTTCAGGTGTGCTTGCAATTTTGTAGGCACACATGTTATGTCTTGGTTTGACCCTATATTTAAAAAGTATTTACCACGGGTAAAACCTTCAGAAGTGCCTAAGTCCCATTTTAAAAAATGACTTAGATATCAGAAGTCTGTCTCATAGAAAGTAAATGGGACTTAGGCTCATGAGGTCCAGATTTTTAAAGGTACCTAAAGATGCAGACAGGCACTCAGTAGGATTTTCAAAATCATACATGCCCTAACTCACTTCTGAAAATGGGAGTTAGCTGTCTGAGATATTTAAGCCTTGCAATGCTAAGGGGAACAATGCCTAAATACCTTTTTATTTTTTTTTTAAATTTTGGCCTGAGTGCCTAAGTCACTTTTGAAAATGGGACTTAGACTCTTAAATTACTTAGGTACTTTTCAAACTTTGACCCTAAATTATTGAAAGAAAGAAACTGGATAATGACAAGGCTAAATACAAAACATTATGGATGAGAGACATGAAGATGAAAACAAAGAAGAAACTGCAGTAAGCTTCTCTTACAGAACAGATCTTGGCTTGATGAAGAGCAAGACAAAAATGATGGGACCAACTTTGAATCTAGAGGATACAATATATACGGGGAACTTTAGCCAGAGCCATCTATGTATTCTAATTTACCCTTTCATAGTGCATTACTGGCTGATCCATTCAGAACCCTAGTAAGAGAAGAAACCATTTTATATCTACTATTTTTAGGGTTTTTTTTAACTAAGAGGGAAACTGACTCAGAGTGAGAGTCAAATAGGAAAGATTATGTGCTAGAGAAATGTCTTTGTATGAGAGTAAGGAGTGGGTTCATAGAGCAGAGAAATGTAATGATGGTATGTTTTTAAAAAGTAACAGATAATTGAAATCCAGCAAACAGAGCATAAAGAAGGAGTATTAAAATCCATAAGTGTCCAAGAAGCTAGCAGCTCATAGTAGGGTGACCAGATAGCAACTGTGAAAAAACAGGACAGGAGGTGGGGGGAAATAAGCGCCTATATAAGAAAAAGTCCCCAAAAATGGGACTGTCCCTATAAAAACAGGACATCTGGTCACCCTAGCTCATAGTAGATTGTAAATTAAAAAAAGGCAAGAGGCACTAGGCAGCAATGTCAATGTAAAAGAGAAATCCTATTTATTAGAGATTAATGAAGTTGGCTGCATGAAAGATTGTTCATAGATCTGATAGCAAAAGAAAATACTGGGAACAGAGAAAGAGAAGGGGGGAAAAGCCTAGGACAGGGGTCGTCAAACTTTTTGGCCCGAGGGCCACAGTGGGGTTGCACAACTGTATGAAGGGCCAGGTAGGGAAGACTGTGCCTCCCCAAACAGCCTGGCCCTGCCCCCTATCCCCCCGCTCTCACTTCCCACCCCCTGACTGCCCACCTCAGAATCCCTGACCCATCCAACCCCCACTGCTCCTTGTCCCCTAACCACCCCCTCCGGGGACCCCTGCCCCCTATCTAACCCCCCTGCTCCCTGTCCCCTGACTGCCCTCCTGACCCCTATCCATATCCCTGCCCCCCAACAGGCCCCCTGGGACTCTCACTTCCTGTTCCCCCTCCCCTGACCGTCCCCCCAGAACCTCTGCCCCATCCAACTGCCTCCTCCTCCCTGACTGCCCCTCAGGATCCCCCGCTCTCTTACCCAACCCGGCTCCCTGCCCCTTACCAGCAGCAGGAGCTCACAGCCATGACACCCGGCCAGAGCCAGCTGTGTGGCAGGCCAGAGCGCAGCCCGTGCGGTGGCGTGGCTGCGGGGGAGGAGGGACAGCGGGGGAGTGGCCGGAAACTAGGCTCCCTGGCCGGGAGCTCAGGGGCTGCGCAGGATAGTCCCGTGGGCTGGATGTTGCCCACAGGCCGTAGTTTTCCCACGTCTGGCCTAGGAGATAGCATGCATGCGCGTGCGTTCGTTCTCTTTCTTCCCCCCCCCCCCCCTTCCACACACATATTCTGATTGTACAAAAGTCCCAGAGGAAATCCAGCACACAAGACGGTATACACCCTGGGGTAAATCTGGGCTGCCATGGTAAAATTTAGTTTAAGACCAAATTTTCAGAAAATGCCAAGTATAATTACACACCCAAATGAACTGTTACACATCAAAATAGTCAATTGCACATGCAGTTGCTGAGGCTGTATCCTCAGCTGTGGTAATGTTATATGTACATGTGCATGTATTTGCACTTGTAACTACAGGCCATTTTCTGAAAATCTGGGATTTATAATTATGCATCCCTCAAAATACTTCTCATAATGCTCTATAAACTGGGTTGTGATGATTTGAAGAAGGGATGGGTAAACTGTTGAGAAGAAAATACAAAAAACACCACTGCACTGAAAAAACAGTGCCCTGGCATCTCAAACCAGTGCTTCCAGAAGGTTCTGAAACATATAAATGTTTCATTGTTTTAAAGTTTCATAAACTCTGTACAGCCACAATCTACAATTGCTTCGTTACCATGAGGACAGCTATTCCCATGATATTTCTGGACCGTCCCAAAGCAGGATCATTTAGAAATCTTCTAAGAATAGGTTTTCTTCTGAGACTTTTAGACCGGGTTCAGATAGTTCAGATAAATTTTGGATCAGTGTTTGAACTCTTGATTGTTTATCCAACTTGAACATGAACTCTGAACCTGTTGAGGCTTGCTTACGTCATTTCTAATGTGAAGCTTCTGTCTCACTATATAGGCTATTATTTGTGCTAAATTTGTAAGCTTGACAAGATTAGAGAGGGTGAGAGGAAATACTGGTTAATTTGCTGTGCTCAATTAAATGAAATACCAGCTTAATAACTATTGACTCTAGGAAGAGTAACTGATGTATTGCACCTGAGTACCCTAAAATGTTTGAGAGATAAGGTAGGTGAGGTAATATTTTTTATTGGACCAAATCCTGTTGGTGAAAAAGACAAGCTTTTGAGCTACACAGAACTCTTCTTCGGGTTTCAGGTCTACCTGAAATGCTTGTCATTTCAGCAGTGTTCCTTTTTAAGTATAGTTATAGCCTAGAATACTGCTTTGGAGGAAGAGTCTGCTTCTTTTTAACTAGACTCAAGCAAACTGTATGCAGTGAACAATTTATCTGATTAATTCTTCTCCATTTCTGTTACCAAATCATTTGGGATCAGATGTCACTTTTATCAAAGTTATTGGGTATATGAAATTATTGGATGAATGGGTTATGGAAACAAATTTCAGTGTATGAATAGTTCTTTATTATTTACTGTGCCTGTTTCTTTCAATATTTGCAATTCACTCTTAATGATGTAACAGTTTCCCAGAATGGTCCCACATGCTCAGTGCTCATGTCTGGCAGTAAACTTACCAAACTGTCTGAGTCCCACAGCCAGGAGACTACCTAATATACACATTGGTATTCACTGGAGCTGACCGGAGAATAGAAATTTTGTTTTGTGGAGCATTTCTAGATGTCAGAAATATTGGATTTTTTTCTAATTTGGTACTAAACCCAAAATTTCAAAATTCTACACAAAAAAGAATTTCTGAACAAAAAATTAGTTTTGGATTAATTTATTTTGATGTTGACTATTTTATAATACAACATTTTTAATTTTTTGAAAAAAAAAGTAGTTTCAAAAGGAAGAAAATGAACATTTGGTTTCAAAAGTTATTAAAATAGGATGTTTTAACATTGTTGGAACTTTTTTCTTTTCTACCAAACAAAACTTCAGTCAAACTGGCAAGATTTCATAAAAGATTTTGATTTCAACAGAACTGTGTTTTCCAGTGGAAAACTATTCAGTCCAAGTTTTTCTGACCTACTCTAATATTTACGTTACCTCTAATATTCACATTTCTTTCAGTGACCACTTACAGTGATCACCATTAGAAAGTAAACATATATTCCAGGTATTGCCAGACAGTGCTATCTGACATGTCAAGTATATTTTCTATTTTAAATGTAGTGTGGTAATAAAGGTAATAATAATAGCACTTGTAGACAGAGGGACCACATTTTATTGTAGTGGAAAGTATTGGATTGAGACTTTGGAGATCTAAGTTCAATTCCCAGGTCTGCTGCTGTTCTTTGTATCTCATTTCCCCATTTCTAAAATGGGGATATTAGCACTTCCTCTCTCAAACCATTTGTCTATTTAGCCTGACTGTCAGGTCTTTGGTGTAGGAACTATCTCATGTTTTTGTATGGTGTTCAGCACAATAGGGCCCTGATTGAAGTATCACAATGCAAATAAAATAATGGCAAATGATAACTTGTTAATGGTGCAGTGTGAATTTAAGCACAGTGAAGATCAATGAAGGGTAGGAAGAAACCGCAAATGCTCTTTCACTGATGCTAAGCTCCTACAAGAGAGCATATGAGAGTATGCATAGGAGCACTATGAAACTCTTAAGCTGGGAATTGGAACATGAGTGATAACTGTGTCCTTATTTGGCTAACAGGAATTGAATTTATCCTTTTCTGAGACACAGACTGGAATTGTTGGACTCTGTGTGTCAGCTAGGGGAATATGATATCTGCAGACCTAATGTATTTCAATGGATCTCCTTGGAACATTAGATGTTCACATTAGATGTATACACTTCTCACAATTCATGTTTACCTCCAAAACAAAACAAAACAAAAACAAAAACTTTAAAGTTTTAAGAAAACACTCATAATGCTAATATTATGATGGAACATTCCAACAAAGGGAAAAATAGTGGACTTGCCAGCCAGTCACATTTGCAGTTTCTGAGGGTTGCAAGAGAGACTGTTCTTTAAAATAAAAGTACTACAAAATATTGAGCATCCTGAGTTGTCATGGGGTGACACCAGTTCTACAATATTAAGTATCAAACTGTCTAAGTTTAAGCATGCATAGTCCCTTTGTCTTCAATGGGTTTGCTCATGTTCTTAAATCTGGGAATACCTTGCTGAATCCAGTTCTTAGACATGATTTTTAATCTTGTACTAAAGTGATCCCTTCTACAGAAATGGCAAAAAAATACCTGGTAAAAGAAAAATTACTTACCAGTTAATGTTGGTTTTCATTTCTATTAATTCTGCAGAGTCACATGGCACCAGAGGTGCACATATCACAAGAATGGGCATTTGCAAAGGCATATTTAAATTGAGGTCATAGAAGTAATATTCACACCATTCAGACCAAATCTTTTCTATTTTGAGCTTGGCATTAGAGGCAAGTTTTTGTGATGTTTGCTAAGAATATGGCAAATCTAAATGCTAACAATTGCTACATCTATTTTTAAAAGTGGAAGCCCAAATAAGGAAGAATTTGTTCACTGTGTACAATTCAGATATTACTTTTTGTTATGTTTTTTTTACCTCTATCATTAATTTTCATTTTTCCTACTTAGTTTTCTAAGTTGTTGGGAAAGCTTAAGGAATGGGTTTTTTTCCCCTTTGGCCCAAAACTGACAATAACATTAGCCTGAGTTATACACAGGAACCTTTACAATATTCAGAGTTGATTAGACATCCCAAGTTATAAGCTCTGAGAGGGCAATTGCTACTGGTGTAGTCTCAAAGCTATATTTTGCAGTATCTAGCACAGATGTGCAACTGTTATTGAAGTGTACTGTTGCTTCACCACAAAGAATTTGCTGCATTGCACATTACCATTAAACAGCTATAATTTTAAAGGCATCAGTAAGAATCTGGCAACAGCTAAAAGTAAAGCAAACTTAATATTATAACACATTTTTAAAAATGCAATGAAACATTTTATTCTTTTTTGAATATTATTAAAATGTTTGCTTACTTCCTAAATTTATCCAGCCAATATTGCAGGCAAGTTACAAAAGTATAAAGTAACTTGACTACAAAATTAGTTGAAACTAAAATAAAATAATTTCTGTAATTTTTCCACAGTAACCACTTGAATTACTAGAATTTATAGGGCAGGGGATCCAGCTTGTAATATAATTAGATTGCCATGTAATTTTTCCCTTGTAGCTTGCATAAAACATGTATCATAAATATTATCTCTGTCCACTTGGAAGCTAAGAACGCTTTCCCACAGACAACCGTTGTGTTTGGATTGAAGTCTGATGGATTCCAAACAATCTGAAAAGTATTTAAAACAAGCTCTGAACAGAAAGCAGTCATTAATGGGATGATTGCCAGGCCATTACAGTATAACCTTTATGCAAATTTTACTTTGACACATTTTTGTGACAGTGTTGAGCTATAAATTTTAGAGGCTGCCAATTTTGTCTAGACTGCAAAGCAAGAGCCATGAAATGACTGTTGCACATCAAGTTATGCATCAGTCAAGTTTCAGCTGCCTAAAATGGTAATAAATGTATTTGTATTTATACACAGTTTGCAGGTCACACACCAGCATCCACTGAAGTGAGACTAGGAATTTCCAGTGATCAATATATTGAGCTTTTCTTTAACATAATTCTAAAGACTTTTTCCTGTGTGGAAAGATTCCATAGGAAGAAAATGTAAATACATTTAAAAGCGGTCAGTCCAGATCTATAATGACTAAAGGTTTGACTGTTTGGGGTTTATGTGAATTAAGTTATCAGTCTTATTTCTTAAGACTATACTAAATCAAAATATTTGTTTATTTAAGTTGCATGTGAAAATGACTGAGGCCCCAATTCAGCAAAGTCGTTATGCATGTGCTTAACGTTAATCACCTAGAGAAGTCCCACTGATTTAATTTGAGTTGGATCTACTCAAAGTAATAGTGGCACCCATAGCCATATGCACATAACATACAGTGGAAGGTACCAAATCATCAGAATTGGGGCACTTCCACCCAGGGCTGGATTAGAACATAGACAACCTAGGCATGTGCTTAAGGCCTGGCTCATGAGAGGATGGGAACCTGAACTCCTGCTGGTCTGGTTCAGGTACTGGTGCAGGAGCTGGCCCAACAGCTGTAGCAAGGAGGAAAAGCTGTGGCTGCCCCAATGGCTACTCAGATTTGGCCCTGCAGTCCTCTGTCATGATGGTGCCCATGTACCAGGTTACACCACCAATCACTCAATTTTGGCCCTGCTGCCACCCTGTCATGACAGAGGGCCATAATGACAAATGTGAGGGGGCATTGCGATGGCACTCCTCCTCACCATTGCCATGGTGCCAGCTCCTGAACCAGGTCTTCCCCATCCACCCACTTGCCCAGCCTTGCTCCACTTCCAGCAGCCCATGTCTTCTGTGCTCTGCTCACAGGACTTGCTCAGTGAGAGTAGCAAAGCCTGCTACAAGTACAGGGAGCTGCGATGAGTGTCCATGTGGGGGAGCTGGCAGAGAGAGGGTCTGTGGGGATGGACATGATAGGGTTTGCCTAGGGTTGGTTAATCTGGCTCTTCTCCTACCTCAGACATAGACACAATATACATAAATGCCATGCTAAGTCTAAGTGAGAGTGACACAGATGTGTATACTATGTGAAAAATTGCAGGGGGCACCCCTGCAAGTTTATTGAAGTTAAGAATATGCTTATGAGTGTTGCTGGATTGGAGCTTGAGTTTGATGTCCTCTTCATTAGGAACAGTTGGTTATTTGACTCTGAGATGTTCCAAAGCTGGTAAAGTTAGGGGTTTTCTATGTCAGTACTTGTATATATTGCAGAAACTTTGTTCTTGTTTAAAGGGTTTGGCCCTGAACCATTTCATATTGGTCACATACATAACTACCAGTGAAGGAAAAAGTAGGTGCAGTGTTACAAAGTTTGCATACCAAGGTCACTGTTACTAGCTGGCCCTGTCTATGCCTTGCCTGTGATCTATCAGCTATCTTTCAGCTGGTCTGATATGGCAACTTAATTTATGACTAGTGACCCCAGCTGTGAAAGGGTCAGAAAAGACTACACAAAGAGGGAGGGAACCCAGTTAGAAAAGGGCATACAGGAGAAATGATATAGGGAGGTCCCTCTCTCTGGGAAGGGTCTGCAAAGGCAGACTGAAGAAGGCCACAGGAATGGAATTAATCCCTGTTATGGGCCCTGGAAACGGGGAAGGGCACAGAGATTGGGGTTGATGTTCCATCAGGGAAAGAAGGAGCTGAGAGGACCAAAGGAGAAGCCAAAGGTTTGGGAACCAGAGGAGAGGCTGTGTTAACCATAGACTGCGGAGAAGCAGCACAAGAGGCTCAGAGATAGGAAGTGGCCCAGGGAAACAGCAGTGTGTCCAAAGGGAACAGATTTAGCTCCTCAACATAGGATTACTAGGCCAGAACCCAGAGCAGAGGGTGGGCTAGTCTCAATGAAGGAGCATACAAGCCTGATGTAAGGACTATTGAGACCGAGAATGGACTGAGGAATAGCCCAAAAAGGTAACAGAAGGATCTACTGTGCTGGGCCAGCTTTGCATTTTGAATTATATTTGTCATCATGGAAAGGATCTGGACTAAACAGGACTTAGCCAGAGGGCTGAGTTGCAGACAGAATCAGACCATTCCAGAGTCAAAGTGAAGGTCAGCTGTGACCCAAGAGATGACGTTTCCGGCAGTGCCATGCCCTGACATAATGGAGTGCTATGGCAGTAAATTCAATGGCTTACCATCACCAGCTCAAATTATTACGGGAATGATTACCTCCCAAATAAGGATAATTAAGCCTAGCACATGACCCAAGTGGCCAGGTATTGGACAAGCTCACAGGAGATACCAGGAGAACAAATATCATCCCCCTGCTCTCCACCCCACACTCATAAAGAAAAACCATGCCATGAGGGAACTTCAGCCAAATGTCTGAGGTAGTTTCCTGTTGTACTTCTCCATGGCGCAGAGAACTGGAGATTGCTTAAAGGAGCCTACCTATGTCCCCTCTTCCGCCCCTCGGAGCACACCCCTTCCCCCTTTCCTCAGACTCCTGTGTAGGGATCCATACTGTAGAGAGGTTGCAGTGAATACCACCCCTCCCCAAGCTGGAATTAAACAACACTATTTCTGCGCTCAAGGGACTGTCCATTACTTTAGAAGAGGTTGGATTTGGCCTAAGAACTAATTCAAGATTCCCATAAAGGAAAAAGCTGGAAAATATGAGAGTACATAGGTATGGGTGATGGGATAAAATATGTAGCAAACACAAACTGAATCCTTGTTCCCCTTCATAACTGTATAAGAATGGCAATGTTCTTCATCATCGAGATAAGAGAAATTTGGTATCATATAGCAGTATCATAGCTTCTATTATTGAAAAACTGACCTGTGATATTATTTGGATGTTAGTTTCTCCAGTAATGTGCAATTACTGTTATGATATTCATATCAAGTTTAAGTCACACATTACACAACGATAGATCCAACTTCTAAAAAATTAAACTAACTAATACATAAGGCTCTACTTAATTTGCGATATTGCAGATCCCACAATATAGCGCAATTTTGATTTTAATTAACTTACTTTGCACAGGCCACAATTTTGCATACATTTTGAGGTTTGCAACACACACCTTTTTCCCCATTAATACAGCAGACCCCATTTATCTGAGCTGTTTGTGGCTGGGGCTTGGGTTGTCAGCCCTGCATATTAATGAATGTAATATAGTTGCAGCAAAATGTTTGGTTATCAAAAAAATTAGCAGGCATAACAAAATATTTGAGTGTTTATATTGTTCCAGCAATTTTTTCTTAAACAAATAGGTCTTCTCTGGCTTTTCCAAATTACTGCAATTAATAAAGGTCCATTATTACTCTTCTGTGATTTGCCATGTCTTGTCCACAACTCAGCTGCAATTATTTGACAATCATCCCACAGTTCAAGTAGGGCCTTCCTAATACAGTATGTAAATTAACATATCATATTTCCACATAAAATGAAAGCTTGTGCATTCTTTCATTTTCAGACACATACCCCAATTTATTATACAATTACAGATAAAAAATGGTTTCCACATGGTGGGGGATGGGTTAGGCATAAAATATATCCTCTCATATATAGCCATTTCAAAAAGAGCTTTTATCCATAAATCTATGCAGTGGGTAGTTCTGCTTTTCTAATAAATTATCTCTTGACTACCATCACTGTTCTTAAAGAAGATGATTTGCTTGCATTTATAACCCTTCTTCTATATGAATCATGGCTGTACTGCATAACTAAAGAAGAAATCCAAACTGTTGATGTACTTTGCAGTATGAATGACGAGCTTGAGAAATATGCTGTTAATTTTAGCATGAATTACAGCTACTTCAAAGCTGACTTTCTGCAGTACCAGCCAATGTAATTGAAAAAGATAGAAGATGGGAATAGGTAAGCAGCTGAACATCTATTTTAATGTCTTTTACTGAGCGTTGTTACTGTTTACTCTTTTATCTTCTCCAGGAAGTGCCAAATTGATTGCATCTCACCATCAAAAACATGTCACAGGCGTCTATCCTTGTACCGTCACACCACAATTCCACAAGATGCATTTCTGCACCACAACTTTGCAAGAGATTAACTGCAAAGTGATGTGCTAGGGGTAAACAGAGGACCATTTGGGCTTTAACTTTATCTTTGAGCTGCAATAGCCAGGGACTGGCTGAAGGGTTACAGATGTCATGGGGGAAGGGGGGGAGAGGGAAAGTGCCCAGAGTCCATGAGGTAGGTGGGAGAAGGCTAGTGGCTGGAAAGTTCCATGGAACAGACACCACCTGTGATAGGAATTTTCAACTCTAGACGTTACAGCATTCTCTCTCTCTCTCTCTCTCGCTTTCTTTAGTAAGCATCTTGTCACCTCCTCCCTCCATTTCCAAACCTTCCTGAACCTCCCTAGTAACAGGCACCATAAGCCAGTTCCCCATCCTGCAAGCAGAAATTACTCCACCTTTACATCATGATGACTACTCTGTGGATAAACATTTGCTAGGGTTTGTAATCTAGCACCTTTTACAAACACTACATTTGATTTTTTAAAAAAAAATATATATATATAAATTATCATTTCATGCAGGTTTCCTTTCAAAATCTGGTTTAGGTCAGTCTCAGGACTATGAATAATAATGACCTCAGAGAAATCTGCTCTAATCAACTTCAGAACAAATACATATATATTTCTGCCTCTCTCTCACCCCACGCCCTGAGGAATAGCAAAACAAGCCTCAGATTGGAATGTCAACTACACTTTTCTAGGTCATCCACATTCTCCTGAGAGATAAAAGATTTTCTTATGCTGCTATCAATGCAATCCAAGAGAGCATGTTAATATCACTGATTTCTATACACACACACACACACACCCCTCACAGCCAACAGCTTTCTAGGAAAGTATTCAACTTTTTCAATTTGTGTTTTAAGCTTCACTAACTCTGTATGCAAATCATATATTAAACCTAATAGTTCTTTGGTGCTTTCTTTTACTTTCTTCACTTCTGAAATATGTAGCAGTGAATTTCTACTCTCAGTGAAATGGGTAAACTGGGTTTCTTTCCTCTTGCAGTCATTGCAATTTCTCCAGGATCAAACTGGTCCAAGTAAGGGGTGGGGCAGATACACACTGTGACTATCTTAGTGTATGTCTACACTGCAGTTAGACCCTCACAGCTGACCCATTCCAGCTGCTCTGAGCTCATGGGACTTGGGCTAAGGGGCTGTTTAATTGCATTGTAGCTCAGGCTGCAGCCCAGGCTCTAGGACCCGGCAAGATACATCTACACTGCATTTAAACAGTCCATTAGCCCAAGCACTGTGAGTCCAAGTCAGCTGTCAGGGGCCAGTTTCGGGTGTCTAACTGCAGTGTAGACCTACGCTTGGAGAATTCAGGGAGGGATTACACACCTGGTGCAAAGTGTGGTAGGAGCTGGTGCCTCCTCTCTGCCTCTCCCTATCCCCTTTGGGGCATACCTCAACAGGGGCGGCTCCAGGCCCCAGCACGCCAAGCACGTGCTTGGAGCGTCATGCTGCGGGGGGCGCTCTGCCGGTCGCCGGTAGGGCGGCAGGCGGCTCCGGTGGACCTCCCGCAGGCATGCCTGCGGAGGGTCCGCTGGTCCCGCGGCTCCGGTGGACCTCCCGCAGGCGTGCCTGCGGAGGGTCCGCTGGTCCAGCAGACCCTCCGCAGGCACGCCTGCGGGAGGTCCACCGGAGCCGCCTGCCGCCCTCCCGGCAACTGGCAGAGCGCCCCCCGCGGCATGCCGCCCTGCTTGGGGTGGCAAAATGTCTAGAGCTGCCCCTGTACCTCAAGAGCAGGCTGCACTGTCCCTCAGGACAAGGCCTGTAATTGTGACAGGCCCTAGTTCAGTTGGTATAATGGAAGGCTCCTAGCATGCTCTTTATTTATCTTCACCTCTACAGTTAAATTAAGTCTATCCCCAAGTCTGTCTCAGTGAATTTCTGACCAAAATGGATTTGGGGAAAGAGTCTGTCTACTGTCTCCCCATAGCTCTGCCTGCAGCTATAGTCTTTGGTCCTGTTCATGTTCCCTCTATTTCCCAGGTGATTCCATCCAGTTTTTCCTCTGAGCATTGCCTATTCCCTCACTGTGTGGTGTCAGGTTCAATCCCCCATTAAATTAGGCCTTTCATATAGAATACGTCTACACTTTGGGATGAGAGTGTAAATTCCTGCTCCATGAGACATACCTACATGAGCGCTGACAGAAGTGGTGCACTAAAAGCAGAGTGTAGCTGCTGCTGTGGAAGGGGCTAACTGCCCCAAGTACATACCCCTCCAGGATGTTAGGCACATACTGGGGCTAGCTAGCCCCTCCTGCCACTGTGGCTACACTCTGTTTTTAATGTGCTACCACATCGGAGCTAGCTGGGATATGTCTCTGTGAGCTGGAATTTACGCTGTCCAGCTTCAAGAGGAGACATATCCATATTCAGTCCCAGCCCATTAACTAACCATGTTTCATCAGCCTGTCCTAGCTGGATCATCCCCTAACCAGTTCTTCTCCTTGCTTCTTCCTGCCATGACTCACATCACCGTGACCTCTTGTCCCTCTTCCCACACTTCATTTCCAATAGTGCCCCCATGAAATAGCTCATGGAGTTCAGAGCTGTGATGTCACAGATTCTCCTGGTGAATCCTAATGATGACAGTTTAAATGTTAATTACTGCTGAGCGTTTTAGAAGAAACATCCAGTTAAGTGTGAATGTAGTGACTGGTACACAGGCTTGGTGCAGTGAGGCCCATTAAATGATGTCAAGTCTTGTTGGGGCAGGAGTGAGGGCAAAGGAATTCAAACCTCACTTATGTCAAATTGAGTTATTTCCAACTCTGCTGAAAAGGAGGGAAAGGGGGAGAGAAGATGCTTCCTCTTTACCGTAATGAAAGCTTCAACGGTCTTCCGAGTGCCAAAACAGCCTCTTACACCTTCCTAGGTGCCAAAAGCCCCAGCTACAAAAGCTTCAAGCTTCCCTTTAACAAGTTATGGGAAGCAGTTTTATATTCAATATAAAAATCCGGGGCATAAATTGAATTAAATATAAGTAATGAACAAAAGATTGAGTGGCTTATACTGGGTCCCTTATTTAGGTCAAGTCTGCCACAGAAACCACATCTTTGGTTGTAGACTTGGGAAATGATTTACAGCATTTTAATTGATTACTCTAATGATACTATCCCAGAGAGGAGCAGGAGACAGGTGAGGCAGAGAAGAGAGGAGGTGGTGAAGGAGAGCTGAGAGGGGAGAATAGGAAGAAGGAAAGAAAAGGTGATTTGGGTGTGAGAATCTTGGAGTCAGAGAGAGAGACAAAAATTAGATATGTAAATGAAAAGTTTATGGATGCTAAATAAGCTATTTCTATAGCATTTATATACCTGGGGAGATGTGCTTTAAAATGCCATATATAGAAGAGAGGGTACAGAGCTGATTGGTCAATTAACCTCCTATATTATAATGTCACTAATGAAGAGGAAGAGCAGAAAGAATGAGGAGAGAGGAAGCACAGGAAGGGGATGGCTCGCCAAATCAATTCTAATCTCTGAAATCTGTTGGAAAGAATGTTATGACACTATTGTCTTCCATAGGGTAGCTTAGGGTGACCAGATGTCCCAATTTTGGGTTCTTTTTCTTATATAAGCTCCTATTACCCCCCCACCCCGTCCCGATTTTTCACACTTGCTGTCTGGTCACCCTAGGGTAGCTGCAGGAGGAGGAGAAGATGGGAGAAGAGAATAAGGACGCAACATTGATCATAGCTATCTTGGTGACTGGCTTATACTTAGTATACTAAAAATAATGATAATATCTCGCTCTTTCATAACTATAGAGCTTCATAGCACTATCCCAAAGTATACAAGTTCGCCCTCATTTATATAGCTTCCTTCAGCCAGAAAGATCCCAAAGCACTTAATACACTATAATACAGTAAAATCACTTGGGCTGTCTCTGTAGTGAAATGCAGGTTGTGAACTGACCATGGCAGCACTATGTGCACAGAAGACCATATACAACTGACATATGACACTATGAAAGGCTTTTAAGGGCAAATAAAATTGTCTACACTGGAATATGGCTGGTAAACCAGGGTAACAACCTAATTCTTGTAAAGAGTGCTATAGGCCCTTCATTGAGAAGTGAACAAGACTTCTGTTTTGTCTCATCTGAATAAGGGCATTTTCATCATTATGATGCTGGAGTATTGATACTATACTAGCAATGTGGTAGATGGCATTCTTCCCTATATATCAGCAACACTTCTTGTCTGATTTTCTTTTCTTTTGAAAAATAAAATATTTCTTCTTGCCAACCTAAACAGCTGATAGGTAATTCAAAAGATGGTAAGCATGGCATTCCCTTTCTGTCACTGGGAAATTCTGGACTTTCTAATGGAGCTTCAGGTAAGACTACTCATTTTATATAACCTACTAAAAATATACATTTAAGCAAAAAAGATACTTAGTACTTTACTACTGTGTCCAGATGAAGTGTTTATTAAGAATAAAAATAATTTTGGGTGCTTCTGTCTTTAAAAAATATTATTGTTGTTTTATCTTAAGGTATAAGGAAAAATAATCCATACTGAGAACAATATTTAGATTCTATTTCTGGAATCAATCCAAGATTCCAACGATGAAAGGACACTTCTCCAACTCTCTCAACCAGTCCCTGGGAAAGTTAAAAATAAGCCTTGCTGGGAAAAAAAATTGGCACTTGTTATTTGAGAAAATTTCTTTATTCCATGAACTGCCTCATGTAGCAGATATTTATTTACCATCTGTGTAGACTTTTAAAATTTTCCATCTTAACAGATACACAACTGAAATAGAAACAGATTTTCCATGCATATGCTTTCCACAGCCCTTTGCTTTAAAAGTGTGTTAGCTTAGATATGTATGAAATGTTTGTGGTTTCCAAAATGGGAAAGCTCAATTACTGTCTATTTTTCCGACTCTGAAATCCCGGAAGTGACTTCTGCTGATGTCACCTCCATGCTGCGAAAGCAATTTCTGGGAGCTTGGTTCTGAGCTCTCTAGGGCATTATATGAAAGGAAAACTTGTTTATATTTTATTTGGTACAGTATTTACCTGCAATCAGTTGGAAAATAGATTTTGATAAATGAATTTCCCTTTTTCTGTACACAAGCATGCGTTACTCAGTTTTCCAGCTATATAGCTTGACTTTTATTAAAGTCAAGCCAAACAGTAAAAGAAAAGAGTGCTAATCTGAAAGTGACTGGTTGTTTAAAAATAGCAAGCATCCTATTATTTGTAATCATACTTATCGATCCTAACTACAGACCAAACAAGCAATTCATAACAGCTGGCATACAAAACAGGCAATCTGAACCCCTTGACAGATGAGAGGATTATTTTGCCTCTTCTTAGGCCTGGTCTACACTACGCGTTTATACCGAATTTAGCAGAGTTTAAACCGATTTAACCCTGCACCCGTCCACACAACGAAGCCCTTTATATCGATATAAAGGGCTCTTAAAACCGATTTCTGTACTCCTCCCCGACGAGGGGAGTAGCGCTGAAATCGGTATTGCCATGTCGGATTAGGGTTAGTGTGGCCGCAATTCAACGGTATTGGCCTCCGGGCGGTATCCCACAGTGCACCATTGTGACTGCTCTGGAAAGCCATCTTACTCGGATGCACTGGCCAGGTAGACAGGAAAAGCCCCGCGAACTTTTGAATTTCATTTCCTGTTTGGCCAGCGTGGAGAGCTCACCAGCACAGGTGACCACGCAGAGCTCATCGGCACAGGTAACAATGCAGTCTCCTGAGAATCGAAAAAGAGCTCCAGCATGGACCGCACGGGAGGTACTGGATCTGATCGCTGTATGGGGAGAGGATTCCGTGCTAACAGAACTCCGTTCCAAAAGACGAAATGAAAAAACATTTGAAAAAATTTCCAAGTCCATGATGCAGAGAGGCCACACCAGGGACTCAGTACAGTGCCGTGTGAAAGTTAAGGAGCTCAGACAAGCCTACCAGAAAACCAAAGAAGCAAACAGAAGGTCTGGGGCAGGGCCGAAAACATGCCGCTTCTACGCTGAGCTGCATGCAATTCTCGGGGGGTCCGCCACCACTACCCCAACCCTGTCCGTGGATTCCGAGGTGGGGGTGGTAATCTCAGCCATGGCTGAGGATTCTGCGGATGGGGAAGATGAGGACGAGGAAGAGGAGGACGAGCTTGCAGAGAGCACACAGCACTCCGTTCTCCCCAACAGCCAGGAGCTTTTTCTCACTCTGACAGAATTACCCTCCCAGCCCTCCCAAGCCACTATCCCACACAATGAAGCCATGGAAGAGATCTCTGGTGAGTGTACCTTTGTAAATATAAAACATGGTTTAAAAGCAAGCATTTTTAATGATTAATTTGCCCTGAGGACTTGGGATGCATTCACGGCCAGTACAGTTACTGGAAAAGTCTGTTAACATGTCTGGGGATGGAGCGGAAATCCTCCAGGGACATCTCCATGGAGTTCTCCTGGAGGTACTCCAAAAGCCTTTGCAGAAGGTTTCTGGGCAGGGCAGCCTTATTCCGTCCTCCATGGTAGGACACTTGACCATGCCATGCATGTAGCAAGTAATCTGGTATCATTGCATGACAAAGCCTAGCTGCGTATGGTCCCGGTGTTTGCTGGCATTCAAGCAACATCCATTCTTTATCTCGCTCTGTTATCCTCAGGAGAGTGATATCATTCATGGTAACCTGGTTGAAATTCAGGAATTTAATTGAGGGGACAGAGATGGCTATTCCTACTGGGCTGTTTGCCTGTTGCTTAAAAGAAATCCTTCCTTGCAGGTAGCCAAGCAGGGGGAAGGGGGGCGGGTGATTGGCGCTGAGCTTTTTCGCGTTTGGCTAGCAGGGATCTTCCCTTCCACCAGACACGCGGTGGTGGGGGAGAGGGGTGTTTAGCAGGGATCTTCCATGATACCAGCCTCGCGGTGGGAGGAGGGGTAAAGCGATCATCCCAGAGAATTGGATGGGGGTGTGGTTTCTGCTGCTGCATGTTAACAGGAAAGAAGCAGCACTGAACGGGCTTTGCTTGCTATTTGGTAAAGGAGGGCGCTGGATATATGAAGGCTGCAGAAGCTGAAAAACAATGGCTTACCATGGCCGCATGAAAGCCGAATTCTGCTGCCCGGACCTGCGTCTGTGAGATCTCTAACACCAGAGCTGCAGGCACTCAATATTAAGATGCAAAATGCAACCTTGTAGTGAAATCACATGTGCTATGTAAGTGAATAGTGTTGTTCACCATAAAAGAGTATAAGCATTGTTCTGTAAAATGTATCTTTTTAAATACTTCTCTCCCTTTTTTCCCTCCCTCATGCAGCTGCAAATTTTTCAAGCCTCCCTACTCCATCCCAAAGGCTATCTCAGATAAGGCGGCGGAAAAAAAAGACGCGAGACTAAATGTTCTCGGAAATCATGGAAGTGACCCACAATGAAATAGCTCATCTGAATGAGTGGAAGGACGTGGTATCAAATTACAGGAAAGATGCCAGTGAATGTGAGGACAGGAAGGACGCTCGAGATGAGAGGTGGCGGCAGGAAGATCAGAGGTGGCGGGAAACAACTCTGGGGCTGCTGCGTGATCAAACTTTCAAATTTTTTTAGTGGCCTTTTCCTTCCCTCCTATCCTCCTCCCAAACTACACCCGGGCTACCTTGTCAGTTCTCTCCCTCTTTTTATAATGAATTAATAAAGAATACATGATTTTTAAACGATAGTGACTTTATTTCCTTAAGCAAGCTGTAATCGAAGGGGGAGGGTGGGTTGTTTACAGGGAATGAGTCAATCAAGGAGTGGAGGGGTTCATCAAGGGGAAACAAACACAGCAGTCACACTGTATGCTGGCCCGTGATGAAACTCGTTTTCAAAGCTTCTCTGATGCGCACCGCTTCCTGGTTTGCTCTTCTAATCGCCCTGGTGTCTGGCTGCGCGTAATCAGCGGCCAGGTGATTTGCCTCAGCCTCTCACCCCGCCATAAAGGTCTCCCCCTTACTCTCACAGAGATTGTGGAGCACACAGCAAGGAGCAATAACAAAGGGGACATTGGTTTGGCTGAGGTCTGAGCGAGTCAGTAATGTGCGCCAGCGCACCTTTAAACGGCCAAAGGCACATTCTACCACCATTCTGCACTTGCTCAGCCTGTAGTTGAACAACTCCTGACTACTGTCCAGGCTGCCTGTGTATGGCTTCAGGAGCCATGGCATCAAGGGGTAGGCTGGGTCCTCCAGGATAACGACAGGCATTTCAACATCCCCAACTGTTATTTTCTGGTCTGGGAAGTAATTCCCTTGCTGCAGCCGTTTAAACAGAGTAGTGTTCCTGAAGACGTGAGCGTCGTGAACCCTTCCTGGCCATCCCACGTGGATGTTGGTGAAATGTCCCTTGTGATCCACGAGTGCTTGCAGCACCATTGAAAAGTACCCCTTGCAGTTTATGTACTGGGTGCCCCGGTGCTCCGGTGCCAAGATAGGTATATGGGTTCCATCTATCGCCCCACCACAGTTAGGGAATCCCATTGCAGCAAAGCCATCCACTATGACCTGCACATTTCCCAGAGTCACAACCTTTCGTAGCAGCAGCTTAATGATTGCTTTGGCTACTTGCGTCACAGCAGCCCCCACAGTAGATTTTCCCACTCCAAATTGATTCCTGACTGACCGATAGCTGTCTGGCATTGCAAGCTTCCAGAGGGCTATTGCCACTCACTTCTCAACTGTGAGGGCTGCTCTCATCTTGGTATTCTGGCGTTTCACGGCAGTGGAAAGCAAGTCACAAAGTGCCCTTACGCATGCGAAAGTTTTGCAGCCACTGGGAATCGTCCCAAACCTGCAAAACTATGCGGTCCCACCAGTCTAAGCTTGTTTCCCGGGCCCAAAATCGGCGTTCAATTGCTAGAACCTGCCCCATTACCAGCAGGATCTCCAAAGCGCAGTGGCCCACGGTTTGAGAGAATTCTGTGTCCATGTCCTCATCACTCTCATCGCTGCGCTGCCATAGCCACCGCCTCCTCGCCTGGTTTTGCAGGTCCTGGTTCAGCATAGACTGCACGATAATGCGCGAGGTGTTTACAATGTCCATGATTGCTGTCTTGAGCTCAGCAGGGTCCATGCTTGCTGTGCTATGGCGTTTGCACAGTTCATCCAGGAAAAAAGGCGCGAAACGGTTGTCTGCTGCTTTCACGGAGGGAGGAGTGAAGCTGTACCCAGAACCACCTGCGACAATGATTTTTGCCCCATCAGGCACTGGGATCTCAACCCAGAATTCCAAGGACGGGGGAGACTGTGAGAACTATGGGATAGCTATGGGATAGCTACCCACAGTGCAACGCTCCAGAAATCGACACCAGCCTCGGTACATGGACGCACACTGCTGAATTAATGTGCTTAGTGTGGCCGCGTTCACTCGACTTTATACAATCTGTTTTAAAAAACCGGTTTCTGTAAAATCGGTATAATCCCGTAATGTAGACATACCCTTAGACATCTATCTGTAACTACTTTCTCTAAAGTGCTATGGCTCTCTGATTTCATGATGACCCCTTCTTTTTCTTACAACTGTTGCTTCTGTAGTGGCTTGTTCAGTTACTGGGGTGGATCTGACACCTGCAGCTGGTGTTTATAGCTCCTGATGATTTTCTTTGCCATTAGCTCTGTGAGCATATTTTACTTTTGTGTGCACACAAGCAATGAGATCTGATTTCTGGAGTTCTGCCTAATGTCTTTGGTTCCTTCTGTAAGACTGACCTTCAACAGTGGTTATTCTGTATGATTTTGGAGTGAGAGACATAGCTCTTACCTTGGTAGGTTATGAATCACTTTCTGCTTGAACTCCATCATTCTTTCTCACTCACAGTGAGGTTAACTGTCTGGCATTCTTTTCAAAGTGTTCCGTTTGTCTTAACTCTTTTTTTAACTGCTGCGGGGGTCATTGTGTTTGGCTGAAGAAGTTTGTTTGTTTTTAACACTTCACTAAGGTCTTTCCACTCCTAAGTCTCTGAACTGGGAACCTTAATAAAGTGGAGCTTGCTGAGATATAGTTAACAATGAGAAAAATATTAATCCTTTTTAAAAATCAAGTTCCTTTCTGATTGTGCAAGGTTTTCCACTGACCCATTTGATCATCCATAGCAAGGGCTTGCCATGGTGTGATCAAGTGGATACATCGGAGAACTGCCAAAATGAGCATTTTCTGTCATTAATTCATGTGGAGTCCTATGATGAGCAAACTGTAAATTACAATGTGTTATCAGATTGCTACTGGATGTGTTGTGCAACAACTCAGGGTTTGTTTTTTAAAAAGTGAGTTGTAGTTTGGAAAAAGAAGTTGTCTTTCCTATTCAGTTCATTTAGGTCTGTGTCAATAAGTGTTAGGTTACAGTAACTGATGGTTTCTGGAAAAGGACAAAGATCCAGGAATAATTGTGGACAGCTCAACAAAAATGTCTGATCACTGTGATACAACAATTTCTTACACTGAATGTCATCTTTGGGTTTAGTTGCATCATCTGAAAGGATGTAGCAGAACAGAAAAATATGTAACCAAAATAGGGTAGTAAAATTGATTAGAGGCATTGCGTTTGGAGATCAAACTTCTTTACATGAAGAAAGTAAAATGAGTAGGATTAATAAGTTTGAACCAAGATGAGTGCAAAGTGATGTGAATAAAGTATGAAATAATTATAGTTGGTCAAGAAACTATTTGTTTTCCAAATTTTGTAAAAACAAAACAAAACAAACTGAAAACAAGTTATTTGTTCTGTTTCCAGCAATTGAAAACCAAACATCAGTTTTCAGGGGGGGGTTGTTGTTGTTGTTGTTTTTGTTTTTGTTTTTGTTTTTGTTTTACAAAAACTCAATTTTCAATGAAAATTGTTTGTTCCACAAATATTGCTATTTTGTTGAAAAGCCATTTTCTATTGAAAAATGCTTTGACCAAAATATTTCAGTCAGGCCTAAAACATGGGTTGTTCAGAAAAAGTGAATAGGATATCCTATTATAGTTCCCATAATATAAATAATAAGGGTAGCATTTGAAGTGTCACTAGTTAAACTAAAACTAGCAAGGACTATCTTTCCTTATATTCTTGAAAACATGAACTAATTCCAGCTGGGGTGAGGAAGAAATATCCTCTATCATATGCATTACAAAAACAGCTAACTATATTGTAGGGAAAAAGAAGGTTCTAGCTTCCAGTGGAGCACCTGATCTCCATCAGAAACAGAATACCAGATAAATGATCGACATTGTATTTTCTATGTTCCCCTTATTTGTTGAATTATGTTACTATTTATAGATCACTTTTCATGCACTGAATCTTAAACTATTTAACGGAACAATGGATTACAATGCACAGTCAACATACTGGAGGTAGAGAGTATGGGCTGGATGGTTCCTGGCTCAAAACGGATTGACTTCCTTGATAAAATAGTATTTTTAATATGTGGGCTATCCCTTGGAATGTCACTTTCAAAACATTCCAGAAAATTGTCCAGTTTCAGACACTATTACACCTTTGCTTAATATTTTATAGCTGTTCCATGTTACTATTCAATGTTCCTCAGTGGCATTGGGGCATGTACCGCTGTGACAGTGATTCAGAAACTAAAAAAAAATTAATGGGAGGACAACTCACAGGTGCAATTGTCATCAAAACAATTGAGGGAAACAAAGTTGATGATACATTTTGTGTAGAAAACCAGTAGAGAAGCAAACACAGAATACAGCAGCCCACCTCTTCACTAGCACAGGGTTTGTGAGAGCACAGCACCCCTGTTCTTACCTCACTCTCCATAGAATACCAGGTCAAGGTCTCCGTGCTTATTTTCAAGCCACTTGATGGTATAGGTTTAGAACAGCTAACATCTGAGTTCATCTCACACTCCTGGCTATTACCATTCCATCCTTGTCAATATGTAGTCTTCAGCTGCGAAAATTGTTTGTCTAGTCAAGAGAAACCGGAGGAGCCCAAGAATCGAGCATGCAAAAACAGAAATAACCAACTTGCTCAACTACTCAATAATGAGAATTCATTCACTCAGTGTTGGGATATAAATGTGTGGTTTCAACTATTGCCTTAGGACTGAAGAAGAAGTGAGTCTTTGAGAAAAGAATTAGAAAATGGTCTATCATTAAATGTTAAGAAGCTTGAAAATTGGGACAGTTTTATCCCTGTTATTGCTCCATGATGAATTTGGCTATAGATCTCTTATTAGAAATTACTGCTTTGTCCTAATAAGCCCAAGGCAGGATTTAAATATTTTTAAAAACAGATTCAAAGGAAATTTTTGCCTGCAGTTGCTTTAAAGACCCCCTCTTTGTTCATTCATTTGACAAAGTCTATGCCCACTGAATTCAGTGAGATGCAGTGCTTGTCTGTGTTTTGAATTTTTCTGTGTACTATATTGCAGCAGGGAGCAAGCTTCCCAGCTCAAGCAGACAAGCTTGTGCTTGCAAGGGTTGAGCTAGCACACTAAAAATAGCAATGTGGATTTTGCAGTTTGGGCTGGAGGCGGAGCTCAGGCTTTCATGAGTAGGGGAATGGATACCTTGTAGTGCATACTCAGGGAAGCTGGCCTGTGTCACCACTCACTACTGCCCATGCTACCATGGCTACGCTACTATCAGCTAGTGAAAGTGCATCTGTGTGACCTAGGAATTACAACCCACAGCTCCAAGTGTAAACATAACCTTAGAGGCAATGCTGCTGCCAACAGGAGGAAAAAAACTCAGCTGTAAATTACGTTGTATATTATGTATCTAAAGTGCATACCTTGGACTGGAAACATTTATATAGTTTGGATGTTCTCTTAAAACATTTTGCACCAGTTGAGAAATAGCACAATGCCACTGAGCACACCAATGTGCATTCTGGGTCAGCATCATAAAACATGGAGAAGATCCATGCTATAGAGGCATATGTTGCACCTACTTCACATACATTATCAATCATTCTGTCTGTGACTGTCTCTATTAATCCATGACAAATAGTGAAATTTGCCTTCTCTACCATGACCAAAGCATGAAATCTGCCATCTTTCCATATGAGCCCCCATGCTGTATATGTAAGTATTGTATGGCAGTGGCTTGTAATCATTTTTTGGCACTGTGTGGAACAGTTGCTTTGAGTTTATATCACTTTTACATGCACAGTACAGAAATAATGATAAGCATTCATTTGTTCTAGTCCAGTAGATACTGTATAAACTTTCTCCGTGAGTGCATTACTTGCATCAAGAGAGGTACACTATGGGGACTTTTAGAAATGTTTGTTCTAAAATTATTCCTGGTTAAACTCATAATTTGTTGTTAACAGCACTATACTTAGCATTTATACAGCACTCTAGATTTTCATAGTGTAGTACCAGAAACAAACTGAACCTCAACCTCCTACAAGTTAGGTGGCTGTTATTTTTCCCATGGGGAAATTGAGGCCAAGGTTGCTCAAATTCACAGAATAGATCACTAGCAGAGCTGAAATTAGAATTTGGGAGTTCTTGGATGCCATTACCACACAAAATCCAGCTTCTCTCTTAAATATCTCTTAAATATTTAATAGATATATTATGCAAGTGCAGTGGAAGGTTCTTAAACAAATACCTTGGGGAAAAATATACTGGTTACTAAGCAAAAACAAACCAAAAAAAAACACCCTGAATTTTAACTCACCTTGAAATGACTAATCAATAAAGGAATAAAATTACATTTTATTTGACTGAATATATTGGATCTTTCTCCTGTCACAAGAACAGATCTATCGAATGAATGCATTTGTAATATAATGTTAGTGGCTATCAGTTCTAAATATAAAGTATTAGTGAAATCTATTGATAGGTATTCATTTAGTTATCCCTTTGAATTAAAAATTTCCTGAGGGATTTACATGGAATGAAATCTGTCTTCAGAGTGAAAGTATGTAGTGTTATAGCCGTGTTAGTCCTAGAATATTTAGAAAGAGAAAGTGAATGAACTAATATCTTTTATTGGACCAACTTCTCTTGGTGAGAGAGACAAGCATTCCAGCTTACACAGAGCTCTTCTTCAGGTCTGGGAAGAAGCTGTGTGTAAGTTCAAAAGCCAACACAACAGAAGTTGGTCCAATAAAAGATATTACCTCACACTCTGTCTCTTTTAAGGGAGAAAGATCAATTAAGGAGTTACACTCTTTAAGGAATATTTTTATTAAAGTATCAATGCAGAATATACACAGAGGACTAACCTGGAAGTCTAGTGTGGTAGCACACGGCACTACTAAATAACCAGTCCAAATTTGGATCCCAACCTCCTGTGAGTGGCAATGAGTATGAAGGGTGTTCAAACCCTGCTGGGAGGAAATGCCTCGGCTGTTTTGTGTCTAGTGTCAGCTGGAGTGCCTCTAGCTGGAGCTCAGAGTATGCTGTAGACAGCCCTCCTTAACTGATGGGAATGCTATAGAAATGGGAAGGAAAATGGCAGGATTGGAACATTGCCCACTTATCTGTCACCCATTCCTATCCCCTCACTATCCACACCCACACACAAATTATGCATAGAAGTCCCATTATTTGCTTGGAATTATTTGTCCTACTGCTGGGTGCATGGTATATAATCACTGCCCTATTATCTTCTCATAAATAGTAAAAGGGTTTATAGTCTGTGGGAAAATGTACCCATACCAAGGCTGAGAAAAGTTTATGAAGAAAAAAACAGATCCACAATGTTAACATTTCACTTAAATAAACTGGTCTGTGAGAGCTGGGACTTCTGTGATTAGACAGTCTCTGCTAAATTACATTTCAGTGGAATTTACTAAGCAGAAAGATAATCCTTGTTTCTTGAAAGAAAAATTCAAAAGATCCAGTAATTAGCTCTCAGAGGAGTCAGTTGGTTATTTTACAGCTGTGAAAAAAACAGTAGAGACCTTATTTATTGACACAGCTATCTGATAAATCAGGAAGAGATCAGTGTCTTGGAACTTTTTGAACAGACCACCTTCTGACATTGGGAAAGATCCAAATGAGGTCAACACCCTCAACTTCCTGCACTAGAGAGAGGGAGAAAATCTGATAAACACAAAGTTGCACAGGGCTGCTCTGGAGATGGGGGGGAAAAGAGCTTTTAAAAGAAACTGTCTCTTTTGTTAAATGTAACAAGACAGACCTTTCACCAAACAGTGACACATGCCGATTTATATTTTCTGTTTTGATTGCACATTGAAATATGAGGGTCAGCAGTGAAACATTCCCCACCAGACACAGTCAGGGAAAATACAATTGCTGCCCTATTCACCAAAGCATTAGGGATATTTCTAAATTCTGTCACTCCTGAGGTGGGCCAGAGAGAAAAGATTGTCCAATGGTTAGCCTGGGTTCAAGTCCCTCCTCTGGCACAGACTTCCTGTGTGACTTGGGTAAGTCACTTTGTGTCTCATTTCCCATGTGTAACGTAGGGATAATAGTACTTCCCTACATCATGGGAGTGTTATGAGGATAAATACATTAAAGATTGTAAGGGACTCAGATATTCTCGTTATGGAACCCATATAAGTACCTAAAATAGATAGGTAGAACAAATGTAAATTTCTTTCAGGAACCCCTACGTAAGTAGCATCCTCAAAATGATACTTAACAATAATACTGCAACACTGAAAACCATTTTGATCAGTTCCATTCTGGAACAAGGTACCTTAGCCACCATTAAAACTCATAATGTTTTCCCAGTGTCTGCAATACTATATTATCTCCAGTTTTACATATAAACTAGTTATTATGCTGTTGTCACTATAAGTACCGGCATCAGTGAATGCTGATTTTTAATGGTGCTCCATGTAATTCTAGAAATAGTTTCAAAACCCCAGGAGCCAATTTTATCACTTGAGTAACTCCATTGATGCCAATCTTTGTTCCATGGGCACTTGACAGAAGGTGGTGGCTTGTGTGTCACAATCTCACAGATGAATGAACTGGTTTAGACAGTATATACAACAGTCTAAACCTTTGCCCCAAACCAAGCAATTCTTGGGTCTTGAAAAACCATTTTTCCCCTTTTTTATTTTTCATTTCATTACATCTCTTCATTTCCTGTTTCAAGCTGGAATAAAAAATGCTCTAATACCACAAAAATGCCTTCTCTTGTGGTATTTCTGAAACAGAGCATACCTGAAATCTCACCAGAAATCTTTTTCTCACAGGATCTTCAACCCAGTTTTATAGCTCTCATAAATTCAAATAAGATTCAGATAAGCTTTTGAGGTTTGCCCATCGCTAATTAGAATTAATAGCATACTTTCCCTCACAGATCCTGTTATGAAGCTACCTGGTGTTTTTTGCTGAGTCTGTTTATTGTTGCTCCTCTACAGTAGAGTGAATATTCCATTAAATTTTCTTGTATAGAGATGAGCTTATAAAATTAGCCCATCTGCAGATATCTTTTCCCCATGGCTATTGCTTAAAGATTAGCAGCACCTTGTATGATTGTGCCCAAAATGCCAGCATAAGTATCTGTGGGCACTTACTTAAGATTCCAGCACAAGTCTAGTATGTGCTCCTACAGAAGTACCAATTTAAAAGTATATTTATCTACCCATGTACATGGCAGATGACAAATTACAATAGAATGATATCCTGATCCTGTTGAATTAAATAGCAAGTCTCCCATTGATTTCAATAGGCCAGGGTTTCATCTATAGTCTTTTTCTCATATGGGTCTAATTATCAGGGACATCTCCATTACCTCATAAAACAGCAAGAAGAACTGCATTTTGCTCACCTTATTTATGAGAGTAGATCCACTCGTGTGGAATGACAGTCTTAATCTGGCATTTTTAGAGACTTAAACAGGGTCATTTTCTCTGAGTAAGGCAAGTAGGATTTGGTTCAAAGAATTTTTAGAAAGTATTCTTTTTATATATAATTCCAGATATCAAGGATTGGGTCCTGGCATTTTTCCTTACCAGGGACAGGAATTAAAAATGTGCAGGCTGAAAGAACTGTGCCTTCCATTTGGGCAGCTGAAGTTAGGCTAAAACAATTATTTTCATGGACTATGGGTTCACATTGTTTTTTAGAATATTAGATCCGGGTTTTTTCCCCCTCGGTGTAAAAACAGGCATATATTTGCCTCAACTGTAAAGGAATGTGAAATGGACAAAGACAATAGTTAGAAGTTGGTCATATTTGATTACACAATCACATGGAGCTTTAATTTATCATCATTTTAGTGGGTGGGCTATAGCAAAGAATTATTCTTCTACAACACTCACAACATTATATGCTTCACAATGGAGATGATGATAATGATTATTTTATTAATTTTATATATAACAAAACATTTTGGGGTTCCAAAATTCTTGTTCTGCAGATAGAACAAATAGTGCTTTAAAAGCCACTGGCTTTGATTTACCCTCCACTGGTTGAAAATTACAGCACCTTGAGCTGTTTAATCAGGACTCACTAGGAGGCTCCCTGAAAATGGCTATGGGCTGAGACTGGTTCCTGCCCCTGCCAGTGCAATGTGTTTGTGAAGCTGCACTTACACAAGCAGGGCCAGAAGCCTGAATCAGTAGTTGGGGTCTCCATGTTCTGCTGCAATCTTGCTGTGGGCATATTTTGCCAGGGTAGACCCTGTAGTTAGGGTAATGGAAAATGCCATTAACCAGGGGTGACTCAAGCCCAGTAACCTGATGTAAAAGAAAGCTAGTGTAGAGCTGGTAAATTTTTTATTCTGCTGGGATAATGCTGTCATATCTCATGAGATAATGCTTGTTTACAATGAACAAAATATTGGAGTACTCTTAAATAGCTGAAAGGTAGTTCCTTGAAGTTCTCTAATTGAAACATTTTGATTGTATGAGGACATAAGCTAATCGATGCCAGCTGTTCTTTAGCTAACCATTCTAAACGTCTCACTATTCCCCATCCCTGAGCAATTTTTTTTCTCCAGAGGCATATTTCATGCATAAACTATGTCTGCTTTTCAGAAACTTTCAGCTTTGTGTGACAAGATTTGGTGATATTCTTCACCTATTTCCTTAATATTTCAACAACTACATTTAAAAGTTTCAAAGAAAAAATACAGAAATATAGCTTATTGTTCCATTCTTTACAAGGAGTAATACTTACTTTTATGAAGAAGCATTTTGCATACTGTTTAAAACATAACAATATTACTGCTTCACCAGATAGAAGATGAGATATTTCTAAGGAAGGTGGTGAGAGTTAATCCTAGAAAATAACCTGTCGTTTATTTCCTAATCCGATTACTCTACTATTTGGAAAGGTTAAATTTAAGTTAAAGTTAAATTAAGTTAAATTTGGAAAGTTAAATTTATATATGTATTTTCATAATAGATACTGATTTATATGGATCATTAAAGATTTGTGATTTGCCTAGAGAAACCCAAATAAGTATTTGCAGACCAAAAACTTCAGTTTAAAAGTGAAGCTGCTACTACAAGTGATATAGCTACTAGAATGCATACATCAAGAATATATGAATTTAAAATAATTTACCATATAAAAGTCTGCAGATGATCAATTAAGATGAGGAAAATGCATATTTATATTCCTACAAATCATAATTTTCATACAAAAATAGGTAGATATTGAAAAACCACCTGCATGCTGTAGGCTTTGATATATATATTGTTGATGTAATTAAAATTTCTACACTTAAATAACACATTGTGGTATTTTTCTTTAATTAACAGCTTCACATATATTTACTTATGCAGCATGCAGATGTAGATATGTGTATATTGTCAGGAATTCTTGTCTGTATTTCCTTTTATTTGTTGCATTTGTGACACAAATTTTCAGAGAGGCCTCATCACAGCTTCCATGTGGGCATTCCCTACACTGCACACCTATTCACTTGTGCACTTTATTTTTTAATACACATTATCATTTGCAATGGGAAATAAGATTTACAAATGGGCATTGGAAATTTTGCTATTTGCACCCTCAGGTGCTCATAAAAAACTGTGTGCTCACAAAGGAAAGTCATACTATGCAAATTTCACTTCATGTTGTGTTAAACAATGTTTAAAGTGCAACAAAAAGTGGTCCAAGAGGTATCATGCATGTTGCTGCTAAAAGACATGCATTATACTGTATTGGGATGATACGCTAAGATGTGACCCACACTAAAGCAGCAGGGATTTCCAACCACAAACAGCACACTAAAGAACTTTATACTGAAAGATTGCATTTCAGCTTTTCACATTAGTAAGACTTTACATTAGGGAGGAAGAAAGCAAGGTTAAAATGTGGACACTTCCATTTAGGGCAGTTTCTGAAACAAATATTTCCTCTCAGTTCTGTGGGATTTTCATATATTTTACTTGAGGCTGTGCTGCTGTTACTACACTCATGGTTTCATGATTCATGGAACTTCTTTTCCATGTGTGTAAGCAAGAACCTTTTAGTGGCATACCATAGGCTGCCCAGTCACAGAGGAGAATGAGTCACCTGAAAAAGAAACCTGCTAAACTGAAGAACATGGTCAAACCATGTCAAACCAACTGAAGTAGAAGTGTTCATGCTTCATTTTTATTCTGCTTTAAAAAATATTCAGCATAATAAACAGGATAACATATGTGTATGCATCTTATCAGACTGTCTGATGCTTGAAGAGGCCAGATGCTCCAATATGTGAATAACTCCAGCACAATGTAATCAGCCCTTTGGTTTCGGCTATATTGAAAAACAAAATACTTTGTTAAGAAGAGTTAATGTTGACTGCATTTCACTGCAGTCCAACTAACCCCCCAAAACAATATTGTGCTTTCCTTACTAAAATTGTTAACTTAAATTAATAAAATAGAAAAGTTAGAATATTTGGAAGTGAAGAATTAAGGCACCTGGCCTGTTTCCCATCTCCATTTCATCCCTCATTATTCATTGCTATCCCATCCAATTTACAACATCCATTCAGTCCTATTGTCCCCCATTATGTAGCTTATTTATGGAAATAGGCTGTGGAATGTACAGTATACTGATGGTTTTCTCTGTCATTTATTAAGTCTGCATTCTGCCACCTTTATTTGCACTGAGTAGAGCCATACTCTGCAACTCATTCCATGGATTGAGACTACTTGCAAAGAGCAGCAGTGTCTGACTTTTTGTGAGTACTATATAAGCTGTATTATACATCGGTGTTATACTGGAACTGTGTCGCTTGAATATAAAATCATTTGTTATTTTGACCTTTGCATTTATGTTTACAAATTTTAGAGAGCAGTATGAGGACTGGATGGGCAGTGCAAACACTTAGGGATAGATTTTCAAAAGTGCTGAGTACCCAACAGCTATAGCTCTTGAAAATCTGGCCACTTCATTTCGGTGTGTAAATAGAAACAGAGGACATGTGAAAATCAGATAAAAATTGGGAGTACTGAGCATTTTTGATAATCTGACCTTATTTGTTAACAGGTGTAACTAAATATCTGTGGGCAGATTCTAATACACACATGTTGAATCAGTATCTTATTCTGAGTGTCCAAATAACTTCAGTAGGAATACTCTTAGAAGATGGCACTACCCAGCATGAGCAAAAGTATCAAAATCTTGCCCTATACAATTAGGAGCCTAGTTGTGCAAACCTTATTCTTCCCGGTAATGAAGTATGTTACCGATATGTAATGAGTAGTCTTACCAATATGAGTAAGGGTCAAGACCTATAGTGATAAATTAATGTATATTCAATTACTCTAATAAAATACCATTAACGCTTTTTAAAATAAGTCCATGTAATATAGATACACCTAGACCCACAAGTGACTCTAAATTGTAGGATTTTCCATAGTCAATAAATATATACAGGAATTTCATAGGACTTGATAGGGTTTTTTTCCCACCGGGCTCCTGAACAGCATAGATAACATTTTTTCTATCATGTGCTTTCATATCCTTTTTTAATTCTGGATCATGGGGTCTTGTATATATATTGTCATCAAATATATTGTCCTCACACACAACTATTTCAAATATGATGACAATATATATCTCCAGATCAGTGGCACCGCTATGGGCACCCGCATGGCCCCACAATATGCCAATATTTTTATGGCTGACCTGGAACAACGCTTCCTCAGCTCCCGTCCACTCATGCCTCTTCTCTACGTACGCTACATTGATGACATCTTCATCATCTGGACCCATGGGAAGGAGACTCTGGAAAAATTCCACCACGATTTCAACAGCTTCCACCCCACCATCAACCTCAGCCTGGACCAATCTACACGGGAGGTCCACTTCCTAGACACTACGGTGCAAATAATTGATGGTCACATTAACACCTTCCTATACCGAAAACCTACCGACTGCTATGCCTACCTTCATGCCTCCAGCTTCCATCCCGGGCACACCACAAGATCCATTGTCTACAGCCAAGCACTGAGGTACAACCGCATCTGCTCTAACGCCACAGACAGAGACCAACACCTACAAAATCTCCACCAAGCATTCTCAAAACTACAGTACCCGCACGAGGAAATAAGGAAACAGATCAACAGAGCCAGACGTGTACCCAGAAGCCGCCTACTGCAAGACAAACCCAAGAAAGAAACCAACAGGACTCCACTGGCCATCACATACAGTCCCCAGCTAAAACCCCTCCAGCGCATCATCAGGGATCTACAACCCATCCTGGACAATGATCCCACACTTTCACAGGCCTTGGGTGGCAGGCCAGTCCTCGCCCACAGACAACCTGCCAACCTGAAGCATATTCTCACCAGTAACTGCACACCGCACCATAGTAACTCTAACTCAGGAACCAATCCATGCAACAAACCTCGATGCCAACTCTGCCCACATATCTACACCAGCGACACCATCACAGGACCTAACCAGATCAGCCACACCATCACCGGTTCATTCACCTGCACGTCCACCAATGTAATATATGCCATCATATGCCAGCAATGCCCCTCTGCTATGTACATCGGCCAAACTGGACAGTCTCTAAGGAAAAAGATAAATGGACACAAATCAGATATTAGGAATGGCAATATTCAAAAACCTGTAGGAGAACACTTCAACCTCCCTGGCCACACAATAGCAGATCTTAAGGTGGCCATCCTGCAGCAAAAAAACTTCAGGACCAGACTTCAAAGAGAAACTGCTGAGCTCCAATTCATCTGCAAATTTGACACCATCAGCTCAGGATTAAACAAAGACTGTGAATGGCTTGCCAACTACAGAACCAGTTTCTCCTCCCTTGGTTTTCACTCAACTGCCAGAATAGGGCCTCATCCTCCCTGATTGAACTAACCTCGTTATCTTTAGCTTGCTTCTTGCTTGCATATATAAACCTGTCCCTGGAAATTTCCACTACTTGCATCCGAAGAAGTGGGTATTCACTCACGAAAGCTCATGCTGCAAAACGTCTGTTAGTCTATAAGGTGCCACAGGATTCTTTGCTGCTTCTACAGAACCAGACTAACACGGCTACCCCTCTGATACTATATATTAATAGTCTCCCATCCAATAAAAAGCACTGGACATAGTTTGCGCCGTAGCCCATGTACACCACTCCGTAAGCCAGCCAGTGATGCTGATTCAAGTGCAATTTGAGTCTTTCCCTTCTTCCAAGAACTTAATCATCCTTTGTCCTTTATGATCTGGAAATGTTTGGGTTATTTTTATGTTGTTTTTCCTTTGCAGCCGTTCCACCTCAGGGTGGGATGACATCACCGAGAAGACACGTTTATCTAGTATAGACAGTAATGTTGGGGTGCTTTGCAAGCTGTGTTCAAAGTGCAGCCACAGATACATCCATCGGGACACTAACTTTGTTCCCTTTCATTACTGTCGTGATAACCAGGTGCTTTACACTGTGTGGGTATTAAAGTCTTTACCAATTTATCAATCTACAGTATGTATTTCCTCACCTTATGTCTATATTTATGTTCTCATTAGACCAAAGATGGAAAGCCAGATATAATGTGCCTCACAGCTGTTATTGTGTTCATTGCACATTTCAGCTTTACATCTGTGCTTTTGTTTTTGCTGTACATCTGGGCTTTTGTTTCTGTAGTTTCTTAGTGTCTGATTCTTTCCTTTTTTTAATTTACAATCTCACATCCCCAAAATAACAGAAATATGTTTTCTATAGCTGGTAAGAATAATTCAGTGGAAAATTATCAATGAACTTTTGGGTAGAGGTGATACATTAAGGGATAAATATTGGCAAAATATATAAAATCCCTTTCCCCAAAACAAATCCTAATAGGCAATTTTGGGGTGGGGGAAGGGGAATGGGGAGATTTACCTTGTGCAAAGAAGCCAGTTTATTTTCAGTTGGGAACTTCAATAGGCCATTATTAGGCTTCAGTTTGTAATTTCTTCTCTGAAAATCAGCAAAGAATCTTATAAGAACGGCCATATAGGTCGGACCAAAGGTCCATCTAGCCCAGTACCCTGTCTTCTGACAGTGGCCAATGCCAAGTGCCCCAGAGGGAATGAACAGAACAGGTAATCACCAAGTGATCCATCCCATGTCCATCCCCTTCTTGGCACATATCCTTTTCTGGCAAACAGAGGCTAGGGACACCATCCCTGCCCATCCTGGGTAATAGCCATCGATGAACCTATTAATTTATCTAGTTCTTTTTTTAACCCTGTTATAGTCTTGACCGTCACAACATCCTCTGGCAAGCAGTTCCACAGGTTGACTGTGCATTGTGTGAAAAAATACTTCCTTTTCTTTGTTTTAAACTTCTGCCTATTATTTTCATTTGATGACCCCTAGTTCTTGTTTTATGAGAAGGAGTAAATAACACTTCCTTATTTACTTTCTCCACACCAGACATGATTTTATAGAACTCAATCATATCCCCCCTTAATCATCTCTTTTCCAAGCTGAAAAGTCTCTCCTTATTAATCTCTGCTCATATGGCAGCAGTTCCTGACCCCTAGTTATTTTTGTTACCCTTTTCTGAACCTATTCCAATTCCAGTATATATTTTTTGAGATGGGGAGACCACATCTGCGTGCAATATTCAAGATGTGGGTGTACCATGGATTTATATAGAAGCAATATGATATTTTCTGTCTTCTTATCTATCCCTTTCTTAATTATTCCCAACATTCTGTTTGCTTTTTTGACTGCTGCTGCACATTGAGTGGATGTTTTCAGAGAACTATCCACAATGATTCCAAGATCTCTTTCTTGAGAGGTAACAGCTAATTTAGATCCCATCATTTTATATGTGTAGTTGGGATTATGTTTTCCAATGTGCATTACTTTGCATTTATCAACATTGAATTTCATGTGCCGTTTTGTTGCCCAGTCACCCAGTTTTGTGAGATCCTTTTGTAGCTCTTCACAGTCTGCTTGGGACTTAACTATCTTGAGTAGTTTTGTATCATCTGCAAATTTTGCCACCTCACTGTTTACCCGTTTTTCCAAATAATTTATGAATATGTTGAATAGGATTGGTCCCAGTACAGACCCAGAGGAACACCACTATTTACCTCTCTCCATTCTGAAAACTGGCATTGATTCCTATCTTTTAACCAGTTACCAATACATGAGAGGACCTTCCTTCTTATCCCATGACAGCTTACTTTGTTTAAGAGCCTTTGCTGAAAGACCTTGTCAAAGGCTTTCTGAAAACCTAAGTACACTATATCCACTGGATCCCCCTTGTCCACATACTTGTTGACCGCCTCAAAGAATGCTAGTAGATTGGTGAGGCATGATTTCCCTTTACAAAAACCATGTTGACTCTTCCCCAACAAATTATATTCATCTATGTGTCTGATAATTTTATTCTTTACTATAGTTTCAACTAGTTTGCCTGGTACTGAAGTCAAGCTTATCGGCGTGTAATTCACTCCAAGACAGGAGAGTCACATCATTTCAGGAAATCAGTGAGTAGTATCATAGACCTATTAATGTTTGAACTGTTTCACTTCCAGATGGCCTTCTTGCTTAGCCCAATCTGTCCTCCAAAGAGGTCCAGACTGGTCCTGAACATCACAGATAAATGACCATGGGAGGATGCTGGATCAGTCCCTAGATGCCACACTTATGTATCAACATGTATCACTTATGTATCAAGCCTCTTAAGAAATCCCTTTATATTCAAGTCTTCTCTATAAATATTATGTATATGAGCTGTTCACTCCTATACTGTCTACTATTCTACTACTATCAGTTGGGGACACAATCCATGTCAGACATCCAGAAAGGGGTCTTCTATGATGAAAGTGAATCCATCAGCTCACTAAAAATATAAAAGGTACTGTAACATGCCTCCACTAAATGTTCTTCCATTTATTCTGGAGCATATTCTAAATGGTTCCATTCAATAAGTACTATGCACTTCTCTTTTATGATCTTAAGTCTGGATTCTTAAGAGGCTATCATGTCATCTAAAAAGGGTAGCCATGCCAAGGTGATTCTCAAAATATTGCAAATGCAGCCAGCTCTGGGGCTGTCTTCAATACTGCTCTTCTCTGGTCTACCTAGAGACCAAAAACTTTCTCTGAATGCTGCTCTCCTCAGAATATAACAGATTTTGAGCGATGTTGTTAAAGACGATCCTTGCGAATATTTTTCAGTGAACATTTGAACATTTTAAAATATTTTGTTTTTCACATATAACCATATATTGTCACTTTAACTCAGAAGAATAAAATACCTTTCAATCTTGTTTCGTCTGTTCTGAATGCTGCTTTAATTTATTCAAGTCCCCCAGTATTCTGTCATCTTGGCACATACGCTTTTTATTTTATCCACTTTTTTAACATGCTGTTTGTACATTGTTAGTAACATCCTGCTTTGAGTGCTTATAGTGGTGCTGGCAAGGTGTTGAAAGACAATAGTGTTTTTTTGAAGTAGATTCATATTGTTGCAATTTTTTTGTTTTATTATTCTCTGTTCAAGTATCTTTTTTTTCTTTCCTTTTCTTCTCATAACAGTAATGACTCTTCCTTCCTTGTATTTTTTCCTCTAGCTAGTTAACTAGATATTAATTTTAAATTCTGTACTTCTGTCCTTCCATCTCAATCAACTGTTGTCTAGAGTGGGTCAAAGATTTTCAGATAAACAGTTTTTTAATCAAAAAATTGTCATTTTTAAAAAAGAAAGCTTTTCACTAAAAATCTTCAACGTTATAAAAAAAAAATGTTACAAAATTTTCTGCAATTTCTAATAGAAATAAAATAGTTATTAACTACTGAAATTTTTCATTTACCAACACATTAATTTCAGTAAGAAAACACTTTGATAAAGATTTCAAAAACAATTTAGATAAAATTTCAGTGAAAACGTTGGTGAATATATTATTCGCCTTTAGCAAGATTTAGCTTCCTAATGGAATTCATTGACCTGAAGGAATCAAGAAATTGACATTACCTCAAAACTGCCAAACCCAACTAGACCAAAGAGCAGGACTCCAAAGATCATTCTTTCACTGGAGTCTTCCACCTGGTAGAGCAATTATCTGCCTATGGACCCAACAGATGAAGGCTCTTCATAACTTCTTTGCAGGTAAGATAACAATCATGCTTAACAAATGACTCTAATAATTATTTATACAATCTCATGGTTGATAACTAAAGGAGAAGAAGAAATGTAGAAATAAATCTAAATATACCCCTAGTATATATACCCATTTTTATCTGATTTTAAATAATATATATTTTCGACATCTCCATTTTTTTAAATAAATCTGCTCAAAATACAGGTGTCATTGGTAATATTTGTGCAGTAACTTGCCACCACAAGTGTGCTATCCTTTGTATGCCTTGTCAACAGGATAACCTGTCTATACTAGAGGTTTTCAAACGTTCCATTCCTCCCTCATTTAGCAATATAGGAAGCACACTCCATTTCCCAGTGGACAGATCTCCACCTTTACAGAAATTAACACCACAAGTGGCAGATAGTCTCAGTAGAAATCATAAGGATGTGAACCTTTCCATTTCTAGAAGTGAACCTTCTAGATCAGGTTTCAATGGGCAGAGGGCACTGTGGGAAAAGCTTTTCTGTCAATGAGTGTTTTATTTCTAGGGGTGAGCAGACACTTCAGTTTCCAAGGCTATTTGTTTGAGATACTCTTGTATAAGTATTAAAATCATTTTTTTAAATAGACAAAATGTTTCTTGTATCAGAGCAAATGGGGGGGGGAGCAACAGTCCCTTGCTCATTGACCACAAATGCTGCTGAAAACAACTATTAAACTGAGGTTTAGTTTAATTTTTCCAAATCTCAGATTTCAGTCAGAGTTAGTATGTTCACTCAGTGGTCTGGCCCACTTTGGCTATGATGCTGAGTGCCAGAGTTACATCTCTGAATATAACCAAGGCATAATAATGTGTGGATATACCACACTAACAATGACAAAGTAGAGACAGGTTATGCTTGTGAAGCTCCAGAAATTTCTGGAAGACATAAGAGTTGCTGGATAGAACATTAGTTGTATAATAATATCTACAAAATACTGCATAAGAGCACTGGGTTCTAATTTATTCTTGTTAGCAAGTAGAGCGTCACAGAGTTCAACAAAAGTCTGGGCTAGGAAAAGTTATTACACTCCAGAATAGCTTCTGTTGGTTCTGTTTCACTCATTGTCCTTTCCTTTCAAATCTTCTCAACTATTCCCTCAATACGAACATACATTGTTAATTAAGAGGGATGAGCATTGCAAATGAAAATATTAAAAATCCAGGAATAATTATTTAAATTTTATATTAAATTGCTTCAGCTGTATTTATGCTCCTTTTATGTCCATTTCCCATGAATATTCTAAGATTTTTATGAGCAGAAGTGTTCAAGAAAAATGAGAATTTTAACTGAATATTGGAGAATAGTCACAGAAAACAAACTTTGGTTTAATAAATGTAATAAACACTGGAAATGTGATTCTGAAGAGTTATACTTACCCAGTTAAGAGAAACAATACTATGGTCCAATAAAAACAGCTGAGATTTTAACATTAAATACTTACAACAAACTCTGAACTATGTACAAACCAAGACCTATTGAGAGAAGCTGAGAAGATAATTCTGATTAATGAAAATATATTTAAAAAATTGCAATCTTCCTGCAGACAGTGTGTAAATGGAGGGAGACAGGAAAGGCAATTGGTATCACATGCCCTCCAATTACACCTGTCTTACTAGTACAGTACTACTGACCCCCTGTCTATCCCTTTGGCTTCCACTAAAGAATATATCTACCCTGCAGTTGGGAGCAAGTCTCCCAGCCCATGTAGATAGACTAGCACTAGAGGGCTCAAGCTAATGCACTAAAAATAGCTATGTAAACATTCTGCATCAGGCTTTTAAGCCTTGGGAGTCAGATGGGCTTGACTCCGCAAGCCAGATGCCCGCATTGCTATTTTTAGCGCACTAACTCAATTCCCACTAGTGTGAGTTTGTCTACTCCTACTGGCAGACTTGCTCCCGGATGCCCTATAGATATACCAGAGAGGCTCCCCTTCCTCTCTCCTTCCTCTTTCCCTGCCAAGCCTTTCCTTTTTTTAGCTTTATGACCCCTCTTTCCTGGCTGTTTACAAGGATTTGATGTTGTATCCTTCATCATTCAGGGGAAGATGGTACCCTGCCTCAACTTAACTCTTGGAAAGAAACCTCAATACCGCTCTCTTTTCTAAGGGTTTTGTCCAGGAAGAGCAGGGCTTAGCTAACTGGTTTTGTTTGACAGCCTAAGTCTTGCTAATCTTTCCTATAACCTGTTGATTTTACTAAATAAGTAACCAGATTTCATATGGGGGCTACTGGGTCTCTTATAAGCTTTTCCCATAAGTGTCATCTAAGGCCTGGTCTACACTAGGGTGGGAGGTCGAACTAAGGTACACGACTTCAGCTACGCAAATAGCGTAGCTGAAGTCGAACTACCTTAGTTCTAACTTCTTACCTGTCCAGACACCACGGGATCGAAGTCCGTGGCTCCCCCGTCAACTCCGCCACCGCTGTTCGCGGTGGTGGAGTTCCGGAGTCGACGGGAGCGCGTTCGGAGTTTGAACTATCGCGTCTAGATTAGACGCGATAGTTCGAACTCCGAGAAGTCGAACGCTACCCGTCGACCTGGCCGTAAGTATGGACGTACCCTAAGATGTAAAACTTTTCAGGCAAACCCCAGTATCGAACTCCAGTTGAGAAGCTATTGTTTTTAAATCAGACAAACTCAATGTAATAGTTAAACAATGTTTCTGCAGTATTGGCATTGTACATGCATGCTCCATTCGATATATCTATGCAATTGCAACCATATCAATGGGATTTGTGTGTGCAAACCAGGGGGCAGAACTGGGCCCATAAAATCTAAAAGAATAGCATGAAACTCAAGCAGGGCAAAAGCAGTTAAATATTTGTATCTTTATAGAAAACAGATGGCACAATAACTCGATTTGCTCAGGCCAAGTCCTCATGTGACAACACTTGCAAGGTCAAACAAGGGCTACCTATATTGCTGCCTTCACATGACAACTTGCAATACTTAGCTAAGCAGGCAGCACCATTTCTGACACTGTCTTCTAGCTTTGCAGACCTGGTTTTGTTTGTAAAGGAAAATAAAATCCAGGAAATATTTTGTGACCTGTTTTGTTACCACAACTGAAACAAAAATCTCCTTTTGTTTGGGTGGAGGCCCTGGAAAAGCAGTTATAAATTCAGAAGCATTCGTTAAAAGAAAACAGAAATCATAGGTGGATTTGATAACGGTCCTATCAGCCTGGATATTCTGTTAATGTAACTGGAAGTATTTCTTCAGTTATTGACATTTCCATTGCATTCATTTCCATAGTACTGGAAGGTTTATCAAATGATAATATTTTGAACATACATAGCACCTTCCATCCAATGGTCTCCATATGTTTTAAAAACATTAGTTCATTGATTTAGCCTCTCAGCACCCCTATGAGATAGAGATGTATCATTACCTTCATTCTCTGTTGAGAGCAGAGATAGAGGTTAAAGTGATTTGCCTAAGGACACACACAAGCTGTGGCAGAAATGAGAACAGAACCTAGGTCTCGACTTCTAACCTTTTATTTTAATCATCCTTTCTCTTCCCATTTTGGAATAATTTATGGCTGTGAAAACAATGGGTTTTTTTTAATCTCTGTGGCATGTCCAAGGGTAAGATATTACCATCCATCTTCCTTGAAAATCTGGCTTTAGGGGGCTCAATTAAAGTCAACATAAGCTATGAATTTTGAGCTTTGCTGCAGTAACTTAGATGACGATCCCAGGAGATGCTATACAAAAGGTGAAAAGAAGCTGTGGGTGCCCCAGCTAGGTCATAGGATACATTTAGAGAGACAGTTATATGAAGTACCTGAGCTCTGCTGGTGTCAGGGCCATCTCCAGGGTTTTTGCCGCCCCAAGCAGGAAAAAAAAAAAAAAGCTGCGATCAGCTCTACCTCCGCCGCTTCAGTCTTGCGGCAATTCGGTGGCTGGTCCTTCGCTCCAAGAGGAAGTGATGGACCTGCCACCAAATTGCCACCGAAGAGCCGGACATGCCACCCCTCTCCATTGGGTGCCCCAAGCACCTGCTTGCTGGGCTGCTGCCTGGAGCCAGCCCTGGCTGGCGTGTGGAGTAGGTGCAGCACCCAAGTGAAGGTGTGCCAAGGAAGTAAGGCATCATTCAGCAAGGTACCTAAAGACACAGACAAGCATGTGAGTAGTCCCATGGATTTCAGTCACCTTGTTAAATTAAGGTCCTGTGTTTGCGGAGTCCAGGAGCAGTCATAATGTCCCCAGGAGCATTGCAGCGAGTGTGCTCAAATAGCAGCAGTTACACCACATTTTTAACAGGTATAACAATTTGCTCTCTCCCACAGACAGCACAGGCCTGCAGTATTTGCTAGTGAGTAGAAATGCAGGACCGTAACCATGAACCATCCTATACAGCAAGGGTAGGCAACCTATGGCACGGGTGCCAAAGGCGGCACATGAGCTGCTTTTCAGTGGCACTCACACTGCCCAGGTCCTGGCCACCGGTCCGGGGGGCTCTGCATTTTAATTTAATTTTAAATGATGCTTCTTAAACATTTTAAAAACCTTATTTACTTTACGTACAACAATAGTTTAGTTATATATTATAGACTTATAGAAAGAGACCTTCTTAAAAAGGTTAAAATCTATTACTGGCATGCAAAGGCTTATATTAGAGTGAATAAATGAAGACTCGGCACACCACTTCTGAAAGGTTGCCAACCCCTGCTATACAGACTGGTACCCTCAAGGGTTATCAAGGGCTGCTGAAAACAGAAAAGGACTAGAACAGCTACATTCTAGCTGCCAGTTGTGCTGGAATATCAGAAAAGAAGGGCTCTTTGTGACCTGCCCCACCCAAGTGCACTTGGGTAGCTGTAATTTGGCTTAAATAGATACACTGGACCTGGGCCCAAATTGAATTCATAATTACAAATATCAATTTGATAAAGTTTTTAAACTCATCCATTTTATTTCCTAGTACTGTACAATTAAAATAGCTTTAACTTCCACTCTATATTCTGACCACTGAAACAAGTGCTGTGGCTTAACACCTCCACTTATCTTTACAGCATGAAAGATGGCATCCCCCAAAATGGCATTGTTCAATGCACAAGATATGTGCCCAATTTTCCACTGCACCAGCTACAAATTTAGGCGGATAGGCAGGCTACCAATAGTTTGCTGGATGTGACTCAGTCATTTTTTTCATTATAAATTAACTAACATATGTCAAGTGCTCCATGCCGTCTGTGTCACTTCCACTGTTGTTAATTTGTTTTCTAGGCTCTTTTCCCTGCAAACATTAATACTCTGTGAACTAATGGAAAAGGATGTGCTATTTTCTTGACCTTTTGAATGGGTCCATCAATAGCGATTGAAAAAACAGTTTTAGGGCTGTCTGCATGCCTGGTACCTCTTCAGTACTAACATGTGGTTTGAGCTTTTGATTTATATTTTCTCTCTTAACAAACCTGATCCAAAGTCCATTGCAATCCATAGAAAGATTCCTGTTCAGGTCCAAGATCTAATACATGAGTCTTAAAGAACATTGGAAAATACAGAATCACTAATACGCCTGGAATACTTGCACAGCTTCCCCTCAAAGAGATTTTGACTAACATTTACCAGGACACTATCCTCCTTATATATCTGTTGAATAAAGATTGTAGATCAGGTTGCAGTAGTCAACAACAAATATTTTTCAAAATCACAAGTCAGTCCTCAATCATGAGATCAACTTGAAAATCATGGGTGTTTTTTAATGACTTCTTTTTCTTTGCCTTTTGCTTTCTGAGGTTTTAGAGTGCACTCAATCACATTTCCAAGGTTTCCATACAGGAAGGGGAATAGCGAAGCTGGTATAAGGCATCTTTATATAGGGTGACCAGACAGCAAATGTGAAAAATCGGGATGAGGGTGGGGGGTAATAGGAGCCTATATAAGAAAAAGACCCCAACATCGGGACTGTCCCTATAAAACCAGGACATCTGGTCACCCTACCTTTACAGTGCTACAATTGCCTCCACACTAGCAGGGGTTGTACTGCTTTAACTATACTGTTTTTCTAGTTTAAATAAGGCCTCAGACTGGGAATATGGAACTGATTTAAACTGAAAGTGAAACTAACCCATTAGTCTGATCTGAACTGAATCAAGTTCAAAAGCTAGAGAAATGATATAAAAAGGGCTTCTATGGGTATAACTATATCAGTAAACAATCACACTTTAACCAACATAGTTATATAGGAACAACTTTCATGTGTAAACCAGGCGTATATTAGCACAGTTTTTAGGTTTCCAGAACAGCACAGAAATAAGAAACTGTGTACATTCTCTGACATTCATCCAGAGAGGATGTTGATTTTCATTTTGTTTGAGATGGTAGGGAGAAAATGTTTTATTTTTTTCTTTAATTAATGAAAGATGGTTCCTTTCCTGTACCTACTGAGGTTGCCTGCTTCTTTATAAAGGTATCTAGTTTTTTCTGCTTTAAGGGATATCTTTCAGCAAGTTATAACACTCACAAATTCTAATCATCCTGATTCTCATTTTATGCCATTATGAAATAACCTGTGGCTCAAATTCAGTGATAAATCTGGACTCAAATTAAGGACAGAAAAAGGAATCCTGAAAATTGATGACACTCTGTGAAGATAAAAATTGCACTTTTCAGTTACATAGTATTGTTCCCTCTTTTTGACCCGCATGCCTAGTCAAAGTTTGGAGCCCTGTGGATGTTTCAGTTATGAGTAGAAATTGGTGATAGTTAGGTATTTCTTTGATGTCATTTTGTTTGTTGTTCAAAGTCCTCTGTCTCTGAACACAAAGGGGACCAACTAGCAGGAAAGAGCTTCTTTTGCTCACAATCTTTTCAGCCTGCATTCCAACCCAAAGAACCTGTCCCCAGGTTTCTTCCTGAGTCATCCACACATTTTTTCAACTGTTCCTTTGGCCTGTCTCTGACTGACATTCATTCTCTCAATTTATGTGTGGTCTCTCCCCCAACACACACCTGATCACAGTACACAGTCAAATGTCATACCACTCCTACCTGGTGCAAGTTTCTGGGCAAACAATTAGACTCCACATTCCAGGGTGGCTGTATTTGCCAGATTATTTTCTGATTATTCACTATCCTGCTCTCAGGATCCTCTCTTGCAGAAGTTTTCAGTTGCTCTAGGATCCATTTCTGCTACTCCCTCCCCATGGTTCTAGTGGATGAACCAGGAACATGGGCACTTCTGAAAATTACAGGGAGGGAGGCATCTACTTTCTTGTTCTCCTGCTGGAGGCAGTGTTTGCAATTAGCCGCCCAACAAGGCATCAGCATTATCGTGCTTATGGTCAGGCCAGCGAATGATTGTAAAATCACAGCACTGCAGTTTCTCCAACCATTTGGCAAGCTGGCCCTCAGGATTTCTAAATCTAAAGAGCCATTCCAGGGAAGCATGGTCTGTCCTGACCATAAGTGTCCTCCCATACACTCAGAGATGAAAATGTTCTATAGATTTAACCACTACTAAGAGTTCCTCTTGAGTGGTGCAATTTCTCCCAAGGGAATTTAGACTTTTGCTATAATAAGTCCCTTGTGTTCTTGTGTCAATAATTCCCCCAAACCATAAGCATTGCTTCTGTGTCCAATATGAAAGAGGTTTTGAAACATGGATAGGCCAAGCTAGGAGCAGTCTCCAGAGCTGCCTTCAGCTCTGAAAATGCTTCGTCACACTCTGCTGACCACTGAAATGGTTTCCCTCTCTCACCCAACCTATGCAATGGTTTTGCAACATTGGCAAATCCACAAATGAACCTTCTATAGTAGGAGCAGATCCCTATAAAACTCTGCACATCTGTACAGCCCCATTTTTCTTTTGATCAGTGGAAATTCCCTCCTCACTAATTTTTTACCCAAGGTAGATTACATCTTGTTGGAACAACTCACATTTCTTTGGGTTCTGTTTCAAATTGGCCACCTTCAGCTTATCACAGACCACTTATAAAAGTTTTAGATCCTGCTCAAATGTTTTAGCAAGTGCCAGGATATTATCTAAAGCCTGGTCTACACTAGGCGTTTAAATCGGTTTTAGGAGCGTAAAACCGATTTAACGCCACAACCGTCCACACTAGGAGGCACCTTATATCGATTTTAATGGCTCTTTAAACCGGTTTCTGTACTCCTCCCTAACGAGAGGAGTAACGCTAGTATCGGTATTACCATATCGGATTAGGGTTAGTGTGGCCGCTGATCGATGGTATTGGCCTCCGGGCGGTATCCCACAGTGCACCAGTGACCGCTCTGGACAGCATTCTGAACTCGGATGCACTGGCCAGGTAGACAGGAAAAGCCCCGCGAAGTTTTGAAATTCATTTCCTGCTTCCCCAGCATGGAGATCTCATCAGCACAGCTCATCAGCACAGTTAACAATGCAGTCTCCTGAGAATCGTAAAAGAGCCCCAGCATGGACTGCACGGGAGTGCGCGAGGTGTTTAAAACATTCACGATTGCGGTATTGAGCTGAGCAGGGTCCATGCTTGCTGTGCTATGGCGTCTGCACAGTTCACCAAGCAAAAAAGGCGCGAAACGGTTGTCTGCTGCTCAGGGAGGGAGGGGTGAGGCTGTACCCAGAACCACCCACGACAATGATTTTTGCCCCATCAGGCACTGGGATCTCAACCCGGAAATGCCAAGGGGCGGGGGAGGCTGCGGGAACTATGGGATAGCTACGGGATAGCTACCCACAGTGCAACGCTCCAGAAATCGACGCTAGCCTCGGACCATGGATGCACACCACCGATTTAATGTGTTTAGTGTGGCCGCGCGCACTCGATTTTATAAAATCTGTTTTACAAAACCGGTTTATGCAAATTCGGAATAGTCCCGTAGTGTAGACGTACCCTAAGTGTAACAGGCAGGATGAGAGAGGCTTGTCATGTAATACCCTCTCCATGAGCCTCTCAAATGTGGCTGGTGCATTAGACAAGTCACAAGCCATCATTTTAAACTGCCACAAGCCTTGTCCTTTAATCTTTTGCATCCACTTCCACAACCCACTTTTAAGATCCAGTGTGGAAAACCAGACTGAACCTGCTACAGCATCCAGAGTATCTATTGGTGATAATGGTTAAGAATCCTTTAAAATGACTTCATCTAATTTTTTTTTTATAGTCCACACAGAATCTGGTGCTGCCATCCTTTTTCTTAACCAGAACTATGGGGAGGGCCAAGGCCTGGTTGAAGGCTCAATAATGCCTTTCTGATATGCTCCCTCAATAGTCTGTAGTGCCTCTTCCTTTTTTTTGGCTACTGGTAACCAGTGAAGTGGCTGTTTAATGGGTTGGTGTCCCCCACTATCAATCTTGTGCTGGACAAGTGAAGTACAACCTATGTCTTTGTTGGACTGAGAGAAGAAGTGATTCCTAATCAGAAAGACTGTTCTGCTGTTCCCCATTTCAGTATACAGCACTGTGCTGGAACAGGTCCAGTAGAAGCTCTGGGAGCTCACTTTCACTCACTACCCCCTTAAAGGTTTCTTTTCCTACACCAGTATTTACCAGATTCACCAGTTCACATTTCACTACTGCAGTCCGATTGTTTTACTATTTGCTCCTTGTCAGAGACATTCAGGAAACAAACAGGGGTCAGTTCTTGTTTCAGATCCACAATCTTAGCACCTAAGATTTCCCCGAGACCCTGGGTCTCAAAACAGGTTTCAATGACTCCCCATCCTTCCCTTGCTGGAAAGCTACTACTTCATGTAGCTGTTATAATGGTTTCTGCCCACAGGGACAAGACAATTCGTTCACTGCAAACTAATTGCCTACAAATCATCTTAAAGAAATTTCCACAGACTGAATTTGTAAGACACCTTTCCTGGCATTGATTACTCAGTTATTAGCCAGAATGAAATTCAAGCCAATTATTAGCTCATCTACTATTTCAGCCATCCAGACTTCTTGCTTGAATTTCAGGAGTCCAGTCTTCAAACCCAAATTTTGATGTGCCCTTGCCCCAGTCATGGTCTCAATTAGGTGGTTCAGTTTGGGATCCCCCATTCCCTAGCCTTTTTAGCATGTCTGATCTAATAACTTGTTATGTTTGAATCCATATACACGTCACAGATACTGTTGCACACTCACTAGCCCAACTCTTGTTGTTGTTTTACTGCCCAGATCTTAATATAAACTGTGGGGCTGATCTTGTAACTCCAAGTTTTGCCCCTTCACCTTGGTGTCCCACTGTTTCCTAACCTGAAAGAGAGGTCCACCTTAAATTTATTACAATCCTCATTTTTGCAGCCAATTTTGTCACAGTACCAGTATTTAGTTGAACTGTGTCCTTTACTTTTTGCATTATTGCCAGTTTCCCTTATTTTACAAACCAAATGTGTCATTTGTTCCAGTAGTTCAGTGCAGTCATGAACCAGATTAGAATCCCCTCTTTCATCATACATATTAGACACAGAGCTGTACTTACAGGGCTTATGGTGATCCACTTTTATCTTCCTCACTAGCAGTTGCTTCCTTTTCTGGTGAACTGCTGCAAGTAAAGATTTAAGTTCTGTGGCAAATCGCACCGCATCTCAGAATGTCTTTGGCCTCCTTTTGCTGATTTTGATTTGTAAGTACAAATCCAACTGAACATCTATAAATTGGTCCACTGCCAGTTAATCCTGGAAGGTCTCAGTGGTATCCAGATATGCCAGGAACATGAGTCTCCACAGGCCATCTGCTAGTTCAGGTGGGATTTATTGTTTCTCTCTCCTTCTAGCTCTTAGCTGGACTTTGGCTAGTTCAGACTGATGGCTAGCTCCAAAATGCGTGTGTAACATTTGTACCAGGTCCGGATAATTCTTTCTTTTCTAGGAGTAAGTTCTGCAGCACAATCAGAGCTGGGTCACCCAAGTTAGCTTCCAATAACAGCCCTTTCTGTCCGTGCTCCAGCCAGTCATTTAACCTATAATATTGAACTGGGCCGAATAAGCCTCTCAGAGTTTGTGTTATTTGACCTGTGACAGCCCAAATACTCCCCTCTGGGCTGCTGTGAGTTATAAACAGGGTAGAAAACTATTGTAAATGTCCAGACTTAACCAAGTCCTCTGGCTGGCACAGTTCCTCATCCAGGTGGCTCCCTTCCTGTTATGCTCTGATGTACCCCGGAAAAGATAGCCCAAAACACAAGGAAATTGAAGCAAGGTCTGCAGGGCAAGATCAGGGGTGGCAGGTTTATGCAAATTTTGGTGGTGCCCAGAATCCGCCCCTCCACCCACCCAAGGCTCTGGGAGGGAGTTTGGGTGAGGAAGGAGGTCTGGGGTGCAGGACCTAGGTTGGGACAGGGGATTGGGGTGCAGGCTCTGGGAGGGAGTTTGGGGATGGGAGGGGTGCAGAGGGATGGGCTGCAGGGGTGAGGGCTGTGGGTTGTGGCTGCAGATGAGAGGTTTGGAGTGTGGGAGGGGCTCAGGGTGAGAGTAGGGGCAAAGGTTCTGTCTGGGGCTGGAAATGGGAGGTTTGGGGTATGGGAGGGGCTCAGGGCAAGAGTAGGAGTGTGGGGGAGCCACCAGCCGAACCGTCTCACTCCCCCTCCAAACCCCTGCACCTTCCGCTTGCTCACAGTGTCCCTCCTCTCTCCCCCATCCCTGAGGAAAAGCGATGCGGCGAGCAGCAGGACCTGGGGAGGGCAGTGGAGTGCAAGTAGGCAGACGGCGGCAGCGGCAGCAGGCAGTGGGTGGGGGGGCTCGGGGAAGGGGCAGGGCCACCGCAGCTCAGGTGTCCCTTGGGGGTGGCTACGCTTTGGGGGTGACTTCAGCTAAAGGTTCCAACAGTGGGGAGAGGCTCCAGTATCAGGAAAACTACATGGAAAGGCTCTCTGGCAGTGAGGAGCTGCTGGAGCCTCACTCTGCTGCCAGAGTCTTTCATTGAGGTGTGTAGCTACATGTGTAGTACCTACACATTGCCGTTAGTATAGACATAACCTACATATCTAGTTCTAATGGTTCAATTTGTTCTTGAGAAAGACAACTGTTTAAACACTTCCACTTTTGTTTTGATGAGTTTTGCCATAAAAGTACTTATTGTGTACATGATAGAAATTCAGTGTTAAATTAATCCTTAGTGTAAAATTATGGTAACCCAATAAATAGAGACTGAGGTTATGCTAGACCACAAAAACCTTCTTCCAAACAAAAAGTATTTCATCTTGCTAACCCATCCGTCACTTAACTCTACTTTCACCATGCTCATCTAATTCAGTGTTTTGGCCTCAGCAAAATGTTTGAATGGTAAATGCTCAACAAAGGGGAAGGTCCTTTTCTTCCTTTTCTTGTTTTGTTTTGTTTTGTTTTGTTCCGTGCATATATTTACTAATTTAATTTCTTCATATATCCCACCCAGGAGTCCTCCTCAGTTGGAGCATGCTGCCTTTTGTGAGCAGTGTTGGAAAGTTACTGCAGAATACTTCTGAAATAGAAAACATTAGGCCTGTTCTTGCTGCTGCTTTGTGTTTGAAACTATCACTAATTTAAATGGGAACTCAGCACACAACTTCAAGATCCATACCTATGTTATTCAACAGTGACTATAGTCCAGGGGTCGGCAATCTTTGGCACGTGGCCCAGCAGGGTAATCCACTGTCAGTCCGCGAGACATTTTGTTTACATTGAGCATCCACAGGCACAGCCCCCTGCAGCTCCCAGTGATCGTGGTTTGCCGTTCCCAGCCAATGGGAGCTGCCGGAAGTGGCGACCAGCACATCCCTGTAATGATCAATGTAAACAAAATGTCTTGCGGCCTGCCAGCGGATTACCCTGGTGGGCTGCATCCCGAAGGTTGCTGACCCCTGCTATAGTCAAATTAATGAAGAAACCAAAAAGAAACACCATGGCCCAGATCTTAAGAAAATTTGTGCAAGAATGTTTTATGGACAATTTTCTGCACTCTTCAAATCTTGGCTTTACACACACAGTTCAAAAAGATGGATGGCACCTTAGCTTGCACATGCAGATGCTGTGACTAGGGTTGCCAACTTTCTATATGCAGAAAACCAACCACCCTTGCCCCGTCCCTGCCATGCCCCTTCTCTAAAGCCATACCCCCTGCACTCACTCCATCCCTTCTCCCTCCATTGCTCACTCCCCCACCCGTGCTCACTCACTCATTTTCACTGGGCTGGTGCAGGGGGTTGAGGTGTGGGTTCTGGCAGGGGTTTTGGGTTCTGGGATGGGGCCCTGGAATGAGGGGTTTGGGGTGTAGGAAGGGCCTCCAGGCTGGGGGTGGTGTCGAGGTGTTTGGAGGGTAAGGTGGGGGGGGTCCAGGCCAGGAGAGGGGGTTGGGGTATGGGAAGGGGTGCCAGCTCTGGGATGGGGGTACAGGCTCTGGGGTGGGCCCAGAAATGAGGGGTTCAGGGTGTTTGTGGGGGGTCCAAGCTGAGGCAAGGAGTTGGGGTATGGGAGGGGGTGCAGGATGCAAAAGGGAGTTTGGATGCAGGAGGGGGGTGAGGGCTAGGGAAGGGGGTTGGGGTGCGGGAGGGAGGGAGTGCAGGGTGCAGGCTCCAGGAAGCGCTCACCTCAGGCGGCTCCTGGAAGCAGCAACATGTCCCTCTGGCTCCTAGGCAGCACTGTGGCCAGGCGGAGGCGCAGCACCACCCCCACATCGCCCATTGGCTGGGCACATGGCGGTGCAGAGCTCAGTGTGCAGAGCTTCCCTGGCTGCCCCTGAGCCTTGGAGTCAGAGGGACATGCCAACCACTTCCCAGGAGCAGTGGAGGGAGCCTGCCTGCACCACAACTGGATTTTTAATGGCTCAAGCAGAGCTGCCAGGGTCCCTGTTTGACCGGGTGTTCCAGTTGAAAACTAGATGCCTGGCAACCCTAGCTATGACTACAACAAATATGTATGCAGAAGATTGTGGTGCAACTGTAGAGGTGCTATCTGAAAGCTGACCCTGTTTGTAAAACTACTACAATTTACACAAGTAAGTTAAATGGCATATTAGAAGAACAGATCCAGGAACTATTAAAACTAAATTAGAGGTTCAGGAAGGAAGCCTTTGGGCCCAGCCTGCCCCACTATATCTGCAGCTAATGCCAGGCCTGGAGGGAAGATAAAAGAAGGGAGCCTGGCTCAGTTCAGGGCTGAGTGGTGAAGAGGCAGGAGCTAGCTGTATCCCTGCCTGAAGCAGCCAGGGTACCCGTCTGTAATAAGCACTAGTTTCCCAGCCAAGAAGACTGTGGAGGAACCCCCAGCATGGGAGGTAACTGACTGAGCAAACCCCAGAGACATTGTGGCTGCCCCAACCGAAGGAGTATGGGACCACTGCAAGGCACCACCTGGACCACAGAAGGAATTCTCTGGGAAGCAAGACACCTGGTAAATTGGACTAGAGGGGCCATACTCCAAACTGAACAAACTGGAAGGAAATAGTCCAGGGTAGTGGATTCTGACTTGCCACTGAGAGGGACACCAACCCTCGTGTTCAGGGGTTGACATACACAGAGCCCTGGGCTGGGACTGGTGGAGATGGAGGGCCCAGCCCAGGCCTGAAAGCCAGGTGATCTAACCACTAGGCCTCCCAAGCCCTGTTACAAGAACCTATGTCAAAAGATCAGTCTTGAATTGTGGGTTGTTTTATTTTGTTTGGAGAATGGTACAGAGTTAACATGGAAGAGGTTGTTGTTTTTTTTCCCCTTCCTTTTCCACAACACTTTATAAAGTATGGTGAAGGTTTCCAGTATCTTGGCATCATTCTTCATTTTTGTTTTAGACCATTCTCCTTTGTTCCATTGCTGGAAGCAATCACAGAACACTTTACTCTCAACTAAGCACAAGTAACAAGTAGTTGATGTAGGAAAACACTATTCAATTGCTGGACCAAATATGTAAAGCCTGTTGCTTGTGGAGATATTTAGCCACAGTTGTCTCAGGGCTGAGGTTTTTCTCAGACTTCAGTCTCCTAAATGTCTGTGAAACCTCATGCCAGCAGGCATTAAGATGCCTGGAGTTATCTCTACTGCCTCCAGCACATTCAGATCAGGTGAATAAGAGTGTACTTGAAATGTAGGGAACTTTCTGCAATTCTTCTTGAACACAAATTCTCATTACCAAATGCTCAATGCTATCACCAGTAGTTAGCATTGAAGAGCTACCTTATTTGAACCTGTGTTCCAAGTACTTAGACAGTTAATCACTACAAAAGAATTTAGTTTACGCTGCACTTTGTGGTTGTAAGGACTAAATTGCAATTTATATATGAGATAAATAAAAACTACTTTAGACTTGAGCTTGTTATTTTCTTTCATAATTAACTTTACTTTCTCATATAATAATGGACCTTCTGCTTCTTAATCTGCATTCCAGGGCCTATCATTTTCATGCGCCAAAGTTATGAATGAGCCTCTCTAATAGCTCACAGGACCTCAGAGAGAACTGTTCCAGATCCCTTGATGTTAAATAGCATTCAACCACCCTTTAGAATTAAGATTTTTTTTTCTTGTTGGCATATTTCAGATTGCTCAGCAATCTTAGTTCATAGTTCATGAGAAGAGCACAGCACTTGAGAACATTCATCTTTTCTTGTACTGAAGTCAAAGTCCCTCAAAAGCTCTCTGTGTGTTTGAACTAGATTACACAGACGATAAGAATTAGGATATAGAGTTTTTCATGAGTTTTACAACAATAGCAAACTATCCCAATGAATAAAGTCAATAGGAGTTGCACCCATTTATGCCAGGGGTAAATTTGACTAAATAAATTCTCACATATTTTCCCATGAGCTTGAGAAAACTTGGAGGTTTGGCTTTGCACAGGTTCACCTGATCCAAAGCCCACTGAGGTATGGAAAGGCTTCTGTTGACTTCATTGATATAGATTCTTACCGCTCAGTTTCACTTTGAGTGTCTAGTTTGATAAATTCAACAATTTGAAAATGAAATTCAGCCAGAACGGTTAGGGATTCACCTGGTTTCATTTCAAAATCGTGATAAACCATTAACCTCATCTCGTTTGGCTGCAAAAACTATGAGCTGGGCCAGGTTTACACGTAACTGGGTGCAGGTTCATTTCATACATTCATAAATCTTAGCTGACCTTTTAACTAACCTGTTTGTGTTTGTAACAAGACCCAAAAGGAGCTGAGTTTGATGTTGCCATTCGCTGGTTTCACTACAAAAATGTTACACAATTTTACCTAGTGATGTGTCCTAATCTGTTGGATTTAATGTGATACAAATGCAGAGGTCAGGAATTTAGGTTTTGTTGTTTTTATTTTAAATCTGGTTAAAATTTATTTTAAATCTGGTTAAAATCTGTACAAAAAGGCCAGTTCTGTGGAGTTCTCGCAATAGTATAGAAATACAGAATGTGTCAAGTTCCACTTCTGGTCCTGCTAAATTGCTGTATTTCTTCCAGCCTTATAATTAGTGCTCAGATTACTGTCATAGTACTCTCCTCAAAGTGTAAGTGTTTCCCTTCATAACAAATAGAACTGAGGTCAACTAAAGGTAATAGCTTTTTTTTTGCTTAGTTGGAAAGTATGGATGCAAGTGTCGTGCCAGTTTACAACACAAGAAAAGGAAATCAGGAAGTTATTGGCCATTTAAAAGAACGTTGCTTATAGGTTCTGTTCTCATCAGTCTCTTTCACAACATGATTCTAAGGTTGTTGATTTTATGTTGTTACTAATCTTTGTCACAAGACCACAGTAATAGAATTTTATTCATTCTACACTCTGTCACTCCAGAAGACTTGACATTTGCAGACAATTTTGTATTTATGTCCAGCTACTACCTTTTCCCACAAATTAGTTTGGCTTTAGCTAAAGCAGTGTAATAGATAGCCAATCAACATACAGAATGCTGAAGATAATACAATGTACTACTGTAACAAATTGGTACAGGACAGCTCTCATAAGACAAAACATAGACAGCAAGCTTGCAAAAGTAAGAAGCATTAAACCCACTGTGACAGACATAGCCAGACAGCAGGTATATTATCTCTGTATTAGACTATCTTCTCAATACTTCTCAATAATAAAGGAGGTGGTGTGTGGTTTCTGTTGAAAGCTAAAGAACTAGCTGACTGTCATGGTTATTGTGAGATGTTTGCACAGCAAATAGTCTGAGATATGTAAATGTAGAATATTGGTTGCAAAATTGTTGAAATGAGACTTGTCACCTGAGGCAAGGTGGGGTCTTAGGGCTCAATCAACATTGAGAACAATGGATATCTGTGGAGGCAGCACTTGTTTACTGTCTGAACCAGCTGGAGACTTGTTCATTTACAAAGACAAATGAACCACAGAGGAGTTCTCTGAAGAAGGAGCTCTCTGGGTTAACAGACAGTGGTCTGTAACTATATGAGAGCAGAAATAACTACACAAGTTGTTATCCATTACAGAGGAGTAACTCTGCCAGCGGAAAAAAAAAAAAAAAAAAACAGGAGTACTTGTGGCACCTTAAAGACTAACAAATGTCCCATGAAAGGTGGATCCCAGCTTTCTGAACTGGACAAGTGCTGTAGTGATTGACGATTGTGGGAGAAATGCCTTATTAGATAGGAAAGTAACCTGCTAATGAGGATAGGCTTTATATTGTATTTCATGTTTTTCTTTTACGTTTAACCTTATGTTTACAATCCCTTATACTTGCTTTTTATTTAAATCTCTATCTCAAGCTCTGCTAAACAAACTTCAGTTTGGTTTGATTACAGATCTGTCTAAGTGCTTTGTGCTAAGGAAAGCGGTGAACTGGGATGCAGAGGATCGGTTTACAGGATGGATGCTCAGAAAAAAAGAGACTGGGCACTAAAGAAGGGTGTGTAAATTGCTAGCATGCAAAGAAAAGGACTGAGGCTCGTGGAGCCTGGAGCAGAGCGCATGTGCTGCCAGCAGAGTTATGAGGCTTTCTGCCCGGTGGCCACAGACAAGGCTTTCTCATGCTGTGAACAGGTGATAGTGATTCGTACTGGACACGTCTGGTAATCCCGAAAAGTGTCACAGCCACTGTAATGAAAAGAATTGTAAACAAAATAAGAACAACCAGAGGTGGGCTAACAATTTACAACAAACAATATACTCAAAGAAGTTAGCCCCCCTTCTCCTTTGTGAATTGTCTGTGAACCAAGTGTGATCCAAATTTGCTTGCTTTGGTGAATGCATTTTTCCCAATATTTTTACCAGCTGTAGCTATTACAGTTACTCATACACACAGCCTAAAGAGTGGTAGGTACTAGAGAACAAACAAACAATACAATTCTGCTACAATGTAATTTTTATACATGACATTGTGAATGGGATCAACAAACAATAAGGAGCAGAAAGAGGATAGTGAAAAATGAGCTCTCCTTTTATAGGACAGAATGAATGGCCAGATAAAGTATGCTCTCTCTGAATTTTCAATTGCCATCAAGCTATGCTAGGCAGAGTTTGCTTTAATCACCTTTTCAACCCCTACAATCCTTGGGTAGCAAGGAGCTTCTCTGAGATGCATAGGCCTCCAGGAACCATTTCACTATCTGGGGATTGCCTGCCACATGCATTTTTAAATCCATGCCTCTGACACGCCCCTAGGTCAGGACTGGTGACCAAGGTGGCAGAGGGCCTGCTAGAGTAGGGAAAAGCAGGGGGCACTAGGGTCAGAATCTGGTCCAGCATCTGTAGTTTGTGGAATGAGTTTCTGAAGTCCTTCAGGATCCATTATGTTGAAAGTTATGTGCTATAAATGTAAGATAATTATCTTGTGTGTAAGATAAGCTATATCAATCACAACATTAACTTTGTCTTTGTTTTGTATCCTGTAGTCACATGAGTTAGTCCCATTTCATCTGTATCAGTATTTCATCTCTTGTAGGTACAATGCAATGTAGCCCCAGTCTGAGAGGTCTATGTTTTCCATGTATGTCTGCCCACAGTAACATGGACTTACCTAATAAGCAGTCTAGCTTAATTTGGTTTTCTATTTCAGTGGTGCTATGCTTTATAATTAGCTGTTGGCTACAGTATGCCATGCTGAGATAACGTGGCCATGTAATAATGATCCCTCCGAATTGTGTTTGTCATGGGGATTTGGCACAATATTGACTGATTACAATGTGATTTTAAAAACTGAATTCTCTAAATAGCAACTTGTGACGGGACCCCTTGGGACAGTCACCTGATGTGTTGGAACTACCTCTGAGCCCATTTTCCCTGCCAGCTTGGGACTCCAGACCCCTGTCTTCTGGAGCCAGACATGCTAGCCTGCTGCAATACAGACCCAGGTCTGGTCCACACCCCCAAAGCTGCAGACTTTAACCAAAAACTGCTCAGCGGATAGCCTATCTCCAGCACTCAGTTCCCAATGGGATCCAAACCCCAAATAAATCAATTTTACTCTGTATAAAGCTTATACAGGGTAAACTCATAAATTGTCCGCCCTCTATAACACTGTTAGAGAGATATGCACAGCTGTTCGTGCCCCAGGTATTAATCATGTACTCTGGGTTAATTAATAAAAGAAAGTGAGTTTATTAAGTATAAAAGGTAGGATTTAAGTGGTTTCCAGTAATAACAGACAGAACAAAGTAAGTGACCAAGCAAAATAAAGCAAAAGCATGCAAGTCTAACTCTAATGCATTAAGAAACTGATACAGGTAATATCTCACCCTCAGAGATGTTCCAAAAAGCTTCTTTCACAGACTAGACTTCTTCCTAGTCTAGGCTTAATCCTTTCCCTTGGTACAGTCCTTGTTAGTTCCAGCTCAGGTGGTAACTAGGGGTTTTCTCATGACTGACTGCCTCCTTTGTTCTCTGACACCCCCTTTTATAGCTTTGGCACAAGGCAGAAATCTTCTATCTCTCTGGATCCCCACCCCTCCTTCTAAATGGAAAAGCACCAGATTTAAGATGGATTCCACCATGCTTCCTGGCCTGGCTTACAGGAACAAGTAAACAGATCAATTTACAACCAATTGTCAGGGCCACTGGGGGGAGGGGGGAACAAGTGGGGCAATTTGCCCCAGGCCCCCATGAGAGTTTTCGGGGCCCCTGGAGTGGGGTCCTTCATTCGCTCTGGGGCCCTGGAAAACTCTCGCGGGGCCCGGGCCCCCGAAGCTTCTTCCGCTCCGGGTCTTCAGTGGCAATTCAGTGGTGGTAGGGGGGGGTCATTCCACTCAGGGACCCGCCGCCAAAGTGCCCCAAAGACCCGCAGCGGGGAGTCCTTCCGCCCCGGGACCTGCCACCAAGGTGCTGGGTCTTTGGTGACAATTCGGCGGCAGGGGCCCCCCGCCGCCGAAGACCCCAGGCCCCCTGAATCCTCTGGGCGGCCCTGCCAATTGTCCTAGTCAGTGGGAGCCATCAAGATTTTAAACTATCATCAATGGCCCACACTTTGTATAAATACAATAGGACCTCAGAGTTAAACTTTCTATTTCTAGCTTCAGATGCAAGAATGATACAGGCATACAGATTATAAGCTTTGTTATGATATCTTACAAGAGACCTTTTGCTTAAAACATATTTCAGTTACATCATATTTACACTCATAAGCATCTTTCCATAAAACATTATGAAGTGCAACATCACACAATTTACTTTGTTTTGTCCTGGGTTTTTTAAAAGTGATTTTCTATCTGATGGGCTGCAAAGTTTCACTATTAAAATAGCATATTTATTAGCGCAAATGTCTTGGTTGGTCACAGAGAAGTGCAGGATAGCTAAATCAAAACTGACTGAGCCAGTGCACACGAAAAACAACAACAAGAAAAACCCAATTCAGGATGAACTTGTTCTGAGTTTTAGACAAAACCCCCTCAAAGAAGGGAAGTACTGCAGTGGGATTTGTGCATTAAGATTGAAAGGCTGGCGAATTTGAGAGTCAGTACATTTTTTAACACAAAATCAGATAAAGCTTAAGAGGTTCTGTCAGCAGAGGGTACCCTGATTAGCAAGATCTCCCCACATCCCATCTGAGGGGTGCAGAAGTGGGAAAGTAGTGCTGTATCCGTGGTAGTGCATCCAACCACCCAGCCCTTCCTGGAACCCAGAGGAAAACCACCAATGGGAACTTATGGGGGTTCACACTCCATGTGGTTTCCTAGTGCAGAAGAGGGAACAGCCACTATCCAAACCATGCTCTTCTGCAGCGGCAGTGACAATCCACATGGCTAGATGTCTCAATTATTATCCCAGGGAGTAATACAACAGTATGACTTTTCCTAAGGTCAGATATCCTGTGAGAGTTTCTGTGAGAATCTGTTTAGTTGTACCCTTTATCTTGTATTGAAAGGGGACAGTGTTTCACTATGTTGTACCTCAATCAAGTGTTGCCTAACGCTTCTCTCTCTCTTTCTCCCAGATATCATCTCCTTAAAAGTTTAACTAGAATATTGAAAGCATGTTTTGGAAACAGTTTTAGAACAGCCCAGTAAATTCTACTCAATCAGATGAACACTAGTCTGGGACTCAAAGTATCTATAAGGAGCATTAAAAACCTGTACTTGCCAGAAAAATATCTTGTTTGTTTTTTAATTAATCATTATATTTTGGTTTATAAATTAGGGAAATATTTTCCATGGCTAATTTGTTTTAAATATTGTTCAGTTGGATGGTTCAAGCTATACTTAAGAAAAATACTCTGATCTTTTTTAGCATCTGGACCTGAAGTCCTTTATGTGGGAGAAAATATAGGCAGTGCTATCATTTTCTCAACATGTGGAAAAGCTCTCTTTTGGAATCCATATACCATTTCCTCTCTCCTAAAAGGATGAGGAATATGGCCCCAGTATAGTAGTATGAGATATAATCTTCAGTGAGAGATAAGATTCTCAGGCTTTTACCCAAGTTTATCTTAGCTGTACATTGCTGTGCAAAAAGATAAAAAAAAAATGTATCTGATTTATATAACTGCTTGTAAAAAATCAACAGATAGTTTTGAAACAGGATATATTGCATTATCCTGAGCTCTTGCTGTCAGTTCAGATGAATGCCTTCACAGTTTATGAAAAGAGATTTAATACCTTTCCATTTTTGAACAGGATATTTTTTAGCAGCGCAAGACAAGGAAGAAGAATTTAATGTCATATGAAATGTATAACACTAATGTAAGATTTTAGGCTCAGTCCAACTGGCTGCAGATCAAAGATACTCAGAGAAACTCAGCCAACTCTTTTCGTAAAAGGTCTCTTTCTTTTGTGGGTGAGCAAAGCTGGTCTTTCCAGCCCCACACTAAGTCTGCCTCTGAAATCTAAGGCATCTAGCACTGTAGAAACCAACAGGATCTGACTTTTTTATATTTTTGATTCAGCATGTCTGATCTGGGCAGTCAAGCCCACCCAATGGTGCTTAACTAGCGATTCATAGATTCAGTTGTACAAATGTAAGCATGCAATTTGTACAGTTGTGTAAAAAATATCATTTTCAGATATGCAAGTGAGCCTCTACAGTTTACAAATCCGGCCCTAAAAACATTTTTTTTCTTAAATGCAGGATTTCCCTGACAGCCATTTTTAAAATACTGATTGGTCTTATGATGAGAAATTTTGAAAAAGCTTCTACAACTTCATATTTATCTTCTGCTTTCACTAGCACCTTATGGAATATTTTAATTCAAACACAACTACAATTATGAACAGAAATTCACAAAGTGCAATTTGTGATGTAAGAGCCTTTTAAAATTTATTATTGCATTTGTTCACTCACTAATTTTCAATATTCAGCAGCTTGCAGTAAGTTATAAAAATTAGTGTTCTCTTATACTTAGCATTTTCTTGTGTTTGTTTTTTTTACTACATCATGGATTGGTTTTGAAAAGAAATATTCTGGGAAAATTTTGAGAACAATGCAGTAAGAATTATCTTACCAAAACTGATCAAAGATCCATTTAGTCTGGTATCTTGGTTCTAACACCATATTCTTATGAGGGATATATAAAATCCTTATAATGTACAGTACCTAAAGCATTATTATGGAAGGACTACCCAAGGTTCTATAATTAAGGTTGCAGAAGGACATGTCACTGCTTCCCGGGAGCCACCTGAGATAATCGCTGCCCAGAGCCCGCACCCCAAACTCCCTCCCACACCCCCACACCCTGCCCCAGCCCAGAGTCTGCATCCCCAACCCACACCCCATACCCCTCCCACACCCCAACACCCTGCCTCAGCCAAGAGCCCTCCCACACTCCAAACCCCTCAGCCCCAGCCCAGAACCCCCTCCTGACCCCCAAATCCCTTATCCCTGGCCCAACCCCAGAGCCCACACCCCCAGATGGAACCTGCACCCCAGCCTCTGCCCCAGCCCAGTGAAAATGAGCAAGAGAGCAAGGGTCTGAGAGAGAGAGTGACGGAGGGAAGGGGGATGGAGTGAGCAGGGGCGTGGCCTCATAAGAAAGGGACAGGGCAAGGGTGTTCAGTTTTCTGCCATTAGAAAGTTGGCAACCCTATTTGTTCTGCTCCACAGTGGACAAATGAAGATATCTATAAGAGTACAAATAAAATATTAAAAGTTGAGATTAAATATTTTCAAGTCTTTAAAAATATCCCAGGGTAACATTCCCTTTTGGGTTTCATGTTTATTTCTTCATGTATGGAATTTTAAATTTGAAAACTCAAGCAAATTCCCAGGAGAAAACTTCATTAAGGTTGAGAGCACATATCAAGATAAAATACATTAAAGGGATATTGCAGTTATCCTAAACCCAAGCATTGTAAACACGGGCAATTCAAAGTTAAAATTACATTTAAAGGAAATCCAAATGTATTAAGCTATGTAAATGCACAGATAAGTACCCCTGTAGTGGCACGGAGTAGAGTGTTTAGTGGTGGGAAAAGAAAATGTGTCTTTAAAAATCAGTTTAATGTAATCTGGGACCACACACTGAAATGCCTTAGTCATAATTGTATGGTTATTGCATGGTTTTACTACATGGCAGAGTTAGGATTGTTTGGGTGCCTTTTCATACTTGAGCATGTTTGGATTTCTTTTAAGTGTAACCTTATCTCTGAATTTCCTAGGTTTCTAATGTTTGGTTTGTGGGTATTTGCAACATCTGATGGTTTGGGGGTAAATACAGTGTGTTTTAGCCTATATTACTGATATATTTGCTCATACTTAATTCTTAACATTGTTTTTGGGTACACCAGCTAAGATAAAACTTGCAGACTATAAATTTCAATACATCATGACCTAAATTGTTCCCTTTCTGGAGTCAGGGAGGAATTTTGACACGTTGTAAAATAAGTTCCCTGACAAAAAACATGTTAAGACTTATTTAAACTTTAGAATACATATCACTAGTTTAACTGAATAAGGCAGGTGTCCTGTGGCGAGTGGGAAGAAGAGAAGTATATGGCATGTTGTTAGACAGTATCATAATGCAAACACACAAGGGAGCCAGATTAAGGTGCACAGACAACTTTAATTCTAGCATCTTCTAACTTTTCAGAGCTTAACTCTGTAGCCTTTTTTTTTTTAATGTAATATACCTGACAACTACTGGATGTTACAATCATCTTGAAAATAATTTGCAATTGAGAAAAGATCTGGAGCGTGGCGGGTGAGGGAAAGGAAATATTGTCACTTCAAAAGAAAAGAAATGGATTGTTGGTGTCTTGCTAACTTCAGATAAAATCACAAGTTGGTAACAAAATCTCAGAATATACACATGAGGGAATATGGAGAAGACAAATAAGCCGTAAAAGTCTTGGAACTTGGTTTGATAATATCAAGGCTAAAATTGTTTCGACATACACTGAATAAATATTATAGAGGATTCATCTATCTTACTGGATTTCCAACTCAAGAATAGCTTTTTTTTTTAATGGTATACTTTAATTTTTGTTGGTATAATTGTTAGGCTTTTGTGAAAGAGACAGAAAGCAATGATAGAGATATACAATGAGTCATGCTCAAGTGCAGTGCAAATGGAAAAGTCTGTTTGTTTTTAAAAAAAACAAACAAATGAAAAACTCCTCAGCCAGGATGCTGTTCTGACTCCCATTCACAGGAGTATTGCAATAATACAGTACTTAGAGGCCTAAATATATCTTTGTTTTGAAAAGGATCCTAGGCCCAAACCCTCATCCCCTGCATCAGGCCTAATTATCTTTTCTGGATAATAATAATTAGGCTTATTATAAAAATAATAATGCTTTGCCGCTTCTTAATTATAAGTGATTCCTCTCTACCATTATTAATCCACTTCATGAAAAGCCAGCCTAAGGATTTAGGGGAGAATTTGTGAGAGGATTGTTTGGAATAAACTCCAAATCTGACTGATTCATTGTACGTAAAACCTCTGGGTGATATTTAATGCCTTTCCAACCCCCATCACTTTTCACCTCTTGCTGCAGAAATGCAGCTCATTTGCTTTTTCCTTTCGAGTTTCATGATTGTTTGCTATTGGTTTACATTTTCAGTGCTAAGATTCCAAGGAAGAGGAATACAAATGTATTTTAAAATAATCGGGGGATCTTGTTGATGCAGGCTTTTCTGGGCCCCGTAGGGTGGTTCTGCTTCTGTGGCAGCTGTGCTCCCCTCTTTAGGCAGGGGGGTTGACTAGTGAATCAACTTAGTCATAGCAATATCAGTCATGCACAACCCCGATCACCCACACAACAGTATGGTGGAGCGGCCATGGAGCCAGATACACCTCTACCTCAATATAAAGCTGTCCTCGGGAGCCAAAAAATCTTACCGTGTTATAGGTGAAACCACATTATACTGAACTTGCTTTGATCCACTAGAGTGCGCAGCCCTGCCCCCCGGAGTGCTGCTTTACCGCGTTATATGCAAATTCATGTTATATCGGATCGCGTTATATCGAGGTAGAGGTACAGTATGCGGAGGATTCCTCACCTCCCTGTGCAGCAAAGCCTCACCTGTTCCACTGCTTTCTGCATCCATGACACTATTTGTCCCCTAATATACCAAAGTCCAAAAACATCAACTAGAACAAAGAAATTCAGAGGTTTTGGTTGCAAGGGTTCAACTTGGAAGATAGTAAAATTCACTGCTTGCCATGTGGCTTCCCACTAACGCTATACATTTCAGGTTCACTCTAAAATCTGCTCACGTTCCCCAGGAGGCTCTGACAGCTCAGGGATCCCTTCAGCAAGTCTGGCCAGAATTTTAAATTGTAGCAAAAACTGAAACAAGAACCTGGGTTTTGCTTCTCATTATGAAAGTCTTACTCAGCTGTCCCAATGACTAATTAACACTCTACAGGGATGTTGGTTTGTATTTCTGCTTCTCTAATGCCCAACAAAACATTCACTGATTAGTTTCCATTTCCAATAGTTAAGAATACATAGGGCTTATTTTCCAAGAGCTGCAGTGGAGTTTAGCACCATAACTGCTTTACCTTCAGTGAGCATCATCCAGATGCTATTTTTCATAATATTTTAAGGCCCTAATCAGCCCTTGGATGCCTGTCATTGGAATCCAAAGCAAGTACAGAGGCAACAGGCTTATGTGTGGTTTGTCTGTGCCTCTGCTGGTCTGGGGATTCACACTCCAAGCTTCTTTTAAAGGAGGAATTATAACTCTTCTCTTTCCATCCCCCAACAAGGGAATGTGGGAGAGATTCTGGGATGGGAAGCATATGGAGTTTCCTGTCCCCTGTGCAGGCATCTATAAATACAGCCTGTATTTTATTACAGGACAGGGAGATTTCATGTACAGCAAGATTTTACAGCCAAGACACAAACTCTTCAAACAATTGGTTTTCTAAATGCATTGGTAAGTCCATACGGTACAGCAGCAGGATTAATGGGTGCCACTGTCAAAGGACATGGTATTCAGAGACAGCTGAAAAATGGCTTTCTGTGGATTTTTTTCCCATTTCTATCACACATTCAAAAATATGCCACTTATATTTTTACATATTTTACTTTGTTCATCAGAAGGAAAGAGAACTTTACTTCAAATAAAACGAATTAACTGTGGGGGTAGGGGTTTGGAAAAGGAGGATAAGTTTAGATAGCCCTTTTGAATGGGAGATTACTCATGAATTGGAGAAATCCCCACAGTGCATTTATGTCAATAGTATTGTACGTGTTCTTTCCTCACACATTCTAGTACAAGATGTATATTAAATATGTGTACCAAATGCTTAACTGGCAGTAAGTCAACCTTTTCTGAGTGAACAACCCATTGATGATACAAAATATTTTTCTTTTTTCCCTCAAAAAATGAGAGTTTGTTGCCCATTATTCAATGACTTTTTGTCAAATTAGGGAACAGAGAGCTTTTTATTCTTTCCATGAAGTGCCCTTTCAGATTCAGTAATTGTATGTTCTGTTCCTCAGGAAATGAGAGAAGATCGAGATCGGTCACGATTGGACTCCATGGTGCTGCTAATTATGAAACTGGACCAGCTCGATCAGGATATTGAAAATGCTCTCAGTACAGGCTCTTCACCATCCAGCACCCCAACGTACAAACGGAGGCATATACCTGTGAGCCTGTTTGCTAACTCTTTCTTTTTATTCTAATTAGATTTATTTTGGTTCATTCATTCATTTCTCTTCCTCTCTATCTCTCTCTCATTACTTTGATCAGCCTTTCACTTGCAGATTGCACTTTTCTGTGAAAAGAGAGCTGATATGTGGGAGAATTATGAAAACATCCCAGATGAAAGAATGGGAGAACAGCAAAATTCAAAAGGTGTCAGGCTGTTTCTATTACCTCTTATCACTAAGACAAATTAGAGTGGAGTTAGAATCACAATAACGTTAGCCTGTGAATATATGCACATTCCACTTGATTTGTAATAGCTAGAGTTGAAAATGTGCATTAGTTACAGTTTATTTTGTTCCTAGTTGTGGAGTCCAGAATTTTTTCAGCAGGGAGCCACTTGTGAACCACTTATGAAATCCTCCTTTGTTAGAATAATATTCCAGCATAATCCACAATTTTTATTTAGATGGAGAGTCTTTTGCAGAGGACAATATGAAAGAGGATAGAGCGGTTCACTAACTAATGAATAAATTGTTATTTTAAAAGATTTGTTTAAACAAGTAGATGTGAGCAATACTACCAACTTTTCAACAGGTTTGTTTGAAATGTTATAATGCAGGCTTTCTGCTCATCTTAACCATCCTTATTTTGCAATTAAAAATAACCAATCTTAAAGAAACATGTTCATTCTATCCAGTGTTTGGAATTAAGCTTTTTTTCTAACAAAGTCATCTTCATCATTTCCATACAGTCCAGTTAGTAATATGTAGGAGAAAAATGGTTTTCTATTTTTATTTGAATCTTAGCATGTTGGCCAGTTGAAGAGCATGTAGTTAATAATATAATACAATTCATGTTTGTATTCTGTTACTTAGCAAAAAGTTTGACAGCATATTACAGTTAAGCCACTTAAAATATAGAGGTGTTGAAATACCCCCAAATCATAAATATTTGCTTATCTCTCAATAGGGACTGCCATAATGTTCACTATTTAAAATAATAATAATGCTTTGTGAGATACTCGACTGGCAATTTTTTAAACTCCTCCTTAGAAGAAACCAAATCAAAACTGAAAAAGAAAGTACAACACAAAACAACATAGCTACTACATATCTCTGAAATCTTTAATAGAAATGTTTTCAGTTTGAATGAGAGACTTTTGAAGACTTTGACTGGCTGTTAAGTGTCTCCTGATGTCATTTTTCTTTTTAATTTTATTTCTCTTGTTGAAATTACATTGCACTCAAATCTTCAAATTGCATAGAAAGTACTCTCAGAGGTGCACTTCATCCCTGTGCCAAGGACCTGCCCAAAGTTAATGCACCCACTCAAATCCCACTTAAGCCATAGGAAAGTGGGATTTAAGCAGTACATGAGCTTTTGTGCATTCTCCCTCTGTGCAGAGATGAATTTCACCCATGGTGCTCAATCCCACTCCCCGTGCAGATGCTTGCAGAAAATCCCATTGACAATAATGGAATCAAAGTGGAGTCCAAAATTCCCATTGAAATTAGTGAGTGTAGAAATAGGGTCCCAAACTATCAAAAAAAATTATGCTCTATTCCCTTTAAATATAGCTGGCTCATGAATTTTCAAGGAGTTTTAACTGTATGGAAAATTTGAAGAGACATTAATGTCATTTTTGAGCTAAAAGGAGACAGAAATAAAAGTCCATATCAAGGCAATTTTTAATTAGTTGTAACTGAAAAAAAGGCATGGTGTATGTTCTTCAACTTTGCATAAACATTCTCCTCTGCTTTCAAAGTCAATCAGGGAATTCTGGGGCAAAACCACTTTTGCAGGCCAACGTTGCAGTCTATTAAGACTGCATAATGGCAGCTGGTTGAAAACTTAACTATTGGTAGGCTGCCTGTTCTCCATAAAAAACTTGTGATTGCTTAGAGGGGAAAAAGATGAGGGATGGAAATTAAGAAATGTTATCTAGAATATTCTGAAAACAGGGAAATGTTTAATTCATTTCAGATAAAAAGTACATGTGTTGCTTTGATAATATAGATTCCAAGGTCAGAAGGCACCATTGTGATCATGTAGTCTGAGATCCTGTATAACACAGCCCATTGAATTTCCCCAAAATAGTTCCTAGAGCCTATGTTTCAGAAAAAACATCCAATCTTGATTTAAAAATTGTTAGTGAGGAAAAATCCATTATGACCTTTGATAAATTGTTCCAACGGTTAATGACCATTGTTAAAAATTTACACTTTATTTCCAGTCTGAATTTGTCTAGCTTCAACTTCCAGCCATTGGATAATGTTATATCTTTCTCTGTTAGGTTGAAGAGACCACTATTAAATATATGCTCCTCATGCAGATGTCGAACAGAGATGTCACTAGAATAATGTAACTGTTTAAGGCCAATGTTGCCTCTTATCTTCATAACCTTTTAAAACTGTTTTATTTTAATCTTTTGATCTTTTAGGGACAACTTGTGTGCTTAGATATCACATATGTAACTTTCACTGATGTCCTTTAGACTGGAATTTGCATGTCATAGAGGAGAATCTGTCCCTTAATGTTCCATTGTTCTTAGGGGTTCTCATTATAGTGGGTTTAATATATGGTACGATAATGAGAGATCCATAATATCTATCATCCTGCTTTGCATTCTACAGCTGTCAGTTGTGGGGAGCCTGTTGGAAGGCAGCATGTAAAAAGCCCCAAATGGCTTCATGGTATATTTCTACTAGCCAAGAAAAGAACATGAGGCAGTGGGAGCACCTAGTGAGCTTTCAGAGGTGGCTAAGTGTGCTCATTCTGGTATGGCCTTGCAACAAGCTCTCTAGAGGTCTAGCAGTGCACCTGTTGGTATCCGAAAATGATTATGCAATGATAGATATGAAACCCAGAATGCATACAACATTGCCACAGGGTCACTGGCCCCTTTAAGAGGGAGCAGGGTCCAGTGCACCTGGGACTCCTCAGCTGCTTCCCAACTGGACTTAAGAGTAGGCATCTGTGCCATATAAATGGACAGAGGCTGAGAGAGTGGGGAATCAGGAGGAAAGGGGCAGGTGAGAGCTGGCTGGGAGAGACAGAAAAGAGCAGGTGAGAGCTTCCTGGGACAGAAGGACAGGACAGCTGAAACGGAGCGCCACTGGGAAGAACAAAAAGTGAAGGAGGTTGCTGGTGAGGACTGGTCAGAGTTGGGGAGTTCCTGCTGAGTTACAGGCAGGCTTACACAGAGGCCCCTAGGAACAAGGGGAAGAACCAGCCTGATTCAGAGGAGCTGAGCCCAGAACAAGAGGGTTAATGTTAGAGGCTGGATCTCACAGACAGTGAGGCCTGAGTGAGTGGAACACTGTGGGAAGCCCTTATGCAGCAGGCCTAAATGGAGGTCTGTGGGAAGCTGAGCCCAGGAGCAAGGGATTGGTCTTGGAGGGAAGTTCCCTGAACAGGGGCAGGACTCACAGACGGGGAGCCTTCTCACAGGAGATGTGGCTGGGGGCTACTGCAGAAGTGGCATGGGAGAGAAGCGAATCTGGGAAATCACAGGTGGATGGCCTAGAGCAGGTGTTCTCAACCTTTTTCTTTCTGAGCCCCCCCCCCCACACACACACACACCATGCTATAAAAACTCCACACCCCACCTGTGCCACAACAACTATTTTTCTGCACATAAAATCCAGGGCCAGCGTTAGAGGGTAGCAAGCAAGGCAACTGGGACCTCACAAAGCTAAGTTGCTCAGGCTTCAGGTGTCGGGTTCAGGATCCTGGGCTTCAGCCCTCTGTCGCAGGGCTTTGCCTTTCTGCCCTGGGCCTCAGTGAGTCTAAGGCTGGCCTTGCTTGGCAGACCCCCTGAAACCTGCTCGCGTTGCCCCAGAGGACCCCTGACCCCCGGTTGAGAACTGCTAGCCGAGAGGGTGGAGCCCTGGAATGAGAATAAGAGAATAGATTGGAGATGGACTCTTGGGAAGGAGAGCTGGAAATGGCATCCAGGGAGGTGGCATGGAAAATTGCTGTGAACCTGAAACACATTACTATACACACCCAAGTGCAGTATAATATGGTGCAGCCCATTTGTCTTAGATGACTGAAAGCTTGATCGTGCACTTCGATACACTAACTCATAGCTCACCTGCATATGTGTGTGTCGAAGAACAGTAACTAATTTTACAAGATAATTCGTGATGATGCTTGCCTTCAGAATGAAAAGCAGCTGAGCCTTTAGAGGGAGACAAAATATGAAATACTGGATTATTAGCATTATTCTGATACTGTACTGTTTACATGTGATCACTGATTTCCTATAAACCTTAGTGCCTATGAGTATTGTGCAAAGTAGCATAAAAATCTTGTTTCCAAAGCAATTATTATGTTTACATTGTCTCAACTAGATGTTACATGGTATTTTTAAAAGGATGTGTTTATTTCCCAATACACTATTTTTGTTACATTCTTAAAATGTAAATATAACCCTTGGCCTAAAAAGTGAAGGCACTTTAACCAAAGACTGCATTTGGCAAATGCATCCCATACTAATTTAATGCCAAAATAACAAGAAGCTGCACCTTTGAATTGCACAAACTGCTAAATGATGATGTCACCTCACCTGTTTTACATATGTTCACTGAGCTTGCAAATGCTTCCAGAGACAGAAGGTGGGCCCAGAACCCAAGATACACAGGAAACACTAAGCATAAGAAAATAATGCCAGACTTCTGCAACTCTTAGATGATTTTTTTTTAACTCTACACCCTCCCATTTAGGGGAATAATAGCTTTGATGTTAGTGGTGATTTATAATTTCAGCACAGCAGCTAATGCAAACCACCTTCACTGAGAAGAATGAAAGTGAAAGAGTGCACGTGTAAGGGAGGAGAGAGAACAAGAGGATGTTTGCTGTTACCTTACTGAATTAAAAATATATTGTATTTGGATATGCCTAAATAAACACTTTGTTATTTAGTGTTATTTATGTTATTTAAATAACATAGTAACCTGCATTAAACAGTTCCATATTAATATGTACTAAAGAGATTTGTATCATTTTTGACAGGATTTGGAATCTGGCTCTGCAAGTGGAGCAGACATTGTTTCAATAAGTCACTCCCAAACACACTTGCCTCCTGATATACATGCTGCTGACCTAACATCTCCATGTCCAATGGCTGGCTCTGGAGCTAAACCCAAGGCTGGGGTGAGTTTAGAACAATGTTAATCTTATCATATGTCCTCATTATTGGACAGAACTGATAGAGATGATGTGCCACATGCTATACAGGCTGTAGAGCAGTATACAGTCCCTAAGCAATGTATGGAAAGCTTTGAAATTGTCATAGGTTTCCCTTAGCATGTTTCCTAAAATGCAGGATGCATTCTTAGATGAACTAGAGGTTTGGTATTTAATCTGGGACTATGTGCTGATAATTGTTTGGCTTTCATGTAAAAAGACAAACCATAATGGAGACACAGTGTTTGACTTTGGAAGATAAGATTTACAGCAGCTGTAAGGAATATCTTTCTGTGGGATTCAGATTCTGATAGCATACATTTACATAGTGCTTGTAGACGATCAAGATAGACAAGGGAGCTCACTAATTTGGGTGGCTGTCATCACAGGTCATAACACTATGTGGTGATGCAACATACCTCGTGGTAACAGGATGTCAGCAAGGAGAAATAATGAAGGGGACCCACAGAGAACAAAATTATCTGAAATGATTTCATCTGTGTGTGCAATGTGCAAAGCAATCCTTAGTGTTCCCTGCCCCCATTTCTCCCTATCTGGAGAATCTGCACTAATGCATATACACACAAGAATGGGAGAGTCTAAGGCAGTGTACCTTGGCTAGTCTCAGATACCTAATCCAATTTCCTGTAATTTAGGTGACTGGCATTTCAGAAGAGAGATTTTTTTTTTTTTGCAAAAATCCATGTTAAATATTATTTGCCTTTCTCCCCAAAACATGGTGAGGTGAGGTCTTCATTCTCTCTACCCCTCAGTGTGAGGGGATCTGCTGAAGGCACAGACTTTTCTTTAGATGACAACAGATGGATAAGGGCCTCAGAGTTGGGGCCCATCTTTTCACGTTCAGGTGCTGTTGCAGTTCCACTCATCAGAAAGTCTATGTACCCCAGAAACTCCCAAGCAAGGCACCAGCTCCTTCTGCTCTTCTCATTTCTTCAGATCTTCTGCTGGGTAAATCCTCATGTCATGAACCAGAGAAGTCTAGGCTTCTCTAAACTCTGTCAGGGCTGGCACAGAACCAACCACAGAATCTGGGCACTTTCACCAACTCTGTGGTAGGCCCTTCCACTTCTCCCCACTGCTACACCCAAAGGTAATTGGGCAGGCAGAGAACTTGGGCAAAAACCTAGAAACAAAAAGTGAGCCTGGTCCGAAACAGCAAACTTATATACTTATTTTTAACGCATATCAATATGTACTGCACTGTAATAGCAAGCTAACTAATGGCTCTTTATTGCTGCAGTTATGAAGGTTCCAATAAACATTTATGTGGATTTAGAATTCTGCGCTTGTGTAAAAATAAATTCCCATGTAATTAATCATTTGAACCAGTGCATAGCTATAGCAAATAGAGGGCTCTGCACTTTGTCAATAATTGCATAAAGCACAACACAAGCTCTTGAGCACAGTAAAGTTGGTGGGGGATGCAGTCTGAATGTCGCATTTCACCATCCCCTTGTTGAGAAGAGCAAGCATCAAAGACTCTCAAAGGTAATAAAAAAAATTTTTCATTTAGATTTCACTACTAATATTTGGGGGTCTTTGAACAGCTAGCTTTCTGGTCAGCAGTGGTGCCATGGGATAAACATCACTGGAGCTAGGTATGGTGAAATATTAATTCCCCATTTAAAAGCTTTTGTTCTTTGATGACTTTGGCTCTGAGTTAGTGCTGGACGTAGCTAAGTAGTTCTTTTTCTGTGATGTGCGTTTTTAATGTGTATTTTTGCAATGATTCTGTTTTTTCTTTTGCTATGGAATATTTTTAAATATTTTAACACAGTGTATATAGAGATGTATACTTCATGTACATTTACAGAGTTGCAGCAGTCACTTCATATGTAAGATTAATTCTAAGTTTCCATTTTATTCAACTCAATTTTCAAAACCTCCCCTAAGTTTCCCTAAATGAAATCCCTCTTCCTGAAACTTTTCATGCTGTATCTCATTCCAGGGTTGAGGGTTTTTTCCTGAAAAGATTAGTAAATATGATCACACCAAGAGCTGTCAGATACTATGGTGATAGATTAGATAAATAAACAATGGATCCAGTCCCCGGTTATTTTCTCCCACCCCTCGGAAGGAGTACAACCCCCAATAGTGCCAACCTCTACCAGGTATGCTCTATCACTGTGGGTCTTGTACTTTCAGGACGTGCTAGCTGGGCACTGTAGCAGCTAGCAAGCATAGTGCTGATGCATACCATTGCACCAGCTGTCAACTCATTGAGAGATTTGCCCCTCATCCTGCAGCCACTGGTTCTTAAAATCTGTTTTCTTTGAATCCCCTTGGAGGGGGTGGGAAATCCACCATCTCTCATCCCCACATACCTTTAGCCCCAGTGTTAGTCTAACATCTAAACCACCCCTGACAGGGATATCCACCACTAGATGCTGTTAGCAAGATGCTTAGCTGGCATGCCCCACCCCATACTGCACAGAAAGCAGTTAGAGCCAAGTGTACATGACTCAAAGGAACAATTTGGCATTGGAGTGTAACAAATGTGTCCAACACCAGCTGGTTGAACCTTCCCAGAATAGTCACCAGGGATGTCTATGTGCAGATGGTCTCCCCTGTGAAATCACTGGTGAAATCGCTCGTGCTGGCTGTTCTATCTATGGAAGTGAATGTTGTAATAGTTTGTTTTGTTATGGTAGCTGGCTGAGAATAGCTTTATTTTATATCTTATTTCCTGCTGTGGAAACTTAGTGAACTCTTTTTAATGGGGGCTATTTAAAAGGATTTATTTCCTTCTGGAGTAGTACTATTATAATGCCTTAAGAATTGCAGGTGTTTATTTTTAGTAGGTACTGCTATTTACCAACAGTGTGGAAACAATGAAGTATGGCTACAATTAGTTACTGAAAGGAATGGCAAAAAATAGCAGATATATTTTATGTTTTATAAACTGAACATAAAATGTACCTAAACATTTAACTCTATTAAGGTCTTGCTATGTCTCTAAAATGAGGAAACCAACACATTTAACTATAATATATATTAGAAGCATATAAAACTACTAAAATATTAAAACTAGGGATTTGGGTGTTGATCAACCACATCAGATTATATGGTCACTCTTTGATAAGAGACAAATCCTGCTCTTAGATACATTCAAGGAACTGACTTCACCAAGGACAGCCTGTATATTCAGAGCAATGCATCAAAGGGAGAATAAGGCAAGGAAGGATGATACAATGGCACTTCACAGTGCCTGTTTTACTCACAAATATTCCCATTAATTACATGCAGACTATGGATGGCTGTACATTTTCCACTGGAATGAAATTTCAATGAGAAACAGAAAAAAGTTGTTTAAAATATTCGTGAAAAATTTCCAATTAGTCCTAAATAGGATTACTTCCATCAGTAAAGCAAGCAGAATTAGGCCCTCTATGGACTCAGTCTCCAAATGATTGTTTTCCAGAGCTGCAATACTCACTAATTTATAGTACATTCATTTTTCAAAGTAACTTCAACCACCCAACCTTGCCTATAACAATGAAATGACCCAGTGCAGTCTTTGCAATCAGTACCACAATGAGATACTTTCAAGGCTGAATCCCCACTCTGGCACTTTGAGTGCAGAAGGTGAAGGCACTCAAGGATTTTAAAAATTAATACTTGCAACTCCAGGCTTGTATTACACTCCCAAGGTTACAGCTTTTCTCTGACCTTGGTTTGGTAAATGCTGCCACTACCCAAATGCAAAAATCCCCCTTGGACCCAGGAAGAAGCACTTGGGAATTCCTCCCTGTGGGGTACCCTCAAGATCTTTCACCCCCACCCACTCCCCTCCGGGGAAGAGCTGAGAAAGAAAACAAAGGAAATTACCTGTTGCCACCAGCTAATTAAACAACATGTGCACAAACTTCTTAGGACACCAAAAATCCAATCCTGTTCTTAAAGGTAAATTTTATTAAAAAGAAAAAGAAAGAAATACATCTGTAACTTAGGCTTTTGCTAGATTTTTAAAAGAACAATTCCAAAAATCAAGCACCCAAAATAGCTTTCTTGGGGGTTCATCTTAAAGGTTACAAGCAAACAAAAGCATCAAGGGTTAGCACAGAGGAGTCCAGAAGTCAATAAGAAATAACCCTAATTGTGTCTTTTTAGACATTCCCTAATTTTATTTACAGATCTAAGGCTTCAGTTAAGTAGGTTCGAGGTATGAATTGATAATTTATAATCATACCTGGCTTAAAGCTGCTTACAGCATTGCTGCTCCATGTCCCTGCAGCCCAAAGAGAACAACAGACAAAGGGAAAGTTTCTTTCCCCATCTTTCCCCTTCCCATTGGCTCTTTGGTCAGGTGCCCACTTCCTTTTCTTTACCTGGGGGACTTTTAACCCTTTACAGGTAAAGCAAGCAAAGAACAGCTACAAAAGAGGGATTTTACACCTAACTGGCTGGTTGGGTGTCCATAAAAGGGAGCTACCCCCGCTTCATTTATCACAAATACATACAGACTTCAGGAGGGCTCCCACTAGGCACAGGGTAATAAAAAGGCAATAAAAAAGGTAATAATTGGAGATATACCAATCTCCTAGAACTGGAAGGGACCTCAAAAGGTCATTGAGTCTAGCCCCCTGCCTTCACTAGAAGGACTAATTTTTACCCCAGATCCATGAGTGGCCTCCTCAAGGATTGAACTCACAACCCTGAGTTTAGCAGGCCAATGCTCAAACCACTAAGCTATCCATTCCACCCTAGTGCAGAGATCTCTTAGCAGAATCAAAGCCTAAGCCTGTGTTATCCGGATGAAGTATTTACAAATTCTTCATTAATCTACATAATAAGATATCAGAAATGTCACTCTAAAACCTAAAATGTCCGAGTTAGTGTGTGGTGATGGAAGCAGCGAGGAGAGCTCTTTTTGTTCAGAATATCACCAAGTTGAATCATCGGTGGGTTTTGCAGCCTGTTACTCTCCATTTTTTAAGTTCTCACCCATTTTGACTTTACAAATTATATCCATGCTGTGTATAGCTAAAGTAAGAGATGTATCTATGCTATGCCTTGAGTCCTAGACCATTGTGATATCAGAAGTAACTCAATCATCACCCTGATTTTACAACTAATTTACAAGATGCAATTTCATTGTATGAGGGAGACTGCACAGATGGTGGATTACTTGGCCTAACTGTCAAACCCATATATCCAAATGCCACTTGCGCAAATGAACACATCTCCCAGCACAACCCCGCATAGACACAAATCAACACAACCACCCATATAACACAAACAGCAATAACCCCAAACACACAGAGCCCCTTATCACAGCACACACCCCTCATTTGCCATCTGCACAACTCCACACAACTCTCTCAGCACAACCCATACAACAAATCAACACAACTATCATAGAATCATAGAACTGTAGTGTTGAAAGGGACCTCAGGAGGTCATCTAGTCCAGCCCCCTGTGCTGAGGCAGGACGAAGTAAACTTAGACTATCCCCGACTGGTGTTTGTCGAAGCGGTTCTTAAAAACCTACAATGACAAGGATTCCACAACCTCCCTTGGAAGCCAAATCCAGTGTTTACTATCCTTATAGTTGGAAATATTTTTCCTAACCTAAATCTCTCTTGCTGCAGACTAAGCCTATACTACATATTCTACCTTCAGTGGACATAGAGAATAATTGATCAACATACTCTTTATAACCGCCCTTAATATATTTGACTATGATCAGGTCCCCACCCCCAGTCTTTTTTTCCCCAAGACTAAACATGCCCAGGTTTTTTTTTTTCTCAACCTTTCATCATTTATATTGCTCTCCTCTGAACTGTTTCCAATTTGTCTACATGTTTTCTAAAATGTGGCACCCTGACCTGGACACGATACTGCAGTTGAGGCCTCCACCAATGCTGAAGTACAGCAGCACAATTGCCTCTCATATCTTACACGTGACACTCCTGTTAATACACCCAAGAATAGTAGGTTTTTTTGCAACTGCGTCATATTGTTAACTCATATCCAATTTGTGATCTACTATAACCCCCCAGATCCTTTTCAGCAGTACTACTATCTACCCAATTATTCTCCATTTTTTATTTGTGTTTGATTTTTTCCCCGCTTCCTAAATGTAGTAATACTTTGCACTTGTCTTTACTGAATTTCATCTTCTTGATTTCAGACCCATTCTCCAATATGTCAAGATCATTTTGAATTCTAATGCTTTCCTTAAAAGTGCTTGCAACTCCTCCCATCTTGCTGTCATCCACAAATTTTATAAGGATACTCTCTACTCCATTGTCCAAGTCATTCATGAAAACATTGAATAGTACTAGACCCCTGTGGGACCACACTAGATACATCTTCCCAGTTTGGGAGCAAATTGATAACTACTCTTTGAATACAGTCTTTCAACCAGTAATGCACCCATCTTCTAGTAATTTCATATAGACCACGTTTCCTTAGTTTGCTTATGTGAATGTCATGTGGGGACTGTGTCAAAAGCCCTACTAAAATCAAGACTCCACTAGTCTCCTGTGACCAAGCACTAAGTGACCAGAGTGCTGGCTCAAGCTTTATCTATATTAGCACCAATTAGGTTCCCCAGAGGAGGCCTGATTGTTCAGAGCTGTGCCTGATTACTAGGCCAGACTGGTTAGGAAGTTAAAGAGCTAATTAGTCCATTAACAGGCAAGTGGCTTAAAAAGAGCACAGGAAGGAAGTTCTCAAGAAGGAATGGGGGAGAGACAGAAAGAAGGAGGAGGAGAGCAACTAGAAGAGCCTGAGAAGGTGAGTTGTCTGAATAGAAACACCTCAATCCCCTGCCCAGAAGAAAGCTGGTGCACAGTACAAAGGAGAAGATACATTGATTCATCTAGGTGGATGGACTGAGACAGTGTAAATAAAGTACATGCTGCTGTTTACTAGCAAGAAGGTCTCAGAGTGGTTTGTATTTGTGGAAGAGGTGGGGTACAGTAGGCATGCCCCATCATACCCTCATACATCACTCTGAAGTTTAGAATGTCTCTTGAGTCAGGATGGAACAGCTGAACTGCAACAAGCATGGTTGAGAGTTCTTTTTGTTTAGAATACCACCAAGTTCATTCATCACAGGGCTTCATGATCTGTTACCATCCAATGTAAGTTCTAAGCCATTTTTGGCTTTTTTACACACATGACTCTGCAAATTACAGCCACATGACAGCACTGGCTTTCAACTACTAGTAAGCATTAAAATTCATAAAACAGATAATGAGAGCTCAAAAACCTATTCAATGTGACATTTTTGTAAATGAACACTTAAACATTCATGAATTTTAATTCATGAACTATCAAGAAATGTATGCTTCTTCCATGAAAAATAAGCATCCAAGATATATCATAGAATCTCAGGGTTGGAAGGGACCTCAGGAGGTCATCTAGTCCAACCCCCTGCTCAAAGCAGGACCAAACCCAACTAAATCATCCCAGCCAGGGCTTTGTCAAGCCTGACCTTAAAAACCTCTAAGGAAGGAGATTCCACTACCTCCCTAGGTAACCCATTCCAGTTCTTCACCACCCTACTAGTGAAAAAGTTTTTCCTAATGTCCAACCTAAACCTCCCCCTCTGCAACTTGAGACCATTACTCCTTGTTCTGTCATCTTCTACCACTGAGAATAGTCTAGATCCATCCTCTTTGGAACCCCCTTTCAGGTAGTTGAAAGCAGCTATCAAATCCCCCCTCATTCTATGTATCTTGTAAGACCAGACTTCACTGTTATGCTGCTTGTCACTGTTGCCTTGTACATCAAGAAATAGTTTAAATGATTCTGCTAAATCCAAGCAGGTCCAATCCTTTCCCAACCAGGGAATTCTTTGGACTTGATAAACAGCTTTCTGTTGTGCTATCAGTTCTCAGTAGTTTAGGACCAAATTTCCAGGTGCATTTAGGCATCAAACAACTGTGTTAGAAGTCACTGTGTCTTTGTTTTTATTTTGCCTTTTTACGATCTTGATTAATACTTTTTAGAAAAAAAGATTGGCAAGAACAATAGAAAGACATATATATATATTTCATAGTATCACTAATGTTCATACCAGTTGAACAGCTCACTGGACCATGGCCCTTCTAGTGTCCCCATGTTCAAGGGTCAAAATTTCACAAGGGGAATCATTGAGAAAGAAATAGTTTTGAAAAAGTGAAATGTCAGGAGTGCACAATCACACAGAACATGTGTGACAAGTCTCCAGGCAAATCTCTGATTGTGAGCTGTGCCTGTAGGATTTGTGTCACTCTGAAATCATACTATTATTCATTCCAAATCTGACACTACTAGGGTGGCGAGCATGGTATAAATGCTGTAATAAATAGTAACTAAATAGTAATTAAAATGCATTCCAATATATTTTTTCTATTTTTATGCTGATACATTGGGTAAATTCCTGAAGTTTTATTTATCTTTTACTCAGTACTCACTCAGACAGAATTCTCATTGACTAAATAAGGTGGATGATGGGGAGAGAAATGTTTATTATCTTACTTGTTAACTGACTGAAAAGTATGGTCCCTTTAATAATTGAATGAGAGTTTTGACTGATTAGAAGTGGGTAGGGACTTAGGATTTGGCCCAGGAGGACTGGAATAATCGTTTCTTCCATCTATCATTTCCACACAAGAATATCTTAGAGGGGGGAGGAGGGGAGACAATTCCATATCAGCTGTCCAGTTGCAATACATCATAATAACTGTCAATCATGTAGTAGTGAACTACTGCGATCAATTATGTGCTTCTTTTATGTATCTCTCCTGAAACCCTTTCCTTTGTTTTTTTTTTTACCTTAGTCCCCAAAAGGAATTTGTGCACTATTTGTTTGAATATAACTTCCTGTATTAATTCATCAGGATTTCTAAATGTAATTTTTTTAAGCTGAAGGGAAACGAATGCTCCTAATACTCTGCTGCCTTAATGCTGTGTAATCAGCTGCTTTCTGAAGTATGCAATTCAAAACAAATCTATGAAATCCCCAAATATATGGTAGCTGAGCTCATTTTAATGCAAGAGAAAAATAAACTGCTGCTGAGATTAGGACCAAAAACCCCAACCCAAATTTGACATCTGAGACTTTTACACTGCTTAGGAATAATACATGACTCAGAAGCTTTCAGCTACTGGGAAACAGAAGCTTGTATTTGTGAAAACCAACATGGCAATAGAATGTTTGCTATAAAATATAGGTCCTATATAACCTATAGGATACCCAGACCAAGATTTTACAAAATGAATGCCTAAAGATAGGTTTTTAGGACTGTATTTTGATGCCCAAATAAATAGCCTGGTGTTCAAAGTGAGTAGCTCCTGTTCCCTTTCAGACACCCAGTCTTACCTGAGATGGATGTGTGTTTATAAATATATGGATATGTTTATCTGTTTTCCATTTTTCTTTCAAACTATTTTATGACTTGTGTATATGCAAATTTTAAATGTTTTCTTGTTCGTATTACAAATGTTTAGTGATCCACAGAAACAGTAAATAGAGCTGATAGCTTAAAACTGTCTTCCAATAGGATATCAGTTTGGTAGTGATGAAAATTGTTTTATAAAGATGAGAGGTTTAAGACTTTTGTAGTAACAACTGAATTTTAATTATACTTTTTAGTCTGGTAATGTGTTCAGTTTATTTGTACACTGAATGCTGCCATCTACTGCTTAAACCATGAAAGCCATTGATGCTAGTAGGAGGGCATCTGAAGAAAAACAAATTCACTTTACACTTTCAGACATTTATATTGAGCACACCATTCTAAAATCAGATTTATAGCATTGTATTGTGATTCTAGTCCTGCTTGTCTTACTCACAAATATTCCCATTAATTACATGCAGACTATGGATGGCTGTAAATTTTCCACTGGAATGAAATTTCAAGAGAAACAGAAAAAAGTTGTTTAAAATATTCCTGGAAAAATGTCCAACTAGTCCTAAATAGGATTATTTTCATCAGTAAAGCAAGCAGAATTAGGACCTCTATGGACTCAATCTCCAAATGATCCTAAACTGAATACCAGGAGCTGAACATTGTGCACATGGAATTCAGAGTTAGCATTTTTTTGTTCAGATCAGACATTTTATTTGTACAGTAATTAATTCCATTGCCACATTACAGAAATCATATTTCAGATTCCAGAGAATGAATGTTCTCATGTCTCTGTGCAATAAGGAGGGCTTTATTGACACATTGCTGGTGTAGTTTCACAGTAGTAATCACTGTACTTTGTGTTTTTTCATCTCCCAAACCATATATGCTGGTTTGCAGATGAATTTCAAAATGATACCAATCAGTTCAAACAATAAAATAAACCAAGGCCAAAATGTTCAGATTTCAGGGTGCCTAATGGTAAGAACTTAAATTAGGGATAAATAGATTTAGGTGCATCTCGTCTGCCGTAAGCAGGGTTGTCTGGCTCCAGGAGGGGAAACAAGATTTGCCCCCAGCTATAATTTGACATGTTTATTTGTTACAGATGGACAAAAGTGGGAGGGAGGAGATGATTGAGTATTGCAAAATCTCATCAGTAGAGTTTGCTTTGCAAAATCAAAGCAAGAGGTAGTTTGCATTTCGCACTCTATTCAGATCTCCGGTGTTTAGGGCTGGGAAGCTGGGCTCTTTTGCCTCACAACTACAATTTAGATTAATGTGGAAGTTTATATTAATGTTTATGGTGTTCAGGTACCTCAGTAATGGGTGTATTAGAAATAGAATGAGAGAGATTGGTTTCTTTTCTACAAAGAGAGCATACTTATATATGTTGGTCTACAAGCTACTTTTTGGATATTGCTACATCCTATCAGGTTGGAAACAGAATTCAAAAAACTTTAGGCCAGATTCACTCCTATGGGTGCAGTGGGGTTGCAATTTACATCCTGCTGCACCAGAAGGGAATTATTTTTGCCACCTGCTTGAACTGAGGGAGGGTAACTGGGCTTCATAGAGAGAAGCATCTTCTCACTGTCCTGGCCGTGCCCTCTGCTATGCCATCCACACCCATATATGGGACTGCACCAGCCAGTTTAATGGCCTCTAGCAGAGCAGAGGTAGCAGATGGTTTGTACTGTTGCTTTTCCACTCCAGGCAGACTTGGTACTGGGTGAATTAATCTCCTCACAAATCATCTTCATATTTATTGGTCTGGTCTTATATCTTGATTTGACAAATATAAACCCTAGAATCAGTGATCTCCTTAGAACAACATGAAATTAAATTCACCCAACATTCTGCTATACAGCATGCATTAAAAATAATTCAGGCTGATTTATTTCACTTAAAACCAGAAAATCCACTGTATTGTTCAATGATTGATAGCAGATGCAGAGGAAGAGTCTTCCAGGGTCCCTATAGTATATATCACCTGTATACAACTTTAACTTCAATTCCATAACTTTCCTCAGTCTGCAGTTTTCTCTCATAGCCCCAGCCTGCAAATAGTTAAATAGGTTTTCTTACATTTGCAGGATCAAGGCCTTACATAACCACCAAGAAACTCAGTCGGCATAAATAGTAATGGGGACACAGGATGTTCCTGCCTGGTGTCAAATTGCAGTGGGGGAAAAAAATATTCTATATCATATGATTATACCTGAACTATCAAACACATTCACCCACACCAGTATTCCTGATAAGTAAACCTAGCCTCGAAGCTCAATAACAAAATCCCAAGCTCCAGATGTCCCTGATGAGAGATGGCCTATTCAGTCTTCTTTAAGCTGCCTTTTCCTGCTTTAAAATTGCTCACCAACTTGCATTGCGTGAAGTTAATTTGTCTCCCTCTCTCACTTGTTTATAGGAGAGATTTTTGGAGTGGGAACCAAGACCGAGGACAGGGCTAAAGCAGTGAAATGTGAGGAATTTAAATCTCCCATTGGTGATGGTATAATATTACTTCATTTAACAACAGATTTACTTGAATGCCCATATCAATCTATGGGAACAGTACAGTGCTTGTGCACCTCTAGGTTTTGGCCATTCCTTCTTCCCAGAAATATTTTGCAGTAAGTGGAAAAATAGTTTATGATTTTTACTTATTTGCTGAATACAAATATCCTAATTGAAGCAAGACCACTTGGAGGCAAGAGGCAAAGTGTAAAAGGCATGGAAACTTTATAGAGTTATTCACATGTTGAATTTTGGTTTCAGTCGATACAATTGGCGGGGGGGGGGGTTCTGTAGGTGTCTCAGTATCATAACGTTACACCAGTTGGGTCTTCAGAGCTGAACTATAAGCCAACCTACATGCCCATGAAGAAGAATAAGGGGGCCTATAAAGAGCCCGTCACTCCTATTTGTGGGCTACCCACCTGTGGAGTCACAATGTATCAGAAGAGCAGTCATTCTAGGGCCACTATACCCGCTTCCACACAGGCAGGGGGAGTGGGTAGACATGGAGTGGGAAGAGCTATAGCTGAGCTGGCAGGGTAGGGGAAGTAATCTGCCAGAGAAAGGGCTGGTCCATCTTACGTCCTCTGTCATTAATTGCAGAAAATCTTAAAGGAGGCCATCAGAAGTTTACCAAACAAGTGTAAACCCCAAAATGCAAGTATATGAAAAGATAGTTAAGTCATCATCCATTGACTAATAGGTAACAACTATACCCTTGTCATACATACAATACAGCATTTTAGGCTTCATCTCAGGGTCGCACTATAAATGAAAGCCACATGTCCCTCGATGCCAAATGAATTTCTAGTGCCTAGAAAAATTGTTGATGAAATTGGCGCCACTTATTTATTTTGCTTTATTTTGCCTGGCATACTGTAGCTGTACTATGATATTGTGACACCAGCCTGCTAAGCAACTTGAGTCCAAAATAAATGTGGTGTTTCCAAGCTTCTGCAGGAAAAATGAGTTGTTTGGTGGATTCGTCCTGAATCTCAAAGTTCCCAAATGAACTAAATAGAAGATGACTAACATTCACAAAACTTCAGGGACTAGGAAGGGGCAGGGCAAAAGAGTTTGTATTATTTCTAAAGCTTCTCTGTCATTATTTCCAATGGGAAAGGAACCAAAGATTCCCCTCCCAGACAGCATTATTTTTCTATCTGGCATTGTAAGGGTAGATAAGTAGTTCTGGGAAAAAAAATACAAAATCTCAAATATTAAGAAAATCCCAGTTGAAGTGTTAACACTTCTGTGCCGGTGAATGGCTAAGCTGTGACCAAGCAGTAAGTTCAGTTAACTATCATGGACACAAGCATCTTCTTACTGATTTTATGGTTTATTATTTGTTTTACAATAGTGCCTAGGGACCAACCGGGAACAGGACTCCATTGTGCTAGGCACTGTACTAACATAGCAGTAGATAATGCTTAACTGGGAAAAAAGTCAACTTTGAATATTGATTTGAGGTAAACTTAAACCTAGTGTTAGGGATCCACAGCGGAACTCAAACCCAGATCATTGCCCTCAGCTGATTCAGCTAGTGAATCTGGCCTCTTGACTGGCTGATTGGCAGGCACATTCTTAAACCCTACAGCAGCCCTGGGTCTCTAGCTGCTCAGCAGTGTTTCATGCCTGCAACTGTGTTTCTGGTCCTGCCCTCAGCTTCTTCCTTTCTCCTGTTCCTTGTTCCTGGCTCCCATCCCTGGTTTCCACTCCTGGATCCTGCCCCTGCTCTGACTGATACTCCCGCTTTGACCCTCAGCTCCTGATTCCTGGCTCTCAGCTCTGGCTTGCTCCATGGACTTGGTAACTTAGTTCCTGATTTGGGCTCTGGCCACTATGCCTGCTCACCTATGCTCCATCCACTAAGTCAGCTTCCCACCCTGACCATTAGGCAAGAGACAACCCATAGCCCAGTCCTTAACAGTTTGAGTAGCCCTCCAAAACTGAAGAGAAGACAATGCAGAGAAAGAGTGGGCAGTGGGCGGAGTCACCTGTAGGGATGGATCCTGCCTAGGGTGGCCTTTCTATAGCTGACCTGCTGGGTGCCATACAGACTGTGCAAGGGCAGGTTGGCACTCTGTAGGCCCAGTGTGCAATTCTTCAGGCCCCAGCCTCTGTGTCATTATTTCAAGTGGTAAAGGAACCAAAGATTCCCCTCCCAGACAGATTTGATGGGGATCACAGGACCTTTAAAGAATTCCTGACCCCATGCTACCATTTGTTCCAGATGAGGTCACAAATTTATCCCATCAACAGAGCCAAGGTGGGCCTAGTCATCAGTCTCCTGATCGGAGAGGTGCTAGCCTGGGCATCCCCTTGCAGGAGCAACCTAGTCCCCTCTTGGGCAAGTTAAAGAACTTTATGCAGGCCATGGCAGACATCTTCAACCACTGAAACCAGACACACTCAGAGTCAGTGCTTCAGGCCCTGATACAAGGTCACCAGATGATTACCAGCAATGCTGCAGAACACTGTTGCCACGCAGCGGATATAGAATGGAATGGGACCACACAAGACCACCATTTCCAGTTTGGTTTGAGTGATGAATGAACTGGACCAGACAGAAATCTCAGCCCTGATCGACCTTAGCATAGGAGTGGATAGCTCAGTATGGGAGCAGCATCAGGAAAAGAAGGTAGTGCCCTGACCTTATTCAGGTTCAGTCAAACCTCCCTGAACCTAGCCCCCTGCTGAACTCCTGAAACAACTATAGCCCATGCAACTCAGCATTGTCCAGCCCCACCTTTCTGATGCCAAAATGAACCAATGCTGCCTTTTCTGGGTCGGAGTGGGTCACTATGCCTCAGGTTGCTCAGCAAAATATAGTGTTTCCCAGCCAGGAAACACCATGACCAGACTCTGAATGAGGGTACCAGATGGAGACAGTGTAACTCCCCTCATTCTAGCTTACAACCTTGGCACCACTTCACAGGCACCCTGTCAGTGTTGACTCTTCACCCTACTCACCTTCGGTTCCTGCTCTGCTTAAGACATCTGGCCACAGTGGGAGTCTACCTGGAAGCCCTAGTGGACTTTGGAGCATCTAGTAACTTTATGGACCTATAATTTGCACAGCAACATCATATTCCAACACGGGTCAAGCCCATCCTGGACCATATTGAGGTGGTTGACAGCTGCCTCCTATCTTCCAGCCCTGCTGGTGAGAAACAGCTCCTCTAGAAGTTGCCACCATCCAGGACCACCAGAAGACCTTAAAGTTTGGCCTTGTCCATTCCTCCAGCTTCCCAGTTATTTTCTGCATCACTTGGCTAATGCCAATGACCCTTACATCTGCTGGAGCTCTGGCATAATCAAGTTCACTTTTCCTGCACTGCAGTGAGTCATGCCACCTCAACCTCAGTCTGGGGGGGAGGGTAACTTCTTGTACCCATTGAAGTCTTCTCTCTAAGACAGACTAAGGCAGGGAGGTCAGGAGTGGCCTTTCTAGCACCATCCACACTCCCTCCTACTCCCCACACCCCAGAGACTACTATGGCTATACTTGCAAAATACCAGGATCTGTCTGACATTTTTGACAAAGGGAAGGCTGATATTTTGCCACCTCATCAGCCCCATGACTAAGCAAAGGGATCGTTCCTCTTCTCCAGTCCCCAGCCGGGGCTCCAATTTTCTTGGTCACCAAGGACAGTTCCTTATCTCTGTGTATTGACTATCAAATTCTAAATAAGACAACCATCCAAAACTGGTACTCCTTACCTCTTACCAACAAACTTTTTAAAAGGCTCTGCCCAATGAAGATCTTCACCAAACTTGACCTATGTAAGGATCTAAATCTTATTCAGGTTAGGGAGGGAGACAAGTGGAAAACCATATTCTGCTCCCTCTTTGAGCATTTTGATTACACGGCTACCTCCTGATACTTGCTGTTTCTTTGAATGACTAAAACACATGTGGAGGGCTAGTGCAGAAGAGCTAGAATTCCACCCATTAGTTTAACAGCAAGAGCACAGAAAGCTTCTATGACAAACCAGAAAATCCCAATCAAACTTCAGCAACACTGCTATGAAGGAATGTTCTGGGTCTGGCTCTCATTAGCCCTGGGCTGAGTTTGCTGATTGGCGGTATTGTAGGTAGTGATGCAGTTTGTCTCTATGTAGAACTCTGCCAATGAAGTAAACAAAACAAGTTAATGTACGCCAAGTAAAACCTTACCTGTACATCAAATAAAAATGTAAGCCTATGTTACAATTTACATAAAAACAGTATTAAGAGACAATTGTTTCTTCCATTAGAATCAATGAGAGAAGACTCTCACCATCTAGGTTAATTGAACTTTCTATTTGATCCCATGACAATCACAATTTTCACATAATTACTGGGGTTTATTTTAAGGTATTTTCCCCTTTAAATTTGGTATTCATTTTTTAAAAATCAGTGTCTGATACAAGGCTGTTTGATTCTGCATTTTTTGAAAAATCAATGGTATTTTACTTACATGGCAATATATTATAATGTAAAACATTTTGGTGAAATAAGCCATAGGGATTGGAATTAACCATGACCTAGCACCTTAAGATCAATACTTATTTAACCCATTTGTTCTCCTTTCTCATCATTTCTATTCACTAGTAAGATTTAGTGGGATCCTCTCTTCTATAGACTATAATGGTTAGCTGGAATTCCTATGAAGCTTTCACTTTTTTCCCTCTAGGTTACTTAATTTTGCTTTACTGGTGTCAGTTGTCACTATAATAGTTTAACTCTCTTTTCAACACTTGCTACAGAAATCTTGCATTATCACAGTTGGAATATAGAATTTTCTTTGTCTGCATGGGGGGAGGGATAGCTCCAGGGTTTGAGCACTGGCCTGCTAAACCCAGCATTATGAGTTCAGTCCTTGAGGGGGCCATTTAGGGATTTGGGGCAAAAAAAATAGTTGGGGATTGGTCTTGCTTTGAGCAGGGGGTTGGACTAGATGACCTCCTGAGGTCCCTTCCAACCCTGATAATCTATATTCTATGAAATCCACATATTATACCTTTCATTTCTTACATCTAAGGGCTCAGTTCTGCTTCCCAGTACAGAACTGTTGCCACATACAAAAAAGGAGAAGATAGTACATTCCCAAGGTACTTTATTTGGTCATCTGTGTCTTGTTTCAAAGGGCAGAAATTGAAAGCATGACAATATTGTCACAGGGTTTACTACTGACCACTGTGGCACCTCCTTATGGCTATATCTGGTGATTAGCTTTCAACCACTCTGACAGCTCCTCCTCCATCTGCTCGCTCCATAGCCCTCTCCCTCCCACCCTGAACTTGGGCAAAGGGCCATGTCATGAAGAGAAAGTAATCCATGTCACTATAGTCCTCTCTTCCGGGGTATCAGAGTTCCACTGAACAAACTGTCTCAGGTAGTCTTCTGATCCACTGCCCAGACTGTGCCACTTTCCCAGTGGCTAGCAGGCCAGCCCAAACAGGTCATCCCACTACTCTGTATTCCAACCCAGGAACCTTATGCCCAGCAGCCACGACCTGCTCAAGCTCCAACCCTATTGCTGTTTCTCTGGACTCTTTCCTATCTCTCATCTCTAACTTCTGACCCACCTCTGGGTTACCACTGGTGCTTCCTCTGCTTCTTGTGACTACTTCCTTCTCTTGGCTTCTTGCCAGAGTCTGTAGTCCAATGCAGGATCCCAAGGCTTACTCTCCCCTTAGAATTCCTCCATATACCTAGACAACTCCCCTCCTTTCTAAGGAGTGACTGCAGACAGGGGCGCCAGAATGGGGGGGCCATGGCCCCATGGCCTCATCAGTTTTAAAAGTGGGAAGGCTATTATCAACCATAAGGGTGAATGATGGTGGGGGTGGGAGGAGGTGGACAGGAGCGAGTGGGGGACAGGGCCTTGGGGGAAGAGGTGGGGTGGGGGTAGGGGCTCAGAGAGAAAAGGCATCATGAGGTCAGGGCCTCAGGGGAAGGGGCAGTGTGGCCACGGTTTCGGCACCAGTGCCCCTCCCCCTTTTAGAGAGCTTCTGTCACTCCTGACTGCAGAGCTCCTCCCTGCAACCCCCTTTCTACCACCAACTTCCTCTCTTTTTAAGTATATCCCAGCTCCTCCCCCAGCTGGGCTTCATTAGCCATTAGGCCTTACCAGTTCTTGGCTCCCTTCCAGGTTCAGCCTATAGGTTAATTGGCCTATTTTACCTATACAGGCCTTGTGTGTGGTGGGCACCCCATCACAAAGATAAAAATACTTTAAACACAGATTGGGATACTTCTCAGTGTCACTGAATGAATCCAAGCTGGACAGGACTGGTTAGATGAGTGTTGACTTGTGGAGGAAAAACTAGAATATTTTACAAGGACTGAATTGATTTCTGACATCTATTGAATATAGCATTTCTTCTCACTGGAAACAAGACAGAAGTTCAATAGATTACTTTATGTAACATTTTACTGATCTATTCATGTACAAACATTTTGGTAAGGAATTATTCATTTGTACATATATGGATCAGAGCGAATTAATCTCTGGTAGACACAAATTTGCATATCTTCTATAGAAGTCTTTTATAGGGCTACATCCCAGCATAGTTCCTGTTTAGTACTAGATGCCTCCTTCGTGTTTCACTTCTTATAGAGACATAATTTCAGGCAGAATTGTCAAAGCCAAGCATTATTGGGAAATTCCTTTAATAGAGAAGCCTGATGTCTCTTGCGGAAACATCTTGCTACTTCATCTTTCTCTTGAAAGATGCATTCCCCAGTTATTACCATTAACACAATGTACTCTTCTTATAACTCTGACATTGAGAGGAAATCATTATGGATGCTATTATCGGGTGAAATTCACCCTGTGCAAAGGGCTAGCACAAGGTCTATGAACCAGTAAGCTCTCTCTCAGAGTAGGGCTTAAAGTGGAACTTGGTGAATAGCCCTTGTGCTTGCCCCTACACAGGAATAAAATTAATCCATAATGAAGAGCATGAAAATAGAAACCTTGTAATGAACCTGCTGGCTCATTACTGGGCATTGTGTTAACCCCCAGTTCAGCATCTGGCTAACAGGGGATTTCATAACCTCCAGAGAACAAGAAAAGCAAGTAGCATCAGAGATCAAAGGGGACCTGTCTCAGGACAGAGTTGGAGGCTTTGTATGAGCAGTAGCTGCAGAGGGAAGGCTAGATTACAGGAGCAGGAGGGTCTGAGAGCTGGGCAGAGACTCAGGGTACGTCTACACTACAGGATTATTCCAATTTTACAGAAACCGGTTTTGTAAAACAGATTGTATAAAGTCGAGTGAACGCGGTCACACAACGCACATTAATTCGGCGGTGTGCATCCATGGTCCGAGGCTAGCGTCGATTTCCAGAGCGTTGCACTGTGGGTAGCTATCCCGTAGCTATCCCATAGTTGCTGCAGTCTCCCCCACCCCTTGGAATTCTGGGTTGAGGTACCAGTGTCTGATGGGGCAAAAATCATTGTCGCGGGTGGTTCTCGGTACAGCCTTACCCCTCCCTCCTTGAAAGCAGCAGACATCTGTTTCGCGCCTTTTTTCCTGGGTGAACTGAGCAGACGCCATAGCACAGCAAGCATGGACCCTGCTCAGCTCAATACCGCAATCTTGGACGTTGTAAACACCTCACGCATTCTCGTGCAGTCTATGCTGAACCAGGACCTGCAAAGCCAGGCGAGGAGGAGGCGGCTACGGCACCGCAGCGATGAGAGTGATGAGGACATGGACAAAATTCTCTCAAACCGCGGGCCCCTGCACTTTGGAGATCCTGCTGGTAATGGGGCAGGTTCTAGCCATTGAACGCCGATTTTGGGCCCGGGAAACAAGCACAGACTGGTGGGACCGCATAGTTTTGCAGGTGTGGGACGATTCGCAGTGGCTGCGAAACTTTCACATGCGTAAGGGCACTTTCATGGAACTTTGTGACTTGCTTTCCCCTGCCCTGAAACACCAGAATACCAAGATGAGAGCAGCCCTCACAGTGGAGAAGTGAGTAGCAATAGCCTTCTGGAAGCTTGCAATGCCAGACAGCTACCGGTCAGTCGGGAATCAATTTGGAGTGGGCAAATCAACTGTGGGGGCTGCTGTGATGCAAGTAGCCAAAGCAATCATTAAGCTGCTGCTACGAAAGGTTGTGACTCTGGGAAACATGCAGGCCATAATGGATGGCTTTGCTGCAATGGGATTCCCTAACTGGGGGGGGGGGGGCGGTAGATGGAACCCATATCCCTATCTTGGCACCGGAGCACCAGGGCACCCAGTACGTAAACCGCAAGGGGTACTTTTCAATGGTGCTGCAAGCACTGGTGGATCACAAGGGACGTTTCACCAACATCCACGTGGGATGGCCGGGAAGGGTTCATGATGCTCGCGTCTTCAGAAGCACTACTCTGTTTAAACGGCTGCAGCAAGGGAATTACTTCCCAGACCAGAAAATAACAGTTGGGGATGTTGAAATGCCTGTCGTTATCCTGGAGGACCCAGCCTACCCCTTGATGCCATGGCTCATGAAGCCATACACAGGCAGCCTGGACAGTGGTCAGGAGTTGTTCAGCTACAGGCTGAGCAAGTGCAGAATGGTGGTAGAATGTGCCTTTGGCCGTTTAAAGGCGCGCTGGCGCACATTACTGACTCGCTCAGACCTCAGCCAAACCAATGTCCCCTTTGTTATTGCTGCTTGCTGTGTGCTCCACAATCTCTGTGAGAGTAAGGGGGAGACCTTTATGGCGGCGTGGGAGGCTGAGGCAAATCACCTGGCCGCTGATTACGCGCAGCCAGACACCAGGGAGATTAGAAGAGCACACCAGGAAGCGGTGCACATCAGAGAAGCTTTGAAAACGAGCTTCATCACGGGCCAGCGTACAGTGTGACTGCTGTGTTTGTTTCCCCTTGATGAACTCCCACCCCCCCTTGATTGACTCATTCCCTGTAAGCAACCCACCCTCCCCCTTCGATTACAGCTTGCTTAAGGAAATAAAGTCACTATCATTTAAAAATCATGTATTCTTTATTAATTCATTATAAAAAGAGGGAGAGAACTGAGAAGGTAGCCCGGTGTGCTTTGGGAGGAGGATAAGAGGGAAGGAAAAGGCCACTAAAAAAAATTCACATTAATGACAGCCTTTTGGTTGGGCTGTCCACGGGGGTGGAGTGGGCGGGTGCACGGAGCCTCCCCCCACGCGTTCTTACACGTCTGGGTGAGGAAGATGTGGAACATGGTGAGGGCTGAGGGTGGTTATACAGGGGCTGCAGCGGCACTCTGTGATCCTGCTGCCGTTCCTGAAGCTCCACCAGACGCCGGAGCATGTCAGTTTGATCACGCAGCAGCCCCAGAGTTGCATCCTGCCACCGCTGATCTTCATGCCGCCACCTCTCATCTCGAGCATCTCTCCTCTCATCTCGAACGTCTCTCCTGTCCTCACATTCATCCCTCCTATCCTCACGTTGGTCCCTCCTGTCCTCATGGTCACTGGCATCTTTCCTGTACTTTGCTACCACGTCCTTCCACTCATTCAGATGCGCTCTTTCATGGCGGGTCACTTCCATGATTTCGGAAAACATTTCTTCTCGCGTCTTTTTTTTCCGCCACCTTATCTGAGATAGCCTTTGGGACGGAGTAGGGATGCTTGAAAAATTTGCAGCTGCATGAGGGAGGGAAAAAAGGCAGAGAAGTATTTAAAAAGATACATTTTACAGAACAATGGTTATACTCTTTCACAGTGAACAGCACTATTCACCTTACATAGCACATGTGATTTCACTACAAGGTCGCATTTTGCGTCTTAATATTGAGTGCCTGTGGCTCTGGTGTTACAGATCTCACAGACGCAGGTCCGGGCATCAGAATTCAGCTTGCATGCGGCCATGGTAAGCCACTGTCTTTCGGCTTCTGCAGCCTTCATATATACAGTGCTTTACCCCTTCCCCCCACACCGCATGGCTGGTATCATGAAAGCTCACTGCTAATCACCCCCCTTTCCCCCCCCCACCGCGTGGCTAGTAGCTGGGAAGATCCCTGCTAGCCAAATGCAAAAAAGCTCATTGCTATTTCACTCCTCCCCTCCCCCCGCTTGGCTACGTGCAAGGAAGGAATTTTTTTAAGCAGCAGGCCACGAACCCAGTAGGAAAATGGGCATCTCTGTCCCCTTAATTAAATTCCTGATTTTCAACCAGGTTACCCTGAACGATATCACTCTGCTAAGGATAACACAGCGAGATAAAGAACGGATGGTTCTTGAATGCCAGCAATCACCGGGACCATACGCAGCTATGCTTTGTCATGCAATGATACCCGATTACTTGCTACATGCATGGTGTGGTAAAGTGTCCTACCATGGTGGATGGAACAAGGCTGCCTTGCCCAGAAACCTTCTGCAAAGGCTTTTGAAGTACCTCCAGGAGTGCTTCATGGAGATGTCCCTGGAGGATTTTCGTTCAATCCCCAGACATGTTAACAAACTTTTCTAAGTAACTTTACTGGCCGTGAATGCATCCCAAGTCCTCAGGGCAAATCAATCATTAAAAAACGCTTGCTTTTAAACCATGTTTTATATTTACAAAGGTACACTCACCAGAGGTCCCTTCCATGGCTTCATTGTCTGGGATAGTGGTTGGGAGGGCTGGGAGGGTAATTCCGTCTGAGTCAGAAAAAGCTCCTGGCTGTTGGGGCTAACAGAGTGCTGTGTGCTCTCTGCAAGCTCGTCCTCCTCTTCTTCATCGTCATCTTCCCCGTCCGCATAATCCTCAGCCATGGCTGAGATTACAACCCCCACCTCAGAATCCACGGACAGAGGTGGGGTAATTGTGGCGCAGCCCCCTAAAATTGCATGCAGCTCAGCGTAGAAGCAGCATGTTTTTGGCCCTGCACCGGACCTTCCGTTTGCTTCTTTGGTTTTCTGGTAGGCTTGTTTGAGCTCTTTAACTTTCACTCTGCACTGCACTGAGTCCCTGCTGTGGCCTTTTTCCATCATAGCCTTGGAAATTCTTTCAAATACTTTTTCATTTTGTCTTTTGGAAAGCAGTTCTGTTAGCACTGAATCCTCTCCCCATATAGCGATCAGATCCAGTACCTCCCGTGCAGTCCATGCTATAGCTCTTTTTCAATTCTCAGGAGACTGCATTGTTAACTGTGCTAATGAACTCTGCGTGGTCACCAGTGCTGATGAGCTCTCCACACTGGGCAAGCAGGAAACGAATTTCAAAAGTTCGCGGGGCTTTTCCTGTGTACCTGGCCAGTGCATCCGAGTTCAGATTGCTGTCCAGAGCGGTCACAGTGGTGCACTGTGGGATACCGCGTGGAGGCCAATACCGTCGATTTGCGGCCACACTAACCCTAATCCGATATGTTAATACCGATATTAGCGCTACTCCTCTCATCGGGGAGGAGTACAGAAACCGGTTTAAAGAGGCCTTTATATCAATATAAAGGGCCTCGTAGTGTGGACGGGTGCGGCGTTAAATCGGTTTAACGCTGCTAAAATCGGTTTAAACGCGTAGTGTAGACCAGGCCTCACTTTCTTATTGCCAGGGAATCAGCAGTAGCCGCAGAAGGAAGAAACAGGATTGCAGCATGCAGGCACAAAACTGGTGTGCAGGGGTCTCAACAAAGATTATTTTATTTACTCTGTACTGGACTGCCCTCAGGGGCTGGGTTGGGAACTGTTGATTTATCTTTGATTTCTGACAGCCCTAGTAAAGAAATCCTTTGCTACTTCTGAGTGCTTCAGGGACCCCATTAAGGGCTAGAGCCCGTAGACTACAGTTTCTAGAGCACCGACAATTATTGCATCTGAGCTCTTAGTAGCCTTGAATGATGATACTCATTACGGGTCATTTAAAAATGGGGGTAAAAGACTTTAGAATTAGTAAAACTGAAGCTGTTTTATATATTATCAGACAAGGAAAATTATGTCCATGTTTAACATTGGAAAATCTAGCTCTTGTGGTGTAAATTACACCCACACACAGATATGTAATTTACACCATCATTCACACCACCATTGAGTTTGGCCTGCTGTCTTTTGTTGCACTCCCTCACCATTATGGTTAAGCTGAATGTGCTAACAGGTAAGTGAAATGTACTGGGTTTGTGATCTCTGAATTGAAATGCATCAAGCAGAGAAGGAAAATATAAAAGCCCGAGGGAAGAGGGGCAATTAAAAGAGACTCAGAAGACATAGGACATGGGCTCAGTGTTGAATTTCTTTCTCAGGCAAACTTCCTGTTCAAATCAATGGAATTCTGTTTGAGTAAAAACTTCAGAATTGTGCCCGTCGCAAGGAATGAAATAAGGTAACACAGAATGAAGGACGTCAAAGACACTGTATTTGAATGGGACTAAGGGGGAAATGTAGACACAGACATTAGCACAAGAACACGTGAGGGAGATAAAGCACAAAAGTAGAAGAAAAGAAAGAAAACATATGAAGAGGAAGAAAGAAAAGGTGTTTCAAGGAATGGGGAATAAGAGAGAAATAAAGGTAGAAAACATAGATCAAACAAAAGAGAAAGACGACGAGAAACCAGATTTTTTAAAATGTCGATGGCACATAGCGTGAGCAAATTATCATCTTTAGTCACTTTCTTGATAGTTGAACAAATGTCTAGATTGCTTTTCTTTTTCCTGCACTCATTATTCCCAGTTGTGTCTACTGACTGTAAACCTTCCGTTTTTGTGTATTCCAAAAATGCGGCAGGAATGGATTTCACCATTGTTGAATAGTATATCCTTTACTGGAATGGAAGAAGTTTACTTTCCAAGCACTTTTCCAGACACAGACCTGCTGTGAATGACATCATGGAAAATCATATTTTGTGTCCTCTACATATACGTCTCATAAGGAACTCACGTTTTTTAAAGCCAGGGTGGGGGTAGGGTGTAGCCAACCACTCTGGTTAGCATTTCCCTTAGTAGTTGAAAGAGTTGTTTGTTTGTTTTTTTAATATATAAAATTCCTTTCGGAGAGACATGCCACACATTCTGATCTCTCCCCTTCAGGCAGTTACACTCTATTAAATATGAGGCTGGAAATGACACACGTCTGGAAATCCAAAAATGAAACCGTCTTCCAGTTGCTGCTCTGCAGTATACAATGAAGGTGTTGTAAATTGATAATTGAATCCTCGTTTAAGATTTTAAAAACTGAAATCCTTAGTTTCCAAAATGTTATCGCTTTGTACATCTCTAGATTTTCTGTAGTACTATGAATCTTCTATGTATTTGTTTTATTTACAATGCAACAAGGTTTTATCTTTTTAGCACCCTTATGCACTGAGATTGTATTTAGCTTCTTTTATCAAGACCATTCTTGTACTATTTGAGTGCTGTTCAGAGTTAAAACAAATAAAATACAAGAGGACATATATTAGTAAGTAAAATGACCTCTACATTCTGTCCCTGTTGGATAGTAAATTATGTGATTGACATATTTTAAATACTATTGTGTGTGTTACAGAGATGTAAGTAGGTTACAGAATGCTGTGTGGACATGCAAGTGTGATAAGGCTGTAGACCTGAAAGTGGTGAGGTCCATGGTCTCCCTCGGATTGTAGATAGATGAGTTCCAAAATTTTGGGCCTCCCCATTGAAAATGTCCTATCACCTGTGCATATGAGCTTCAGTCTTGATAGACAATTGTATTGTTCCATAGTAGCTTGTCAAGTGCTAGAAGTCCCAGAGAATGAGGATGACCTTTAGTTATTCTGGGCCACAGTCACTGAGAATAAGAACTGAGATCTTCAAACATACTCCAGGCCCAGAAGGGAGAAGTGGAATGAGTAGAATACAAAAGTGAAATGAACATTTGGTAATGTAGGTGTGAGGCTGTATTCTGAAACAGTTGAAGTTTTGCAGAGCTGATGCTTTCAGGCCAAGGTACATAGCATTACTATAATCCTGGCTGTAGGTGTTCACATAATTTTCACAGATGTTGACTAGGAGACGTGAAGGAAGCAAGCGAGTCTCTTAACTCTAATGGTTCTCAAAGACATAAGCTTCTGCCAAAGCACTAGAAGGGACTGATCAAGATAAATATTAGGCTAAACAGGAAATGTACAGAATGTATGTGAGAGGAAGCATAGCAGAGAACAAAGATGGCATTTAAATACCAATATTTCTTGCAAATTGGAGGTACATGTACCCACAGCACCATGATTAAATGCAATCCATTCAACTAAACAGGAAATATGATGAGCTTATTTATACACCCTTGATCATTTGTTGTTTGAGCCATTGAATTAACAATAATTCTGTACAGTACTGGAGCTTTAACATTGCTGCAGGTATGTAAATGATCCACAGAATAGTGAAAAGGGTTAAGCTACTAAGCTAAGTAACTTTCTACCCAGTTTCCAAACTTTCTAAATGGAACTGTTGGCTCACGATGGAACCTTCCTACACAGTCATGTGTAATGTTTCTTTGTAATTTGAGTTGTTGGTTTATTGCCAACTATAAATGAGGTTCAAATAAGATCCAATTTTGCAATCCCCAAAACTGAGTAATATTTCAACATGCTTAGGAGTTTCAGAACCTTCCAAGACATCTGAGAAAAAATATTTTTAATTGGCTTTTCACATTGTTCTGAAAATTCTGTGTATGATCTCTTGAGATTGTAAAAAAACATTTGATGAAAAAAAGAGAAAGAGAACCTAAATGAGAAGCAAATACACAAAAGGTACCTAAATAAGTAAGTTAGTGCTGAGAATAGAGCAGCTCCCATTAACTTCAGAAGGAGTGCTGGGTGCTCAAAACTTGAAGATCTTGCCGTTTATGCAAGGTGGGATTTTCAAAAGTGGTTCCTAATGGCCAGATTTTAAAAGGTATTTAGGCAACTAAAGATGCTGATAAGTGATTGATGGGCTTTAAAAATACACCCAAGCACCTAATTGACATTTGTAAATCCCACTAGATACCTAAATACCTTTAAAAATCAAGCCTAAGTGACTTTCATTGAGACTTATGATCCTAAATCATTTAAGCGCTTTTGAAAATTCTGCCCTTCAGCCTATATATGGATTTAGGAGCCTCCATTTAAGCTTTGAAAATCTTGACCTTAGCGTTAGTGCCCTTGAAGTGCTGCTCCTGTCACAGGAATGAGAAGGCATTCTCCCTATGTGGTGTTCCAAGGAGAAGTGGGGGAGTTCTCCTTCTGCTTTTTACTATTTAAACCGTGGGTCCTGCAGTTCACAGATCCCAGAGGAGCTGCAGTTCACAGATCCCAGAGGAGCTGGAGTCACATCCTCAGTGCCTGGTGAAAGCACTGGGACCACTATTAGTTGGGAGAGCATAGTGCCAGCTGTTCTTAAGGAAGCACGTGAACTCCTACTCACTATTGAGTCTATGCCCTTTAATGTGTTTCAGCCCTTCCTTGCAGAAAAATTAATCTCTTCATTAGAGCTGGTCAAAATTTTTCTGCTGGAACATTTTCCCATTGGAAAATACTATTTCATCAAAACAAACTTTCTACGGGGATCTGGTGATTTTTTTCACAAAATTTCACTTAGAAATAAAACTGAAACTACATAAATGTTTCAACTGACCTGAAATGAAATTTTGTTAAATTTCATTTTGCGGGATATTGTGACAGTTTGGGGATTTTGCTCTGAATCGCTTTTTCTCTTCTTCCCTTTTTGTCCTGCAGATACACACGAGCTTAATATCTCTCTTCAAGGGAGCTCCATTATCCTCCATGTTCATAGCTATTGCCATCTGTCCTTCCTTAAGCCTCCTGATATACTCCTCAATAGTATAATACTGCTCCTGCGTGCGTCACCCATGAGGAAGGGGTCCAATAGCTAAGTATACAGTCTCCACCAAGTTCCCAACTTCTGTCAGCCTTGGGAGTAAGACTTTGGATAAAAATTTCAAAAGTGCTGAAGTGACTTAGGCATCTAAGTCCATTTTCAAAAGTGACTTGGGCCCTTAGGGGCCTAAGTCCCGTTGACATTCACATGTCAGTCACTTCGGCACTTGTGAAAATGTCACTTTTAATCTTTAAGCTTGGGACATGAAATCAGAATTTCCAGATGGACCTTGTTAAGACCACTGATTTAAAGGCATTCAACTTCTGGGAATTATGCCACATTGTTAGTCAATCTGACTTTTCTGTCTATGCAAAGTCATTACCTGAAGTACCACTTTAAGGGAGGAATATATCTGGAATTGACAGGAAATGTCACACTCTGGTAGGATTTAAGAGTCAGCATATGAAATACCCAAATTACCCTTAGGGTTTTTCCTTCTTCCCACTCTTTCTCCCCAGAATTTCAAAGATACTTGTATTTTCCTGAACTAATTCAATCCTCTCCCTCTGCACACACAATTGAACGGAAATCAGTTTTTTCCAAATTATGGGTCTGTCCTGCTAAAGTCTGCTGCAGATTCCTACATGCAATTCCTGTAGTCAAGTTGGATTTTCAAAGCAAATTGTTATCACAGTGAATCTCCGATAATGAATCTCTGCTCCACCTAGTGTTTATGGAGATCTTTTCTTTTTTTATGGCCCTTTGACACACCAGTTGGAAATGCCTAACTCATAGATGTGATTATACTGTACAGGAATTTTGAAGACACAGAATTTTTGAAGAGAGAGATCTTGAGTCACTAAAAAGAACTGTAACTTTATTCAGAATTTCACAATTCTCACTAAACTGCAAGATTAGTGCCAAAGGCAACAAAACAGCAGGAACCCAGTCAGAATGTGCCAGAGTTCATAGAACAATTGCTTCAGGCTTAACTTTGCTGACCTTTAATCTAGTTGGGTCATCGATGGTTCTTCTGCAGAGCATCGCACAACGTGAACCTGATCAGGTCTCGCATTGTAGTTCTGCAAGCCAGATTACCAGAAGTAAATGTTGTGCATGACTTCAGAACAGGCTGTACTGCACACATTCATTCAAAATCAGCATTTTAGAAGTGTGGATAAGCAACCCCATCTTGGAGGATCACACTGTTTTTGTTGTTGTTGTGAATACATATGTTTCATTACTCTAGACCGCATTACACACACTTACAAAACATGTAGTTAAGCTTAGTAATCATAAGAAGGGCCCTCGTCAAGTTAATTTATTTTCTACATTTTCAGTACTATTCATTCTCCTCATATGTTTTTCTTAAAATTTAAATTCTACCTTTATTCACACCAGCGTAATTGTCAAGTTAACGTCTTACTCTCCCTTGACCAATTTTGTGTGTGCGTGTGTGTGTGTACACAGAGAGAGAGAGAGTTACAGTGAGTAATAACAACAGGGAACACTATTAAAAAGAAACTGGCATTTCAGGCCCCAGTCCTGCAGTGAGTTCAGCAGGAGAGCTCATGCACCCATGCAAAGCACATTGTAGGGTTGGGGCCATATTCCGGTAACGGTTGGGGAATGTTAACTTTTGACTGTTCTGTACTTTTTAATGTTTAACTCTGTGTATGGTATAATAATAAAATCAATTTTAGGTTCTTATCTAGGGCCCTATTACCATAGTATCTGAGTGTCTCATAATCTTTACCCTGGTGAGGTAGGGAAGTGTTATTGTACCCATTTTACAGAGGCATTCTGGGTCCTGTTGTGCTTGCACTTAAAAATATAAACACATTATGGAATTTCTGCTGCTGAGCCAACAACGGGCTTTGAAATCCTCAATCTCGCATGATCTTTCCATTCCTGTGACTCTTGCAATCCTCATAGGAATGAATGGTGGTAGGGATTTAATTACCCTGCAGTATAATCTAGGATTTGGACTCCAACATCCCTTTTAAAATTGACAAGGGCAGAGGATTCTGTGGAAGAGCATCGTGCCTATTGGACAGGTGTGTATTTCTAGCAGAATATTTTGGATCCTTTAAAATGCTGAGGGCTCAATTTGTAGAGTGAGTGAGGGTGGAACAGTTCTTACCTTTTTCCAAACTGTTTTAAACCCTTCACCCCTTACAAGTTCAGTCCTCTATAAAACTACTTTTCTTTTTCTTTTTCTTTTTTTTGGTGACTGGCTTTGATGCACTGCCATGATTTTTAATGGAGAACTGTAATATTGAACAGTGAAAGATCTTGCCTTTGGAAAGAATCTGCACACATGCTGTGCATTTCTGAAATCTTTCATGGTAAAATACTGGACATTTTCAATGGTTTGATTTATTCTCATGCTCACAATACCTTGCAAGAGAAGATAAGAGAGGAGAAGTAAATGAGCATAGCATGAAACTTGTCTCTGATCTCCAGACAATCTACGTGAACTGTTATTCTCAGATCACTTCCCATGTAATTGGGTCCTTCAGAGACATCCTTTTAGTCAAGGACTCAGAAGAAAAGGAAGAGCTACTAGTCCCATGGCTAGCCTTCTTCAAAAGTGCCTACGGGAGGAGGTCCATAGGAGAACATAGTTCACAGTTTGAGAACATCAGCAAAATGGAGATTTGATCTCCCTTTAAAAATAGGGTTTGTGAGAAATTCTCTAGACGTGACAAGTTATCCTAGGACTCTATGGGTATGTCTACACCTGCAGCAGGGGGTGTGATTCCCAGCTAGAGGAGACATACTTGCATTAGTTCTCATCAAGCTAACCACTAAAAATGGAGCGCAACTGCAGAAGCACGAGGTGAGGGAGAGGCTGGCATATGTGTCCAAGACCCTAGATACATGTCGGGTTGGCTCATCCATCTTGCCCCTCATGCCGCTGCAGCTGCACTCTGTTTTTAGTGTGTTAACTCAATGAGAGCAAGTGCTGGTGTGTCTCCTTGATCTGGGAACCAGAGCTCCAAGTGTATGTATATCCTAAGTGAGTGAAACCAGAAATAGCTCCATGCCAAGTAATACAGTGGTATCGCAATTATTATTATTAAAGTGATGAGACTGCTTGGCACAGTACAGGACCCAAATAAAGATAGACCCTGTTCCAAGGAGTTTAGACTCAATCCATAAAGGTGCTTAGTTTTAGACTCCATTGCCATTCACCAAATGAACAGTTTGCTGTTGCTGAACCCCACAGGTGCCTAAACTCACTTGGCACCTAAATTTCTAGCTTTTGGCATGCGCATTGCTGCCTCCCTCTAGGTGTCCAAATGCCTGTCCTCTGCTAGAGGAGTACCCATCTCATCTGTGAAGCTTAAGGATGGAGGTGTGCTTAAATGCCACCTATTGACCAGAGGAGGTGGTAGTAGTGGTCACCTTATAACTTGCATCCGACAAAGTGGGTATTCACCCACGAAAGCTCATGCTCCAAAACGTCTGTTAGTCTATAAGGTGCCACAGGACTCTTTGCTGCTTTTACAGATCCAGACTAACACGGCTACCCCTCTGATACTTGACACCTTATAACTGTTATCCCAGTGATTATAGCACTTGCCTGCAATGTGGGAGACCTGGATTTAATTTCTCTCTGACTGATAAGGAGCAAGGATTTGAAGAAGGGTCTTCAGCCTCTTGAGAGTGCTCTAACCACTGAGCTATGGGATAGTGTGATGGGAGGTGCTCCCTCAATCTCTCCTTTTAAGCGATTCTACTCTGGATAAATAAAGAAGCTCCCTTCTGGAGTACTATGTTCAGCTTGCTTTTAAACAATGTTGCATCTCTGCCAAATCTTAAATATGACAGGCAAATAGGCTTTTTCATCATTAAGCTGTGTGATGAATTATCCTTTTTTATCTTCAAAAAAACCATTCTGAATTGTTGACCTCTACCAGCAGAAAATCCCTTTGGATTTACTGGGGGGGAAACTGGCATGCTTTTGCATTCCCTGCTGTCTTGTGGTTTGACAACATTATTATCCAGTTCTACCCAGGAAATGCCATCAGTATCACCTTCCAAAATGAGAAATGAACTCAGTTCTACCACGCAGTTGATAAATCATATCACCATGTGAATCCACATGGAATATGTAACTTGTTCCATAAAATGCATGAGAAACTCTTTCCTAATTGCTCTTTAATTCTATGTGGTTATCCAAAGATTCCACAGAAGCAGTGAGAGCTGTTCAATTCTTTCCCTATTGTTCTTACTGCATTTCTAGTAGCCCTTACCCTGCAAGCTAGTAGATACACTATTCTTCTTTTCTCTTCTCAGGGGCTTTTATTTGCTTGAAAAATTTCCCATCATAGCTAATACCAGTTCAGCTCCACTGGTGGGAGCTATGGTGGGGTGTTTCAACACATTTGTGACCCCTTGTGTTTTTAACCATTCTGTCATGTAAACATTGTTCAGAACAGTGTTAGATGACATGGTGGTTAGAAGGCCAGATCCTGTGTACAATAGCACTACCACCAGCAGAGCTTAACAGGGTGTATCCCTAAAAGTGCAGTAGCCCTTCCTATAACACATCTATGCTCCATGGGAGGGCAGGGCATGGGAAAGCTGTGCTATGGTTGAACCAATGACTCTGATCTTCCCCTTTCCTTTCTCCAAACTCTGTTGTTCGGGGTTTTGGGGTATTGACCCCCTGTGTGGGTTTCCCTAATCTTGCCCCCTATAAGCTCCACAATGTAACTGTAGTGACTGCACTGCATTATGGGACTTCTACAGAGTAAGAAGGATTTTCTCTGAGACAGAGAAAATAAAATAAGATATTTTCCAGAACATTTCCCACCCCATTATCTATTACTATTATGGATAAAACTTTTAAAGAAATTCAGAGCTTTCACTTTCATGGAATTATGAAAACCCAATCTATATAAACAATAACATGCCAACCCTTCTAAAAAGAAAATAGAGACAACCGCCTTCAATGTAATATACTTGAATTCTGTTTTGAGTTGATTATACAGTTTTGTATAACAATTTAATAAGTTGCTGCTTTGTACAAGAAAGTTATCTCTGATTCTTCTTTGTGCAACTCAGGATTGTAACTATTTAGCATACAATTGCTTGTTGACATATATTTAAACTGCACTGTTATACAGCATGGATGGTATAATTTAAGATTCAATAAGATTTATGTGTAGCGCCCCTAATCATGCAGTACAGCCTAAAGTCAAAGTTTTTCTCACCCTCTTGTGGTAAACATGATTTATCCCTTTGTTTATTGTTTCCTTTCTATATTCTCTATCTGCTACTAGTCACAAGAGCAGGGCAGCAACTGCGTCTTTTAATGTACAGTGGAACCTCAGAGTTATAAACACCTTAGAAATGGAGGTTTGTAAACTGAACAAAATGTTATGTTTTTTTTTCAAAAGTTTTCAACTGAACATTGACTTAATACAGCTTTAAAACTTCACTATGCAAAAGAAAAATGCTGCTTTTCCTTTTTTTAAAAGTAATTTACATTTAACACAGTACTGTACTGTATTTTTTATTTTATTTTATATTATTTATTTATTATTTTGTCTCTGCCGCTGCCTGATTGCATACTTCTGGTTCCAAATGAGGTCTGTGGTTGACTGGTCAGTATGTAACTCTGGTGTTTGTAACTCTGAGGTTCTGCTGTAGTTTAGTGAGCTAGCTGACAGAGGGAGCTCTAGGGATGACTCAGGCTTCCCAGTCTGGAGACAGAAGATGGCCATTCTCTACTTTCCTGTAAAGGGGAAGATTAAATTGTTCCAGTTATCTACAATCTCAAGCCGGGTTTAACTAGACATTTTAAAAATGAATCTAGTCAAACTGGTTCACACCCCTAACGCAGATGCATTTAAACCATTTTAACCCTTGTTTATAGTGATTTTAGGTTGTCGGTAACTTACTGCTTAAACCAGCTTGAGTGAGTCTACATTAAGGGTTTGCATTAGTTTATTGGTATTTATAGACTTTTTTAATTGATTTAATTAAATCACTGCATTCTTTTAGTACAGAAAAAGTCTCAGTGAGTGATCATCCTTTGCTGATTTATGACTCAAAGCCAGTTGAAGTTAGGGGGGAGATTCCCATTGATTTCAGTTTATTTTAAATCATGCCCATACTTATCAACCTTCCAACAGTTGTGCAGGTTGTTCTGGTTTCAATATAGCATCACATAGAATCAAAGTAGGGTAGGACTGGAAGAAGTCTTGAAGTCTTCTAGCCCAGTCCCCTGCACTCAAGGCAGGACTAAGTATTATCTCTAGACCAGGGGGTCTCAAACTCAAATGACCATGAGGGCCACATGAGGACTAGTGCATTGACCCGAGGGCCGCATCACTGATACACACCCTTTGCTGCCTCTGGTCCCGCCCCCACTCCATCCCTTCCATTAGGCCCTGCCTCTTCCCACCCCTTCCCTGCCCCATTCCAACCCCTTCCCCGAAGTCCCCACCCCAACACTGCCCCAGGGGGTGCAGAAAGGGTGCAGGGTGTGGCAGGGGCTCAGGGCAGGGAGTTGAGGTGCAGGAGGTGTGCAGGGTGCGGCAGGGGGCTCAGGGCAGGGACTTGGAATGTGGGGTGCAAGAGGGTGAGGGGTGCGGCATGGGGTCAGGATGCAGGATGCAGCAGGTGGCTCAGGGCAGGGAGTGCAGGAGGGGTGTGGGATGCAGCAGGGGGTTCAGGACAGGGAGTTGGGTGCAGGAGGGGTTAAGGGTGCAAGCTCCAGCCTAGCATCGCTTACCTAGAGCAGCTCTGGGGTAGCAGCGGCGCGCACCGGGGCAGGGCAGGCTCCCTGCCTGCCTTCCCTGGACTCCGGCCCTGCGTCGCTCCATTCCAAGAAGCAGCTGGAACCGTGTCCCTGCAGCCCCTGGGGGCGGGGGGAAGGGCCGCGTGTTTGAGACCCCTGCTCTAGACCATCCCAGACAGGTGTTTGTCTAATCTGCTCTTAATCTCCAGTTATGGAGATTCCACAACCTCCCTAGGCATTTTATTCCGGTGCTTAACCACCCTGACAGTCAGGAAGTTTTTCCTAATGTCCAACCTAAACAGCCCTCACTGCTATTTAAGACCATTGCTTCTTGTCCTATCTTCAGAGATTAAAGATAACAATTTTTCTCCCTCCTCCTTGTAACAACCTTTTATGTGTTTGAAAACTGTTAGCATGTCCCCTCTCAGTCTTCTCTTCTCCAGACTAAACAAACTCAGTTTTTTCAATCTTCCCTCATAGGTCATGTTTGCTAGGCCTTTAATCATTTCTGTTGCTCTTCTCTGGACTTTCTCCCATTTGTCCACATGTTTCCTGAAATGTGGCACCCAGAACTGGACACCATACTCCAGTTGAGGCCTAATCAGCATACAATAGAACAGAAGAATTGCATCTCATGATCTTACTTACAACACTCTTGATGGTACATCCTAAAATGATGATTGCTTTTTTTCCCCCAACAGTGTTTCACTGTTGCCTCATATTTAGCTTGTGATCTATTATGATCCCCAGATCACCTTCTGCAGTATTTCTTCCTAGGCTGTCATTTTCTATTTTGTATATGTGCACCTTATTGTTCCTTCCTAAGTAAAGTACTTTGCACTTGTCCTTATTGAATGTCATCCTATTTACTTCAGACCATTTCTCCAGTTTATCCAGATCATTTTGAATTTTAATCCTATCCTCCAGAGCACTTGCAACCCCTCCCAGCCTGGTATCATCCTCAAACTTTATAAGTGTACAGAACTGATCCCTGTGGGATCCCACTTGATATGTCCTTCCAGCTTGGCGGTGAACCACTCTGAGGGAATGGTTTTCCAACCAGTTATGCACCTATGCTTAGAACAGTGATTTGGTCAGCTACTTGCAACCAAGTCCAACATTCTAAAAGTAATCCATAACTCATTGTGCTTATTTCCCTGGCAACAACTATGAAGCTCCATATGAACAAGCACAAAGAGTTTGGAGGCACAGAAGAGGCTGGACTAAATATAGGGTGAGGATATGCAAAAGCTGAGAACCCAGATCTGGGAATTTTGAACTTTGTGGTAAAGATCAAAATGCAGATTCTGATACTGTAAAAGTCAAAGGGCTAGATTCTGCCCTCACCCAGGAGGAATATATAAGCTACTGGGCAGATTCACCAATGGGAAATCCAAATAAAGCAATAAAGTCTAATTCCATGTCCCTGTCTTTAAGATCCATTTTATTTATACACCAAAGATGTCAAAAGCTCAAAGTAACACACAACACATAATAACAGAGACTTTCCCTGTGTTCTGCAGCTGAGAAGGGAAAGAATTCCCCCTAGCTAGTTCTTCCTGGATTCCTTCCTACAAGGGCCTCCCTGGCCCTGGGTTTGCTCTGTCTAAGAGGGATATCTGGCTTCCTGAAAGTCACATGCTTGCTTCCAGTTTTAGAAGGGCTCAAAGGCCAGAAGATGCACACTGGGATGCATGAGATGACCTCAAGACTAGTGCCCTCTTTCAGTATGTATCTGACCCAGCAAATCTAGGTTTGGCAGATGATTCGCTTAATTTTACATAACTGACGTTTCAATGGGAACACTCCCTATAAATATTTATTTTAGAAGAATACATCCAGTTTGGGCAAGAATACATCCCTGTCTGCCGTCTGGGTTAGGATGTACCCAGTGTGGAGACAAGTTATATCAAATCGTGAAATAAGATGCTATTAGTGTTTTGTTTAAAATCCATTTTTAATTAAGCTGACATCACCACATTGATAGATTCATATATTATTAAGGCCAGAAGGGACCACTGTGATAATCTTATCTAACCTCCTGCATAACACATGCCATAGGATTTCTCTGTATTGATTCCTACTTTGAGTCTAATAGCTGAAGTAGAGCACATCTTCTTCTAGAAAAACATCCTATCTTGATTTTAAAAATATCCAGTATTGGAGATTCTTTCCAAAGGCAAGATCTTTCAGTTATCAAATTTCTGTTCTCTGTGTAGGTAATTATAGGTTGTGATCAAATCACCCCTTAACCTTCTCGTTGATAAGCTAAATAGAGTGAAGCCCTTGAATCTTTCACTATAAGGTATGTTTTCCAATCCTTTAATCATTCTCATGGCTCTTCTCTGAACCCTTTACAATTTATCAACATCCTTCTTTTTGTGTGGCGACCATGACTTCCATTTGGCCATATTAACTGTAATGTGACTTCACATCCCCATAATACATCCTCATAGGAGATACCAAGTTTAGTGTGGTCAACACTGCCTTACAATCCATGTCACACAGTGATCACCATTTTAAAAACTGCGAGATATCACACGTTTTTTTTCCTGTATTTAGAATAAGATTATACTTGGTTAGCTTTAAAATGCACTTTTAATAGTTCTAATAGTTTTCAACAAGCAAATGAAAAGAGATTTTAATGAAAACTGCTCAGAAGAGGGCTACAAACATTACTGTCTCAATGCCAGTGTTGGTATATTGTTCCTTTTGGTATTTTGAAACATTCCTGCTGGAATTCTGGAAAGTTCAATGGGCAGATTGTATTTTTATTAGCAAAACTATGTTTACCATTGCAGTTTAGATTCCATTCTGTTATTTGTGTGCCACTATTGAATCTGCATCTCCTCTGCAAAACAGGAGCTCTGGGTTTTGAAAAGGCTTATACAATATACCAAGCTCTGTTGAAGGTATTTGCAAGACGACTTCAGGCAGACAAGCATCCGTCCCTTGCTTGTTCCTATATGGTGACAGCAGTTTTAAGACAACAGCAAACATCCTATAGCCTCACCTTTCTAACCTTTGTTCAGTTCATCTTCTAATTTAATTGTTAATCAGGAAACCTACTGCACTGTGTTTGCTTGTGCCAGACTTGCATATGCTCTACATTTAAAAAAAAAATTGTTTTGGATGCATTTCTCCAACATTCCACAAATGAGTGCTCCTAATACTGGTATCTCTGTATTCAGAATTGTGATTTAGTTACTTGTGTGAATATGACTCAGTTAGTAGCATTCTCCCAGTCTGAACAGGCTGCTGTAGGTTCAAGCTCTCCAGTAGGACTTGAGCTGTGTATTACAGCAAAGGGTTGTACTCTGTTTGATACTAAGCTGTCACTACAACTGTGAGAAATGTTCTAATTGAAATGTAGTCCTACTCAAACAAAGCCTGAGGTTCAAGGTTCACTGCATTTGCAAACCTCGGGCCATGCTCTCAAAACTTCACAAACATGGGCTGAGGTTGCTTAAACCACTTGGAAACTTGTGAAAATGCTTCATTGCTCCCTTTGCCAGAACTGCCCACTTTACCCCTCAAGAGGTTGTTTCTAGACTTCTCTGCATGGCTCTGCTTTAAATCAAGATCCCTTTGCTGTCTGAATCTCCAGGTGAAAATGAAAGTCTGTGGTGACTGTCACTAGAAGGTCGCACACTTTGTTGTTCCGCAGACCGAGCTCATTGCACATACCAGGAGTTCCTTGTATCCCTGCATTTTCCCTCCCCACAAAAGCTCCCTGTGCGCCACCCTCTCATCCCCCTCTATTTTAGGGACTCTATGCAACCCTATCCCTTCCCTCATTTTCCCTCTATGTCAGGGCCATTGTGGGGGCCCCATTCTCCCTTTCTCCCATGCCAGAGATTCTATACCCCAATTCCCCTCCCTCCACACCATGGTCTCCTATTGGGCCCCCCATGCCAAAAACTCTGTGTGTCCCCCATTCACCTCCCCCCACCCCCTTATTCTTATTTCTTCTCTTTCTGTCTGGGAGAACTCGCTCTAGAAACAAGACTAGATAAGGAGGTTGGCAGGTTGGTTTTATTTCTTTTACTTTTTTTAAGATTATAGTGAACTGATAGCACTCACCAGAGAAATGTATTTGGGCAAGTTTTCTCTCAAAGGACACAACTCCTGCAAGGTGCTGAACACCCTCTACTCCCATAACTGGTAGTTGTTATCCAGCACCTGCAGGAACCCATTGATGGAGCTCAGAACAAAATATGGGTAGGCAGCAGCTCTACCACCAACAAGCTGTGAAAACTCTATCTGTCACTCCCTGAATTTAACTAGATATCGCTACGATTTTTGTAATTATTTTAAGATTAATTCAATTCTAAGTAAAATGTGAAACTATAAAATTTGGTGACAGATGAGCTAAATCAGCAGTAGAGCTGTCTGAAAAAAACAAACTCATCTTCACAATTTTGAAATTCCAAAGTTGTTTTTGTTTCAAAGTGTTTAAACAGGACCATTGTTCATTCCGTCAAAAATTTACAGCATAACAAAATTTTAAAATTATGTCTCCAAACCATTTTCAATATATTATTCAAAAGGTTATCAATTATTTTCAATATAATTTTTTTCTGGGGGCAGAAATCAAATTAAAGGACCACAGTTTTCACAAAAATGAAAATTGAAAAAAGGCCATTTTTCAAGAAAACATTTTTGTTCAACAATTTTCAACCAGTTCTAATAAGGAAGACTAATAAGGAAAGACAGACAAAGCCATGAAATGTTGAGACCCACTTATTTCTGACTTCCACTGCTACAGTAACTGAAAGTACAGAATGATAAAAGCTCCATTTTTGTCATTTTGGAAAGAAGTGCTGTTGTCTCCATTGTTAGTAACATAATAAAAGTAACACTTCTGTATAAATAGAAAAGATGTAGATCTTTGGAAACAATATGGTACCAAAGGGATTCACAAAGAAGCAATGGTATCATAGTGCTTTTGTTATATTTCCTATGTTTATACAGGGCAAACGGGCTGAGACTTATAGATTGATATCATTTTCAGAAGTGCTGAACACTTGCAGCTCCCATTGGTTTTGATAAGAGCCATAGGTGCTCAGCACCTCTGGCAATTAGGCTATGAGAATTTCACAACAGGTTTTAATTGATGTAAAATAGGTGGTGTATTCTAAATAGATATGAATTAACTTGAAAATATGTATGGAGATTTACTAGCTGCTATCTGTCATACAGTATGAATCTATTCTGTAGTTGGTAAACCTCAATTTATTTGTTTTAAGAGAGAGCTTTATAACCACATATTTGCATGTTTTGTTCCCATCAGGTTGTTCATGCAAAGCTTGCGTTTGGCAGGCCTTAAGTGCATGGGTGGTCAAGGGTATTGAATTCTTCCATTCCTTGTGATAAAAAAACACAGTCATCAATTTCCCTCTAGGAACGATTGGCATAGAACTATTTTTTACTAACCCAGTGTATTTTACTGCCAGGATATAAGAAAAATGCATTTTTTTCTCCTTTGTGGCAATTTTATTCTCTGACTCCACTAAATTCACATACCAATCCAATCCAAAACTCTTTTCCTAGCTTAGACTTTTATATTTGGCCTATCCCTGTTATTGTTTTCATTGTCTTTCATAGATAGTTTTTCCAGAAATGTACTTTGCCAGCCTGCACACTCTATCTGCGTTCAAAAAGCAGCCACTCTTCAAAACATTTTAATGGCTTTCTGGAGTTCTTTGTACAATTAATGACCAAGCACATGTTTAAGTGCTTGTAACATATTGATAAGTGAATTGTGTGAACATGAGATTCAGTCAAAAATGTCTGCAGAAAATGTTTTACACATCTAATAATATTTCTTGTTGCTACAATATGAAATAAATCACTTACTTCTCAAGGGACTAGTATTGGTATTCTCTGATTTCTCCTTTGTGCTGTGGAAAGCTTAAAAACTACTGTTTTGCATTACAGAGCATTTGTCACATAAAATTTGGGATATGGGGACAATTCAAAAGCAAATTATTCTTGTAGGGCATGATTCTGGAAAGGACAGAGGGTGCCCAACACCTCACTGAAGCACAGCACTTTCCAGGATCAGACTCTACATTATTACTCTCAGGACATGGGGTACATCAGTCTGCAAAGTAGTTAGCAGGCTGGCAAGTGAAGTTGAGTGCGATCTTTGTGGGAGTAGCATGGGAACAGAGAAGTTGATGAGCTCTCCTGGCTGCAAAAACCAAAAATAACATTTACAAAAACAAAGCAAAACAATCTTGAAAGAGGACCAGTTTTAGAATCTCATTAAACAAAGAGGTCTGTAAAGCACTGCATTACCGTATAAAATCCAGCCCTTTATTAACAGGATTTGTGCATGTATCTCCAGCACATGGCTTTAGAAAAAAAATAAACACAAAATACTGGAAGGTTCTTAGTCAAGCAATCTGAACATGATCCTACGTACATTGAAGTAAATGGCAAAGTTCCCATTGATTTTAATGGTGTAGGATCAGGGCCTATGTCAGCAGCCACTAATAATACAAAGAAAAACCCTTCCTTTTTCATTAACTTGGAAATGCACCACTAATATATAGAAATGACTAAATGCAAATGAATGGTGCCTACCAGAGACCCACATTCGTGTAAAAAGAAAACAGAGGGACAGCTATCTGTAGCTTTTAAGTATACCACCAAAAGACTTTTTAAAAATGAAGATTTTGCAGTAGGGCATGTTTCAACCTTCCCCTACTCAAAATACGTTATGTCAATTAAAGGTAAAAATGCAGTGGGTTTTCTGTGATGTAAGAAACTGTGGCAGCTTTAATAAAAAAGGAATATATTGCAACTATTATTGCAAATTATGAAACTATTAGAAAATATTAAGCATAATATATTGTGATGTAGATGTTCTTATTGAAGGAATTTTTTTTTATTGGAATGCAAGCGACAGAAAAAAAACCATATGCTTGTGCAGGTTGACTTACCTTAATGAAGTCCTATTGTAAGAAAAAGTGTGTGTATATATAAGGGCCTCCCACTTACTAGATAAAGGATAAAATATCCAAAACTTTGACTCAGTAATTCCATATTATACTTCTCACTACATAAGCTTTGTGTTTCTACTGTGTGACATTTTTATATCTAATGTCTGGAATAATCCATCACACAACAAGCTTTGCTTTATGTGGTGGCATGCTGCAGCACATATGTAAATATGATACTTTAAATTCCAGCAATATTTTTAATCTAGAGATCTCAAAACACTTTACAGACATTAGCTTTATTTGCCCCACAATACTCTTATGAGGTAGGTAAGTAATGTTATCCCCATTTTAAAGATGGGGAAACTGAGATTAAGTGACTTGCAGAGCTAGGAGTATTAACCAGGTCTCCTAATTCACACTCTAAACATTAGATGACGATTCCACTGAATTAATATCTAGTAGTGCTCCTGCAGATTAGAACTGTGATTAGTATAAGAAAAGTAATCGCTTTCTGGGTATTTCTTTAATATCCCAACTGGCCAATCCAAATGTTAGTATTGATAGGGTAAACTTTTATGGCTGACTTCAATAGGTCCAGGATTTCACCCAGGGATTTTATAATATAATGGTAACCTTTAAAACACCTTAACTACAGGAATGGTGCCACAAAACTAATTCTCTCTTTTGTGTGTGTATGTAACATGTACAAATTGGTTGTGGCATTATTAACTGAAGGAAACGTGCACAGCACACCGCAAGTAGACATGATTGAAACTTTTTGTATGAAAATCCTTTGTGTCAAAAAATAGAATTTGATTGCATTGAAATTGTTGGCAGACAAAAATCATTTTAGACTTTTTTTGTTTTTCAAAGATATTTAAAAGTAATTTAAATCAAAATTGAATATTTTTGAAATTTTTAATTTTTCAGTTTACTTCTGTGAAGTTATGCCTGACACACTAAAGTGAGAACAAAATCAGACCCTAAGTCACTTTTTCTGGTGCTAGTCACAATTTTCTGGTGCTAGTCACAAGTATCTCTAATCATCACTGTTGTGGCTCTTTGGAAAATCTGTCACCAGTGGTGCTGACTTTCTAATCTGCTGGGGGGGTGCTCAACCCCCCAGCTCTGCCCCAGACCCTGCCCCTACTCCACCCCTTCCCCCAAGACCCCACTCCACCCTGGCCCCACTCCGCCACCTCCCACCCTGTTCCACCCTCTCCCCTGAGCGCACCCTACCCTCACTCCTCCCCCTCGCCCCCAGCACCTCCTGCATGACACGGAACAGCTGATTGCAGCAGGCGGGAGGTGCCTGGGGGGGAAGGGAAGAGCTCATTGCCGGTGTGTGCTCAGCACCCACCATTTTTTCTCCGTGGATGCTCTGCTGCTGCAGCATATTAATCCTCTTCCTCTGTGTTTCATTTTGGTGCTCAGATGTTAGTACTACTACATCTCTCAACTCCATGACATTTTATACAGTGATCTAGAAGCCTGTGCTGAAAGCAAAGCAAAGATGTAGCCTGCGTTGTCATAAATGGTCACAGCGTTTGCTAGTTTACACTCATATCAACCAAGAGTAGCAGCCTCCTCCGGGAGCTGCTCTTAGTCCTTCTATGCCTGGTCCAACAAACGAGCCAGAGAAGTCACACTGAGTACAGGAGATTTCAAATGCAGAAGTGTGTGCCAAAATATACAGGCCATGTTTTGAAAATTTAGCCCCAAGTGTCTTTAAAAAAGAATCTTCAAAACCAAGTCCAGCAGCCTATTACTGCTGTCTTGCCAAAGAACAGCTCCTTGAGACTGCCTGCACAGCTTCCAGAAGATGAGCCCACACAGGTTCAGGGCCTTGAATAGGGCTCTCCTGCTGGGTGTCAATATGCTGCTCCTGTGCTCTGTGTGTGACTTCACTTTTTTTAAATGTTAAACTGAAAAACTGGAGTTCCCTCTGGAGCATAATGAAATGGCAGTTTTTACATAGGTCCAAAAGGCCAGATTCTGATTTCCTTTGCACCAGTGCAGCTGAGATCTGAATCTGTACCTAAGAAACAAACAGAGAAATTCAAAACTAAGGCTATCAATTGCTTGTGGTCTGGCTCTAAGAAAGAGCAGCAACATTAACACTGACTGTTGTGTGTGAACTCAGGATACGTCTACACTACGGGGACTATGCCAGCATAACCCCATAGTCTAAAGGCACAGCCTATGCTGGCAAAAGGCTTTTTTCCATCATGGTGGTAACTAGGTTGACATAAGCATTCTTCCATCAACTTGGCTGCATCGACACTGGGGGTTAGATCCGCAGAGCTACATCAGTCAGGAGTATGGATTTTTCATACCCCTGACCAACGTAGCTATGTCAGCCTGGATTTGAAACATAGCCAGGTCTCAGAGATCATGCATATGACATCCAGTGTAGTTGTGTGCCCACGTAGCTACTACTAATACTGCCTCTTTCTACTGCCCGAGGCACTGGAACCTGCTGCAGAGACTAAGGGATTGTCTACAGATACTTTTAGTTTGCCACAAGCAGGGCTGTGAATCTATCCTGAACTTGCCTGCTGCATTCTAACTATCCATATGCACCTTGCCAATGCACATGAACAGTTCAGTTAGTGCACTTTGATCTAGGCCTGCCTCAGAGAGGACTGAAACAAGTGCAGTAATGAAGTGTTAATGGGTATCAGCAGGGTGCATGTGGACAGTTAGAGCATGGCAGTCTACTACAGACTGAAGTCAGATCTCAGCTTGCTGCAAACTAAATGTTCGTCTGGACAAGCCCCAAGAGAACCCCTCTTTTTGGTTTTCATCTCTGCTTCTTTTAAAATAGGTAACAGTGACATGATGAGATTTTTCTTTGTTTTTTTGTTTTTTTTTTGTGAAGGTGGGGAAAGGCAGGAGGGTGGGGATAGCACTCGAAGGAAAGATTCTAGTAAGCTGGCCAGCATGCATCAAAGCTGAATCTCATAGATCACATGACTGAGATCCATTCTAAATCCAGACACTGGTAAACTGGTATGCTTTTATGTAGAATGGAAATCTTCTTTTTCACAGATTCCAAACCCAGAAGGGACCATTGTGACAGGGTGACCAGATGTCCTGTTTTTAAAGGAACAGTCCCGTATTTAATCCCTCCTGCAGATGTCCTGACTTTTCCTGGCTGAACTCCTTAGGAGAGACTTTTTCTTAAAAAAAAAGGCAAATTGTCCCATATTTTCTGTCTCCCCCACATCAATACTAGTGAGTACTGCTGCTGGCCATATCCCTGCTTGCCAGCCGCCCGCCCACCAGTGGTGAGTGCGTGGGTCCAGTGGACAACGATGAAGGTGGATGTGTAAGACTGGTGGCGGGGCAAAGCTTCCCCCCACCCCCTGCTGCTCCTCCATATCCCCCTAGGTGAGGTGTGTCCCACTTCCAACACTGTGTGGAGAACCGTCCCCTGGTCGGAGCACTCAGCTCACCAATAGCCTGGCCAGCAGTCTCCTCCTTTCTCCCACTGCCCCCCTCACTGGGCTGGCACCCCGGGAAAGCCCAAGACACTCCAGCCTCAGGCACTGGGCAGGAGGAGCCAAGCCCTGCATGTGCCAAAAGCCCCTCACAGCGCTGGCGTGGGGCAGCCTCTCTGCCTCTCAGCTAAGCTCTGGAGTGGAGGGGAGGGAGCAATTTCCAGCCTGTTTGTGCCCCAACCTTGCAGGCTCCGAAGCAGGGGTTTAGCACCCTCTTCACCAGCCCCCTTTCCCCCCTCCCCAGGTCCTTCCCCGAGGGAGCGCGGGGCTGCTCCATCCCCTGTGCACCACTCTAAAGTTTTACATTGTTTTGTTTTTGAGATATGTAACAAAAAAATCTCCATTTGTAAGTTGCACTTTCAAGATAAAGATATTGCACTGCAGTACTTGAATGAGGTGAATTGAAAAATACTATTTCTTTTGTTTTTTACAGTACAAATATTTGTAATCAAAGTAAGTAAAGTGAGCACTGTACGCTTTCTGTTCTGTGTTGTAATTGAAATCAATATATTTGAAAATGTAGAAAACATCCACAAATATTTAAATTAATGGTATTCTATTATGTTTAACAGCATGATTAATCAGACGAATAATCACAATTAATTTTTTTAATTGCTTGACAGCCCTAATATTTACACTCTGCAATCAAGTAACTCCTTAACTTTCTCTTTGCTAAGCTAAATAGCTTGAGCTTACATAAGAACGGCCATACTGGGTCAGACCAAAGGTCCATCTAGCTTGTGTCCAGTTTACCAAGCAATCCAGATTACTCTGCATAAGCGACATGTTGTCTTCATTATTTACCGTACCCCAATGTTTGTGCCATCTGCAAATGTTATCAGTGATTATTTTATATTTAATGTTTTCTTCTAATTCCTCCCTCTATGAGCTGTGATTGCTGCTTGCATAGACATACCTGAGCTAGCTCAAATACCAGTAGCAGTGAAACCACTGCAGTGCAGACTAGCTGCCCAAGTAATTACTCCAGGGTGCCAGACGAGCTGGTACAGCCTGCACTCAGGCATGTTCTGCTGCAACTTCATTACTACCAGTACCTGAGCTATCGTTAATCTGTTTGTGCGCACTTCAACTGCACCCTGTGATTGCAATGTTGACATACCCTAACTTAAGTGCCATATTTGCGCACTTCTTATTACATAGCAGTCATTTTTTTTGGTTGGCATTCTTAAATATTCTCTTTGCCACAGATGATGGATATCTTTGTTGTTCAGCAAATTTACTGTTGGATTTCCTCACCTTATTATTTGTTTGTTTGTGTCACAGTCAAGATTTGGAACCCTTTGTGTGGGGTGATGTGCAAATAGAAAATAGATACCAGACCCTACCCATTAGAGTTTACTGTATCAGCTCCAATAGTGAGACCATAATACCTTTATATTGAAGACATAATATATTTTGTTTAGTGAAATTTTGGATAATCAAGAAGTTTTTGATTATAGGAAACACACTAAGTGGTTCTTAGGATGTATGTTACACACAAAAAGAGATGAAAGAAGGCTGAAACCACAAGGGACTTCTGTCAACCACATACAAGTATTCCCAAGATTTAAAGGTTTTAAGGGAAAATCACATTTGTAGACATTACATGATGTTGAAACAAATGGGAAACATGAGATTTTAATTATCTTTTCCTACAGCCCTACAGATATGAGTGCCCTTTGGTTCCCGAGTAACTCAGTTTTGCCAGTGTTTCAAGTTTTATTGATGTGTTTGTTATTGTAAAAGATTTTATAAGATAAACATTAGCTAAACAAATGACTTTTAAGCTTGGGGAAAAGCTTTGTCTATGTGTAAATGAACCTTAATAGAACTTCTACTGATTGATGAAACACATTAGGACACTAGGGGCTGGTCCAGTTTTAAGTGTAATGTGGCAAATCTGAGCTTTGGTGTTAACCTTCCAAATTGTCAGAAGGGTTTGGGGGGGTGGGAGAGAGAATTACGTACATATGGCTGACCTGCAGAATACACAAATTCTGTTTCTATTGAAAACTATATAAACATTTTCTAGTGTTACACTAAAATCCACCATCCACCCCTGCCTCTTCCACTAACAGAAATCGCTATGAGACCTTCTTGCTTGTAAACACCAGTGTGTACTTTATGTACAGTGTCTCAGACCCTCCACATCAGTGTATCCCCTCCTTTGTACTGTTTTCCACTTTTCTAGCCCCTTCTCCCATGGGAGAGGCAGGAGAAGTGGGGGTGGGGGATTTTAAGGTGTCTCTATTTTGAGGCTCCCCTTTTCAGGCTCTCTAGCCTTCTGTCTCTTTCTCTCTCCCCGCTTTCTCCTCAAGCACTTCCTTCCTGTGCTCTTTTTAAATCACTTGTCTGTTTATGGGCTAATTAGCTCATTAATCAGTCTGACCTAGTAATCAGACACACCCCTGACCAATTAGGCCTTTTCTGAGGAACCTTATTGGTGCTAATAGTGACCAGAGAGTGCTGGCTCGAGCTCCATCTCTCAGCACAGGCAAACTATATAATGTTGAATATACATGGATGGTCAAGTCAAGTGTGTTAGTCTAAGTGGCTTAACCATTCAGTAGCTGAGGGAAGAGCATTTTGCAAGTCCATGAGTGAACTAGGCAGCCCTTGCTGATGGGTGCAGCCTGGAAATATGTAGCCTACATCATCTAACTAGCCACAATGGAAAAGTGAAGAGTCATGAAGGCCCTGCTTATAGTCATTAGCAGCACATCTGATTGCTCCACATCTGAAGCCAATTGAGTTTTACCCGCCCCCAGAGGTGGCATGGAAGGTCAAAACCAGAGGCTGGACTGCTGGATATGTCACAAATTGGCATTGGCTATGTTTTGAAGCTTGATCTTCCCCCTAGTATGCCATCTGGAGGTGATATCAGACAGTTTCCATAGGGAATCTCAAATGGGGCACCTTGAGATGATATATGAGCTCTGTGGGTTACATACATCTTTAAAAAGGGGTAGATGTGGAATGTCTTGCAGCTAAAGAAGCAGATTCTGCAAAGCAATGTTTGACAGGACCAGTAGCCAGGCCAGCTTGGTTGGTATCACGGTACCTGTTGTTATACACATGATTTCATTTAGCTAAGCGTCTACTAGTACTGTGTGAAAATAGCTGAGCCACACCAGGGAGCAATACTCTGCTACAGAATAGCACAAGGGAAGCCCAGAGTTTCTTAAGCTGCAAGACATTCCACATCTACCCCTTTTTAAAGATGTATGTAACCCTCTCTTTCACGTCAACATTCAGAACTTCTTGTAGATGACTGAAATCCCAGGCCTGCACTGCCAGACAGATGCCATCTGCATAGATAAAATGCCTGGAAGTGCTATTGGGAAGGTCATTTGTAAAGAGGTTAAAAAGTGTTGGTGCTAGAACTGAGTCCTAAGGTAGACCATTGCTTTAGGAGTTCCAGGAGCTGTTCATTTGTACAAGTGAAACTTGGAATCAACAGCCTCTCAGCAACAGTTCACAGAGCACTTCAGTAGGACCAATGACAGTTTGTGCAGTATGTCAGATCATGTCATGTACAGCAGTAAGATCTAAGAATACTGAACCTGTCTTCTTCCTGCTCTGGAAGCCATTCTCCATGTAGGTGGTGAGTGCCAGTATTTGATCACAGGTTCTGTGGTTTGGTCTGAAACCTGCTTGATCGACATTCAAGATATCACCAATGAGAGAGGCAGTTCTTTGAAAGACAAGCTTTTTAAGTAGTTTGTACACACATCTTAGCAAAGAGATGCTGTTGCAAGTAGATGTTCTTTAATAAGTTTTGGCAAGGCTATTACCTTTACTCTGTGCCCAACTTTAAGTATTTTATTCTCCTGAATTACTCTAGAGAGAAAGATGTAGCCATTGTCTGCTAGTTTTTCCCAGATTCTTCAGCAATTCAGGAAAGAAGTTATCAAGTCCACCGGTAAAGACCTGTCTGCAACATTTTGATCACCGTTTCTATTTCATCTGCAGTGACAGGCTGGAAATCTTCAATTTCAGGCATGCACTGTTCATATTGCTTCCATTTCTTCTTCGCCTCTCCTCCAGATGTTTTGTCCTTATCTGCCTTTGCGACAATTTTCAGGTGGGTAACAATGCTGTTTGGAGAGACTGCATAATGGTGCTGTGCAAGAGACTTCTAAGCAGCACCACATTTTCTTATTAGTACACAGGCTTTGTGGCTGGATCTTGACAGGTTTAGTTCCATGGTAGCCTGATCCCATTTTGCTCTTCTAGAAGTGGTCAAGCTGTCTAAAATATCTGAGGCTGTCCAGATCACCAGTTTCTTCATGAAGCTTGAGGAGTTCTGTGCATTCCTCATCTAGGCAAAGAATGTAAATCTCATAACAACCTCTTGGAATTGAGTTGGTGTCTGTTCTGTAAAAGACTTCTGTGAACCACATATAAGCTTCTTCAATAGAGGTGTTGTGTGAGATACATGTGATGATGTGATTGGTGAATTGTGTAAAGTTGGGCCAGTTTGCATTCCAATAGTCCCAGTGAGGGTTTTGATTGGTGCTCACAGTAGGTATGGTTCAGATGATCTTAAGGATCAGACGACGTTGACTATGTGGGAAGTTTTTCCAATACACTGCTTATAGCTTGAAGTTGATGATCTCCTATGCTGTTGGTCCACGTGAGGTAAGGAGAGTAGTCTTGCTTCCATCTGGCAAAACAATCATTGTTTTGGATCATGAATGAGGTGAAAATCATGGAGTAAGACCCAGTCCAAGAGGTCAACTCCAACATAGATGGCAGGGAGTGGGAACTTAAGAAGAATTGTTTAGGTAGGCCAGGGATGGGTAGGGGTGTTGTACACATTTGCCGGTCTGAAATGACCAATTCTTACAATGTCACAGTGGTCTGAATTAAATGGGAGTGGTTCCATGTCAGTAAGATCTGCTCTCACCTAAGTAGCACTTCCATATTTGCTACGCAGAGAGAATTCATAAGATTACCTTTGATGTTAAAGCAGCTATAAAGGGATTCAACATATGTCTCCTGAAGGCAGATTACATTATATCTGGAGACTAGAAGAACTGGAGAATGGAATATTTAGCTGCTGAGAGACCTTCAATGTTTAGCTGAAGGATTTTCAGGGATGGGCTAAGGTCGAAGGTTTCTCGATCATGATTAAAATAGCTGAGATCATTTGAGAGTTCATGTTGACCAGGGTCTGAAAGATTTGGCCTGCTAATTGCAGCTTTGGTTTCCCCCGCCAGAGCAGGTATTTATGAGGTATACAACAGAAAAGTAGCTGCATTATATCCCTGGGGAAAACTGACATAAAATTAACTAATTCAATTTTTTAAAATATTTTACTTAGTTATAAACTAGCCCAACAGCACCTCTTCTGGGCCATTGTTAGTTCATGTGTTTTTCCATTATCTGCCACTGTTTTATTGTTTCTTGGTTTTAATTGTCTATTTAAAATTAAATTTTCAGTCTATTTTCAGTTTTTAGATTTTTTTTAAGCTCTTTTTAAACCTCATAGAACTGTCTTCCTACACACAACTCCTCGTCCCTTCTGACTGCCCAGGAACCCAAAGCTACATGCCATGTACAAAAATTTACACTTCATCCATCTCGCCAAACAACCAATGTGGGGGGGGGGGGGAGGAAATCAAACAAAAGCACTCATCTCAATGAAAACCTGTCTAAAGGCAGCGTGGTTGCCTGGAGGCAAGAATCTATGGGACTTCAGCTACCCCTCACAGTCACCAGCTGCTCTTCCTATTCCATTGCTCGGTCATCAGGGTCAAAAATGGAAAGAAGAGAAATCTGTAGCCATACATTGCATAGCTACATGGATGGAGGAGTCTCCTTTTCTCTTGGCTCTCTGGACAATCAGTTCCCTTACCAAAGGCTACTTGTGTTAATTCATATCTAGAACTGTAATAATTCTCCTTCATGAGAAAAGGAGAATGAAAATGGATGGGCAAAAGTTCCTGTGAGTAAGCATTTCCATGCTGGGTGGAACTCCTGAATATAAATATTAGAACTTAATTTGCACATAGATACAATTCTGTTATATATGATTAATTATTATATCTATGCAATGTATTTTATATGCATGCAACTGAGGTGAGTATTTCACAGCCACTGGAGTGGGAATCCTTTTCTTTTCAGAAGAGGGAATAATCTTTTTGGTTGTATAGCCCATAGACTCATGAAGCTTCTGTGGGACAGCTTCCAGAGAGGCTAATTTCTGGTGGATCGGACATTAAATTAATCTAATTTCTATTTGGCAAATAAATGTTATGCCTCTGCTGTTTCTAATTATACTTACCCACATTTTACAGAACTTTCAAACCCTGTGATGAAAGGAGCTGCAGTTGTGCAAAGTATTATTATTGTTCCAAATCTACATTTTGTACTTAGATCTGAATCCAGCAAAGCACTTAAGCAACTTTATAGTTTATAGCTGGATTGGGGCCTTAACCGAGTGAGTTTTGCCTGAGTAAGGACTACAGAATTTGCTTAATTTGAAACCCATTTGAGTGTCCATAGATACTATAGAGCTAAAAGGGATTGTTATGATTATCTAGTCTGATCTCCTGGATAACACAGGCCATGGAATTTAAACCAGTGGTTATTCAGTTAGCCCAATAACTTCTGGTTGAATTAGAGCATATCTATTAAAAATATATATCAAATCTTGATTTAAAGATTCCAAGTGTTGGAGAATTTACCACATTCCTTGGTAAGTTATTGTAATAGTTAACTACTCTCACTGTTAAAAATGTGAATTGTCCACTGTCGGAAGACAGGATACTGAGCTAGATGGACTTTTGGTCTGACCCGGTGTGGCCATTTGTATGTCCTTATTAGCAAACTGAATTTTGCTGATTTAAACTGTCAGCTACAGGATCTTGTTATGACCTTGTCTACTGGATTACAGAGCACTGTAGTATCCGATCTTCATCCTGCCTAGATAATCACAGACTGTGATCAAGTTGCCTCTTAGCCTTCTCTTCAAAAAGCTGAATAGACTAATCTTCTTTTGAGGGCTTAGGATTTTTTGTGTGTTTTGAACATTTGAAATATTTTTGAGTTCAAGGAGTTTGGAATAAGTGAAACTTGGAAAAATTCCAGCCACCTGCCTCAATGGGTGAGGGAACTTGATGGGGTCAGTGGTGATGGGGGACAGTTCCAGCAGAGCGGGAGAGGGCACACGCTGAGAGACACCAAGTAGCTCTTCCCCATCCTCCATGAGGAGTCTCTAGCACCCGTTGGCCAGTTGAGGGGCCAGCATTTCCCAGTTCCCAGGATTTAACTTGGAGTGAAAGCCACCAAAGATACCTGACGGAGCTTATGATGGAGCAGGAGGAGGAGGAGGACATAGACATCGCGGTCTCGAACTGGCTGATGCTTCTCATGACACTCAGTACAATTGCTGATGCCCCCTACCTAGATCAGTGCTTCTAGAGCAAGGCCACAAGCACAGACTGATGGGATCACATTGTCATGCAAGTCTGGGATGACCAGCCATGGGTCCAGAACTTTTGTATGAAGAAAGCTACATTTCTGGAGTGTTGTGAGCAGCTGGTTCTGACCCTGCATTGTAAAGACACATGCATGAGGGAGGCCATCCCAGTCCAGAAGCAGGTTGCTATAACCATCTGGAAGCTGGCTACTCCAGACTGCTGCAGGTCTACAGCCAATCTTGTTTGGTGTTGGAAAGTTGACTGTGGGTAAAATGATGGCAGTAGTTTCTGAGGCAATCGAGCATGTGGTTTAACTCAAGGTGGCAGGCATAAAAGATATTCCTGAAGTAACTGCTGGCTTTGAGAGAATGGAGTTTCCAACCTGCACCAGGGTCATTGATGAGACTCATGTGTCCAGAGTTTGCCCTCTTCAAGGAGTATGAATACATAAACTGCAGAAGGTACTTCTCCAGTGTTCTGCAGGTCCTTGCGGACCACAGAGGTCAATTCTGAATGTCAACATGGGTTACACTGGAAAATTCATGATGCCAGGATTATTCACTGATCTGTAGCCTATATTCATGGACTGGCTGGGATACTATTCCCACCAAATGATATGGTCATAAACAGAATTACTGTCCCCACCATCATTCTGGAGCACACTGCAATACCCACTTATGCCTTGGCTTGTTAAAGCATACCTTGATTTCGAAGGCCTTGGCAAAAGATGGTTTAATTATTCTCTCAGTAGATGCAGTGGTGGCAGATTTGTATAATTTTTGGTGGTGCCCAGAACAGGTCCAAGTCCCGCTCCCCCACACACCTGCCTTGTATATAAGCTGATATATATTTTTAAAAATAAGGTAAAAATGGACTGGAAACAGTAAGCATTTAACAGTTTCCCTATACTGCACAATATCACTATTATAAGAAAAAAAAATTAACTAAGAATATTGACTTTATTAATACTCTTTTGAATATGGAAACAACTAAACACTCTTGGATCAATAACCCTCAAAAGCAAAAAGCTCTGCCTAATTCGCTATTGTACTCCAACCATGTAAATCTTGATAGCCAAGACTGATGAAAACTCCTTTTCTTGTCTTTTAGATTTGCCACATCTTTCTTTTGTATAACTTCAGTTTGCAAGCTGGGTGTTGAACTACTCTGAATTACCCTTTTGTTCTTTTTCTCTGGGTAACTTTATTAAGAATTTGCATTATTGATTATTATTATTATTATACAAAATTAACGGTGTGGGTTCAAGGGGTTTGGAATGCTGGAGGGGGCTCAGGGCTGGGGCAGAGGGTTGGGATGTGGGGAGGTGAGGGCTCTGACTGGGGGTGAGGGCTCTGGGATGGGGCTAGGGATGAGGCGTTTGGGAGGGGCTCAGGCAGAGGGTTGGGGTGTGGGGGTGAGGGCTGTGGGGTGGGGCTGGGGATGAGGGGTTCACGGTGTAGGAGAGGGCTCAGGGCTGGGGCAGAGGGTTGGGGTGAGGGCTCTGGCTGGCAGCTGGGGTGGGGCTGGGGATGAGGGGTGAGACATCCCTTTCCTCTCCCAGGCTGGAGAGCAGGCAGAACTGGCTTATTGACATGGCTGTGCAGAGCATTACTACTGGGGGTGTACACTAATTTAACTGGATTTGTTGTTTTAATTATTATACAAATATTTCAGCCTAGTAATCAAGATGAAAGGAATCTAAAAGGGTAAATCTTCATTAATGGGCACAGGGAGGTAAATTTGAAACTCTATTATTGGGGACCTGGCCAGCCTGAAAGCCATATATTGTAAAGAAGTATTTCTTTACCTATTTATGATTTTCTCACAGTCTGCCCATCTCTTGGACAATGAAAATCAATTATAAGGTGCTTCCAAGTTCTCAATGCTGTAATGTTTGGGTTGCAAACACTTGATGGAAATTTGTCCTTGCTGTAAAACCAGTGTTTTCAATGGAATTTTAAAGAATAACACGGGGAATATTTTTCTGTGGGTCTTAAGGGTTTGTTTTTATAAAACTAAGTTTTTAGATAAAGTGGAGTTGTCACCTTACTAAGGGCTTGTCCACACTGGGGTTTCACACTGAGGTAAACTGTGACAGCACAAGTCATGGTTAACTCGGCATGGATTGTCTACATTAGGGGCTTGCACAAATGCAGCTATGTTGGTGTAGAATAACCTAGTGCAGACAAGGCCTACAAGTCACATCAGACAGTCTAGCACCCACAGCAATGCACCCGTAAGAACCACTTATAAAGAGCAAAGGAAAGAAATGTCAACAAAGGAAAGAATGGTGCTGGGGCAGAGGGGTTCATGGTGCAGGAGAGGGCTCAGGGCTGGGGGGTGCGGGCTCGGGCCTGGGGCTGGACTGGGGATGAGGAGTTCAAACTGTGGGGCACAGCAGGCAGGCTGCCCCAGGGCTAGGGACAGAGAGGAGGACTCCCCTCAGCCCTCTTCCCACCGGCAGCAGCGAGCTCCGAGGGAGGAGCCTCCCTCTCCTGCCCCTCCCCCCGGCACAACACTCACCCAAGCCCCAGGCTGCTACTCAGGATGTCCAGACAGGATAAGCCCCCTCAGAGTCGCTTGCTGGGGGGCTGCCATGCTGCTGCACCTATTCCCCTCCTCCCTCCGCAAGCGCAGCAGTCAGCCTGTTGCCGGTGCTGCTCCCTTAGCCGGCAGCAGCCAGAAAGGGAGTGCAGCGCGGAGCTGCAGGGGGCAGCTGCCTGCTACGCTGGGCGCAGGTGAGGCAGGGACACTCAGGGGAGGCGCTCAGGGGTGGCAGGCAGGCCCAAGGGACACTCCGGGGGAGGCACACAGGTGCAGCAGGTGGAGCTGGGGGAGAGACCCGACCTGAACACTGGTGGAGCCAGGCCCCTGGGGCCTTGAATTTGCTGGAGCATGGGCCCATACAACTCGCCACCCCTGAGCAGGTGTAGAATGGTTGTTGAAATCCCATCAGAGGTATCTTCAGACATGTTTGGATGCCAGTGTCATCAATGCTGTCTGTGTTACTGTGGCTTGCTGTGCGCTTTACAATCTTTGTGAAGCCATTTCCCCCCATTTCCCCCCCAAATAGACCTATGACAGTGAGGTGCCACTGAATTGGTATGCTCAGGCAGGAAGTGCAGCTACTACAGCTGGAGATAATCCACCCAGGCAAGAGAAGTCAGGGATGCTTTGTGCTTCCATGTTGTAGAGTTGCATGGCCCAGTTGAAGAGAGTGATAGTACATTTAAGAATTTGCTTGTGGGAGGTGGTTTCTGGTTTCATGGATCGTGGGGGGTTTCATGCTGGGGGCCGGGGAGTTGATTGCCATGCAATGTACTTATGAATGACCACTTATGAAATTGGGGCAGCGGATTGGCGTGAGTCATTGTAAGGATTGATGTAAGGAAGTGATTTAAGTATGGGTTGATGTAGATAAGTGTCTTGAGGAATAGTATTTGCATACTAATTTCTGATTGTCCCTGATCGTGTGTTCACCGTTATTATTTTAAGTAAGCATTGTATAATGTGAAGAAATAAACTTTCTTGATAAAATAAAAAGCTTCATTTATAAACATGTGTTAAAAAAGTATAACATTCACCAATTGCCAGGCAGGCCAGCTGTCATTACCACATCAAAACACCATTAACAACAGAGCCTTAAAGGAAAAAAAGTGCATAAAAAAGTGCATAAACAAGTGCAAACAGTGAAACCATGTACAAGACAGAAACCCACTACCATGTCCCCTGGCCCCCCATTCTTCTTTCCTGATTTGCAGCGCACTTGGCACTGGGGAAAGGGGTGGTGGAGGCATCAACAGAGAAGGGGATCAATAAAGAGGACTTCATGGTGCCTAGCCACTCATGGGGCCCAATCACATGGGCCACCCAGTTGTGGAGTTTCCCAAGCTGTTTTTGGACTGCATCACAGGTACTGTGCAGGTCACTCAGGCCATGGTATGGGTGATGCAGCAGAAGTCAGTATTCTTATGGCCATTAGTGATTTCAGCTGCTCAAACAGTTCTTTCTGCTGAGCTCTATCCAGAATGTCAACCATAAATTCATCGCAGAAATGCTTCTTTTTGGAACAGTCCATGAAAATTCTTTGACCCAGGCTTTGTAATGGAATGCTGAACTGTATTATGCTGTTCCACCACTTGGTGGCACTGTGTGTATAATTCCTTATTTAAACTAACCTCATCCAGATCTGCCCATCTCTATCTGATGTAGAAGAACATGACATGGTGTCAGGAGTAAACAAGGAACAGAAGCAGAAGGGAAAAGATAACAAAGATTGCACGCAGAAGGAACAAAGCAACAAAGGTTGCAGGATCTCATCAACATGCCACTCTTCAATCCCTCTCTCTCTCTCTCCCTCCTCCCCCAAGAACTTTGGCTTTTGACAAATCTTCAGAATGGGCAGACAGGAAACAATATTTTGCAAGATTTCTCACTGCTACCAGGTTGCACAAAATAAACTGGAGATAAACAGCTATCATCTTTAATATATGCTACGAGGAAGCAAGCAAGCACAAATCTTTTGATCCTACTGAAGACAGTCACAAAGATGACTGCGACAGAGTTCTGGTTTGAGGCATACATTATATCTCAGAGAAACTTAGTTGTGAAAGAGCATGTTTTCACCAGAGAATTCAAGAACCAGGGAAGAACGTTCAATGTTTTAAAAGAGCTTTGCATACTTTGGCTGAAAACTATGGTTCTGGTAATGCAAAACACAAAAATATCAGTGATAGGCTGGTTATTGGGTTAACAGACAAAAAAATTTCACAGCAGCTACAGTTTAAGGGAGATTGATCCCTTGCCAAAGCCTATAGAGATAGTAAAACAGTCAGAATTAGTCAAACAAAACAAAAGGCAGGAGCAATTTGAAAAACCTGAAACTAGTGTAGAAGCTATAAACAGACAGTTGAGTGTTAAAAGTCATTATCATAAAACACCTAAGGCCATGAGAGAACTCATGGGTTAAAAGGGACAAATTCCAGCCTATTTGCACATAGTGTGGAAAAAAGTTATATTCCAAAAGACAATGTCAGGTGAGAGGCACACTGTGTAACATATGCATAAAATATGGACATTTTGCACCTGTTTGCCACACCCAAGCAATCAGGGAGTTGACTTATATTACAGACAATTAAGACCCATTGTTTTGAGGATCCATCACGTATGATGGCACAGAACAGTGGTTTTCAACCTTTTTTTATTTGCGGAGCCTAAAAAATTTCAAATGGAGGTGCGGACCCCTTTGGAATTCTTAGACATAGTCAGGGATCCACAGACCACAGGTTGAGTACCACTGACATAGAGCCTGCCTGGAGAATGAAATTGAATATTCATAGCAAGATTATTGACTTCAGAATTGACTCAGGAGCTGATGTCACAGCCATCAGAAGGGATTTACAATCACTTTCAACCCCTCCCAGAGCTTAAGTCACCAACACAGCTCTGACTAGTCTTGGAAGTATTCTGAACTGCATGGGCCAGTTCACCACAGAAACAACTTACAAAGACAAAAGCTATGCATTCAGAGTGCATGTGATCAAAGGATCACATACCAACAGACTTCTCAGCCACAGCATGGCAGCCATGATGGGCCAAGTGAGAAAAGTGGAAGAAATCGATGGAATATTTGTTAATATTGGACTTTTGAAACGAGATCCAGTACAAATAACCTGAAGATACAATGCTGAACCCTACAGTTTCCTACATTTTGTAGGATTCCAATTACTTCATAAAGTGGAAACTGAGTTAGAAAATGGAACAGATTAGCATAATCAAGAAAAGTTGATCCAACAGTATGATGTGCCCTAATGGTATCAATTATAATGAAAAGTGGAAAAATACAAATATGTGTTTGATCTTAAAAGACTTAATGAAGTAGTTGAGAGAGAAAAATATATCATCTCAACACTGTATGACTTCCTCCCCAGAATGAATGGAACTACAGTATTCTCCAATCTGAATGCCTCGAGTGGATTCTGGCAATTTCCTTTAGCCAAAGAAATTGCTAAACTGACTGTGTTTATCACATCCTTTGGGAGATTTTGCTTTCAAAGATTACCTTTTGGGATTACCAATACACCTATCATTTTCCAAAGAAAGATGCTGGAACCATTAATGAGCACAAATGGAGTTGGAGTTATAGTTTTAATGGACAACATTCTGATATATGGATCTTCGAAGGAAGAACACAACAAAAACCTTAATGAAGTCCTAAGCCTAATCAATCAGTCTGGATTGAAACTAAACAAGGGAAAATGCATTTTCCTCCTATTCCAAATTGAGTTTTTGGGACAGACCATAAATACAGATGGAATAAGTCCTACCCTGAGAAAGCAAAAGCAATTCAAGAACCGAGTACACAATTAATGTCCCTGAATTGAGACATATACTGGGTATGATAAATTACTTTGGTCAATACCTACAAGAACCTTCTACAGTTACAAAACCATTGAATGAACTGTTAAAGTCCAACAGTTCTTGGCTATGGGGGCCAAATCAAGAAATTGCCTTCAAAAAGGTAAAAGAAATTATCTCAACAGCTCCAGTTCTCAAGTACTATGATGTGAACAAATCCATAATGGTCAGTGTGGGGGCAAGCAGCTGTGGGCTAGGTGATGTGTTGTTGCAACGATATGGTTCTGAGTGAAGCCAGTTGCATGTACAGAAGCAGAAAAACTATATGCACAGATTGAAAACAAGTGCCTGAGTATGGGCAGTGAGAACTTTTTACATACAAATGTGTGAACTTTGTTTTTGCTGATCTCATACCAAAGATTTAACAAAATCTGTCTGTGGTCCTCAGACTATGAGGCCACGCACTTTGCAGAAGACTTCTGTTCAGTCTCATTGCAATCACAGAAGGCTCTCTGGTGTGTTTGCAGCTCAGTGTTCAGAAGCAAACAGAAGGGCTAAATGCTGAGTCACTGTGCTGCTGTACTACACACAGTGGGGTTGCCTCTGTTTCCCTGGAGTTGACTGGAGATTCTTGAGATAGAGAGGACAAAGGAAGGTGGCCCATGGGATTGTGGGATACTTTTGGCGGTCTCTCAGGACCCAGTGTGGTGGGGCTGTGTCTACACTGCAAAGCAATAGGTTTCAAAACCCTAGGTTCTGGCTTGACTTGGCTTGATCCCTCCATCCCCACAGGGTCCTAGGACCATAGGTCCAAGCCCAAGTCTGAGAGATCTGTATGTAGATGGAAGTGGGGGTTGGGTGCAAGACTGAGTCTGAGCTCTGGCTTATATTGCAATGTAGATATACTCAGACGTACAGACATTCTTTTCTCAACCTGTGTATTATATAACTTTAACATTAGCTTTAATAACATTTTTGTACCCTCAGAGTCCAGGTCAATTGACTTGGGCTTGCAGGGCTTGAGCTAAGGGGCTAAAATTTGCAGTGTAGATGTTCGGACTTAGGCTGGAGCGTGAGCTCTGACATTCTCCCTCCTTGAAGGATTTCAGAGCCCAGACTCCAGCCTGAACCCAAACATCTACAGAGCAATTTTTAGCCCTGCAGCCTGAGCCCTGAAAGCCCAAGTCAGCTGCCCCTGGCCAGTACTGAAGTTTAGGTGTACCCTTTGAGTTCATTCATGAACCTAGGCTTCCTGCATGCCTTTGCCAACAGCACACAGCACACTGTCCAGACACCAGCAAACATACTTCTTTCTTTTACCTAACTGTAGTTTGAGTATCTTCCTTTAAACAAATTGCAGAAGAAGCAGCTGGGCTTAGTAAAAAGATCAGGATATAGAGGCACTTTTGCATTCACTGCCAAATTTAAAAATAAAGCAATGTTGAAGATAATGCAATAAATTCTGTATAAAAACTGGAGAAATGCCTTGTGACTCAAGATATGTCAGATCACTGGCAAGGAAGTATTCCAACATGTCTCTTCAAATACGTACTCAAGAAATTACTGGACAGTTGACAGCATAATAAGATTGAAAAGTTTTGTAAAATATCCATCTTGGCATTGAAAATGTGACTTAAATGATGCCAATTACACCTTACTTGCTCTGTTCCTTCTGAAAATAAAGTGTTATGGACTTAAATAGACATGTCAGCCTGGAGCTACTAGCATATGTATAATTACACAATGAGTCTTAACATTTCAGAACCCTGTTTGGAATAATTGATATGACTGTAAAGTTTGTAATACAGCATCCCTGGAGTTGGTTTATGGAAGAATATAAAGAAAATTAAAAGATATACCTGATTCTCATTTCAGCAGTTATGTATTATAAGCACCTTTAATATAGTCTGTGCCGATTAATGTACAGTTTAGTCAAATATAGCACTCTGCACTTGCACAGGAGTTAACCCTATTGCAGCTGCTTGTGTTTCCTGTGTGCAAGGGAACCTACAAATATTCCTGCAAACACTGCACAAACCTAGGGCCTCTTTCCACAAACCATAAAGGGGGGGTTGACATCAAGATAGCTATCTCAATGCAAAATCCTAGTGAAGACAAGGCCCATGTAGTTTTTACCTCACTTTAATTAGTCATGTTCAACCCCAGGTTGTGGGGTTGGGGGGGGGGAAAGGGAGTATGGGGTTGACCTCAGCTGGCTACACTGAAAAACTACCTGTGCTTTGTCTCTACTAGGATTATATATTAAGATAGCTATCTTGATGTAAAAAACACACCTTTTTGCAGTGCAGACAAAGCCAGGGCATGACTAAGAGGGTAGTGCTACCCAACAGAACACTACCGCTTCATACAGGTGGACTCGGTGGAGCAAGTGTACTGCTGAGGTTGTCCCTCTCACTGTTCTTGAAGGTTTTATACTGGGTGAAATCTCATTGAAACTGGTGGGCATAATAGCCACCCTTCATTCAGGATAAATGTAAGAAACAATAGGAGCCTCCACCCAAAGCACAGGCACTTGCAACACCACAGAAACAGACTTGTGTGGGCAGAGGGATTTTGCTGGGTAGTATTGGGGGTGGGGGGGTTGAGAGAGAGAAGCAGGGGAAACACCAAAGAAACCAGGTGCAAAGCAGCAGAAAGCCAATGGCACAGCCAGAACAAGCACTGGGTAAGTGCTGGCTGAAAGGGGCTTGGAACTGTGAACACAGAAGCTGTCTCCTGCTATTTGACTCCTCCCGTGTTCAGGAGAACAGGACACTGTACATGCTTGTAAATAAACAGGCTTGCTTTAAAAAAAGCTGATTCCAGCGTCAATTTCTCCTCCTAATGATAACCTGCTGGACGCTGAATTTTTACTATCTGCTTGGATCAAAAGGAGTAACACGGTACCCTATGCAGAGTTAATACTTCCCTCCACCACAGGTCAGATACTGCAGCTACCCCACCTAGCACTCCACTGCCTGTGGGACTCACAATTTAGGCCTAGATTAGTAAGAATGTAAAGAATCTCCACTGTGTTGCATTTTGTGTCCTTATTTAAATCTGTGCAAAGCAAGAGTAAAGTGAGTGTAAAATGGTGCTGCATCAGAATAGTGGCATTTTACTCCCACTTTGCTGTCACCGTGTACAGATGTAACACAGTTACATTGAGTGGAGACCCAATACAACACATGTGCATGTGCAACAATTCAAAGAAGAGATTTCAAAGTCAGCCTTTCCCAGGCTGCCCAGTGGTGAACAAAATCTTGAGTATATTCATTCCAGCGGGTGATTTTTATGCAAGCCATACATAGTTTTAAGATGGAGCTTGATAGTTTTATGAATGGGGTTACATGACAGGGTTGCCTGTGATAGCAGGAGACTGGTCTTGACAACTCAGGAGGTCTCTTCCAGTCCTGTATTCTTTTAATTCCCTGGTTACATTTCTAAAGCAGTCCTTCTGTTCTTACTGTTCTTGTAAGATGTATTAACAAAATAATAAAGTGACTATTTTAAGTGGTTGGGGATTTTTGTTTGGATCCTGATGCTCAGACCAAATAGTGAGGGATACAAGAGTCTTGGAAGTTTGGGAGTGGGGGAGGGGAAAGGTGTTATTCGATTGTGTGGAAATTATTAGTGGAGTTCCTTTGTTCCATGAGGAGTGAGAAGTTAGGAATAATGTGACATTGCAGTGGACCCATCTGGACTACCAGGAAAATCCCATTTAATTGCTCCTTTGCCAGAAATGCTAAATCACTTCCTGGGAATGCAGTTCATTTATGACATATGGAAGTCATTGAAGAAAGTCACCGGTGAATTCAAAACTGCATTGAGGTGCGAGCATTTCTCCTAAGTAACAATAAGTCATGTTATCCCACTGTGCACCATGTAAGCAGCATATGTAGCTGTGTTAACAAAAAGCTCCACCTTAGTAGAATTGGCTGAGAAATTGCTGGAACTAGATTTACTCACTGTTTGTATTATTTTACTTTTTAGGGAGATAACACTATGCTTACTTGGTGTTTTGTCCTCTATTAGGGCTTGTCTACACTGGCACTTTACAGCACTGCAACTTTCTCGCTCAGGGGTGTGAAAAAATGCCCCCCTGAGCGCTGCAAGTTTCAGCCGCACTTCCAGCGCTTGTAACTATTTCCTTCGTGGAGGTGGGTTTTTTATAGCACTGGGAGAGCTCTCTCCCAGCACTATGCCGTGACTACAGTGCTTTAACAGTGCTAGTGAAGACATGCCCTTAGTAAGAGAGGTAGAAACATGATGGAATTCTCTCATAATTTTATTTCCTTATCAATCAAGAATAAAAAGTAAAGAATCTCAAGGCAGTAGAATTACACAACATTTAACTAGTGCTTTTCATTCAGAAGAATTTCAAAGTACTTCATAAATATGGGCCAAACTCGATAACAGGGTGGATAAAAATCAATGTTTTTTTTAATTGGATTCTTACATTTAAATTAAATTTTTTTCTTTTTAAACTGTAACCTATTTAAAAATAATTTGAAATTATGACAACCTATTTTAAGGCCCAATCTTACTATAATCTATTAAAATCATTTAAATAAATAAAAATGTTGCATCAACTAGCCCTCCTCAGAGTTTAGTGAGTTAAAGGGTGCGTCTTTTTTCATTCAGAATTGGGGGGAAACATTTTTAACTTTTAAGGTCAGTTCAAGCGTTGTAAATATGACACAATGTCAGGTACTGCATTAAGTATCACTGTTATTTTCAGTCTTTACAATGGACTGAATTCTGGCATATACATTTTTCCGAACAGAAGTACTTCCACTTTCGGTTGTGCAGAAAAGTTTTAGCATTAATTACTTTTGGTTTAAGTTTAGCTAACAGATTCAGAGAGAATATTTTCTTTGTTTTGACTAGTTCATTCATGTTAAGAATCCAACTGGGAATTGAAAAATAAGGAAAATTAGTTTTCCTCTTTCAGTGTATGGAGGGGTGGGGGGAACAGGTGGGAGAGATTGAAATCTACCAATTCTAAAAATTTGATGCACAGAGTCAGATTTTTCAAGGTATTTGGCATGAAAAGTTGCAGACTGGTCTCTAGTGGGATTTTCAGAAGCACCTAAACAGGTTAGGTGTTAGGCACTGGGGGGTGTACACTCCACACTAGCAGCAAAAGGGTTATTGGGAGCCTCAGGACTCAATTAGATCACCTGCATAGACCTGGAGGGTGTGGTGAATCAATTAGTTATCAGGCCCAGCTGGGAGGAACTGGATCATCATAAAAAAAGGGCTTAGAAGTGTGGGGGAGTCCTATTAGGGATGCATAAAGCCAAGGGGAAGACCAGGCCCTGGGATCCTCTCCTGAGAAGGGAAGGCAATAGGCCAGAAGAGGGAGAGGAAAAAAACCAGGTACAGTGAGCCCTTGCAGTGAGCCTTGATAAAATGGAAGGAACCAGCTCCCCAGGGAGAAAGCCCTGAGAGGCCTTGCTTGCTGTCAGGGACTCTGCAAAAGAGGAGCTGAAAACTGCACCCTGTGAGTATTGGTCCTACTGCCCCAGCCCTTCAGAGCAGCTTCCTCCACTTCCTCTGCGCAGTGGGGGAGCAAAACAGGCAGGAAGCTGGCTCCTGACAGATGAGACACCTGACTGTTATATCATGACTACCCCCTCCAACACCCAGGTCTAGGGTTACCAGGTGCCAGTTTTCAACTGGAACACCTGGTCAAAAATGGACCTTGGTGGCTGTGGTCAGCACTGTTGACCGGGCTGTTAAAAGTCTGGTTGGTATGGGACTGCCAGGCTCCTTACCTGGCTCCGTGCAGCTCCAGGGAAACAGCTGGCATATCCCGCCTGCTCCTAGGTGGAGGAGTGGGCTAAGGCGCGCCATGCACTGCCCCCACCCCAAGCACTGGCTCTGCAGCTCCCATTGGCTGGGAATCAGGGGCAGTGCCTGTGGGCGCGGGCAGCGCATAGGGTCCCGTGGCCTCTCAGCCTAGGAGCCGGATATGCTAGCCGCTTCTGGGAGCTGCCTGAGGTAAGCACTCCCTGGCCAGAGCCTGCACCCCGAACCACCTCCTGCATCCCAAACCCTTCATCCCCAGCCCCACCCCAGAGTGCACAGCCCCAGCCAGAGCCCTCACCCCCTTCCATGCCCCGTCCCAGCCCTCAGCCCCCTCCCGCACCCAAAGTCCCTCCTGGAGCTCACACCCCGCATCCCCTCCCACACCCAACCCCCTGCCCCAACCCAAAGAAAATGAGCAAGTGAGGGAGGGTGGGGGAGAGTGAGTGATGGAGGGAGGGGGGATGGAGTGAGCAGGAGCGGGATCTCATAGAAGGAGAAGGGCAGAAGCGGGGCAAGGGCGTTTGGTTTTCTGCAATTAGAAAGTTGGCAACCCTACCCAGGCCCTGTGATTAGTGAGCACCCCTCCCAGGCCCGCTGCCCTTTATTTTCTGTTTTTACTGATTTTTAACCTGTTTTTACTTTTTTTTTATTTTTTTCAATAAACACGGATAAATTCCTGGGATTTTTAACAAAAAAAAAACAACTGAAAAGGAAGGGCCTTACCTATTCATCATCCCCTCCTCTCCACCACATGTTCTCTCCTTTCCACTCTTCCTTGCTCATTCTCTCTGTCAGAGAAAAAGTGATGATGAATCCAGAGAATGAAATTAATGAAGGGAGGGTGGGGGTCTTTAAATAATGGCTGGATGCCTTTCTGAAAGGTATGCTGTAGCTCAACCAGAAGTTATAAGTTTAATGCAGGAAGCAGTTGGTGAAATTCTATTGCCTGGGTTATACTGGAGATCAAACTAGATGATCATAATGGCGTCTCCTTGCCTTAATATGTATGGAGGGTGGAAGTAGACAAAAGTATGCTCATAGTCTTTAAATTTGAACTCTGGCAGAAGTTCATTCTTCACACACACACACAAATTAGAAGGAACACTGGAGTGGTGGATTAAAATGGAAAGTTCAATGTTACAGAAAAAGGGGGATGTAATAACTGTATACAAATATCTGAAGGATGTAAACACCAAGGATTGTTTAGGGTGGTACAGAGACTTATAATTAAGAAAAGGAAAATTCTGAATAGAAGAAATACATCCTAAGGTGAGATCTTTTCAACCATAGAATAGTCTTACAAAGGAAGATAAATGTTACCTCCTCCTTCCACCACTCCCCCAGCCTGTGTGTGCCTTTTATTTACATGAAGCATCCCGTGTGATATATATTGATTTAGGTACAATATATAGGAATGTTTAAAGTGTGCCTTATCATACATTCTGGAGCCCTGGATGTAACTCAAAAATATGAGGAATATTACACTCAGGTGCAGTACTATAATTTGCAATGTAGTTTATAAGCTCTCTGAAGCAGAGACTGTCCTCTTTATGTGTCTGTACAACACCTAGCACGATGGGGGCATGAACCTTGACTGTTTCTTAGGTGCCAACATAATACAAATAATTAATAATAAAACAAAAGACAATTGGTGGATTCCCATTGCTTGGGACATGTAAAAGTAAGCTGTAAAAAACACTAAATATAATACTTTATATTAAGGGTTCTCTTATAAAGAATGTTTGAAGGATTCCTAAATGATTAACATTTTAATATTTGATTAACCCATTGGACTCTAAGCTAACAATTGATTATCTGTAACCATGGCTTACAACCATTTACAGCATCTTCTGCTGATGCGCTTAAAATCATCACACTCTATGGGTGGAACCCTGGCCCGATTGAAGTCAATGGGAGTTTTGCTACTGATGTCAGTGGGGCCAGGGTTTCACCTCTCACCTCTGTAAAATTATTATAACATCTATTAACCCCTTGTAAATTGTTTTTAGAAATTGTTTATTAGAGTAGTGACTGGAGGCCCCAACCGAGATCAAGGCCCCATTGTATTAGATGTTTTACAGCCATAGTGTGAGAGACTCCCTGCTGTGAAGAGCTTACTGTTTTAAACAGATGGGACAACAGAGGGTGGGAGGGGAAACAGAGGCAGCAGGACAGGCAGTCATTTGTCCAAAGCCAGTTAGTAACACTCAGATCTTCTGGCTTCCAATCCAGTGCCCTATCCACTGGACCACAGTGCCTCTCAATTATTTATAAAGGTACCTATAATATAAATTGTGACTGAAAAAATATTGGAAGGAACAATCATGTACTAGCAAGGGGATGGCCTAAATGGCACATCTTGTCCAACTTCTATGACTTTATGATCAAGAACAGTTGTAAAGTGAATAAAAATTAAATAATTGGAGTAGGTGTTATGGATTATTCTCATTTAGTCCTAACCCAAACATTTCACAGTCCAGCAGAGCTGAGGACACAAAAACAGAATCTGATAGGGAGTGACTCAAAAGAGGGAATACAGAATTTAACCATTCTTCCTCATGTACTGAACTGTTATAGCGAAAGACTGAGTAACCTTTCCCAAACCTGAAGAAGAGCTCTGTGTAAACTCGAAAGCTTGTCTGTATCATCTATAGAAGTTGGTCTAATACAGTAGAACCTCAGAGTTACGAACACCTCAAGAATGGAGGTTGTTCGTAACTCTGAAATGTTCATAACTCTGAACAAAATGTTATGATTGTTCTTTCAAAAGTTTATAACAGAAAATTGACTTCATACAGTTTTGAAACTTTACTATGCAGAAGAAAAATGCTGCTTTTAAATGTCTTAATTTAAATGAAACAAGCACAAAAACAGTTTCCTTACCCCTTGTCAAATATTTTTTTAAACTTTCCCTTTATTTTTTTAGTACTTGCCGTTTAACACAGTACTGCACTGTATTTGGGGTGGGGGAAGGTTGGGGGTTGTTGGGTATTTTTGGTCTCTGCTGCTGCCTTATTGTGTTCTTCCAGTTCCAAACGAGGTGTGTAGTTGATTGGTCGGTTCGTAACTCTGGGGTTCATAAGTCTGAGGTTCTACTGTAAAAAGATATTACCTCACCTACTTGGTCTCATCATCATTACCTTCATTCTCCCTTTATATTTGTTCTCCACTCATTTGTTGCTGCTTCTTCTCCCCCCCCCCCTCCCCGCCTACATGACAGCATAAGCCATTTGAAGTGGGGATTATGTCGTCACATGTGATTGTAGAGTGCTTACAACACAGAGACCTGAGTTCCATTCAGAGCCTTTGGACACTATCACAATCAAGATAAATCAATAATAATGTTGTTACCTTTTCTTAAATGCAAACCTTTTTTTTTTTTTAGGCTATGCCAGTCATTTCAGAAAAGGAGAAGGCTGGTGAGTAAACATTTACTTGTTTTCTCTTCTTCTTGCATTAGTTTCCTGGAATGTTAGCTACTTATCCCAGTGGCAAAAGGCAGGCGTAAACTAGGCTTACTTTGGAATGTTCAAGATTATAGACCTGACAAATCTCTGTGCAAATATCACTCTTTGCATCCTGAACTGGAACTGTCTCTTTTTGGGCAAGAGTCACATAGTGTGCATGACACTTAGCAGAGAGGTCTGAAAGTATTCTACACAGCATCAAATGAACCTACGTTTATCCTTGGTATTCCAGGTGCTAACTTTCTGCTTGTTGTTAAAAGCTATTGTGATGTATTTGAAGTCTTGATAAACAAATACTGAAGACAATGGGACTGTTCACCTGAGCTAGGAAAGCAGGATTTATCCCATTGACTGGATCTTTGCTGTCTTAATAGTGGATAACAGGGAATTATGGCCTTCTGGAGTGTTTTATTGTAGATGTTTCTTGTGCAAAAACAGTTAAGCACCTCTACAATATTAAGGGACTACTTTTGTATCAGTTTGTGGTATTTATGCTATCCGAATGCCATAACTATTCTGATTTGATTATGTGGCAGTATTAGAAGTGGTCATAGTAGTGCCCAGATGTTGTGAATTGGCTGTATTGTTGCCGTAAATGGTAGAGTATTTTGCACCCCCAAAAACCTCTTGCCGTTTAACTCAAAGTACAATTTATGTGGGTATCTTTTGTACTTGTTTTTACTGATAATTTGTGTTGACACCCATTAACTATAGCATTAAAATGACTTTCAAATGTTCATAGGAATGTTTAGACACAACTTGGAGTTTGGTTTCTGATGTTTGTGACATTTTCAGGCCTGGTGGGTTTGTTTGGTTTTTTCTGGGGTGGGGTGGGGGGGAGAGATTGTCTTTTTGTTGTTTAGCTTGCTGGTTAAGCAATGTTCAGAAAGAAAAGCTATGTTAAAGCAGCTGATTTTCCAGGATGTCACTAGCAATTTTAGCTGGTAAAGTTCACAGTAATTCCCAAAACTATGTCCAATATTTAACAAGACCATAACTTGTAAAATTTGCAAGAGGACTTCTTCTTTTGTGGTGGTGGTGGTGGTGTTACTGTTAAAGTGGTCATCAAGAGGTGACTCAGAGTATTATGAATTGTTGGAGTCATGCTCCATCCCTCCCTTACTTGCTCTTTTAATTAGTGTGTGTTTTTCCCCCCAACTGTGTTTGTATATAGTTGAATAAAGCAGCACATTCCCAGCCTTCAGTATTGTAAGTAGAATGCGTTCCTTGTGCACTGAGTGGCCCTTAAAAAACTGGTGACAAGAAAGAACATAAGAATGGCAATGTATGGGAAACTTGGAGTTTAATGCAGGAATGTATGGAAAGATCGGGTACTGTTTTCTTGCAAATGAGATTATAGATAATGGACAAAAAGAAAGCAATTTTCCTCAGTCTCCGTGGCAATAAAATCTACTTTCTCTCTTAAGGAGTTTGTTAGAACCTCAGACACCAGAAGTTTAGAACACCTGCAAAAGAGGTTAACAGAGCGCTGCACATCAAAGCCAAACATTATTGTGGAATGTTTCAAGTTTCCTAGTAGAATGCGGAGGCCAGGTGAAAGTGTACCTGTATATGTGACAGAGCGAAAAAGATTAACAGAATATTATTCATTCAGAAATGTCCTAGAGGATATGCTGTGGGACAGATTTGTTTATGGCATTACTAATGAGAGAGAATTCACAGAAAATTCCTGGCAGGGAAGAGCTTACCCTGGCTCAAAGCAGTAGAAAGCGGAACAACAATAGAAGCAGCAGTGAGAAACTTACAACATTTGCACTTAGAGTAAATCATACAGATTCAATAAAGAAAATGCAAAGGAAGCTGGAAGGGACTCCAGGTTCTGGAGCGGTGTTTCCACTGTGCATCAGTGCAAAGCAGTACTGAGCCCACTAGTGAATACTGGAGTGACTCCTGTGTCCTACACCAGAGAACCTGTCTGGGTGGTAGGTTCTGTGCTAAGCCCCATAAAATATAAAAGCCAAAAAAGGAAAAAAAACAAAAAGTTACTGGTTCTGGGAATCTGGGGACAAAGGCAAAATCTGCTAGAAAAAGATTGGTTACAAGATCTAAAACTGAATTATAGGAAATATTTGGATGAGACCCTAGCAAAACACCAGCACTCCAGGAAGTCTTGGGTGCTCATACAGTCATTTTTAAAGAAGGATTTAAGACTTTGGAAGGTTTAACAGACAGGATTTATATCCAAGATGGTGTCAAACCAAAATACTTTAAAGCAAGATCAGTTCCTTATGCCCTCAGAGAAAAGACTGAAACTGAGTTAGATATGCCCTTCTTTTCCAGCCAGTGATGGACAATGTCATGGCAAATGAGAAGGCCCCAGTCCCTCAGAACACAACTGAGCCATGACCACTGTGCTGAGTGCTCTACAAATACAAAGCAAAAAGACAGTCCCTGTTCCAGTGCTTAATTTGTAAAGAAAGAGGGGCCAGGGCTCAAGCAAGAATGATAATACTGTTCCTAGAATAAAATGATGTCCTCCACGCAACATGACCTCATACGCGCCATACACGAAAGGTCATGCTTTCCATGCAAGTGTAGAATTGCATTCCTTACTAAATGCCACTGACATTCTGCCACAAGAGGTGAAAATGGTTGCTGGCTGAGCCCCTGCAAACCCTAGCACAAATTAAGCTCTTCCCTGCCCTGAAGAGTTTTTATAATCTAAATAGATAAAACAAACTCAGGGGGGTGAAAGGGGTACAACGCACAAGCAAAGTGAGCAATGAGGTGGTGGTGGCGGCAAACATGTTAATTCCACTGTTTGGTGGGTTTAGCTAGGAGTTTCACTAAAGGGAAGGAAGGGGGGGACACTGAGGGGAAGGGGGTGAAGGGGATAGGGCAGTGGAGAAAATGGTAAGAGAAGTGATGCTCTCTTCCAATAGAGTGGCTGCATCCGCTAGGTAATGCCCTAGCGTACAAACTGACAACTGGAATGGTGGACATTTATCTTTTAGTAACATAAGAGATCTCTAATTTCAACCATCTAGCAGCTATCAGATAGTAATGACTTTTTTGTTCACTATTCACAATATTTTAACCATAGACCAAATAGCAACTCCTGTATAAGGCAGTCAAATCTCTTTAAAAACTTGAATTAATCCTCATAACCATCATATAGTGAGGCAGTATCATCCCAATTTATTATGTGGAGAAACAGAGGCACAGTGAGAGTTGTCCAGGGCAGGGGCGGCTCCAGGCCCCAGCACGCCAAGCACGTGCTTGGAGCGGCAAGCCGCGGGGGGGGCCCTGCCAGTTGCCACAAGGGCGGCAGGCAGGCTGCCTTTGGCGGCTTGCCTGCGGAGGGTCTGCTGGTCCCGTGGCTTCAGAGGACCTCCCACAGGCACACGGACCCTCTGCAGCCAAGCCGCTGAAGGCAGCCTGCCTGCCATGCTTGGGGCGGCAAAATTCCTAGAGCTGCAGATAGTTTTCTGTAGAGCCAGAAATAAAATCACGGATCTTCTGACTTCCCGTCTTGTTCTTCAGCCAAAAGACCATGTTTTCTCTCACTGTTAACCTGGGCTAGACATGAGGTGAAAGATTTTTCAGCCCATAATTAGTCTGTAGAGGCATGTAGCTCACACACACATGCTTAACATACACAATTTCCTCTCTCCCTTTTTCCCCAGATTAGAGTTTAAGCATATTATATTGGGTTTCTCTTTTTTATTTATTTTTACAAACAAAAGCACTTTCTTGTCATTCAGGGCCAACTGTCCAAATGTGACTGATTAACTTTTGGCTACCAGAAATACATGTGTCCCCAGCACACATGCAAAACACCAACTTGATCAAACAGAGGAGTGTTTGTGCATGGAGAAGTGCTCACCTTGTTTTCAGCTAGTTTGCAGATTGTGCTTGTTTTGTTAGCAGCTGCAATGGGCATGTATTTGGGAGCGAGTCATATGTAACCCACCCTCCACTCAATGTGGCACTCTGTATGCCTCTAATGGTGTTTGGGCCTCATCTTTATCCAGTGGAGCTATCTCTTTTAGCTCAAGGAATAGAAGCTCATGCTTTAAGATCCCGAGATTACAGGTTCTGTCCCTGCTGCCAATAACCCACACAGAACTGCAGTGTTACACATAAATCACAAGAGATAAAGCCATGAGTGAATTAGGCAGGATCTCAAAAATAATGTTCTTAAAGCTTTTTATACCACTTAGTATAAACTGTCTACATGTTTACAATTAAACATTACAAATAAAATAAAAAAGCCTTTGAAGTTCAGTTACTCATTCCATTAATTAACAAAACTGCTTTTGTTTATTTTGCTACAAACAAACCAAAATTGTAAATATATTATAGAAGAAAACTACATAAGTATCCTTGTGTTAGGATGTTCGGAAAATTGCAGTATACAGAGTTTTTATTCTACCGGAACCTGTTTACTAACTTGAAATTTCACTCAAAAGCTCAAACCAAACCACTTTTGACATTCTGAAAAGTTTATTATAATAATAAATTGCATTTGTTCCTTTTTTTCCCAACTTTGCACTACCTGGTTTCATCCAGGACTGAAAAGGGAAATAAAGAAATACAGAGTGAGTCCGTTCTTTCAGGTTTTCTGGTTCAGAAATGTGGAAATCTAATTTTAAAAAAATTGTTTTCCCAAGGCTTCCTATTATAAAGGTGCCAGAGAATTAGTTCTTTCAGGTGCTTTACTGAACTAAATTGTCAAATCTTTGGAGGTTCACACATCACTAATTATATGTGTTTATGCACAGTTGTTACTTATTTTCATTAAATATTTTGCCCATTTTGTATTTTTGCCAGCTAGGAGAAGGGCTTAGTCTATATAGAGGAGAAACTGTCAGCTAGATTTTGTTTGTTTGTAAGTTGTGATAAACAGATAGTTAAGGGTTAAGGTCTCTTTTACCTGTAAAGGGTTAACATGCAGTACCTGATGACCACCTGACCAGAGGACCAATCAGGGACAAGATAATTTCAAATCTCTGTGGAGGGAAGCCTTTGTCTGTGTTCTTTGTTAGAGTCTCTCTTGGGAGTTAAGAGAGGCCAGTCATGTCTCCATGTTCTCCTGGAGTAGTTCCTACTATCCAATAATGAGTATTAATTAGAAAGGCGGATTAGTCTTATAATTTGATTTCTACATTTGCAATTGTGTGTTTGCTGAAGGAAATTCTTTATTTCTGTTTGCTGTTACTTTGCTTTTACTGAGAAAGAAAGGGGGAGGGGGAATTCTCTCCAGGTTTATAGGTTAAACTCTGTGTATTGTTCCATCCTGGTATTACAGAGATAGTTACTTTCTTTTTATTCTTTAATAAATCTGTTAAGGACTTGGTTAATCTTTCCTTGGGTAAATTCTCAGGGAAAGGGGAGGAGGGAGGCATCCCTCTGTAGTTGGATCCCGGTATCTCTCCTAGGAAAAGGGAGGGGGGAGAGAAGAAGGGGGGAATGGTTTATTTCTCCTAGGTGTAAGAACTCCATGGATTTGGGGCTCTTGGGATCCCCAAGGATTTTGGGGAAGGACTGTGTCCCAATACACGTACATTATTGGGTGGTGGCAGCTTTTACCAGATCTAAACTAGGATTTTTAGTTTAGAGGGAAACCAGTGCAGGTCCCCATCTTGTGAACCCAACAGCTCCAAGTGGGGGTGAGACCTATGACATAAGCCTAGTTGAAATATAATCTGAAAACATTATTTCTTTTGTCAACCTCAAGAAGGCATAAGTGGTTAAAAGTTTTTGCAGTGGAAAGTGAAGAAAGCCTTTTAATTGTGGGGTCACTGTAGCAGGATACTATAAATGAGCAGCCTGCCTACCTGCTGGTCAGAACGGCCCTTGACCGGGATGCTTTGAGAGCACCATGAAGTCTGATTGATTCCATTAATCATGTTGACATTTCTATCAATGGGGAAAGGGTTTTAAATTAAAGGTTTTAAAGCTGAAGTTAACATCAAGGGCTAGATCGTGCCTAGGTCTAAGACACCCAAACAGAGAAAAAAAAGATATGATATTCCCTGCATAGCCGCCTCATATATCTTGGCTCATACATGGAGGGGAAAGCAGGAGCTATGTGCCTGATACCCCACTTTATCCCTACTATATGGGTCAGGAGTAGGAGAATCTTGACTCTGGCCCTATAGCATGGCAACCAATAGAACAAAGCCAATAAGAGCGGCAAAGTAATCTGGGAAAGGAGTAGAGCAGATTACTTCCTTGAGGTGCAAGCTCCTCCTGAGGTAATGTGCTATCCCTTAATCAGGGCCAGATCCAGTCTAGCCTTAATAAATATTGATTTGCTCATGAATTTACCTGATGAAACTCCATAATATTCACAGTTTTAATAATCAATTTTTCCTGTACATATAGTAGCTGTCAGATAGATAGTATTTAAGCTCAATGTACAATTAGCAACTTTAACTTACAGTTAGTGACCTGGGTATAAGCTGCACTCTATTTATTATGTAAACAGAATATGTTTGTAATTAGGTATGAGCTCAGACCAATCCAAACGCTGAGGAAACTGGGCTTTGAAATCCATATCCATATTTTGCTTCTTGGATCCATCTCTGGTTTTAATTATTCATAATTAAAATAGCCAGAGTGAATAGACTGTTCACAGTGTTATTGGTACTACCAAAATATTCCATCTTACTTGAAATACTAAAAAATGCTACAGAGTGCAGATTTTAAGACCACCTTTTATTCACAGGGCTTCTTGTGGAGGTAGTATTCAGCATAAGTAAATGTACCTGAGTCTGGCTTTTTATGTTTCTCACATACATGATGTTCCACTCTTGTCTACATTGGAATAATTTTGCTTCTAGGGGCAAGAAAATATATATACATTCCTCTCTGAAACACATGCTACCTTTGAAATTTCTGGTCAATAGAAAGTCTTTGAGTGTTCCCCAAATGCAATACTAGTAATATTACAATAGAATGTAGCAATCAAACACTTTCTTGTGGCAGATAGTAGAATTTGGAAAAAATGACCAAGTTTTCCTGTGTCTGTATCTGTTTTAGACTTTTAGTAAATACACTGTGTAATGAAGCACAGACTCAGTGTTCTTGGGTGTTAATTTCCCTGGTAGCCTTTGATCTGTAAGTAGGAAAAATACAGAGATGATAAAAGAGACCTTAACTGCAGGGTATTTCCCCTCTCAGGCTCTAATCAGCAGTGTCAGGCAGCTGAGGATCTTCAATGCGCTGCCACATGGTGAGATGAGCTGCAGAATATAAAGTGATTGAGTGATGACAAGATGGGTCAAGACTGTATGTGAGAGTTCTTAGCAGGAAGAACTTTAAAATTCAGTAGCAACAGGTTTTTCTGTCAGTAAACAAGACACACAAGCCCAACTGCCTGGTGTGCTTGGGAGAGCTCTTTAATTCTGTTCTAATTGGAGCGCTAACTGAAAAACAAAATACACTATACTGTCTTTACAGATGTGTTCAAGAGTCAGAAAATCTTATTACCCACTTAGGCTGGACATGAGCAAGAATTCCAAGTTCATTGCAGAAAACAGGTTGAGTTTTTAATACATATGGCTTCAAAAATGCACGGAGTCTGCAATTTATTTGTATAAGACTTGTTAGCTGGCATACTTTTTTTAAGTCATTTAAGTTGTGTCATCACATAGCCATTCTGAAACTTGGATCAAACTGCTGCATGAAAAATTGGGTCTTGCTGACTGAATTGCATTGCTTTGCAGATATGCAGAAATTCAAGCAAAACATGTTAACTTACTAGTAACAAATCAGTATCCCAGTCAGAGGAAAATTTTTACATAGTAGTAATGTGCAGGCTATATGACATGCTCTATCTGGCACTATAGAATATACTGCATGAGTTCAAACAGTCCTTCCTCCATTTCAATCATTTCATATCTATTTCTAGCAGAGCAGTTGTACAGTAGCAGTTGCTCTTGTGACAACTTGATTTGAGGTACCGGTTAGTTCTTGGCTATCAGATAATCTTTCATCTACAAATTGATAGCACATTAGTCTTTCCCCAATAGTATTATTTTAGTTAATGTTTCTTTTCTAGATAAAAATGTCAGGTGAGCAGTCCTCATCTTCCAGATTGTAATTCTAAAGAACAGCTAATACAATGCTGTTTGAATTTGCATGGATGACTGCCAAAGATCAATAAATGCTAATGGACATATTTTGCATTTCACTGTTCTACTGACAATTTATGTGATCTCATTACTGGAAAGAAGGTTTGTGATGCCTCTAGTTGCTAGAGGCTGGCATTTCATGGTGAAGTTCCTGACAACACTTTTTTTAAAGGATGTGAAATAATTGATATCATTGTTTGTGGAAGCTTTTCATAATACATGGATTTGGATATTTTTTAGCAGTGTTGTTAATTTAGCTGCCATAGTTGCTTCTGTGAATAATTACTGTACTTACATTCCATGCTGTGTTCATTCTGAGAGAGAAGCTCCTAAATCCCATGTGAATGCCCTAACCACTAGGCTGAGGGTATAAGAAGGAATGGGTAGTGCCCGCACAGCCTCCACCTCCTGGCCATTTTGTGAATGGACAAAATTATTTGTGTCAAATTTTGTGAATAGTTTTGGGTTGACCAAAACTGCACCTTTCGTCAAATAAACTAATCATTCTAAAAATTTCTCCCAGCTCTATATTTCACCCCTTTGAACATTGACTAATGAGCAATTCCCCAGTAGCATATAAGCTTTTGAGAACCAAGTTACAGAGCTGAGATATAGATCTGGATTAAAATTTCTCCAAAATGTAGAAGGTGCTTAGATTTTGTGTTAGTCTGACATCAACAGAATCATGAAGTCTTGCAAATGTTTTCTTTTCCTGCAAAATATTCCATGGTCATGTATTCTTCATAAGTCATTCCTAACTAAAATAATAGTCATCTTTTCTGCTTGATCCTCTGGAATGGCCCAAATTCAAGGGAGGAGCCACTCCCTTTTGGTACTCTAAAAATGCAGAAAACCCAACCAGATGGTTTCCACCTCCTGGAAAGTGTGAACAGTGACTCAGTCTTAGTGCTGCTAGTCATCTCAGGTCAACAAAATCAACAGTACCATTCACAACCAGAAAGGTTCCAGGTTGAGAACCTGTCCTCTAGTAAATATGCATGTGTCAAATTCAGATGTCATGTGTAAGTTACATTCCTTTACTCATACTCATACTTCCTTACAGCTGCTTACACCCACTTTACCAATGTATGAGGGAGCTTAAATAGATGTAACTTAACTATCAAGGAGCCAGAAGATGTGTAAATTTACAGTAGAATGGAGGCTACATTTTACATCATCTGTCTCCTTGATGTAGGGTACATCACCTGATTGAACTTCTTCACCTTTCTGGATTTTGCCAACAGATTATTTTAAAACATACACCATGTCTGGCTGTGCATTGAAATGTTTTTCTTGTTCTGTCACATCTCACAACATAGTATGACTATCACAAAAATGGGAAAGAGATCCAAAAGTCTTCCACAAAACCTTAATACAAACTCTGCGAAAGGAGTCAAGTGATATTAAAGTAAATCCCAATGTATGTGATAAAAAGCAGAATCTCTGAGTATCAAATACTTCAGAATTATTTATCCAGCTGCTGTCCACCCCATCTCCAGCTGCCGTTTTAACTCCTTCCTATGTGTAACTTTTATAAGACTTTATGTAATGATCTCTACAACTTCTTTGTTCAGTCTTTTTTAACCAGGGTGTTTGGTTTTAGAGGCCTCATTTATTATTTCAGGTTTGTTGTAAAAGCAAAATAGAAAAGACTAGTTCATTGCTATATGGATAAACAATATGAAAAAAAATCCTTTAAAACTTTTATTTAATTCTTACTGCTTTGAAAACAAGTGCCACACAACATGTTAATATTATATTTTTCAGACGCCACTAAGTAGCTAATTTGTCCCATTCCTTCTTTCATAATTTTCAATGAACCCTAGAAATGGCGACAAAGAGAAGTTCAATTGAATTATCAGAGGCCCTGTCTTCTGAGCAAAACAAGAGCAGATAATTCTGTTCACATTCTAACTGGAAATTTCATACTTGTAAATGCTTACCTGTATGTTGTTTATATAAGGATTATATGAATCATGGGAGCAACCTTAGATATAAATTAACAAAGATTTTTAGTATGGGGATTATAGCTGACTTGTAAGATACTTGGCTTTCCGGCAGGGAACATGCTGCTTCTTAAAAAACAAAACCAAACCTAATATATTATTGGATAATTATAGGTAAGGTGCGTTCACCTGACAGGAATAAAGATGTATAGAGCTGTATCTGAGCAATTCACAGCTGCTGGGCATTGCACTAAATCTTTCAGCTGTCCTTTCAGTGTCAAACCTAATGTGTGTTTTTAATGCAATACATACTTTTGTTATGACAAGGTACTTATTATCAAAGAGCTCTGTGTGGTGTGAAAAAAATACATTAACACTGAACTGAGTGTTTTAAACATGTTTTAAGGTTAAGAATGTACATTTTACTGTGCAGTGATCCACCATAAAAATGTCTCATAATAAGCCTTATCTATCAATTAAATAATACCACATTAAAATCTCATAATTAAAGCATTTTCAGTCCCAGCAAAAATGGGAAAAGTGAGAGGACTGTTATTTTCAGCAAACTGTCATTTATTTTTAGATAAATTTTTATTTAACAATTTAATGATCATTTTAAAATCATTTAAAAACAAGTTAGTTTCCAAACACTGGTCTGTATTGTACATAGCACTTTACTTATAATATTTTGGGTGGGTAGCTGTTATTACCAGCTTTATTTATTTATTGACATAGTAGTGCTCATATCATCCAACCTAGGTTGGGGCTCTATTGTACAAACCCATGGTAAGTCCATACCCGTGGAGTACCTGCACTGGACATCCGCCCCACACTTAGGGTGTATGTTGCAATACATTATGTAATTCCCTTCATGCCTCACGTCCACAAAGCCCTCCCTGAACCCACTGTGGGGAAGGTGAAAACCCCCCACGCCACCTAGGCCAATCTGGTGGTGAGGGAAAAATTCCTTCCCAACCCCCCTAAAAAAAGACAGCTAGTGCAATGCCCACAGCAGCTCCTTTTAACCCTTCCAGTCCAGGAGATGAGTCAGCATCACCATGCTGAACCATTTCCCCCTTTTTGCAGCAGCTTCTGATCTCTTTTCCCTCACACCCCACAACCCATAGAGCACTGTTCCCTTTCTCTCGGCCAGCTGGCCAAGATCCTTCCCTCCTCCTGGGGTGACCAGGTGTCCGGTTTTCAACTGGAACACTGGGTCAAAAAGGGACCCTGGCGGCTTTGGTCACCACTGCCGACTGGGTCATTAAAAGTCCGTTCAGTGTTGCTGCGGGGCTAAAGCAGGCTAGTCCCTACGTGTCCTGGCACTGCGCTACATCCCGGAAGTGGCCAGCAGGTCTGGCTCCTAGCGTGGTGCCATGGGACTCCATGCACTACCCCCACCCCTAGCACTGGCTCCGCACTCCAATTGTCTGGGAACTGTGGCCAATGGGAGCTGGGGGGCGGTATCTGTAGGTGAGAGCAGCACACGGAGCGTCCTGCCCCCCCCCCCCCCACCTAGGCACCAGTGCTGGTGGCTGCTTCTAGGACACAGGCAGTGCAGTGCCAGGACAGGCAGGCAGCCTGCCTTAGCCCCGCTGCATCACTGACCGGTAGCTGCCCAAGGTAAGCCCATGCCCCAGCCCTGAACCCCCCCAAACCCAGAGCCCTCTTGCACCCCAAATCCCTCAGCCCCACCCCCAGCCTGGAGCCCCCTCCTACACCCTAAACCCCTCACCCAGGACAGAGCCCTCACCTGCTCCACACCCCAACCCCCAGCCCAGAGCCCCCTTCCACACCCTGAACCCCTCATCCCCGGCCCCACCCCAGAGCCCTTAACTCCCCACACCCCAACCCCCTGCCTCAACCCACAGTCCCCTCCTACATTCCAAATCCCTCAGCCCCACCCACCAGCCTGGAACCCCCTCCCACATCCCAATCCCCGCCCAGTGAAAGTGAGTGAGGTTGGGGGAATGAGCCACCGAGGGAGGGGGAATGTAGTGAGTGGAGGCGGGGCCTCATGAATGGGTGGGTAAGGGGCGGGGCTAGGGTGTTCAGTTCTGTGCGATTAGAAAGTTGGCAACCCTACATCCCCCGCTTAAAAGTGTGGTGTGGTCATTAGAGCACATCCCTTCTTGAGTCATGTTCCCCACCAAGAAGGAAATGCCAGGTACTGCAGACTAGTTACTTGCATTGTGTAGGCAACAGGATCACAGGCCAGCCCAACTGGATGGGCAACAAGGTAGGAACCTTGCAGGTAGAAACTATGGAGTGTTGCAAAAAGCATATAATGTGAACAGGTTTTTGCGCTTGAATGCTTTTGCACCAATTTCATGAGAATTTTGTCAACAAAATTTCAGCTTCAGGGAATTTTCAGTAATTTTTGTGTGGCTGTAACATTTTTTAAAGTTTGCAAAATACATCAAACTGCAGTTTAATTCACCTGAGTGTTACAAAGAGAGGACTGGAAATGTTGCTAACCTGTAGACACAACTAATAGATGGTGTGTATACATTTGGATTCAGTCCTGCTTAACCTCACTCTACTCATGTGAGCAAGGATTAATCCCCTGAGTAAGGGTTTGCTAGATTTAGACTCTGAAACAAATAACTTCTTAAAAGCCTATCTGGCAGAACTGCCTCTTTAGTTTACCCAGTGGTTATTTGTTTAAGGTCTAATTGCCAATGGAAACTACTCACTAGGAAATGAAGCAGTCACAGTGCTTCAGGTTGACAGGAAACTGCACATTTGGCAACTGATTTGGGAACACTGGACAAGTACAGTATTTCTCCAAAATGCATGTTTCAGTAGAACTGGAAGGCAAAAGGGGAAGTAATCAGGGATTTTAATGAATGCCAAACTACAGGCCTGAAGTTAGAGAACAGTAGTCAAAATACCTGCTCCAACAGCACCCCCCCCCCCAAAAAAAGCTTGCTCTTGGCAAGCTGCCTAACTCATGATCTTGTCCAGGAATGAATGTCAATCTGTTGATTGACTTAAGTATAAATATATTTAAAGAACAAAGTTATTTATTTCATCAGATATAACTTCATCATACTGTATTTCAGGCAACTATGTCAGAAAAAAACATTTGTAAATTGTATACAAATCTGTTAAATAGAATAATGGGTAGTGATCATCAGTCAAACAGCAATGGAAACGAAATATTGGGTTGGAAATCAAATTACAAAATTGGACCAAAGCATGTGAATTAACTAAAAACATTTCCACATGTTCCAGGCATAAGTTAATATATTTCAAATTCTTATATGGCACACATATCATTCTAATAAAATGGCATCATGGATGAAATCCCAACCCCATTAAAGTCAATGGGGATTTCCCACTGACTTCACTGGGCTCAGGATTTGACCCTGTATATGGATAAAATATATCCCAAATGTTACCCAAGATGTAAAATTAATCTCATATATATTAATCTTCTATATTTTCCATTTAATATAGAAGCATCTAATAACTGAATAATTTTTGAGTCTGTCAGTAAAATGCTAAATATAGCATAGGCATATTGAAGCTTTATCTCTGTTATGTTTTTTTTCTGTACTTGATGATATTTGCACTGAGCTCAGTGAATTTATTATATAAATGTCTTTTCCACTTGGCAAGCATTGATTATATAATCAAATTATCATCAATTTAAGGGCATTCTATGTTTCACCTCTGTGGAAGAAGTAATCTACAAGAAACATAGTGATATTAAAAAAAATCTTTTTTTTTAATTAAATCAGACAGGAGCTCAAAATCTGTAAACATATCTTTAAATTACACCACAGGCAGCCCATTCCCTGAATTAATGGGTAGACTAAAGACTTTTAAAAAAAATAAAATAAAAAGAAGGCAAATGCAAATTATAACCAAAGACTTTTGTAAAACTTCCAGAGTTGTTTATAGCTGGAATAAATACATAACTGTAGCATAGTATTATTTCTTAATGACGAAGTATAAATGAACATTGGGAGACGTTTTCAGTTTGAGAAGTTGCTATATTTATTAACTTCTGTAATGGATTCCACAGGCATTTCCAATAAGGCAATGTATGCCATATATAAGAGAAACTACAGGGAATGAGAGTCAGACTTTTTTCATAAAGGATACCTAGATATAAAACTTTAGCAGAGTAAATTACATTTAGCTACATTAAAAGACTGAGAGATAAGAAATGAGCCATACTGATATTTTTTCCAGGATAAAAGTTATAACTTCAGTAAGCCAAGCTAAATCTACTGATCCACAGAAAGAATTCCACATCTGGAAAATCTTTACTACATCTGTGTTGAGTTTTTATGCTTTCTACTGCTTTCTTCACCAGTTCCCATGACTCCAACTTACCTCTGCCTTGTTTTCTTAACAAAAAAGCATTTTGTTGTGTAAATGCACTGCAGTTCAGCTAAAAATAGAGTGATCATTTCATTTCCTGGGATCTGTTACCTAAGATTCCTTACCTTCATCTTCACCAAATGAGACCAAAAAAAAAAGCAAGCTTGAAAACAAAGTGATACAAAATGAGACAAAATAAGCTACATACAGATTTAACTTTGAGAGACATTTTAGGCAGTAATTTTGTTTTATCTCGCTTGTTTTTAATGGCTGTCAACATCTGATCCTCTTTTTTTCCACCTCTGACTTAAATTAAGGAAAATGAACAACTTGTATCATTCTCTGGTATGGACACAGCTTTGATTCTGTAAACTAAAATTAATGGATGATTTTAATGTAAATGGCAGAGCTTATAGACACTAGAAAATCCATGTTTATAGAGATTCAGCTTAATTCATCCCAGGTGGAAACAGATATCGACCCTTGTGAAGGCCTTAAGTGAGCAAGAGATTGCAGCAACACAAAACAGACATAACTGCTTCTCCACCATGATCCTTACAATGCCAGCACTGCTCAAAAGGTGAGCAGTGATGGACGCTCTGTGTTGCCAGGCCAGCCAGGGGAGAGTTGATTTTTATGAAGTAATGTACAGCAATTGACAGCTGATGATTCCCTAACCATTCAGAAATCCTGAAGAAGGCAGCTGCAAAAGTACCACCATCTACCCCCTCCCCCCCGATGGAAATGGAGGTGCATTTCATTTGCCATTTCAGAGAAGGTTTTAGGTGCAGAACTAATGCCTCTGACAATGTGGGTCCACCAGACATATCCCCACCTCTGTGGAGGGGAGGCAAAGCTGACAAGGGTGCTACCTGACATTTTGAGGGTGCAGTAGTGGTAGGAGAGCCACTCTGCTAACATTCCATGGCTTTGGGAAAAGTTTGTCTCCCTCCTTTCCCCCAGCCCCATCAATCCATATTGACCTCTCTCACACTAGCCAGTTTACTCAGGTTAGTCTCTGGGGGAAAGATTTGGTTTTAAAATCCAGCAATAGTCCATTTTGGGGATGAGCTGGTTGAATGGGGTTTTACCCTGATGTCTCCCAATGAAAGTCCCAGAGATGAATGCCACACGCAATACTTTGAAAATGTGTCACAAAGAGACTAGTCTGCTTACATTTTGTCTTCTAACACAAATGTCTCAGTGTCTGAATAAAAAAATTGGTGGTCTCACAAACCCTCCACCTCCCCCATGCTTTCCTTGACTGAGTCATTGTCAGATTTATTTTTTTTAACTTTTACTAAAAATGGAAATTGTGGAGAGCGATTGTTTTCACTGGAATTACATCCCAGGTGGTGGTATGTGCTGGGCCTGCAAGCAGTGTAGCTATTATCATCATTTGGTGAAGGGAAGAGGAAAAATCAGTAATCTAGAACATCAGATGCACCAGTCTCTACTCAACACTCCTGGTAGGAAGGCCAAAGCTGGCATTAGGCCACCGTTATGCCTCTCACCCAAGGGCTAGCTCAGCCCCTGGCATAACTGTAGAGGAAATTCAGGACTCCTCTAATTTCTGGCAGCTGGTAACGGCTGGGACACTAGACAACCCTGGGATTGTTAGAGTGCAGCACTCTCTAACAAGGTCTGTCGAAGTAGGAGGTTGGAGAGGACAGAGTAGAGCCTCAGGACAGTTTTACAGCCTTTTGTGCCTATATCAAAAGTGTATGTGGGAGCCAGTCTTCAGCGACAACTAAAGCTCTGAAGCTGCAATAATTTTTCTACTCTGCCTGAGCTCTCACTCCATTGGGGCAATAGCTAGTGCAGCTACAAAGTGATTGATCCACTGAATCCGCACCCCTAATCGCCTGTATGACACTAGGCAAAAAGCTGGGTTCCACAGCATGCATGGAATATATATATCCTACTCAGCCTCCCAAAATCTTCCCCCATTCCATCACTTATGCTCTGTATGGAGTCCTTCACAGTCCCAGAACAGGGGGCAAGATTTGCTTTTATCACAAATAGACCTTTTCAGATTCCTGATAAGGAGCAGTAGATCCCGGTGAGTATCTGGTAAGCAGCAGATAGCATTGCAAGGCTAATACTTTCCTGAGTTTGCAGCCTTGTCAGATTGCAATCTAAACAGAATAATGCTTCCAAGGGGGAAAAACAGGCAATACTGGGTTATACTGCAGATAGAGCATATTTTGGAATATTCTCCCACAGTACAATGGCAAACCATGAATTCCTGTTTCCTTCCATCATCTGTCCCTTATTATTCTTTGACTATTTAAATTTTCAACATTTTACCCCATAAAAAATTACATAGCTATATTGCCAGATGTGTCCTGTTCATTATCCATAAAATTCCATATGTAAAATACCACCATTTCCATATTACTTACTATATTTAAAAATTAGAGCCAACAGCAGCAGTCAATCATGGCAGGAATGTGGGTGGACTAAGGTTTAATTCATGAAGTGTTTGGTCCTTTTGTGTTATTAAATAAAAGACAAAGTTCCTAGTGCAGGTAAAGGCTAATTCGTATTCCCAGACAAAAACTACTTTGAAATAGAGTTAAGGTTAAGAGAATGTATTAGTAACTGACGGGTAAAAACAACAGAGATGTAATTATCCCCAAAACCAAGCATTACAAGCCCCAAAAATTCAGAGTTAAGGTTATGCTGAAAAGAAATCCAAACATGTTCAGGTAAGTCAAAGCACCCAGACCATCTTAACTCTGCCCTGCACTGTTAACATCTCAACATTATCACTCTTTTGAACTTCTTCAAACATTCTTTTAAACAGTTTCCCAGGTAGGACCTTTAAAAGTCACATGTTTAATTATCTCAAAGGCTAGAATGAAGATATACCCAGTTACAGAATCTTTTGAAACGAAAGTATTCATTGTGAATTGAGAAACTTTGTCACATTCCATAACTGCGTTTTGTTTTCATTTGCTCTTGGCTTGTTGACAATGCACTCCACTGTAGCATGCAAGATTTTCAGGTTCAAAGCTAGTTGTCTAAAAAGTATTTTGTGTCTTGATTGGAAGGCTGTGGGAATGATGTGAACCCCTAAGAGCTGTGTGTGTTATAACTACGTGCATGTGGTCTGAAGCCCACTGTGGGTTCATATTCAAATATATGCTGCTGATTTTCAAATTACTCCTTTTTAATTAAAATTTAGGTACTGTAATTATTTCAGTTTTTCTTTTTCATCATACACAAATTTTGTACCCTTGGATAATGCATACTGCCATATGTATATTGAGGGCTTGGGTATGATTTGTCCCTGCACAGATGGGAGAAGAGTGGGTGCATAAGAAGTAAACAGGCTTTGCATAGGGAATCTATGAGAACTGACATCCTGGCATTAGGGTGTGGAGCGCACACACAGCCACTCCCAGGCTGCTATCACATCTTGTGGAATGCAACAGCAGCTTGGCTAATCCCACACTCTCTCTGTAGAGGTTTGGAGCAGTGAAGAAGCTCCAGGATCACCAAACCAAGCCCCAACTTCTCCCTACCGTTGTCTACGCTGTTGCAGAATGATCCATTGAAGAGTATTGCTTCATAGTGTTCAGGGAATGTGGAGCAGGGCCAGCTTTAGGCCGATTCTCCTGATTTGGGCCCTGCACCTAAGAAGGCCTCGCACCCTAAAGAAGAGTGCCTAACTTAGGCTGCTGCCGGGTATTCGAATCGGGCCCCACACTTACTAGAGCCGGCCCTGATGTGGAGTCCCCATGCATAGGCTCTCTACATCCTGCCCCCAAGCCTGACATGCTCATTGGAATCTCAGCAGATCCGCTGCCAGTTAGGTCTTTCCCAGCTGTGTAAAGGATACTGGATTTGCTCACTAATCTGTTCTCCGATAGATAAAATTTTCTGTGGTTCAGAGAATTTTTTTAGAATTTCTAAAAGTATTATGGGTGAAAATCTGGGGTATGTTTTTGACCAAACTGCAATGGAAATGGAGTTATAACTGAGTGAGGCATGATTTCTTTATAATTCTCTTTGAATGATAAATTGATTGGATTTCTTGAAATATTGTCTTAAAATTAATCTTGAAAAATTATTATTCAATAATCTTTTCACTTCCAAAGCACAATAAGTTTTGAAAAGGGCATAAAGATTTTTCTGCGAGAAAAGTAATAAGAGACTGTCTTGTAAGCACAAATGAGCAAGGCCAAGATAATTCATTAATCAAATTAATGCCTCTGTGATAAAAGTTAATTCTCCACCTCTCATCAAAAAGGTATTTCAGAGCATTTTTGAAAGTTTGTATAAATATGGACATATTTTTTCACCACTAGATATTTTGAATTTGTTGGCTGACAATATTATACACAAGCTGCTGAACTGTTATAGTTGGGTTTTATTCTTTTATTTTCCCAACTAAAGAATAAATTATCTAAAACTAACCTAATTAATGAAGATTCTGTGCTCTCATAGACTCATAGTCTCATAGACTTGCTATGTGCTGCTATGATTCCTACAAGACAGAACCTTTTAGGGCCTTTTTGAATATTGTAGGACTAAGTCTTGGAGCCCTTCTGTCAATTGCACTATTTACTGCCTCTTATATATTTCTATTTTATGATATACATTTTAATTTTGTCCATTTGAAATGTATATACATATGATATATATGTATTTGATATATTTGTTTCCGATTTTTAATAACAGCTACTTAGAACTCTGATCTGTTCTCTGTATACTGGGCTAGATTGACCTTTGGGCTGACCCGTTCTTATGTTCTTATGTTCTTATCGTGGCAGCTGTTCTGTTCAACAACTGACTCCGTATTTCAAATAAGCATTTTACAAGTACAGTATTCTCATTTTAAGGTGTGCAGGGAAATAGTTGAGGCAAATTCACATGGTTGAGGAACAAAATATTTTCCCTTACATCCTTTTTCTTGGAGATTTTCATAGAATTCAGGGAGGTTCTTCATTTTTGGTCCCTGCATGTGTAACTTTTTGCTAGCACACAAGAATAATATGATTAGATTTAACTGGTTTTGCCACCATTTTTTGTAAAAACACCACCACCTTTTATTTCCCTTCCCACAAACACTGTCACACTTTTCTTCAGTGTCATCCATTATACATAGAATGCCTTAAAAATCTCCCCAGAACATCATGAAGCCAGTACCCCATCTTCCTTCAAATGGCTTTTTAAAAGTCACGTCTACCACGATGCCTGAATAATGCTGCCAACTAAGCTCGTTCTGTATATGAAAGATCACCCTTGTATTTCTGTACACTTCCTGCTGCCCCACATTTGTTTGGTGCATCCACCTGTTGGATCTGAACTTAAACTAAGATTGGAAACACTTTGGGATAAGATTTGATATGTTAATACAGAACCTAGCATAGTGGGCCCCTACCTTGTTGGGTCCATTAAGTGTGAATGCAGTACAAATAGTAATAATGATGCTGTCCAGTTAAGCAAAATGAAAAGTTTAACATCTGATTAGAACTGGAAAACGTGGTCAAAAATGGTGTGTGTGTGTATCAACATAAATAAATAAAATCATATATGTACAGATCCAAATATGACTATGCAGTGTAATGCCTTACAGCAATTCCAATGGACTCAGACACAGAAACCAGATTCACTTTACTGTGGATGTATGAACGCATGTAAGCTGTTAAACTGCATCTGCCAGACCTAAGCTTTTCAGTGCCTAATTATTACATACAGAAACACCTTGAGTGGTACCTGAGCTACTCTTCAGCACCTTTTCTGACACTGTCACAAACATAACCATCCTCAAAACTCTTGAAAACGTATTTCTGACGATATTATGGAAACTCAATCACCCCTTTTAAGACCAGTGCATTACTATGTACCAGATATCTCAGTAGCCCTTTTATCAGAGCTGATTTGCATATTGTGTCATGCAGTAATTCCCAGAAGTACCATTTAATGGTAACTGCTGATAAATTCCTACTGTGTCTAATTTATGTGTATAAATTGAATTGAACCAAAGCCTGGGTCTTGCAAACCCTGGACTTTGTGGAAATCTTGATCTGGATTTGAATTTCACAGTTGTTGCCAATTTCCATAGCTTCTCTTGGGAGGCAATTTCAGTCTGCTGGGGGAGGCCTGTCCTATTCCCAGTAGGGATCAGGACAAGGAGGCAAGGTAGCTTGTTACTGTGGAGGAGCAGCATTGCTAGGGATATGGACTTTGTCTGTCTAAGTCAAGGCTGGGCCTGCTTCAGGGCACTCAACGCCAGCTTGGAATGTGAAAGGAGCCCCCTCTTTGTGAAAACATTTTCTCATGAATTTGTGAAGGAAGGACCTATGTGTATTGATTCCTTGGAGGTGGAAGACATAGAAGCATGAGGCCAAAAGAGGCAGCAGCAGCTGAGAGCGTAGGTATTCCTGTAGATACTGAAATAGCAAATGGGGAAGCTGGAGATTGGTTTGTGGCAGTGTCCCACAGGAGCATGTGTGACCACAGAAACAGCAGCAAATGGGAACACTTGTGGTGGTGACAAAAACCTGATGAGCCCAGAAAAAGAAAGAAGGATTAGTTGCTGCTTTAGAAAATCCTCTTCGGGCCTGCCAATCATCCTAGGAAGAGGTAACCAAATACCTAGAGGAAAAGTACAGAGGGTCTAACTAGGGTTGCCAACATTCTAATGGCACAAAACCAAACATCTTGGCCCCGCCTCTGCCCCAAGGACCCACCCCCACTTGCTCCATCCTCCCTCCTTCCATCACTTGCTCTCTCCCACCCTCACTCACTTTCACCGGGCTGGGATAGAGGTTGGGTTGTGGGAGGGGGGTGAGGTGCAGGTGCTGGGGTGGGGCCAAGGATGAGGGGTTTGGCGTGCAGGGTCCCTGCGGAGCTTACTGCAATTCTCAGGAAGCGGCCGCCAGGCCCCTGCAGCCCCTAGGCACATGGGCAGCCAGGGATGCTCCGCTCGCTGCCCTCATACCCACAGGTGCCGCCTCCGCAGCTCCCATTGGTCGTGGTTCCTGGCCAATGGGAGCTGCAGATCTGGCACTTGGGCGGGGGCAGTGCACGGAGCCTCCCTGGGAGCCACAGGGAGCCTGCCTTAGCCCCAGGCCCCCGCTGCATCGCTGACCAGACTTTTAATGTCTGACAACCCTAGCTCTAAAACAAGGTGTCAGGGAGGGAAGGACCATCGCGCTCATGCAGTGTCACTTCAGTTATTTCAGTCAGGCACTGGGAAAGACAGTTACTCTCATGCAATCCCTTTCTTCAAGTTCAGTAGGCCATGGTGTCAAGAGATGTCGTAGTCCGCAATTCTCGAGCAGTCAAGGGGACAGGAAGAGAGCAGGCACTGAAATGTCATCATCTGGTAAAGGTGCTGGTCATGGGAGACAGTTTTTTAGATGCCTTCCCTTCAGAGTTTTTATAGTAACAGTTTTGATCATGACAGGGCCATTGAAGAGGGACTTTGAATGTCCAAGTATTAAGACTCTAAATTCCAGCCACTCATGAATGAGGTTGTGATGCTTCTAGGTGTCACCTTGTTATCACCTGCCTCCAGCGTGAGGGAGTCTTGCCTATGCCAGCTGGCTGTTAGCTCCCTAACACGAACCAGCCTCTCAGCCATGCAAGCACTCTCCTCTGGGCTATCTCAGCCCTACCAGTTGACACTAGATATACCTCACTTGCCAAATCCCTTCAGAGCATGGGCGGTGGAAATCATAGGCTGGGGAAGGCTGTGCCTCCTCAAAAAGCCTGGCATAAACCCGCCCACGCTTTGCCTCCAGGCCTCTTCCTGCAGTTCCTACCTGCTCTTCCGTAGCCCAGGCTGGCTGGTGCTGGGTTGGGCCAACGTGCTGCCAGGACTCGGGGTGGCTGGTGCTGGGGCTGGGGCCATGCCGCTCAGGGCAATGGGACCCCAGCACTCCAGGGCTGGGGTTGGGAGCCCACACAGAGCTACAGGGCTGGGGGTGCTGCGGCCATGCCGCCTGTAGCTCTGGGGCTGGGGTTGGGGGCCTGCACAGAGCTCCAGGCCTGGGGGCGGGTTGGGGGGCTGGAGTGAGGTGGTGAGAGGTGAGCCTAGGGCAGAAGGGGAGGGGCCAGGAGCTAGCCTCCCCCAATGGCTGGTTCACCGGCCACCCATGCTTCAGAATATCCCTCTGTGTTATCCAGCCCCTCATCACTGGAAATCCAAAGTCCTCTGTTCCCAAAGGAACAGTGTATCCCAGTTTATCAGTTTTTTCTTAGACCGCCACTCCTGTATCACACACAGCACTGGAGTTCAGTTATAGTCAAACAAATGGAAATGTACTGAAGAAAGAATAGAGATTCAAATTGAAACAACAATCCTAAAATGCGAACTAGGGCCTACCCTTATTAATAGTTACCTTGCCAAATCTAATAAAATTGGGGTGAGAATCTAAGTTCAGTCTTTTGCAGCATTTGTAGTGACAAGGAACCAGGAACCAGTCTTCCATGAATCACCTCAAAGTACCTTCCTAGCCTGTGAAATACTGAATCAGTCTTTTGTCTTCACTGACATTGTCATTTCATTTCTTCTCACTGCCAAGTGGTTTTGATATTTATAGTTTCTTTGATGGTTTTCCATTGACTCTTCTGGGTTGTTGCAATAGTGAACAGTTGAGCAATACTTTACATAATCTGCTAGCCTAGCCAGGAGAGGGTGACATTTCTCTTCACTTGAATGGGCCATCACTGAGACATGTGATTTCCTGGTGAGTCCCTTTCACTCCAAGACCATAAGGGCATAATTTTCAATATTGTTACTTTATTCCTTAACTATTATCCATACACATCTTGCAATGATTGAGTATTGATAAGTTACAAGCTTTCAGCAAAGACCTTGCATGCTACTTTTCATGGATAAATACCATGAAAGTGATGTATTAGGTGCAGTGAGTTTGTCAGGTCTGAGACAAGAGTAGTTTGTAATGAACAGTGAACCCTTTGCCAGTTGGCACCAATGCCTCTGTCACAGTTCTTCAAGCTTTTGTCACTCTGTATTGTACCTATCAAGGATATAGCCTGAATCGGAGATGAGAGCAAGAAGGGACGGCAGATAGTTATGGGCTTCTTGGGCCACTTGGGTATGGTGGGTTAAGGATATTGATTTAAAGAGAGATTTTTTCAAATGTGTCTAAGGCAGAGGTGGGCAAACTATGGCCCACGGGACCGTTCTGCCTGGTCCTTGCGCTCCTGGCCAGGGAGCCTATCCCCCGGTCCCTCCCCTGCAGCTACGCCACCGCGCAGGCAGCGCTCTGGGCGGCGGGGCTGCAAGCTCCTGAGAGCAGAGCAGCAGTGTGTCTAGCTCCAGCCTGGTGGTGCGGCTGCCAGACATGCTGCACTGAATGGCATGGTAAGGTGGCCAGGGGGTTTGGATAAGGGGTGGGAGTCCCAGGGGGGCGGTTGGATGGGGCGGAGGTTCTGCGGGGGAGGGCGGTCAGGGGATGGGGAACCGGGGGGGTTGGATAGGTGTGGGGTCCCTGGGATCCTGTCAAGAGGTGGGAGTGTGGATAGGGATCGGTAGACTGGGAGCAGGGAGGTTGGATGGGGGTGGAGTCCTGGGAGGGGGCGGTTAGGGGACAAGGAGCAGGGGGGGGTTGGATGGGTCAGAAGTTCTGAGGGGGGCAGTCAGGGGTTGGGAAGTGGGAGGGGGCTGTTTGGGGAGGCACAGCCTTCCCTACCCAGCCCTCCATACAGTTTTGCAACCCCAATGTGGCCATCAGGCCAAAAAGTTTGCCCACCCCTGGTCTAAGGGATTTAGGAGCATAGCTCCCACTGAAAGCTAATAACCATCAAATAACCTGTCACCAGGTTCTTCTGGTAGATTTCTGAGACTTCACACTAATTATCGTGAAGTGGTGGTATATGGGCCCCAGACTGAGGAATGAAGCAGGTTGTATTTGAGACCCTAGTCCCTTACCTTTCATCACCCACTTGCTGGTTTTTGGTGGGAATTTCAGCTGTAGGAGTCATATATAAAAAAAGTGCGTCTTGAACAAGAATCTCAAAATCAGAGCATCATCTTTAGAATTGCAAATATCCCAGGAAGGACTTCCAGATGTTTTTGGTACAATTAGTTTCGTGGCATGTAACACTTTGGATTTACATATCAGTAAGGGGAATATAGAACTCATGGTGATTGTTTGTATGACCAGGATGTTGCTTTCCAGTTCCAGGGATAGAATGATTTCAGTTTCAATGAGTACATTGATGTCTGAAAAGTAGGTTCCTGACTCACAGGGTATGACGAAGATTTTGTGGCCTTAATGGGTCCTCTGGGATTTGTAAATTAATTGATGGAAGCAAGTCTACTTTTTGCATTTTGTTTTTGTATCTACTAATGAACTGAATTTTTGTTAACTTTTATTGCTTGTCTGCACTATTTTTTGAGACTGGTTTCAGAGTAGCAGCTGTGTTAGTCTGTATCAGCAAAAAGAACAGGAGTACTTGTGGCACCTTAGAGACTAACAAATAGCCCAAGAAAGCTTATGCTCAAATAAATTTGTTACTCTCTAAGGTGCCACAGGTACTCCTGTTCTTTTTATTTTGTAACTGACGTTCACTTGATGTGCCTTTGTTTTCTTTGTGTTAGTGATGTACCTGTTTAGGCCCTGATCCTGCTAATTCACATTCAGACGTGTTTGAAGGATGGGGATTTAAATTGTTGTAGCTGATACATTTATTTCTATTTGTCTGACATTCTCTTCCGTTATGTTTCACATCTGCCACTGTTTTCTTAATTTTTTTTCCCTCGTGTATCTGTTGTTGTTGGATTTCTACTGCCTGGGTTAGTTTTGAGGCTCTTAAAAAAAGTTCCACAGTATACTAGATCTCATGTTTTGGCATTGTTTCCTAAAATTCAGCCTGAATATCAACTTGTTATTCTTATCCCCGGTACCACCTTGAACAATTTCACTCCTTTGATGTGTATGTACACTTTAAATGCTTGTCAACTGTTATCATTATTCTCTCTCTGCCCCATTAGCTGTCATTTGGCTAAGCTCAACATGTTTTGCTCTTTTAATCTTTCCTCATAAATCAAACTCTCCAGCCCCTTAATCATTTATGTTGCTCTTATCAGAATTCCTTCAAACTTGTTGACATCTTTGTGGTACTGAAGTGCCTAAAACTTGCATTCTAGGCACAGCTCCCTTTGAGCCTTACTAAATATGTCCAATTCCATTTATTTTTTTTGGTGGAAACATCCAGTACCTTAAGTGTAGCTGCTCCATTCTATGATAAAGATAAACAGGGAGATGATAATATGGAATAACAAAGAATAGCAGTGGTAAAGAAAAAATATTGTATATATTTCTCCCCTCCTGACTACACATATTCACATGCAAACAGGCTTGAAACATGTTCCATTTCATCACTGTGGACATGTTTTATTGTAACAACTTTATCTGCAAAAATTACTTTCATTTAAACATTCTCAAAATTATGCCTTTGTTTTTGTTTGTGTGTTTTTTGAGGGCAAGTTTGTTTTTTTGTTTTTATTTTAAAAAACACAAAATACTTTAGAAAATTCAGGGTGCTTTGGCAATTCTACAGTCATGATTAAAATCTGAATGTTATTAAAAGTTTGGCTTGGGAAATCACTATCTGATATCCTATCGAAACCACGTCTCCTTCAAAAGTGCTCTTCTACATCATGCATTTCAGCAAAGGTGTTTGCAAGAATTAATTTAATTTCTTCACTACTTCACCAACCTCTTTCATTGCCTCCTTCACCCTTTGGTGGTCTATAGTGAATGGAGTAACACATGCAGCTGCCTTGCTTCCAATGAAGTTAAAGATTTTTAAATGATTTTTCCTGATACCTATAGCTAGTTCTTTTGCAGAAGACCTGGTTGCTTTTTTGACGCCTGATCTTGAGAGGTGTTTCACTTCCAGTAACTTCCATTGAACTCAGTGAGAGCCTCTTAGGATCAGACTCAGTACACAGTTCTTGGTGAAAACTGAAAATATAACTTATGAATATAACTTCAGGCCTGATCCTATAAACATTTAGGGTGGAATCCTGACTCCATCCAAGTCAGTGGCAAAACTCCCATTCATTTCAATGTAATCAGGATTTCACATGAAGGCTTGTCATAACTTTACTCAAGTGAGTAGCCTTGTTAAACTGCATGTTTATGAGATTGGGCCCTATATCTTTAACTACATGTAAAATATAGTATGGTTTCTCATATATAAAGTCACAACCTCCCAAAAAATCTATTTTGTTTGATCTGATACTGTGCTGTGACCATAAGTAACCCAGAGTGTTTTGCCAACTGACAAATATGGAAGCAGATAACAAACATTTCAGAAACTGCATTGAGTTAATACTGGTACGCTTAGTATAAATACTTTACAACTAACAAAAAGTATTGTAACTATAAATGAGCATTGGGTCAGTTACTCAGCTATGGAAAAACAGCATGTATGCATATTGGGGTATGTGCTTACAAGGGTAGCCTACAGCTCAGTTAGGGTTTACAACTTTCTAATCACACAAAACTGAACACCTTAGCTCCGTTCCTTCCTGAGGCCACACCCCCTGCCCTGTCCCTTCCCCGAGGCCCTGCCCCCCACTCACTACATTCTCCCCCTCCCTCAGTGGCTTGCTCTCCCCCATTTAAACTGGGCTCTGGGGTGGGCCTAGGGAAGAGGGGTTTGGGGTGCAGGAGGGGGCTCTGGGTTGGGGGGGGGTCAGGGCTGGGGTAGAGGGTTGGGGCTTGGGGCATGGTCTGACTTTCGGCAGCTCCCAGTCAGCGGCACAGCAGGGGAGCTAAGGCAGGCTTCCTGCCTGTCCTGACTCTGTGCTGTACCCCAGAAGTGGCCAGCAGCAGGTCCAACTCCTAGGCAGAGGCACGGCAGGCAGCTCTGCGCACTACTCTTACCCGTGGGCACCGCCCCTGCAGCTCCCATTGGCCGCGGTTCCTAGCCAATGGGAGTGCAGAGCCAGTGCTTGGGGTGGGGCAGGGCATGGAGTCCCATGCCTCCCACCCCTTGCCTAGGAACCGGACCTGCTGGCCACTTCCGGGGCACAGCGCGAAGCCAAGGCAAGTAAGGATTAACCTGCCTTAGCCCTGCAGCACTGTTGACCCTACTTTTGATGGCCTGGTCGGCGGTGCTGACCGGAGCCGCCAGGGTCCCTTTTTAACCAGGTGTTCCGGTTTTCAGCCGGAACACCTGGTCACCCTAAGCACAATTCTGCACTCCCTTGTTCCTGGATTTGCTGAGTACAGATACATTGTATCAAAATTAATTGGGTCAACCTGAAGGTATATGCCAGAGGTTAATAGCCCCAGGACCCCAAACCACAGCTAGGAATTGGTCCAGCATAGGGACTTCATGGCCACACCTCTTTTATCCAGTCAATCCTCCATACACCAGCAGCCAGGACTCCGCCTCTTTGAAGGGTCCTTCTTGGAGCAGAGTAATACTCTTGGGGTCAGTTAGGCCAGGTCTAGATCCAGATTTGAACCAGGGGAGGGGAATGAAAAGTGGCAGCACTACATTTAGGTTTGGCAGAATTCAATTTTTTTTTTTTTTTTTACAATTTCAAAAGATAATATCAATGTTTTTTTAAAGTACATTTTCACTGTTATGGGAAATTATGGTGAATTATTTAGTGACAGTAGACATTGATATTCAAAAAGTTTGAGCTTTTTAAACTATTAAAACATAAAATGTCAACATCACACATCAAAATATACAAAATAAATATCCTTAAAGCAACATATCATACCTGTTTTCACCATTCATTTGCTAGTCCATTTGTAACACAGCTAATTCAAAAGTCTAAATCAGTAGATTTTCGCTCTAAGAATATCTCAAGTGGCATTTTTCTTTCTTTGCCTGTCTCTAGATTTAGATTATCTATGGAAATATTTTTCTGTGCACATGTACAGTGAAATTGACATTTACTGATAATCTAATTCTTCCAAGCCTAACTACACTGTAGGATTTAGCCATTTATAAAGTAACTTGAGGAAAGACGTAAAGAAATCTAATTCCTTGAATAATATACCAGACTATGTTATGAAGCTTCATTAACAGTGTGGGTAGCACCACGTAGTAAATGTCAAACATTAACATGTAATGATAACCTTAACTGCTGTTATGTCTCAGTTTTAGAATACCTGTGTGTTTTAAGGTTCACTGTATATATTCATTATTCACAGCTGCTTTATTGTGGATAAGAATATAGCTTTCAGCTGATATGATAATTACTATAATCTTCAAGATAATTGTTTGACACTCCCTGTAATGCTTCATCTTGCATCTTTGATACAATAAGCTTACATGAAGATGAAGTGAAATATTAGATTGTTTATCTCTTAAAGATTAGGCACAAGAGCTTATAATCGACAAGCAGTTGTTACAATGTTTTAGTTGAAATATTGGAGCCAGGGAGAAAGAGACTGTAGACAAAAACATAGCTGAATGTTTCATATTTGATGGAGGGAACACAGTTTAAAAAGCAAAGCGGTGTAATATTGTAGTAGTCAACATCTATAGAAAATCAATCTATACACTAACAGGCTTAAAATTGCACAATCTTCTATTGTAAGCAAAGAAAATAATAAAGTGGTGTTTGTTCTGTTTATAATATTAAACAGAAAACAAAACTACATTAAAAGAACATAATTAAAGTTGCAAGCTGAAGCACTCAAAAGTTAGCAAATTTTAGAATTAATATTTGCCTGCGCAAAACTACCTTTTGAGTCATGCCCAAAATCTGCAAGATTGCTCATTACTTGTCACTTGGAATCAAATTGGTCAACTGTTTCTCACATAATCAAAACATTACATGTCTAATGGAGTTTTCAGTCTGACAAGAAAAATAAAATAAAACTAAGGGATTGTCTACTCTTAAAACGCTGCAGTGGTGCCACTGTAGCGCTTCAGTGAACCTACGCTGATAGGAGGGCTAGCACTGTCCACACCGCTGTTTACATCATGGATTAAGTCTGTTGAACTGCTTCGTTCAGGCCCCTGAGCAATATAGTTATACAGACCTAATTTCCTAGTGTAGACCAGGCCAAAGTCTTCCCATTACTCCAGAAGGAATAAAGCTAAGAGAAAGGAACATACATGAACACATTGTGGATCTTTTTAATCTATATCATGTTTATCCTTAATTAAAGCAATGTTTAAAATTATTATAAAAACCAAAAAATTGAATGGAAAAAATCAAAAAATGCACTAATGGATATCCAGATGCTTCATAGAGCCAGTTTAGCAGTATTTTTTTAGCACTGTGTTTCTGCATACTCTCATTAGCTTTGTATGGTAACACATGAAAACAATCTGCATACCAACTTTTCTCTTGCTAATATCTTTAATCCAAAATGATCAGACAGGGTTGATATATACACACATTTTTGTTATCCTTGCTATTTACTCTGACTATCTGAGTAAAGAGCATAAGCTTTATCAGGGCAGCTTATATTTTCCAGGTATGTCATCCTAGAAAATTAAGTCTAAGTGGAGGTTTGATTGACTCTGAAGTTAAACTTATGGATATCGATCAAGTCAGCAACAACTGAGTTGATGCTTATCAATCCAGCTTCTGGGTAATAAGAACTAAGTTATTTGCCAATATTGTTCATTTTTTGTAGTTGTAGCTCCCCAAACTTTCCTATCCTCAACTGTAGTCAAGGCTTTTCCTGCTCAACATAAAGGACTTGGCCTACAACAGCAAAGGTCTCTCAGTTAATGTTTACATAGCCTGCAGTGGGGCACAGTCAATCCCAAAGCCCACCAACATACTGGGGAAAGGCATGTGCTTCCCAGTCTCTGATGCCAGTGTGGAGTGGAGCAGGGCCATGGCCCTCTCTCTCCTGTATCCTTGAAGTGGCTTCTCTCCTGGAGTAACAATGAGGAACAGCTTCCTTGCACCTCACCCATCACCACAGGAACCAGAGTAAGGGCGAGGAACAAACCAGCCCTAATAGATAAATATATGACATCCTAAAAATTACATTACAAGAACATTCGGGTTGCAAAGTCAAGCACTCAAAAGTTAGGACAAGCCAAATTTAAAGTTGCATCCATCTGCCAATAGAAAAAAATTTATATAGGCCCAGATTGTAATACTCTTATTCATGTTCAGTTTTACTCTGCAAGTAACCCCATTGAAATCCAATGGGACCAGTCAAGGTGTAGCGTACTATACTGTGTCATGAAGGGATTGCAATCTGGCCCATAGTGAACTTAGCCCTGGTCTACACTACGAGTTTAGGTTGAATTTAGCAGCGTTAAATCGATTTAACCCTCCACACGACAAAGCCATTTTTGTCAACTTCAAGGGCTCTTAAAATCGATTTCGGTACTCCTCCCCGATGAGAGGATTAGTGCTGAAATCTACCTTGCTGGGTCGAATTTGGGTTAGTGTGGACACAATTTGACGGTATTGGCCTCCGGGAGCTATCCCAGAATGCTCCATTATGACCGCTCTGGACAGCACTCTCAACTCCGATGCACTGGCCAGGTAGACAGGAAAAGCCCCGTGAACTTTTGAATTTCATTTCCTGTTTGGCCAGAATGGCAAGCTGATCACCTGTTTGGCCAGAATGGCAAGCAGTCCCAGAATCGCAAAAGAGCTCCAGCATAGACCAAATGGGAGGTACTGGATCTGGTCACTGTTTGGGGAGACGAATACGTGCTATCAGAACTCCATTCCAAAAGACAAAATGCCCAAATATTTGAAAAAATCTCCAAGGGCATGAAGGACAGAGGCTATAACAGGGACCTACAGCAGTGCCGTATGAAACTTAAGGAGCTCAGGCAAGCCTACCAAAGAACCAGAGAGGCAAATGGCTGCTCTGGGTCAGAGCACCAGACATGCTGCTGCTATGATGAACTGCATGCCATTCTAGGGGGTGCCCTTACAAGTACCCCACCCCTGTGCGTGGACTCCATCAATGGATTCTCACGCAACAGGGATGCGGATTTTGGGGATGAGGAAGATGATGATAGCACACAGCATGCAAGCAGAGAAAACGTTTTCCCCAACAGCCAGGAACTGTTTAATCACCCTGGAGCCAGAATCCTCCCAACCCACCCAAGGCGGGCTCATGGACCTTGAAGGCAGAGAAGGACCTCTGGTGAGTGTACCTTTGTAAATATTGTACATGGTTTAAAAGCAAGCGTGTTTAATGATTAATTTGCCCTGAAGACTTGGGATGCATTCGCAGCCAGTACAACTACTGGAAAAGTCTGTTAACGTGGATGGGGATGGAGCGTAAATCCTCCAGGGACATCTCAATGAAGCTCTCCTGGATGTACTCCCAAAGCCTTTGCAAAAGGTTTCTAGGGAGGGCAGCCTTATTCCATCCTCCATGGTAGGACACTTTACCACACCAGGCCAGTAGCACGTAGTCTGGAATCATTGCATAACAAAGCATGGCAGCGTATGGTCCCGGTGTTTGCTGGCATTCAAGCAACATCCATTCTTTATCTCTCTGTGTTATCCTCAGGAGAGTGATATCATTCATGGTCACCTGCTTGAAATAGGGGAATTTTATTAAGGGGACATTCAGAGGTGGCCGTTCTTCCTGGGCTGTTTGCCTGTGGCTGAACAGAAATTATCCCCGCTGTGCGCCATGCAGTGTGGGGAGAGGTGAAGTGATCATCCCAGAGAATGGGGGCAGGGTGTGTGTTGGATTTGTGCTGCACATTCATTCGAAAACCGCAGCCCCTCCTTTTAAATGGCCAACCAATTTTAAATGGGCAACTCAACTGGTGCTTGATATGGGAAATGAGGGCGCTGCTGTTTGAAACCATGTAATGTTAACAGCTTACTTCACCGTGAAAGAGTCTACTTATTGTTCTCTAAAATGTGTCTTTTTAAATACTACTCTCCCTTTTTTCCTACCGCAGCTGAAAATGTTTCAACGCTCCCCGTATCATCTGCGTCCCAGAGGCTAGTGAAGATTAGAAGGTGAAAAAAATGCATTCGTGATTAAATGTTCTTTGAGCTCATGCAGTCCTCCCACACTGAAAGAGCCCAGCAGAATGCATGGAGGCAGATACTGTCAGAGTGCAGGAAAGCACTAAATGAACGTGAGGACATGTGGTGGGATCAAGATGATAGGTGGTGTCAGCGTGATGAAAGGAGGCAGGATGCAATGCTGAGGCTACTAGAAGATCAAACTGATATTCTCCAGCATATTGCTGAGGTGCAGGAAAGGCAGCAGGAGCACAGACTGCTGCTGCAGCCCCTGTGTAACGAACCACCCTCCTCCCCAAGTTCCATAGCCTCCTCACCCAGATGCCCAAGAACGCGGTGGGGGGGCCTCCGGGCACCCAACCACTCCACCCCAAAGGACTGCCCAAGCAACAAAAGGCTGGCATTCAATAAGTTTTAAAGTGCAGTGTGGCCCTGTCCTTCCCTCCTCCCCTCCTCTACCACCCCACCCGGTGCTTTCCTCCTCTCCCGCCCCTCCTGGGCTACCTTGGCAGTTATCCCCCCATTTGTGTGATGAAGTAATAAAGAATGCATGAATTTGAAACAACAATGACTGTATTGCCTCTGGAGGTGGTGATCAAAGGGAGGAGGGGAGGGCAGCTGGCTTACAGGGAGGTAGAATGAACCAAGGGGGGTGGGTTTTCATCAAGGATAAACAAACAGAACTTTCACACCATAGCCTGGCCAGCCATGAAACTGGTTTTCAAAGCTTCTCTGATCTGCAGCACACCCTGCTGTGCTCTTCAAACCACCCTGGTGTTTGGCTGCATGTAATCAGCAGCCAGGCGATTTTCCTCAACCTCCCACCCCGCCATAAACGTCTCCCCCTTACTCTCTCAGATATTGTGGAGCGCAAGCAGTAATAACATTGGTTTCGCTGAGGTCTAACCAAGTCAGTAAACTGCGCCAGCGCGCTTTTAAACATCCAAAAGCACATTCTACCACCATTCTGCACTTGCTCAGCCTATAGTTGAACAGCTTCTGACTACTGTCCTGTGTATGGCTTCATGAGCCATGGCATTAAGGGGTAGACTGGGTCCCCAAGGATAACGATAGGCATTTCAACATCCCCAACGGTTATTTTCTGGTCTGGAAAGTAAGTCCCTTGCTGCAGCCATTCACACAGACCAGAGTTCCTAAAGATGCGAGTGTCATGTATCTTTCCCGGCCATCCCATGTTGATAATGGTGAAATGCCCCTTGTGATCCACCAGTGCTTGCAGCACCATTGAAAAGTACCCCCTTTCAGTTTATATACTGGCTGCCTTGGTGCTCCGGTCCCAAGATAGGGATATGCATTCCGTCTACGCCCCACCACAGTTAGGGAATCCCATTGCAGCAAAACCATCCACTATGACCTGCGCATTTCCCAGAGTCACTACCCTTGATAGCAGCAGCTCAGTGATCGCGTTGGCTACTTGGATCACAGCAGCCCCCACAGTAGATTTGCCCACTCCAAATTGATTCCCGACTGACCGGTAGCTGTCTGGTGTTGCAAGCTTCCAGAGGACTATTGCCACTCGCTTGTGAACTGTGAGGGCTGCTCTCATCTTGGTATTCTTGCACTTCAGGGTAGGGGAAAGCAAGTCACAAAGTTCCATGAAAGTGCCCTTACACATATGAAAGTTTCACAGCCACTGGTAATCATCCTATACTTGCAACACTATGCGGTCCCATGAGTCTGTGCTTGTTTCCCGGGCCCAGAATTAGCGTTTCACGGCATGAACCTGCCCCATTACCACCATGATGTCCAAATTGCCAGGGCCCATGCTTTGAGAGAAGTCTGTGCACTTAGTGGGGACACACACAATCAACTGTATCAAATCGATTTCTAAAAAATCGACTTCTATCAAATCAACCTAATTTCGTAGTGTAGACATACCCTTAGATTTGCATTTCAGAACAATCCTGCTTGAAACTAACGATATATTACTCATCCTAGTGCTGAAAACTGACCCTAGCCACACAACCTGCCTTGGTATCAGGTATTGTAAATGAAAGGTATTGCAAGTATAAGGAGATCTCCGCAGCTTAAGATAAGCAGTTAAAGGTATTTTGACACTATTATTCTGTTGTAGATTAATGCTTTCATATGCTGCTGTAGCCTGGTACATCACATATGGCTTTAACAGAATGGAGTTTTAATAACTTTCTTCCTGTTTCAAGGACCCAGTTTTAAATTATCACATAATTTTCAAAGAACTTCCCATTTCCCCTCATTCATACACATTACTTCAGAAGTACCTGCCAGCAATTTGGGCAAGGCTATATGCAGTAGTCTGAGGATGGCTTAAGACTAATTACATGAGGCCAGTGAGCAGGGCATAATGGAGCATTGAAGCCAAAGCTGTCTTGCAGTGAATACTGGTTTTGGTCACTGCTTAGTGTTTTGTGTTTTTTTATTTATTTTTATCTATTTTTTTCACTTTGAGGACACAATACTCACTGATTTCATCTGTGATCCAAACAAATCACGTACACACATGCTTAACTTCAAACACAAGTCAATGGGACTACTTATATATTCAAAGTTAAGAGTATGCTTAAAATTAAATGTGTGCATGTGATTTTCTGGATCAGGACCATAATGTGCACACAGTGGCAACCTTGTAAATGTCTGCTTGCATTTTAGTTGAATATTTTTTATTTAAAAATAATAAAAGTACAATCATACAAGTACTGAACTACTCCACTTTGCTTATGTAAATCTGCCATCTTGGATTTATGAAACAACAAAAGACAATTAAGTGTCTGCCCAGGTGGAGTGTTTTGAGAGGATTTCCTCCAAGCACTTTGCCAAGAGCAGTGTGGTTGTCTAGATATGGAAGAGTCTTTGGAAGAAAAATAAACCACAGTGAGTTTGGGGTATACCACAAAATGGTGCTAATGGAATAGCCTGGGTTGTTCTTTAAAACTTTACTGTAATGCTTTTTATACAGAGATAAAGGGCCAGATAATCCCTGGCTATTGCATTAGAGCAAGCATGGCACGGGGTAAAAGGCTTGCATGCCCTATGCAAGGGCCCAAGACAAATACTTAGAGAAATACAGGCACTGCTCTTTCTACGCACTCCCAGGGGAGTACATTGCCCTGGAGGAGTTGTTATGCCTCTTCCTCCATTTCAAAACAGGCCAGGTGCTCCAAGGAGATTAGAATGCATATTTCCCCTCTGTGTTGGGAAATCCAGGAAACTCCCAGTAGGGCAGGGCAGTGGCCTACTATCTCCTGCTTAGGGCTATGCTCTAAAATCTAAATGCAACAATTAAATCCATGGTTTAGGCCTGTAAGGATATGTCTATACTGCAATTTGACACCCATGGCTGGCCATGCCACCTGACTCAGGCTAAGGGGCTTGAGCTAAGGGTTTTTTTTAATTGCAGTGTAGACGCTCAGGCTGCAACCCAAACTGTGGGACCCTCCCACCTCGCAGGGTCCTAAAAACTGAGTTCCAGCCAGAGCTCCACCATCTGCACCTCAATTAAACAGACTCGTGGGGCTCAGTCTAAGGAGTTGAGTCAGCTGGCATGGGCCAGATGGTGGGTTTTAATTGCAGTGTAGACATATTCTAAGAGAATTCCCTGCATATCTCCACACCTTGCAAAGGTCTTTCATCCCCATTTCTTTCTATCTTCATGCCTAATCTTCATTTTCATTTCCTAGCTCCTTTTTTCTGCACTACACATTGACCCTTGAACATGTGACTGCATCCCAATGTTCTTTCTTAGCCACTTTGCCCCACACCATGTAAGTTTGAGGCTGGGGAATAAGAACGGAGGTGTTGCTCAATGTTATAGTTCCTATTTTTTCTGATTTCCAGGATTCTAATTTCAAAAGGGTAACCCCAGGCTTTTCAATAACCTGTAGAACAGGTTGGAAAATGGAATTTCCATTGTGTGGGAAAATCTGACATTTTGAAATTTATTTTCATTCCAAATTGCAATGAAAAGTCAAAATTTAGAAATTTCTTGCTGAATAGAAATTCCAAAAAAATTCTGTTTGGAAGTACCAAAATGCTTCATTTTGCTAAGTCAAAACATTTTCTCTAGATAATGTTAAAACATTATCATATAAAATATTAAATAGTATATATTATTAAATATATTGTAGAGTAGAATTAACATTTTAATAGTCAAAATGAAGTGACTCTAAATGAGAAAGTTGAGGTGAAATGTTTTTACCTTATTGAAATGTTTAGACTTAATTTAAACAAATGAGAAAGTCAAATGAAACTAGACTTGTTTAAACTTTTTCCAATAAAAAATTTCTTCAAAATTGAAACATTTCCACAAAACATTTCTATTTTGATGAAAATGCATTTTCCAGCAGAAAACTGTTCCATCAGAAAAGTGTTAGCCAGTTTAAGTAACTAGACTGGTCATAACAAAAAATCAAACACTTTCCTCCATAGCTGTGGGGGCTACATTAAGCAGTACTTGGGAATGCCTGACTACCAAGGCTATGGCTGCACTATGCAGCTTTTAGTGACACGGCTGTGCCACTACAGCCGTGCCGCTAAAAGTGGCTGTCTTTCCTGCCAACAAAAATCTTCCTCCCCGCACAAGTGTCAGTGGCTTTGTCAGACAAAGCGCTGTTCACACCAGCGTTTTTTGTTGGTAAAACTTTTGTCATTCGGGCGTGGGGGGGAGTTTAACACCCATGAATGACAAAAGTTTTGCCATCGAAGTGCCAGTGTAGACATAACCTAAGGGAGAAACAATCCTTAAAACATTTGCTTGGATTAATGTTTGCCAGCTAGGGATATGTGTCCATCTGTTTGTGTCTGTTCTTGTAGGAATTTCCCTAATTCTTTACAGTCTGCTGGGACTGGTAGCTTTAAAAATATTGAGCATCTGAGGATCTGATATGATATGAGACTGCCATTTAACAATACAATACCAGGTTTCTGTTGGGAAGTAGCCTTGGTTAAGCTCCAGTCTGAAAACTTTAAATTATGATCTTAAATGTTGTCGTAAATGGGTAAAAGCTTATTTAAAAGCTGATATGCTAAAGGTCCACTTCACAATCTGATCTCACATACTGCACATGGTATGAGGTGTGAACTGGTGAATGTTGACACACATGCACAGCAGGTGATTTTACAAGACACGCAATATTGTGCCCCATGAATTTGAGCTCAGAATCACGCTTGTATTCTGTGCTAGTTAACACTGAAGAGTTCTGCCATTGCTTTTATTTTAAATGATCATGTCAATGACAGTCTGACACTTGTAATGTCATTGGTTGCTTTGAGGAGGTCAAGGAATGTTTTCAATGCTAGCTAACAGAAGCAGAGTAGCACCAAGGTAAAATGGTCTGGATTTGCCAGTCTAGGAGAACTGTATGACAGCTGCAGCCCTTGAAGAGGCTAGTTACTGATAGACCCAGAGTGACAACACAGCAGAGAGTGATGTAGCCACATGCAGCATGCAGGGCCGGCTCCACACCCCAGCGCGCCAAGCGCGCGCTTGGGGCGGCGTCCCGCGGGGAGGGCGGCAGGCGGCGCCGGTGGACCTCCCGCAGACGTGCCTGCGGAGGGTCCGCTGGTTCCACGGCTCCGGTGGACCTCCCGCAGACGTGCCTGCGGAGGGTCCGCTGGTTCCACGGGACCAGCGGACCCTCTGCAGGCACAGGTGCAGGAGGTCCACTGGAGCCGCAGACCGGCGACCGCCAAAGCTCCCCGCGCGGCGTGCCGCCCTGCTTGGGGCGGCGGAAATCCTAGAGCCGCCCCTGAGCATAGGCAAGACCAAGAGTTGATGGGCCAAGATAAACATAAGGTCCCCAAGTCCTGAAGGCTGTGCCAAGCCAATACACACATGTAGGGGATCTCTGTGCATTCTGACCAATCCTGAGGTGAGCTAGCCTGGCATAGCAAGATTATTTATGCAGCTGCTCCACCCTTAGGTGCTGCCAAAGCCCAGAAATAAAAATGAGATCGCCACCCCCATCCAGCCAATCCTTGATGAATCTGTGTTACCTTTTCTGTTGCAAGGACAAGAGGAGTTACTATCGCCCAGGTGTATTTGTAGCCCTTGCAGAACCTCCTGCAGGAGTGGGAGAAGAGTGGGCAGCATGGTGATGTGTGGACCTAGATCTGCTCAGACACTAATGTGTGGGATTGAGGGGTGGTTGGAGGGGTTGTATGGGTCTCCGTTGCTACCCTCTGCCCTCAATCATCCTGAGAAGGTGATATCCTTGGGCGGGTGGATTGCTGTTGCTGGCTGACAGCTCAGTTTCAGAGCTGTTAGCCAGTTCTGGTGCAGCATGGAGAAGCTGATGGCTCATACCTTTCTTCCCAGCAGTCATTCAGTGGGGAGATCCCACCCCAGCAGAGAGACATTAGGAAGTATTCGCTTTCATTCACTGGTGATCAATTATCAAAAAGGGCAGTGGGGAAGGAGGAATCTGTAACTCCATTCCAGAGGAGGGTCAGGCCTGAGTGACTGCAGAGCAGACTTGTGATTGCTGACCCTGGGGAGCCTCCACCATCTAGATTCCAATGTGGAGCCCAGCCAGGCTCTAGCGTTCTGCCCAGACCCACATCTGCTAAATAGGAGGTCAGGATTTAGCCCCTAAGATTTATTTTCCACCTGAAATTACACAAAAACTATTTCCAAAGCATGTGCTCTTGTCCTGTATGCATATACTGCTACCTTCTGCCTGGTAGCATGCTACATGCCTGCTTCCTAGTTGCAGACCACTGCTTCAGATTTCTCCTCTCCAGTCCTCTGTTGCCGGCAACTGCCCCCTCCCCCTCAGAGCTCTTTATTTTATTATTAACCTGGTATGCAGTCTTTGACCCAGCCAGTTTAATCTGTGACTAAACCTATTTCATTGGTTTTCATTTTATTCATACAACAGGGAAATATTGAACAAAATAAAAGAATTCTAGAAGACAGCGACAGCTCCCATGTATTGTAACTATAAAAACTAAGATTACTAATAAAATACTAAAGTATTCTGCTGATGGTCTTCCTTATATTGCCAAAAGTATTGAAACACAGAAATAGGGCTCTAGCTGCATCATAAATTTAACCCATTGTGTCTAGACGTTGAAGGAGGTTTCAAAACTGTGCTTGTCCTTGCATGGGATATATTTTGCTGCAATACCGATTGTGATGGGTTTACAGACCCCACAGTAAGGCAAACTTGGTGATGAAATAGTATTGGGCCAAGAAGGCCCTGCTCCTCAGCAGCTGCTGGGCATGCTTCCTATAGAGGACCTACCTAAAAAGGAGCTCCAGCAGGCTGGTGGAGGGATGGAAAGAAACAGGCTGCAATAAGGCAGACAGGCTGCAGCCAGTGAGGCAGTCTACGGGAGAAGGACTAGGACTGTAAGAGTTGGCCGGGATCCCCCTTCTCACTGATGAAGGGGGGGACAACTGGACTTTGAGGGTGAGCTTCGAAGCATCCACACACACACATACACACACACACACACACACACCAGCTAAAGCCCTGGACTACCAAGACTGTGTAAACAGAAGGTTTACAGAGGCCATGCTCCAAACTGAAGGGAAAACTGTAGGCCCAGGGGAGGCTGATCTGGAGTGGCAGCCAGAAAGAACTGACCACCTCTTTCCCCTTGGGCCCTGGGTTGGACCTGGTGGACAGGGAGGGCCTGGGTCCCCCTATCCTTCCCCCTTCCCCCAGATGCTGCCAGGCCCCCTGGACTTCCCGGAAGAACTGCCTCAAAGTGACTGTTTGGCTGTGGCCTGTCCACTGTGCATTCTGGCCTCCAACCAAAGCCCATTACTCCTCCAGCCAAGTGGCCTAGCTAGGTTAGACTGAGAGCTTATGCTCTATCCTGCTATCTTTTGATCTGATGCAATCAACTCATGGCCCTGAGAGACCGAATACAGGCTCTTGAGACCAGAGCGGCTGAACTGGAGGAGCTAAGGGAGACAGAGAGGTATGTAGGGACTTCCAGGGATACAATAGAGCAGTCCCACTGTAGTCTGACAGCTTCTGTGCTGCTATGGAGGGTGAAAGCCTCAGGAGAAAAGAACATCAAGTTGGAGTGGAAGGAAATGATCCCATAGTTGGGACCCTCCTTCCAAGGGGAGGGATAGCTCAGTGGTTTGAGCCTTTGCTTGCTAAACCCAGAGTTGTGAGTTCAGTCCTTGAGGGGGCCATTTAGGGATCTGGGGCAAAAATCTGTCTGGGGATTGGTCCTGCCTTGAGCAGGGGGTTGGACTAGATGACCTCCTGAGTCCTGAGGTCTCTTCCAACCCTGATATTCTATGAGATGATGTTATGGCATCCTCATGCACTAAGAGAATCCCAGGTGCTAGGAAGAGCCAGGTGATAGTAATGGGAGGTTTGATTATTAGAAATATAGTTCGTTGGGTTTGTGATGGCCAGGAGATCCACATGGTAAATTGCCTGCCAGGTGTGAAAGTTGTGGATTTCACAAGACATCTAGAGATTAAAGTCCAGGACCACCCTGGTAGCATTACGTGAAATGCTTCCAGTTCCATGCACAGGGCCAGGAAGAGAGCTGCAGGGTCTCAATGAATGGCTGAGACGATGTTGTGGGGAGGAGGATTTTAGGCTTAATGGGAACCTTTTGGGAAAGGAGGAGCCTATACAGAAAGGATGAGCTCCACTTAGACCCCAAAACAGAACCAGGCTGCTAGCATGTAAAATTTAAAAGATTATATAGGATTTTTTAAATTAAGGGCTGGAGGAAAGCCAACAGGTGCCCTGGACTAGCACACAGTTTGAGTAGAGACACCCCTTAGGGATAAACTTATTAAAGGGGACACTCTACAAATTTCTTTCCTATCCTCTTTATTAGGATATAAAGTACAAGTAGGAGCTAGTATGGAACAGTCAAACATAAGAGTCCCATTTAATTATAACACATGAAGGTAAGCAACTGAATATTGACAAAATGTACACGTGCTTACATACAAATGCTAGAAGTCTAAATACTAAGATGGGTGAATTAGAGTGACTGGCCTTAAATGAGGATATTAATACAATAGACACTGTGGAAATTTGGTGGAATGAAGATAATCAATGGGATGCGGTTATACCAGGGTGCAAAATCTATAGCAATGACAGCGTAGGTCGCACTAGAGCGGGAGTGGCGCTACATGTGAAATAAAGTAGAGTTAAATAAAGTGAAAATCTTAAATGAATGAAACTGTACCATAGAATCTCTGTGAATAGCAATTCCATGCTTAAATAATAAGAGTATAGCAGCAGGAACATATTACTGACCACCTGACCTGGATGGTGACAGTAATTGTGAAATGTTCTGGGAGATTAGAGAGACTACAAAGGCAGACAATGCAATACTAATAGGGGATTTCAACTACCCTCATATTGACTGGGAACATGTCCGCTCAGGAAGGGATGTAAAGATAAAATTTCTAGACACATTAAATGACTGATTCCCTAGAACACACAAGGTGAGAGACAGTTCTTGATTTAGTCTTAAATTCGGCACAGGATCTGGTCCAAGAGGTGAATACAGTAGAACCTCAAAGATACAAACACTAGAGTTACAGACTGACCGGTCAACCGGACACCATGTGGAATTGAAAGTAAGCAATCAGGCAGCCGTGGAGACAAAAAAAAAAAAACCCAGCAAATACAGTACTGTGCCTGTATTGCATCTTAAAGGTAGACACATCTGGGCTGCCTGTTCCCACTCTCACCCCCTGCTCACCACATGGAGGGCAGCCACTTACAGGTAGGAGGTGAAGATGCTGAGGTAGTTTTACAGGCACAGATGTGAGGCCCCCAAGCAGGCAGAGCATGAGCAGAGCTAGGGGTCTGTGCTGCTTTCCTGTAAGCCATGGAGGGAGCAAACTTGCATGCCCAGTCCAAGCCTGGGAAAAAGACTTCCCAAGGTCCTGCTGGAACCTGGCCTGGAGTGTTTGCTGCTGGAGCTGGAGCCCAAGCTCCTGCCTGCATGCTGCACTTGGAGGAGCAGCTCAGTTTTAAAGGGCCACAGCCCCAGGGTGCCTTACTCATCACCCTTGCAGTCAGGGCGCTAGAACCAGGTGCCTGTCCCCACCCCCACTTGCTGGGCATCCACTTACATGTAGGAGGAGAAGACTCTGAAGTTCACAGGCACAGCTGTGAGACCCCACTCTGAGCAGTCCACTCTGAGGAACATCCCATAATGTCTTGTTCAGAGTTACAAAAAACCTCAATTCCCAAGGTGTCTGTAATTCTGAGGTTCTACTGTATAGCCAAACGGTTCAGTAATAGAGACCATAACATGATTAAATTTAACATCCTTATAGGAGGGGGAAAAAACACCACAGTAACATTTAACTTCAAAAAGAGGAGCTACAAAAAATGAGGAAGCTAGTTAAACATAAATTAAAAGGAATAGTCACAGGAGTGAAATGCCTTCAAACTGCATGGAGTCAATTTAAAAACACCATAATAGAGGCTCAAACTAAATGTATACCCAAATAAAAAACAGTAAGAAGACCAAAAAATGACACCATGCCTAAACAGCAAAGTAAAAGAGGTGTTTAGAGGCAAAAAAGCATCCTTTAAAAAGTGGAAGTAAAGTCCTACTGAGGAAAATAGAAAGGAACATAAACTCTGGCAAATCAAGTGTAAAAGTATAATAAGGCAGGCCAAGAAAGAATTTTAAGAGCACTTAACTGAAGACATAAAAACTAACAGCAAAAAAAAATTAAGTACATCAGAAGCAGGAAGCCTGCCAAACAGTCGGAGCCACTGGATGATGGAGATGCTAAAGATGCTGTCTGTTGCTGTTGCAGAAAAGCATTGGTCTTCACTGAAGAGGATATGGGGGAGATTCCCACACCTGAGCCACTCTATTTAGGTGATACATCTGAGGAACTGTCCCAGAATGAGCTGTCAGTAGAGGAGTTTTGGATAAATTAAACAGTAATAAATCACCAAGAGCAGACGGTGTTCACCCAAGAGCTCAGAAGGAACTCAGATATGAAGTTGCAGAACTACTAACTGTGATATGTGATCTACCTCTTAAATCGTGGTCTGTACCAGATGACTGGAGGGTAGCCAATGTAACACCTATTTTTTTAAAAAGGCTCCAGAGGTGATCCTGGCAATTACAGGCTAGTAAACCTAACTTTATTATCGGGAAAATTGGTTGAAACTATAGTAAAGAACAGAATTATCAGACACATAGATGAACACGATAAGTTGGGGAAGAGTCAACATGGCTTTTGTAAAGGGAAATCATGCCTCACCAGTCTATTAAAATTCTTTGAGGTGTCAGCAAGCATGTGGACAAGAGTGATCCAGTTGAAATAATGTTTTTGGACTTTCAGTAAGCCTTTGATAAGGTCCTTTACCAAAGGCTCTTAAGCAATTAAGAAGTCATGTGATGAGAGGGAAGATCCTCTCCTGGATCAGTATCTGGTTGAATGATAGGAAACAAAGGGTAGGAATAAATAGTTTTCACAGTGGATAGAGATAAATAGATGAGTCCCCCAAGGATCTGAATTGAGACCTGTGTTGTTCAACAGATTCATAAATGATCTTGAAAAAGGGGTAAACGGTGAGGTGACAAAACTTGCAGACGATACAAAATTACTCAGGATAGTTAAACCCAAAGCTGACTGCAAAGAGTTACAAAAAAATCTCACTAAACTGGCCAGCTGGGCAACACAATGTTGATAAGTGCAAAGTCATGCACACTGGAAAAAATAATCCCAGCTACACATACAAAATCATGGGCTCTAAATTAGCTGTTACTGCACAAGACAGAGAACTTGAAGTCATTGTTCTCTTAAAACAGCCACTTAATGTGCAATGGCTAGCTAATAAAATGTTAGAAACCATTAGGAAAGAGAGAAAATATCATAACGCCAAGATATAAATTCATGATGTGCCCACACCTTGAATATTGTGCGCAGTTCTGGTCACCCCATCTCAAAAAAGATATATCAGAACTGAAAAAGGTTCAGAGAAGGGCAGTGAAAATAAGGGTATGGAACAGCTTCCATAAGAGGAGAGATTAAAAGACCTGAATTGTTCATTTTAGAAAAGTGATGACTGAGGGGGTATGATAGAGGTCTATAAAATCATGAAGTATATGGAGAAACTGAATAAGGAACTGTTATTTTCCCCTTCACATACCACAAGGGGAATACATAACACAACTAGGAATCACCCAATGAAATAAATAGGCAATAGGTTTAAAACAAAGGGAAGTACTTCTTCACACAACACACAGTCAACTTGTGGAATTCGTTGCTGGGGGTGTTGTGAAGGCCAAAAGTATAACTGGGTTCAAAATTAGAAAAGTTCATGAAAGATATGTCTGTCAAGACAGACAGAGAACCCTCAACCATGCTTCTAGTTGTTCCCATCACTTTAGACTGACACTACAGACTGAAACTTAATAGGTTTCAGGGAGAGATGCAGAGTGACAGACCTGGAATCTTATTATATAGCTGTGTCTCAGATTTCTTCCTCTGACAATATATTTCCTTTGGATTATTTTCTTCTTAGATGCAACAGTTTATGGTTTTCCAAAATCCATCTTATTTTATTTCCTGATCATATTTCTAACTTCTCTATATTATCTTAGTATTTTATGTACCCACAGTTGTTTGCAGCACCTTCCATATTAGTATCACCTGAAAATTGAATTAAATTCTTTGCATAACCTCTTTAAGATTATTACTGAAGATGTTAAGTAACATCAGACCAGTAATGCCCCACTAATCACCTCCATCCAATTTGTTGTGTTTTATTACTTTCTTTACTCTTTGTTTGCTTGTTCTGACAGTTTCTAAACCAAGTTCTTGAGCTTTCAACTATTTTAATTGATACTTTGAATTAACACTTTGAAATTCCAAATTTCTACATGTGTGCTGACAATTCAGAGGCCACAGAAATGCATAAGGCATGGAGATATGATACAACCATATCCAGTATATCCAACACTTTGGTTAACACGCTTGGTAAAATGAGCAATTTTGGGCTTTACGACAAACTAATGTTTCTGTTATCTCTCCACCTGCTCTTTTCCACTTTGGCCCAGTGGGGCTCAGATAAGTTATGGAGATACATTTATCGAGTACTAGAGTTGAGGATAATGCTGCCATCTCTACTGTAGGTGCATCTATATTAGGAAAATGTGTGTTTTTCTTTATTGGTGCTTCTCCACCATTGATCGAAACAGTGGGAGATGTGGGGCTGTGTGGAGTAATTAGTTCTACTACTCTGAGTAAGGTTAGATAACAGTATGATCAAAATGCCTGCACTTGTCTCTGTTGGTACTTCCATTGTGATTATAACTGCTTAGCTGTGCGGGAGCAGAAGAACACTTGGCTACACTTACAAATTTGCAACACACCCTCTGCAGCGCTGCAAATTGCGGCGCTACAAAGCGCCAGTGTAGTCAAAGCCCCAGCGCTGGGAGCCGCGCTCCCAGCGCTGTCCGTTATTCCCCACAGGGAGGTGAAGTACGGACAGCGCTGGGAGAGTTTTCTCCCAGCGCTGGCACTTTGACTACACTTAGCGCTTCAAAGCGCTGCCGCGGCAGCGCTGCCGCGGCAGCGCTTTGAAATGCAAGTGTAGCCAAAGCCTTATTACAGTGCACACCCCAGAAGGCTCAGATGTCTACACAAAGAGGGCTGAAGAGTTTTCAGCCTACATTAGACAAACATTGGGCTAAATTCTACTCTCACTTATACCAGTATAAATCCTGGGGACTTCTCTTTTGATCAGTGAAGTAGTTCCCAATTTACACTAGTATAAACGAGATCAGAATTTGGCCCACAGGAAATAATGACGACAGACAAAGATGGAGGAAAAGATAACAAATAGGAAGGTGTGAAGTGTAAATGATTTCTATGCCTATTCAAAGAACAGTTCTTTGCACTTGAGAATAAAGTATAAACGAGTAGGAACACACACACACCCCAGGGTAGAATCTCTGGTCCTGATTCTGCAATTTGATCTGTGTGGGTTGACCTTTATGTGAAGTTCATCAGTTAATTTTAGTGATAGCACTGTTTTCATGAGAAGTGTTATCTGTTTTTAAAAATTCAGTTGCTGCTGTAAAAAAAAGGACTCTGGCTTGAATTAACTCCAAGACAACCTGCCCCTGAAGTCCTGACACACACATCACTCTCATTGATTTCAAAGGAAATTAGACACGTGTAAGGTTTGTAGGCTGGGAGCACTGAGCTATTCACACATTGCCAGGGGCACTTCAGACCCTGCAAGTGGAGAATCAACTCCCCCTTCATTCCTTCCTTCATTAGAGAAGTGCAAGGTCAAACTGAGCAAGGTCAAACTGGCTTCATTAAGGGTCACTGGAGTTTCCATGAACCTTTGAGTGTGGAGTTTTACATTCCCTTTTAGCTAAGATAGGAAGGACCCAATTCTGTCCCCCTCCCCTTATATACTGCGCCCAACAATACTACTTGTGGAGCAAGGAATTACTCAGTAGAAGCAAGGATGGCAGAATCAGTCCCTAAATCATGTTGTCCCACAGACAGAATGAAATGTAAGAAAAATAAGGTAACAAAATAAAATAAATGAACCAAGTCAGAAAAAAATGGTTCTCTCCTATTTCTTACTTTTTTCCTCTCAAAAAAAATGAAAGATTACCTGAAATGTCAGTTAAGCAGAGACATGTTATCTTAATAAATGAGCATGCAAGTATGTGCCCAGTAAGTTATTTGATTAAACAGGAAGCTAGAATCACATAGATATCCACAAATAAAGCTCCAAATCTAAACGAGTGTATCATTAGCTCATTTGTAAGCCTTTCCAGATGTAGCAGCAGTTCTGACTTTGGCAGCTTTCCAGTAGGTTGCCTGCAGTCTGAGCTTTCCTGTGTCCGCAGTGAGAACTGCAATGCCTGAGTCTTGAAGGAAAGGGCTCCGCAAAGCTGACGACAAATTTTACAAAGTAACGACCTGCCTTGTGAAGGATATTTCAGACAGATAACAGAGCAGAGAATGCCCCTTATCCTGTGGCCAAACTGCTGCAGTTTTACTGTGGATGTGTGATACTCTGCACTGCATTATGGAACACCCAGTGAAAGCCCCTTTGAGAAGATCATTTAGTGATCACATCAGAGACTCTACTGCTAGAGCCCTGGATGTTATCTGGAAAAATACAAGAGACAGACGACTGGCAGGTGAGGAGGGGGTAAAAAAACATGTTTTAAAATACACAGGGATAATTAGTGGTGTCATTTGCATAAGGTATGTCAGTGTCACTCCACAATATTTACCTATTATTTTCTTTCAATGTCATGTTACTTCAGTGCTCCCCCTTCAGTAGGACTGCGCAGGATTCTCCAGCTATGATCTTGTGATATATATTTGAAAGAGCAGGAACAATGGATGTAACATTTCACTGTTGAAATTATGTTGTGAATCCCTCACAGCGAAGTTACTGAAGCATTTTATTTTGCTATTTAAGTCAGCTTCTGTGCTCTATTGGTATGATATGCTTCAGTGAGTTGCATTACAGACTCTTTCCTAGCCAAGAAGTATGTCAGTTAGAGTATCTGGGCTGTGCAGTGAAAGATTACTGGTATTTCCTTTGGCAAAGCACTCACTGCTTTAAGGTCCAAGTGAGTGTCAGGTATGCCAGAGCCAGGCTTTTGAAATATAAATTAAGTATAACTATACAGTTACAATTCATATGCTCTTATTTTGGCTTACAAGATGCAAAACGTGGCAAACCGTTATGGAGGCCTGGGGAAGAAAATAATTAACCAATTTTTTTCCTTCTGTTTGTTGTCTATCTCTGAGTGCTTCTCATTCACATAAATGAAGGCTGTTGTTTTTATTGTCATAGCATTTAGATACCTCAGAAAAGGCAGCAGAAATACTCAGTGGGTGTGGCATATAAGAAAGGCCACTTCAGTTTGTTTATTTACTTTTACTGCGAATGGCTTATTTTGGATGGGTGGGGGGAGTGTTTTTAATGATAGTGGCAAGATTAGTCATCACTGTGATGACCAAGAAAAAAACCTTTTGGATTCAATAATGTAAACTGAATGTTTACATCATTTTCATTTACTTGTCTGTAGAGAAAACAAGGGCAGCTAAATATTGCAAACGCCTTTGTGGTGGTGCACTAATGCCAGAAATTATTATATAAGATATTTTGGGGGAAGGCTGGGCATGGATTATAAAGAAAAACATTTTAAAATGATATACTTTTTCTTCAAGACAATAATAAAAATACATTAATACTATCAAATGGTGCAGTTCTCTAAGTTATAGTAAGTAAAACTATGTTATCTGGCAACAGTTTTGCCATCAGATTATGTGATATGCCTCATTATACAGTGGCAGGGATATAAATATGCTTTAAACCATAGTAGATTATAAACAACTTCAGCCTGCTGTGCTAGTTATTAGGTAGCAGGGTTATTTCTGTGGCTGTTTCCGCAGATGCCACATCTTACTATGTAGCCTTTAATTATTTTTAGATTTCTGAAATCCCTTAAAAACACCCTTTTCCTTCACTTTACCTTCCACCATTGAGTTTTACAAAAGAGGACCACATCATTAGAGATGGAAATGTTGGATTTAAAGCTCCACACCTTAAGGTGTCAACAGCTAAACATAAGCTTGCCAGTGTCATTAAAGGGCAAGACACCAACCTTTCTTCCATGATCAATTTAATTTAGCAGTCAGCCATAGACTGAGTATCATGTCTCCACTGTCTTGCAGAGACAGATGGGTTGGATTTTTCTCTCTGGAAAAGCATTGTGGAACATGGCATAAGAGTCACAACATTAGGACCTGTTGCAGTCAAAAGCAAGGTGGGTGCACGACAACTGGATACAATGACAGGGGGAAAGTGGATAGGTTCATTGAAAAAGCAAGGAGATTATGCAAAATCTAGAAGAGTGAGGCTGGGTTGGCCAAGTGGTCCTTTATGTTTAATATTTTCTTATTTCCTAATCTGGGTGTTGCCAGGTCATCTGGTTATTTGTTTACCCTTGGAATTTGTTTTCATTCCATCTGCTAGAAATTTTTGTGTGAAATGTTTTGAGTAAGCTTTTCAATTTACAGCTAAACCTGGTATGGCATTTACATCAACAGGCTCCAAGAATGTCTGGCTTACTTCCAAATAAGACAACAACAACCACAAACTCCCTTGTCTTCTACAAAATTGTTTTCCACTCATTGGTTCGCACAGAAAAACATGTAATGACACAGGTAATTTGTGCCTTCCCACAGCGAGTGACAGATCCATGAAAATATGTAGGTTTTATCAGGACACAAAAAGACCTTGTTAAATATAAATATATATATGTATATATGCATATGATTGACAAATATCTGAGGAATACACAACTGCTCATTTATTTCTTGGGGCTGTCACATTCTTAGAAATGAGTGAGCATGTAACCCTTCAATCACTTAAAATATGTTGATAAGGGTGGGTATGTTTTTATTCTTGATGGCAGACATTTGTGAGCAGCCACAGTTTTTATCAATACAGTGCTTAGATGTTGGAGTGCCCTTAGAAGCAGTGAGCATTCCATTTTTCAGGCTGTGCTGGTGATCTGAGAGTTGACAAGTACAATAATACATTGGGATTGTTGTCAGCCAAATCGCTTTATTTAATCATCAAGCTGGTACCCAGATATACAGCACAATACAGAACTGCATTGAAAATATTCAGGATTCATTTCTGTAAAATACAGTGCTAGTACTAGATGAGATCAATAGAGAGACAATAAAAAGCACAAAACATCAAATAATTTTATGCTGGTCTATTGATTTACACTACAGTATTAGAAGTACATGAAGAGTACATGACAGTAAAATCAATATTGCAATTAGATAAGCAAACTTTCTTAATAGGATGCAACTTAAAAAGCACAGGGTCCAAGTAACTAACAAGGGAAAGAAGAAAATGTGAAAAACTCATTCCTTGTGGAATATGCAATAAGAAAATCATCTGAACAATGTTCTGCCTTGGAACGGCCAAAAATTATCAAAGACATAAGCCTGTGCACAGTGATGGCCAATCCTGCAGTTCAGTCCAACACAAGGATCAGACAGCTAGAAACATCTACTGTAAACTTTTGGGCAACCAAGTAAGGAGGATATCCTAGAAAAATACCATCATGGAGAAAAAAGAAGAGAGATTTCCCAAAAATATCCTGACATAAATATTATATGCTGAACTCTAAATGACACAGTGATTTATGCTTCTCATGCATAGCAAAAAAAGTCATCAATTATTAAAAATAATTCATGGAATTAAGAAATGTTTTTGACTGTTGTGCTGGTGTACTGAAAAGGGGTTGAAAAGGGATATGGACCCTCTTCTCACCACATCCCCCTCCCTCAGTCTACTGCAGCCATGAGGCAGGATACCCTGCATTGCTCCTCTGTGAAGGAGCAGTAAGGTGCACTACAAGTTGCTTTCACCCTGGTCCCCCAGGAGCCAACCTGGACTATGCTGGCAGGATGACTCATGACCCTCTGCCCTGTTCAACTCTTCTTCCACGTTCTCACCACCTTGCGTAAAGTCAGGATATTGCTTTTACAGTCCAGCAACATTCAATACATCAGAAATCATTGCAACGCCATGCCAGCAGTGTTGTTGTGGGGATGTCAAGTGGGAGCATCATGTACCTATTGAAGGGGGATGAAAAAAGCATGATTTATTCATTGCTATATAATCCATACTTCATCATTCTTTTTCAGAGTGAACTTCAGTAGTCATGAAAAAGTGAAGGGATTTCTACTTGCAGCTAATACTGGCTAATGGGGGCAGGGAGAGGGAGCGGTGTGCACACATGAGCACGCACAAAATCTGACCTTGTATGATCTTAGAATGTTGAAAACCAGGCCTGTCAATTAATCGCAGTTAACTCACGCGATTAACTCAAAAAAAATAATCATGATTAATCGTATTTATAACAATAGAATACCAATTGAAATGTATTAAATATTTTTTGATGTCTTTCTACATTGTATACTGTGTTGTAATTGAAATCAAAGTGCACAATGCTCATTATATTTTTTTATTACAAATATATGCATTGTAAAAATGATAAACAAAAGAAATACTATTTTTCAATTCACCTCATACAAGTACTGAAGTGCAATCTCTTTATTGTGAAAGTGTAACTTACAAAGGCAGATTTTTTTTTTTTGGTTACATTACTGCACTCAAAAACAAGAGTGTAAAACTTTAGCGCCTACACGTACACTCAGTCCTACTTCTTATTCTGCCAATCGCTAAGATGAACAAGTTTGTTTACATTGACAGGAGATACTGCTGCCTACTTCTTACTTAAAATGTCACCTGAAACTGAGAACAGGCGTTCTCATGGCACTTTTGTAGCCGTTGTTGCAAGGTGTTTACATGTCAGATATGCTAAACATTCGCATGCCCCTTCATTCTTCGGCCACCATTCCAGAGAACATGCTTCCATCCTGATGATGCTTGTTAAAAAAATAATGTATCAATTAAATTTGTGACCGTACTCCTTGGGGGGAGAATTGGATGTCTCCTGATCTTTTACAGTTGCAATTAATCGCATGATTAAAAAAATTAATCACTTGACAGCCCTATTGAAAACTAATCCATCAAACACAAGTAAAACAATAAGAGCATTTTCCATTTCTAGGATGCAGTAGGAAAGCACCTCAAGATACAATCTGCCTGTGTATATCTGTCCCTATCTATAAGGGACAGGTCCTAGGCATCAGTATAGAATATCAATAGAATTATACTGTTTGAAGTTTTTACAAAGTGAAAAAATGGTCAGTGGGTACTACAATAGCCAACCAAAACAGATTTAAAGCCAGGTCTCAAAAGGTGATTTGTATTTACAGACCAACATTTTAAAACTTGAGAGACAGATCCTCAGTTGATGTAAATTGTCATAGCCCTTTGGCCACAATGGACTTCAGCTGGGGATCTGGCCCTGGGTGTCTAAAGATAGGCATCTAAATCCAAATTTAGATACTTTAGGGCTTGTATCCACAGTGCATTAGTCTGCACAGAGGGGTGTAAATTGTAATACATGATAGCATGTCACACACTAACTGGCTTGCATAGCCCCTGCTGCTACACACTAAAAGCCGCTTAGTCTGCCTTAGTGTCCCATTTCAAAATGTACTGCATTAACGTGCAGTAGGGAACTTTTAGTGTGAACCAGTAGGGTCTACACAGGCCAGTTAGTGCACAACACATTGATGCGCACTAGAGTTTACGCCCCTCTAGAGTGGACTAATGCACCATGTAGACAAACCCTTAGGAAGGTGCTTGATGTTTCAGAAGTACTGACCACCTTCTACTCCAACAAGCATTACCCTGATGTATCTGAGTATAGAGTATTGCCTGAAAAGTGTAGCTGTACAAATATTTTAAAAGTTGAAAATAAACATGTTGAAAGGCTTGAAGGATGTTATGCATTTGATTTCATTTTATTTTCACAATCTTTTTAATTAGTAGCTATTATATTTAAGTTATAATATAAGGAGGGTTCTTTAACAAAATTGGAATAACCTCTCTAGTGAAAGGCAACATGGTGGTACAGAACTGTATTACAGTACAGTATTTACATCTGTTAAATTGTCTCAGTCTACATTCCGTGCCAGAACACAGAGCAGAATGTCAATCAGAGGTGATGAACAAACAAGGGTAGGATTCAGAAAATCATGAAGAAGAGGAAAAGATTAAAGGAGTGTATGGAAGGTCAGGGAGATAAGAAATTGAGGTAGGATCAGATTTGTGTAGGATGGGAAGAGTAGCAAAGAGTAAAAGGGGACAAAATGACACACAGTAAATCGTAGAATCATAGATGATTAGGGTTAGAAGAGACCTCAGGAGGTCATCTAGTCCAACCCCCTGCTGAAAGCAGGACCAACTCCAACGAAATCATCCCAGCCAGGGCTTTGTCAAGCTGGGCCTTAGAGGTTTTTAAGGATGGAGATTCTACCACCTCCCTAGGTAACTCATTCCAGTGCTTCACCACCCTCCTAGTGAAATAGTTTTTCCTAATATCCAACCTGGACCTCCCCCACTGCAACTTGAGACCATTGCTCCTTGTTCTGTCACTGCCACCACTGAGAACAGCTTAGTTCCATCCTCTTTGGAACCCCCTTCAGGTAGTTGGTTTTTCACTTTCATACATACTCACTCACCAACATTGTTAGAAAAAAGAAACAAATAAGGAACCTGATCAACAGATCCTGAACATACCCCCTATTTGAAATTAATTGACTTTCAATAAAGGGCAGACCTAAATTCCTTACTAAAATGATTTGTAGATACCAGATGTTATACATAAAAGTTTAAAAGATGTATTGCTAACTCTTCTTAGACTATCTTCAGACTGCAATAAGAAAACAGGTTTCTGCAAGTTCAGATAAACTCTGTACTCAAAATAGCTCCTCTCTTTTCTTTGTGTTACTTTCAGAGAAGGTAGAAAGATATTTGCTAACTCCCTGCAAAATTCACTTTACTTTTGCATGTGTGTGCACGTGTATATGATAACTGGATAAATAGTTCAGTAGAGCTGGTTGAATATTTCTTTTGACATTTTTCCATTTTCAAAAACCAGAAACAACTAAGGAATTTTAAGGGGAAGGTTTGGCAGGGTGGTGGAATTAGTTTTCCCCTCTTTCCCCCCACAACCTCAAAAAAAAACAATGGCCAATGTTCATGATATTTTTTTTTCTGAATAGGATTACTATTTTCTACAAAACTCTATAATTCAGTAGCCAAACTTTTTTCTGAATTTGGCCTAGTGTAACTCAGGCACTTAGTGGAAGGATATAAGAAGTAGTTAATCAATATGTGGCCTTATTACTCAAGAGTGGTGAGCTTCATAAATGTGTTTTGTATAAAAGATGATATTGGGTAAACATATTCTTGGTGACTATTTATATACATTTAAAAAGAGATAGGCAAGTCGACATTTAGACACCCAGAATAAATATATTGCAAGATTTTTCGGCTGTGCTGAAGAGCTACAGCTCCCATTGATGTAACTGGCAGATTTGAGTGCCCGCCACCTCTAAAAACCAGGCCTATGTAGCTAGACAGATGTAGCTATCTGTAGCTCTCTAGTAATATAAATGTAAAGGTACATATGATGTGTGTATGAATATATAAATTGTTCATATATGACAGACAGATGGTATGTTAAGTTTTTGTCTGCATTATTTAGTTATATCAAATAAAAGCTCCCACAAAATGCTTTAAAGACACTATACACTGCATTTATCTTACCAAAGATTCAAAAAAAATTTTAGACTAGAAAGGATCATTATGATCTCTTGTATAACACAGGCCATAGAGCCTCACCCAGTAATTTATGCATCAAGCCCATAACTTTTGTTTGAACTACAGCACATCTTTTTAGAAAGATATCAAGTCTTGATGTAAAGACTTCAAGGGATGAAGAGTCCACCACAACCCTAGGTAGGCTGTACTAAGAGCTAATTACCTCCCCCTTTAAAATTTGCACCACCTTTCTAATCTGAATTTGTCTAGCTTCAGCATCCAATCATGAGATTTTGTTATCCTTTTCTCTCTGCTAGATTAAAGTGTTGTCTACTATCAGAAATCTCTTCCTGATAGAGGTACTTGTAGACCATGATCAAATCACCTTTTAACCTTCTCTTGGGTTAACTAAATAGATGAAGCTTCTTGAGTCTCTAAAAGGCAGGTGTTCCAGACCTCAAATCATTCTTGTAGTTCTTTACTGAGCCCTTCCCAATTTTTCAACATTCTTAAAAAAAAAGTGTGGACACCAGTACTGGACAGAGTATTCAAGTAATGATCTCACTAGTACGATATACAGTAACTCCTCACTTAAAGTCGTCCCAGTTAACATTGTTTCGTTGTTACATTGCTGATCAATTAGGGAACATGCTCATGTAAAGTTGTGTAATGCTCCCTTCTAACATCGTTTGGCAGCCACCTGCTTTGTCTACTGCTTGCAGGAAGAGCAGCCCCTTGCAGCTAGCTGGTGGGGGCTTGGAACCAGGGTGGACCAGCATCCCCCCTATGAGCTCCATCCATATATCAGCTCCCTGCTCCCCTAAGTTCCTTGTGCAGCAGCTACCCAGCAGGCTAGCAATTGCAGCTGTTCCTCCCCGCACTGCCATGTGCTGCTTCTGCCCTCTGCCTTGGAGCTGCTCCCCGAGACTCCTGCTTGCTGTGCGGTGGGGAGGGAAGGAAGAGGGGGGCGAATATCTAGGTGTTGCCCTCCCCCTGCTCTCTGTTTACCCCACCTTCCATAGAGATGGTGTGATACACCAGGGCTCAGGAGGGAGGGAGCTTGCAGCAGCTGCGGTCTCAGCAAGCTGATCTAACTAACAAGGCAGGGTACTTAAAGGGGAAATGTGCATATCTCCCTCCATTCCTGCTGCCTTGTAGAGTGAGAGAGTTAACCCTTGACGGCTCAGCCAATTGCTAGTTCATCATTTAGCAGTAAGGGAAATATCCCACCCTCTGATTCCTCCACCTCAACCAAGCTTCACAATATCATCATTGTGTACCAGTATTAAATTGTTTAAAACTTATACTCTGTGTGTGTGTGTGTGTGTGTGTGTGTGTGTAAGACTAACCCCTGGAACCTAACCCCCTCATTTACATTAATTCCTATGGGAAAATTGGATTCACTTAATATCATTTCGTCACATTTTTCAGGAGCATAACTACAATGTTAAGTGAGGGGTTACTGTACAGAGGTAATACCACCTGCCTACTCCTGTTTGGTGATTGCCTTTTTGGCTACAACATCGCACTGGGAGATCAGTTCAGTTGATTATCCACAAAATACCTAAGTCTTTTTCAGTTTCACTGCATTCAAAGATATTGTCTGCTGTCTTGTAAGTGTGACCTACATTCTTTGATTCTAGATGCCCTTACATTTAACAGTACTAACATGCTTGTTGTTCAAATGAGCCCACTTTGACAAGTGAGCCAACTCAGTCTGTATCAGTGAACTATCCTCTTCATTATTTACCTCTCCTCCAATGTTTGTATCATCTACAGACTTTTCCAGCAATGATTTTTATATTTTCTTCCAGCTCAGTGATAAAGATATTGAATAGCAGTGGGCTAAGAACACACCTCCCTAAAATGATGATTCCCCATTTATAATTCCTTTTTGAGATCAATCAATTAACCAGTTTTAATCCATCTAATATGGGCTACATCGATTCTAATATGGTGCTAATTTTTTATGAGAATGTCCATGTGGGACTAAGTCATATGCTTTACAGAAGTCTAGGTATATTATGTCCATGGTTACCTTATCAACTAAACTTGTAATCTTATAAAAAAGACATCAAGTTTTCTTATCAGACCTATTTTCCATAAAACCATGTTGATTGGTATTAATTATGTTACCATCCTTTAAGTCATCAGCTTTTCCGTGATTTTGCCTGGGATGAATGTAAAGTTAACTGGCCAATAGTTACCTGGATCATCCCATTTACTCTTCTTAAATATTGGCACAAATATTATTTTTCTTCTGTCTTCTAGCATTTCCCTAGACTGGAACTTCTAAGATTTATTAAAAGTCATCATTAATGGTTCACAGAATTCCTCAGCAAATTCTTTCAACACTCTTAGGTACAAGTTATCAGGTCCTGCTGATTTTAAAAATGTTTAATTTTAATACTTGCGCTTTAACATCCTTCCTAGTTACTGATGGAATAGAAAGCATTTCCTTGTCACTGTAAGGTAGATACAAGTATGTTGTTCTGCGTTTTCCAAATACAGAACAGAAAAAATTATTACATATTTTTCCTTATCTGTTTCACGATTGACTTTATAGTATTAGACCTATAATGTTGTTACGGTTTTGTTTGTTCCTGGTATATTTAAAGAAGTTCTTCTTGCTGCTGTTAGTCTACTGGCAATAGATTTTTCGTTTGATACCTTTATCTTCCCTAATCAGTTATCTGCATTTCCTAACTGCTGGTTTGTACTCAGTGCTATCAACTTCCTCATTTTTCCATTTGTTATGTGTATTTTTTATTTTTGTTGTTATTTTTACTTCCCCTCTGAACCAGGATGGCTTTTTAACAGAAGGAGCCTTCTCGGGGATTGTGAGTTTTTTTGGGTCATCTAATAAAGCATTCTTAAACAACTTCTAATTATCATTCTTATTTTTTGTGTTTATTTTTTCCACCCACTGAATTTTGCTCATGATTATTTTCAGTTGCCCCTGTTTAAAGCACCAACTCTACAGGGTTTCACATTTTAACTATCCTTATCCTCAGAAACGTATTTTCTGCATGTACAGGGAATATATTGCTTTAAATGTTAGCTCAGTAACTGTCTTGAGGTTGGAAGAATATAATATATTTGGTTGGTGGCTGTGTGGGTGTAGATGAGGTCATGTTTTACAAAATATGTAATTATACAAGATACCACACATTGAGTGCATTGTGAGGCCTCAGGCCAATCGCTTTCCACCACTTGATATGACAGGATGCAGTGAAAGAATTATTGATCATTTCTTCAGACTAAAAGCTGCCAACTGTTTTTATCAGGTTAAAGTTTTCTCACTTCTGCAGAGGGTTTGTTGTTATCCTGAGAGTTACCTGAAAAACATGTTGTTAAACTAGTATTTGAGGGGAATATTAAATAAATGGGTTTTATAATTCATCACAAATTCAAAGTTCAGACTACATATGTGATCGCCCATAGATCTATGTGCACTTGTCTGCACAATACATATACATCATATGTTTTTATATATCTGGAAAATGTTGGCTACACTCGTATTATAACTGTATACGGAAAAATAAAATATTTTACTTTGTTTTTTAAACAGGGGAAGGTTGACATTTGTAGTGCAATGTTTTTGAGCCAAAATCCCCAAATTATGACTGAAATACATTTTGTTGTTGGGTCTTTTCCTATACTTTATTTTCTTAATTTGTCACTCTCCAAAGAAAAATGTGAAGAAGTGTTGAAATTATCTGAAGAGGTTGTAGGGTGAGACTTTTGCTGCTTATTTTCAGCTGTTGGAATATTCTGTTTCCAGCACCTTTGCACTTCTAATTTGAAGTGTGATATGAGTGGAGTTTGTAGCTATCATACAGCAATGCAAGTGAAAGTGCACTTTCTCTGTCATCTTGGCTATTTTTAATGGGTATTTCAGTATAACACCACCACATTGCAGTTTGGGCAGGATGAGGTAGAGAATTATAGCTGTTGTTTTGACATATTTCACCATATGTTGAATTTTAAACATTTCCTTCATGCAGTTCCTCTGTCATTTCCTTAACCAGAATGCAATAATGGCATTGTTTTGTTAACATTTATTAAACGAAAAAAGAGTACCCAGTACACTGAACACATTATGAAAGTGACTGTAATAAGGTTCTCATGTATACAAGTTAGAACAGCTGGAGGGTCTTATGGAAGTATACACTATTTTCGGAATTCTGTTTTTCTGGTCCTCTTAGTCAGTTCCAACACTGAAATAAACACAGTCTGATGTCATGTCCTGTGCTTGAGCTTTTAGGGTTGTGTATTTAGAAAATTTCTGGAATCCGTAAATTTTGGAATTAGTTTTACTGCAATCCTGGAAACCCAAAATATTTATAAAGATCACATGCAACTGCCAGGAATGGAGGAGATACACATAGGGAAATGCTCAAAGCCTGTCCCTGTAGGGGATGAGCACTCCTGTCCACCAACAGAAAGAGTTTGAGCACCACCATATTAATTGTTCAGCTTGCATCAGGGAAGCTGTCTGTTAGGATTCCAGGATATGCCCCCTGATCTGTATTTCTCAATGTTCTGAGGCCTAAATGTGGTTTGCATTGTGGGACAGGAACCAAAAATAAGGGATGAGGACAAAATTATATCTGTTCTCTGTGGCCCCAGCTTTGATTCAACATTGTGGATGTTATTAAACTATATTATTAAAATTGAAACACAACAAGATCATTGAATGAAGTTCATCCTAATGACAGACAATTGAGAGGTGTGCCCCTTCGAATATCACAGTTCATGTGTTTCCCAAGATCCAGGGGCTGAGTTTCTTGGTTTCCAGGACTGTGTTCCCTTGCTGCATTGTATGGGCATTTCACACATTTGAAAGATTATTATATTATTGAAGCTTTTCTCAAAGTGCTGAAAAGTGATGTAAGTGCTGAACTGCTTTACTGCTTTGATTGTTTGGAAGAGCCTCCCTCAACAAATATTACAATCTCTACAATTCCACTAACATCTGGACAGTTTCCTTACGTCAGAGTTTGGTTGATGAGTTCCAGATGTTATGACTTATTGATATTTTCATTAACTTCTGAGCAGTCCTGTCTTTCTGTTTTGTTTGCAGACTCCAACTTCTTAATACATCAGTGTTGTTGGAGGTAAGGAATGAAATTAGTGTTTGGCACCGACCTAGAGCAACTGAATTCTCTTGTTACCATGTGCATTCTCAGTTAAAACATAAGAACATAAGAAAGGCTGTACCGGGTCAGACCAGAGGTCCATCTAGCCCAGTATCTGTCTACCGACAGTGGCCAATGCCAGGTGCCCCTGAGGGAGTGAACCTAACAGGCAATGATCAAGTGATCTCTCTCCTGCCATCCATCTCCATCCTCTGACGAACAGAGGCTAGGGACACCATTCTTACGCATCCTGGCTAATAGCCATTTATGGACTTAGCCACCATGAATTTATCCAGTCCCCTTTTAAACATTGTTATAGTCCTAGCCTTCACTCCTCAGGTAAGGAGTTCCACAAGTTGACTGTGCGCTGCGTGAAGAAGAACTTCCTTTTATTTGTTTTAAACCTGCTGCCTATTAATTTCATTTGGTGACCCCTAGTTCTTGTATTATGGGAATAAGTAAATAACTTTTCCTTATCCACTTTCTCAACATCACTCATGATTTTATATACCTCTATCATGTCCCCCCTTAGTCTTCTCTTTTCCAAACTGAAGAGTCCTAGCCTCTTTAATCTTTCCTCATATGGAACCCTCTCTAAACCCCTAATCATTTTAGTTGCTCTTTTCTGAACCTTTTCTAGTGCTAGAATATCTTTTTTGAGGTGAGGAGACCACATCTGTACACAGTATTCGAGATGTGGGCGTACCATGGATTTATATAAGGGCAATAATATATTCTCAGTCTTATTCTCTATCCCCTTTTTAATGATTCCTAACATCCTGTTTGCTTTTTTGACCGCCTCTGCACACTGCGTGGACATCTTCAGAGAACTATCCACGATAACTCCAAGATCTTTCTCCTGACTCGTTGTAGCTAAATTTGCCCCCATCATGTTGTATGTATAGTTGGGGTTATTTTTTCCAATATGCATTACTTTACATTTATCCACATTAAATTTCATTTGCCATTTTGTTGCCCAATCACTTAGTTTTGTGAGATCTTTTTGAAGTTCTTCACAATCTGCTTTTGTCTTAACTATCTTGAGCAGTTTAGTATCATCTGCAAACTTTGCCACCTCACTGTTTACCCCTTTCTCCAGATCATTTATGAATAAATTGAATAGGATTGGTCCTAGGACTGACCCTTGGGGAACACCACTAGTTACCCCTCTCCATTCTGAGAATTTACCATTAATTCCTACCCTTTGTTCCCTGTCCTTTAACCAGTTCTCAATCCATGAAAGGACCTTTCCTTTTATCCCATGACAGCTTAATTTACGTAAGAGCCTTTGGTGAGGGACCTTGTCAAAGGCTTTCTGGAAATCTAAGTACACTATGTCCACCGGATCCCCCTTGTCCACATGTTTGTTGACCCCTTCAAAGAACTCTAATAGATTAGTAAGACATGATTTCCATTTACAGAAACCATGTTGACTATTGCTCAAGAGTTTGTTTTTCTATGTGTCTGACAATTTTATTCTTTACTATTGTTTCAACTAATTTGCCCGGTACCGACGTTAGACTTACCAGTCTGTAATTGCCGGGATCACCCCTAGAGCCCTTTTTAAATATTGGCGTTACATTAGCTAACTTCCAGTCATTGGGTACCGAAGACGATTTAAAGGACAGGTTACAAACCTTAGTTAATAGTTCAGCAACTTCACATTTGAGTTCTTTCAGAACTCTTGGGTGAATGCCATCTGGTCCCGGTGACTTGTTAATGTTGAGTTTATCAATTAATTCCAAAACCTCCTCTAGTGACACTTCAATCTGTGACAGTTCCTCAGATTTGTCACCTACAAAAGCCAGCTCAGGTTTGGGAATCTCCTTAACATCCTCAGCTGTGAAGACTGAAGCAAAGAATCCATTTAGTTTCTCCGCAATGACTTTATCATCTTTAAGCGCTCCTTTTGAATTTTGATCGTCAAGGGGCCCCACTGGTTGTTTAGCAGGCTTCCTGCTTCTGATGTACTTAAAAAACATTTTGTTATTACCTTTGGAGTTTTTGACTAGCCGTTCTTCAAACTCCTCTTTGGCTTTTCTTATTACACTCTTGCACTTAAGTTGGCAGTGTTTGTGCTCCTTTCTATTTGCCTCACTAGGATTTGACTTCCACTTTTTAAAGGAAGTCTTTTTATCTCTCACTGCTTCTTTTACGTGGTTGTTAAGCCACGGTGGCTCTTTTTTAGTTCTTTTACTGTTTTTCTTAATTTGGGGTATACATTGAAGTTGGGCCTCTATTATGGTGTCTTTAAAAAGGGCCCACGCAACTTGCAGGGATTTCACTTTAGTCACTGTACCTTTTAACTTTTGTCTAACTAACCCTCTCATTTTTGTATAGTTCCCCCTTTTGAAATTAAAGGCCACAGTGTTGGGCAGTTGAGATGTTCTTCCCACCACAGGGATGTTGAATGCTATTGTTTTATGGTCACTATTTCCAAGCGGTCCTGCTACAGTTACCTCTTGGACCAGCTCCTGCGCTCCACTCAGGATTAAATCTAGAGTCGCCTCTCCCCTTGTGGGTTCCCGTACCAGCTGCTCCATGAAGCAGTCATTTAAAGTATCGAGAAATTTTATCTCTGCATTTCGTCCTGAAGTGAAATGTTCCCAGTCAATATGGGGATAATTGAAATCCCCCACTATTATTGGGTTCTTAATTTTGATAGCCTCTCTAATTTCCCTTAGCATTTCATCATCACTATTACTATGTTACAGTATATGCAGCCTGTGGGAAGGTCAGCTCTAACCCCCTCTAAGATAAGGAAAATTTCACTGGCCTGCTATTTTCAATTAAAATGAGTTACACGAATTGCTAATTCTGCTCCCAATTTAACTTTATACATTGAGTTACCCAGACCATATGAAGCACAGCAAATAAGATAGTATTAATAGGGAGCATGCTCAACTTTTTTCACTTCTTATAACGTAACCGTAACAATCATTTAGAGAATACTTATTGCTCTGAAAGAATACCACCATTGCCCCACTTTCAGGAAGAAGCTCAGTTCTGTGGTTGGTTGCATATTAGGAATCAGCTGCATACTTATTGTAAGTGGTAAGGAAGAAAATGGAAAAAGTGGAGATAAGCAGGATATATAAAACTACAGATCTATTCAGCTGACTGGTTATCTTCTATGGAGATACATGTATTTTATGTTTGCTAGTTTTATGGTGGAACTCCTAGAGGATAAGAGTTGGAACAATTCCCCCAAGTTAGTTCCATCCGCACTTTTTGGAAGTAGTTGCAAGTAGAATGAATGGCATTAGAACAACTTTGCTTTCATTGTATTGCTGTTCTGGAGACTTGGGTCAAATTTTCAAAACTAGCTCTGAAACTGCACTTGAAAGTTTTCCACAAGCAAACCCTACATTTGTGTGTGCAAATCATACTGTGTGTGTGTGTGTGTGTGTGTGTGGTTAGCTGCTATTTCTTAAGTAGCACGAGTGTGCTTGGCACCATATAGGACACAGATATTAAAGAAAAAGTCCTTGCTTCAAAGAGTTTACAAGAAGGGAAGCAAACAGAATGACAGTACTTAATGGGAGAAGCGGAGGAAGGAGATATGTTAGCTCTTTCTCTCACACACACATGTACATTATGTTTTTATATTAAAAAATATATACTGATGTGAGCCACTGCTGTGTAAGGGGCACAGAAGGAGAACTAACTGAGCCCCCTGGTTCCTCCCTGCAGAGCCAAGACTTCCAACTCCCACGAGTGAGGTGTGGACTGGAGTCCAACAGGGACTGCCTCAGCATCCTTGAATAGGAGAAACTCCATAGCCACCTCCTTCACCAGGGGTTTAGAGCCTCAAGTCGTCCACTGATATCAGCAGTTCTAGACTCTGTGACAGCTTGTGTGGTTGATCGTTGCCTTTTGGATAGGAGAGATGAGAGAAAGGGGAGTATTTGAGTAGGAGCTTAGGTAATGGGTAGGCCTTAATATCACCTTCACAGCCCTGGTGCTCACTGACATCAGAATGTTCACTCCATGATGGACCTGCCTTCTGACACCTTCAAAGACTCATCCTGTCCCTGGACTGCAGAAGAAAGGGTGAGAGATTCCTCCTCAGACCCAAATGGTTCCCTAACCCCCACTTGAGGCATCCCAAGGGGAGGGGAGCTTGTGGCTTATGTAGAGAGGGAGTTGGGAGGATAGCTTACCTATGGGATACGTGTTATATATACTAAAAGGAACTAATCATGTTGTATTGGGGGGGGGGATGGTTTGGGAATAATCTATATAGAAGGAATAAAACAAATATACTGTACACGTGAAAAATTAAAATAATATGAAAATAATGGGCTGTGAGCACTAAGTCACTGTTTCTGGAGTCAGAGGAAATTTTAAGAAGGCATGGTGTTGTGTGGTGGCTGGCAATTTTTAACATAATTTATTTTAAATGTTTAATTCATTGCCACCTAGTTGTGCACAGACATTGCAGGATATGATTACTGTTATCTCATACTCCCTCCCCACCTCCTTCCCCATTTGTCTTTAGTTAGATCCTAGGCTTGTGTCTTTTTATGTGGTTGTACAATGGGGCCCTCATTCAGATGTGCGTTTTTGGCTGTTACTCTACTTTAAAGAGTTATACAATACAATATATTTCTCAAACTCAAGCAAATGTGAATCTCAATCAGTGAGAAGTTTGCACACTCATCTGGGAATGTTCATGGCTTCCTTTCAAAGAGAAATTGTGGGGGAAGAGCGAGTATTATGCATTCCATTTTCTCTGGTAGTTTTCTTTTATTTTGAAGTTATAGTTTCATAATTTAGACATTTGTTACTTCAGGAGTTTGACATTGATTTGGTAGAGGAAATAATTCAGAACCTTCACAAGGCTCTGCAGTCTCTGGTCTTAGGTGAAGTGTGTCACTGCCTATTTGCATTCCATGAAGCCTGTTAGCCTCTAATCTATTGGCATTCACAGATGCTCAACCTGAAAGCTTAGCAGTGCCTTTTTAGAGTTGTGCCCTGCATTACTTAGGCAGCTTGATGTTCTATATTTGTAGTTTGGCAGTCACCCTAACATAGCAAAGGGTCTGCCACTCTAGCTGATGTAACACTGGGCTGCACTAAAGATCCAGAAGATGACTTCAGCACATGCCCCTGCTTGTTGTTGCTTGTCTTAGCAGACAAACTCCAGGCATTTAACTGGCACTAATCCACAGCATGTCTGTGTGGTCAGTGAAATTGCCATTTCTTTTGGTCATTTGCATAGTAGTGCCCACAGCGTGTTCATTTTGATTGTAAAGCTATCAGGTGTTGTTCCTGGCTGTCCAGAAACTGAAACAGCATCTTGTGCTTCTTTTAGTCAGTCATAAACCTGGTGTTTTTCAGGACAGTTGAACTACAGCTGAATCCATGAAGTGCATAGAAGACAGATTCACACTGAGAGGCTGTCTGCCTTAATAAATATATCTCTGCAGTAATAATTTTGGTGCACTGTGCTGTTCTGCAGCCTTTCTCTGTAGTTTCATTTGTCCATCTTTGCAGTAGATGTTCAGTCACTACTTCAGCCAAACTGTATAGCTGCAGATAGGAGCAGGGGCGGCTCTACAAATTTGGCCGCCCCAAGCAGTCATGCCCGGGAGGCGCCCCCGAGCCGCAGGAGCAGCGGACCTCCCGCGGGCATGACTGCGGAGGGTCCGCTGGTCGCGCGGCTCGGCTGGACCTCCCGCAGCTGCGGACGGTTCGCTGGTCCGGCGGCTCCGCTTGGGCTGCCGCAGTCATGCCTGCGGGAGGTCCACTGGAGCCGCCGGCCGAGCGTCAAATCCGCAGTCATGCCTGCGGCAGGTCCGCTGGCCCAGCCTGCCGCCCCCCCGGGAAAGGGCCGCCCCAGGCGGGTGCTTGCCCCGCTGGGCTCTGGAGCCGGCCCTGGATAGGAGGCTGTACTTATGAGACTGCCAGCACGTACCCTATAAACAATGTTTTGAACCCTAAACAAGCACAGCAACATGACTGGGATGGTAACTGGGACTGTAAAGGGTTGTGGGAACTGCCTGAGGGTGGTTTTCATGCTCTTTGGGCTACCGTAATATTTTGTTGTTATAAGTTGTTTTATTATAAATATTATTATTCCTCTCACTAGGTGCTTGATCCTGCACAATTAAAGTTAATGGAGGCTGTTCTTGGACTTGAATGGGAACAGGCTATGCCATGAGGGCCTGATCCGAAAGCTCAGACTCACTGGGAGTCTTTTCATTGAGTCCAATAAGCTTTGGATCACTCTCTAGTGGTGCTACATGTCTGAGGTGTAGGTAATTAGTCAGAGTAAAAAAAGGTAAATCCAGTTAGCAGAACTCATTCATTTATCTCTGTAAATAAATAGTTCTAGCCAATCTACCAAAATGGACATGTGCCAGTGTAACAAGACCAGACCAACTCTTCAGTTTCTCAAGGTGGCTACTTTAATCACCTGGACTGTGACTAGAATGCAGTATTAGTATGCAGTACCTGTGACTCACGGCTCTTAAAGTTGTAGCATGCTTCCATGAGACTACATTCCCCACAGGAGATTGTGGTAAGTGCCTGGGGATCACAATAACTTCCTCAACCCCTTGCAGGGCCACAGGAGTCAGGCAATGTGACGTTTTCATATACACATGTCTCAAAGGGAATGACGGGTGGTGAGATCTGCACTACTCTGCAAAGAGCAGGTGCAATAAGAGTGACAATAATTTCACACCCATGCAATGGGGAGCCCAGGGGATGATCAATGGCAATTCTATAACCATGGAATGATCCCTGTGCCCCAAAATACACTATAATGCAAGTAATCTTTGCCATAATTTGACAGATTAACCTCCTGTCACTCCCAGGATTGGGAGAAATGCAAATTGCTTAGGACCTCCTTTGCCTAGTGCCTTTAACAATCCTGAGCATGAGCCTGGTACAAATGAGGATTGTGTCTTTCATGTTTTTATTCTTATTCTTTCTTCCCTCTGCCTGCCAGTCCCATAGTCGAACCAGCAATAGCTCATTTTAAAGAACATTTTGGGAATCCTAGAAAACAGGGCAAATGAAATTTTCCTTAATATATTTAAGAGTCTAGGTTTTTTGAGGGGGTTTGGGGGGGGGTTGTGGGGTTTTTTTTTTGGTTGGTTGGTTGGGTTTTTTTTTGCTGTGAATGGACACAAACCCTAATTTAATAAATAATAAATATTAGTTACTAGTGCCAATGTGCTTGTCACCCCAGAGAGCTCAAAGTGCTTTACAGAGAAGGTACATGTCATTATCCTCACTTTACAGCTGAGAAAAATAAGGCACAAAAATAAATTGTCTTCCCCAATGTACCTAGCAGGTCATTCCAAGTGAAACCTTGCTTGACTCCATTCTCCATCCCTAATCTGTCACTTGTCAAACATGTATTTTTTCCAATGGGCTGATACAGGGGTTTTTATTTGCCCAATGAGCTTAGGTATCCCCACTGGAGTCACTCTGCCTTACTTCCTTCTGAAGCTTAGCATTCTGACCCAACGCTCTTTCATTAAAAACTTGACAAATTAAAGCTTAGAATATACAAACATTAAAAGTAGTTGCGCTTCTGCTAACCAGTTAGTACTGTAGTTCGTGTTGAACTGCACTCATTATTTTTCCTTTCATTTTTATAACAGGAGGAAGATAAAATAGTTGGTCTGATCTTATTCAGAGTATGACGCAGTTGGCCACTAACATCAAGGATTCCCATTCTATTAACTTCAGTGGGCATTGGTTTAGACCTTGACACACATGCAAACTGGAGTTACTCCAGTGCAGTCAGTGGATTTACTTCAATTTACACTGGTGCAACTTAAAGCAGAATTGGCACCTTCTTGTCATCTGACTTGACTAACATACTAGAGAGAAGATGTTTTTATGGTCTCAGATGGATTATGGAAGAGAGAAATCAGTCATTAGCAAAAATGAATTAGTTTAAGTAACAAGCTTTGAAGGATATTGGCAGAAATAGAATTCTAATTGGAAAAAAATAGCTTGATCGTCTTATGTGATCTTTTCTCTTTGAAGTGATGGAGAGGGATTGTTTGTGCATCTGAAAGAGTGAGTATATTATGTACCTAAGTGCATGTGAAGAAATGATTTTATTTTTCACTTTTTGCCTGAATAGCAGAAAATATGAACAACAAACTTTTTACTTCTCATTTTACGTAGTCCAATTTAGAATCATAGAATATCAGGGTTGGAAGGGACCTCAGGAGATCATCTAGTCCAACTCCCTGCTCAAAGCAGGACCAATCCCCAGCTAAATCATCCATATCTTAGTTAGTAGTATTTATAATTCTCATCTTGCTCATAGGCCATCTTACATTAAGTCACTAAGGTTAGAGTCCTCAGAGAGCTCATCTGAAAGTTGAAACCAGTAGTTCCAGATCCTTGCACCCACCATTGCTTTTTGTAAGAGCTTCTGAAGCTGTTAGGAATTAAAGGTCATTATGCCTCTGTGTATATTTGGGCTATTTGGCCAAATTAGCTTGCTATGGTGGCCTGGTGGGTGGTGATGAGCACATCTGGTTCCATTTCTTTGCAGCTACCACAGTAAAATGTGATTTCAAGCACAAAGTTTCACTATCCATCACCTGGGGAAATTCTCCACAGGGAAATAACTTTTCCCTGCCCTTGCATTAAGATCATTCGATCTGATACTCTCTTTGCTCTAATTGCATCACACCATCTCCATTTTCATCTCTTTCAGATGTAACAATTTCCAGTTGTAAGCCAGGAACCAGTTCACAATATTTATGAACAAATTAGGCTGTAAAATTCTTCAAGACACACACTGACTCCCACAATGTGTTTGTGCAGTGCCTAGCACAATACAGTCTGATTATGTCCTCTCTGTGGCACTGCTGTACATATACTAACAATAATACAGTACAAAGCTTTGTTTGCTTATTAAAATTGCATAGTAATGGGTAAAATTTTATGCTTTTAGGGAATAAGAGGAATTCCTTTTACATTACACAGTATGCTGAATCTATATGGTCAGATTAATAACTTCTGGCAAATCTATCTCGAATGTACCGGTATTTAAACAAAATACATTAGCTAAATTAGAAAGGTAGCAATACGTGGTTTTTGTGTATTATACTCAGACTGGACAGCAATTTAAATATAGTATTGTTATATTGTGCATTCTAACGGGACAATAAAATGGAACATGAATAGCAAAGCAACTTGTTCACCATTTGATAAGTCAGTTACATGTACACACTGCTGCAGATTTGAAAATGTAAGCTCAAAATATGTGCCTTGCACTTGGTACAGAAGGTGGTGAGGTTTGGGGTGATCCTTAGATCCTGTGGGAGTTCGTTCCATGGTCTCAGACAAGCGCCTGAGAAATCACACAGACCTCACATTTGCAAATACAAATTGCTCATTTTCATGTGCAGTTTCTCAATGTGCATGTGAAAAAAGACCTTTGTTTTTTACTGAGGCTGCAAAAAAGATGGTGCTTTAGCTTCTTCTCATATTCTTCCACCACAATCATAGCTTTTTCCAGTGTTGGGCACATGATATGGCTCAGTCTGTAGCCCATGCGAGATCTTCTATGGTGCCATGTAGCGGATATCTGGAGCTCAGCAGAAACCTACAACTGTTTCCAACAATATAGGAGAACAATTTTGAAGCCTGATTGTTCACTGAGAAGAAAAGGAAATGGAAGTAAAATTTCTATATTGAGATGGCTAGCACCTGCCTCACTGACTGATGGGAAGGACCTACCCATTTGTCTGAAGAAATTTTGCCACTTCACAGGAAATAGTGAATTAAGAGTTTGTTTTGACATTGTGAAACCACTGCTCCTGATCAACACAAGTATTCCAAGAAATTTGAATCAATGTCTCTCCAGAAAAGAATCCCTTTCTGTCTTGTCTCAGTCAGTTTTCAATATTAAGTAAATTTACGGGCTTAGTTTGTTACCTCTTGGTCAAAAGAGTTACAGTAGAGTACCTAATTAGGATGGACTGCAGGTAACTAGTGAGGTGCCAGAACTGCGCTGAGTGGAGAGAGGATAATTAGTGCCTAGAATCAGTGAATCAGGATGTTTATAAAAGCAGGAAATAGGCTTAAAATAGTTTTCTCAGAAGTAAGACAATCACTTTCAATTAAAAGTGAGTTTTCTTGAAACCTAAGAAACACATTAAATTTCGTGAAGCGATGTTACATTGTCACAGAGCTGCACAGAACTCCCACCCAAACTATTTCTTTGCCTGTTTTCCATAATAGTTGCTCGTTTTGACAGCAGTTTTTATCTATTCAGCACATATACCGAAAGCCTGAACCTGATTTTTCATCAGCATAATTTCATTAACTTTAATGGAGTTACTCCAGATTTACACTAGTGTAAATGAGATCAGAATTATAAAGTATAAGCTATAAATTATTAGCTGTAAGAGGGCTAAGAGAATGCCTTTCTCTCACCAAGCATGTATAATTCCCATTTAAATTAATGGTAATTACTGATCCATTTGAAGGAGAATATATAATAACTTACAGTTAACCCTTCATACGTTTTTGCAGCTAAAGATTAAAAGTCGGATTTTAATTTATACTAAAGGCCTTTTATGCTGCCTGGTAATTTACACCTCTTTTAACCCCTCTTACCTTCAGTGTAAAGGGACCTTAGTATAAATAAGGCTATGTCTAGACTACCAGCACTACACCAGCATCACTGTAGCACTGCAGCTACACCGCTGTAGTGTGTGTAGACACTTGCTACAGCACAGAAAGGGGTTTACAGTTGCTTAGAAAACCCACTGCCCCTACAGGTGGCATGTAGGTTGACAGAAGATTTCTTCCATTGACCTAGTGGTGTCTATACAGCAGCTCAGGTCAGCTTAACTACTTAAAATAAATAATATATGGAGATATACCTATCTCATAAAACTGGAAGGGACCCAGAAAGGTCATTGAGTCCAGCCCCCTGCCTTCACTAGCAGGACCAAGAACTGATTTTGCCCCAGATGGCCCCCTCAAGGATTGAACTCATAATCCTGGATTTAGCAGGCCAATGCTCAAACTACTGAGCTATCCCCCCATGGGATGTGAATTTTTCACACTCCTGAGCAATGTAGCTAGGTCAACCTAAGTTTTAGGTGTGGATCTGGTCTAAGAATCAGGCTCTGGAGCTTTAGAAGTCACTGCTTTGTTGGTCCAAGGTGAGGATGGGTGCTGCACCAGCAGAAATGGCTGAAGACATTCTGCATAAGGAGAACACAGGCAGGCAGAATGTCTCTGTGTGTTCTAAGAGAGTGTATATGAGAGGTGCAACTGCTAAACCCTTTAAAAGGGTGAATTATGCATACCCCTCAGTGCCAGTCATGGTCCCCCTCAGCTGGTGCGTGGTAGGGCTACAGTCCCGTCCTACCCTTCTCCCCTTGGTGATGTGTAGCTGGTGGTACTGTGAGCCTTTGACACTTGCACTAAGGACTAAAGATGAGGATTCTGTCTGGACCCACAGAGCATGCTAAGAAAAATAATTGAATGTATACACATTCCTCTGTGAAAAGAATGTGTATGAGAAATTACTGGAGGAAAGTAGTCTCAGAAAAAATTAAAGGGTGTTCAAAATCAGTTGTAATGGAAATCTAGTTACAGCTTGTCACTACCATGGCTCCATAATCATTTCAAGGAGAATGAAATGTTTACATCCCTTCTTAGACTTAATATAACTTCTTTGGATGTTTGCAGTTACAGTTGTAGGAGCACTTTAGATATTAGTATTCCTGTGATAAACTATAGCAAACTGAAACAACACACAGTTTAAAAAGGAAAGAAGTTATCAAAACTCAACTCAGACTCATGCTAAGTCAGCAGATGGGCATTGTAAAGTGTACTAAGGTAGAATTTAAGATAAAAGCTCAAAATTACACATGCAAGACTTTGAGACATTTCAATAAAAATGGTATAAGATGACATCAGTTACTAAGGGAAGGAAAGAACAGATTTGACTTTTTTCCCCTTAAGCACTTGAAAAATAGCTATGAAACTAAGAATCTAAATAACTCAGTATTTAGACAGAGGCCATTAAACTAGACAAATAGCGATATAAATTAATCTAGCTTTTCCTGCCTTTAGTCTGCATGGTCACAGATTCCTTACATCAGCCCACATAGTAGTATTACTTGCTTCTTTTTTCCTCATTTCAGAATCTATGCACCAAACATTCATAGCTTCTTGGAAAGCAGGATTTCTGAAAATCCTCAGAAAACATTTGACACCTACACAGCAGCTTTTCCTAGAAGATTGTGTGTATTGTACAAACAGCAATTTTCAGATTGCAAAACGAGGCAGGCCAAATCCAACCCTGGTGTAATACCATGAACTTCATTGGAGCAATAGGCACTATTTAATATGATCCTATCACTTCATGTGGGCAGGAAGGATATCATTAGTTTTATTAAACCAGTTTTTGCTCTCATTTACACCATTTTTAAGTGTACAGTACCAGTAATTCTACTGACTTCAATAGAGTTATACCTAATTTATTGCAAAAGTTTCTACTTTGAGTGCTTGCTTTCTTCCATTAGCTTTGTTGGTTATTTTTCAGTAATATGGAAGTAGCTCATTGTAGGTATAACATTATGAACATTTCTAAGAGTGCTTTATTACAGTCTACTCCCTCTCCTCATCCACATTCTTTAAATACCAGCAGTGATCATACCAAGTATTTATGAAGATATCTTATAATCACTTTGTACTGGCAGTGAGTGAAATAAATGTGTTATTACTCATTATTTACAAGACATCAAAGTGATTTCTTAGAAAGTAATGAAATTTCCCTCCTGGTCTGTATGCATGAAATCAGTGAACCTAAAACTAGAAAAGCCTCATTAACGGGAATAACAAAGTTGCCACTGTCCTTCATGAGTGAGCAGCAGCAACAGATGAGATCAAAGGTGCCTTGCCTCCTCAGTAGTGTCTGTACATTTGTTTTCTTTATATCCAATGTGTTATTTAGCTTGTTTGGCAACATCAAAGCTTTTAGAAATTACATTTTTTCTATTATGTGCTGACTTCAGTATTGCAATCCATCTTTATCTAAGGTATAAAAGCATTATGACCTCAAGTTCTTTACTAGTTTGATTAACATGATTTGTCTTGTAGTTTAACACGGGGCTTTTTAGGGTGTTTAAAACGGAGATCCAGATCTGAATGTTGAAGACTTGAGCCATCATTATTAAAAAAATTCATACTTGCACTTTTAAAAAGGAGTGACAAGTCATGAAGAAAGATATTGGGGTTTAACTTGTGTTGTTCCAGAGCCCATACATATAATCGCCATTTTGCAAGATCATCTTTAGTTAGCTTCCAGATTTTGAAATCTAACCAGTACATTTTGGGCAAAACTCCCATTGATTTTAATAGGGACAGGATTTCATCATTTGTGTTGAGTCAATATAACTGGTTTAGTTACCTCAATGTTTTCAAAACATACTATGTTTTGATAGGCATCTTTCACTATGTTTAGGGTTTTTCTAGGGCTTGGCAAAAATGAGAAAAATTATGGAGAAACATTTTTACCAGTTTTGTGCAACAGCTATCCCTCAACACTCTTACTCCTTTTTGTATATTTTCCCACAAATATTTGTGCAACCGTTTCTTTGTTTGCATAAATGTTTTGGAGGTGCCTTGTTGGAATATGAGTATTCCCACATGAACATATGTATTGTGTGCAAATTAATATATTCATGCTTGAATATCCATATGTTTGGGTTTTAGGGGACAGTGAGATTAGGAGAGTGTCATAAAACTGGTTTTCTGAGACAAAATACATAAGTACAACATCAGCATGAGCAGCGGTCAGAAGAAGATGGAAAATCAGAGAGGTAGGCGGGAGAGATGCTCAATCAGCAGTGTGTTGCCTGGAGATATTTTACACATGTTTCAGAACCTGAACTTGAAGTATGATGTATACAGTGTGATCAGACAATGAAGCAGGGGTGCCTTAGCAGTTAAGGGTAATTGTTCTATAGAATTATCTCTACACCCTACACAAGGCCATGCATATGGTCCTGCAGCCATGGTTACCCACCAGCACTGAAGGCCTACTGTGTGTGGCTGGCAGTGATCACGATGAAAGATGACAGAAAAAGTGAGATCAGTTAATTCAATAAAGGTGAAATGTTGTATGAGATAGTTAACACAGAAGTTCCCCAAATCCTGCTTCCATCTAGACCCTGGAACTGAGACAATTAATCAAAAGGGATTTTAAAAGGGTGCACACTTTTTATGTAGCACTGTGCACATATGTCTGAATCTTGTCAACTGCTGGAAGTGGGCCATTTTGCTTACCACTACAAAAAGTTTTTTTTCTTTCTCCTGCTGGTAATAGCTTACCTTACAGATCACTCTCGTTATAACACCTATTGTTTCATGTTCTCTGTGTGTATTTATAACTTCCTACTGTATTTTCTACTGCATGCATCCGATGAAGTGGGTTTTAGCCCACGAAAGCTTATGCTCAAATAAATTTGTTAGTCTCTAAGGTGCCACAAGTACTCCTGTTCTTTTTGAGTGTGGTGAGTGGCTGATAACAGTGTGACATAGAACAGAGTCCAGTAGATTCAATCCATGCCCTTTGGCAGATATATAAAACATATAAAACAGTATGTGTAGAATGGAAGAATACATAGAAGATTCTTGAGTCACACTGGCCCAAGCCCTGATGGCCAAGCTTGTTAAATGAGCTAGACATGTTTCTGAGTGACCCTAGCACATACACACGCACACACATTTACTTAGGAGAATGTAATAGGAGGAGAAGATTGAATTTAAAGTCTGATAGGCAACCAATAAACTTGTCTTAAATCTTTCTCTTTCCTCAGGAAGGACCCCAGCTAATTTCAAATCTAGGGTTTAAATTTGTTGCCAAATATATATATGCTCTTTCTTTTTCAAAAGAGGACAGGAGAGGATTTGTAATGTCGCAAGCCTGTTTGTTTCCCCCTATCTTTATCACTCCCCAGAGTGCTCACCACCATCCCCCTGATTTAATGATTCAATGATTTCTTCGGGCATTCTTGTTAATAAAGGTGGAGTCACCCAATCTGGAAACAGAAAATATGCTATGAGAGTTAGGTGATCCATTACACAGTTTAGATAGCAAATTCCAAATGTCAAATACTCTGAATACATTTTGTGAACAGTCTGGAAACAACCCATACGCTCAGATATGTTTGTAAAACTGATCATGGAACAATTTCAAGTAAAAATCTTCATTCATTTATGTATAATTTGCACACACACAAAAAGTAAATTGGACAAATACAGTGTATTCTCTGCTATTAATAATCCAGCCAGATGCACACCTTAAGTATCAGAATGGATCTGGATATGTCAAATTAATTTTTTTCTCCCAATTAATCCCATGGTAATCACAATGGAGAACATATATATTGGAAAATTTAGATCTTAGAAATTTAATTGATTAATTAATTTTATTCTCAATAATATAGCTAGGATTGAAGATTTGGGGCATGAGAAATAAGTCCAAATAGATTTTGCAAGCAAAAGGTCAAACTGTGCTTCACTGAATGCATATTGATTCAGTGTTGGTTGTGTATGTGAATGAGTAAAGAATCTGGCTTAGTGTCACTTGCAAGTATAGCCCCATATCTTGTAAACTCACTTAGACACATACTGTGAATAGTTCCTTTGCCTTCAGTGGGACTGCTCAGAGTGCATAAAATTAAGTGGGGGCATAAGTGCAGGATGAAGTTGAGTTTCTTTCTCAAAATTTCAGGTGATGTAAACTAGCCACCTGTATATTAACCAGATAATTGCAGTATACACTTATCAATCCATGATGTCCAGTACAATCAATAGTCTTCTTTCAGTGATACCATATGAGTTACTCTAAATATATGCACCTTTATCCAGATTTTCTTTAATTCTTACAGGAAGCTGCATATCATTGGTAAAAGCTCAGCATCTTTCTTGAAATTTAAATAATGGGGCTATCACATTTTGTATCATTAGGACAGACTAATAATTAGCCAGCCACTACAGGCAAGATATTTTGAATTATAGTTCATGGCTATCAGCCAAGGTAGGCTATTAATCTCCAGACACACAATGAATGTCAAAGAGTAAATCCAGTCTGATAGAACTTTGGCAACTTCATGCCACCTTTATTAGACATAGACTGTAATCTAACAATTCTTTTTATTCCAAATGAAAAAAAGGGATCAGGATCACTTGTCCATGTAAACAAAGTATATCTCAGAGACTGCTTTGCGTTCCATGCTCTTATGCAACATTTAAGATCAGGTAAGGAATTTGAGATGTCCCCAGATATGTATGTCTGGCCATTCTCAAGGGAAGATCACAGACTGTGGAACTTACTGCTTTCCCTTTGTCCAGTGGAGCCCAGTGAGCTGGCCTTCAGGACATGCCGCCAGGTCTCTTGATGTAGAATTTTACTGAGGGGTGGGTTGGGTTGGGATCTTGGAGTCTTGACCCTTGTACCTTCAGAGTCTTCCCCAGCTAGGCTTCACACCATGGGATAGACTTATGTCATTGTCCCCCTTATAGGGGTTGGTAGGGGACCCACTCTCTCCACCAGTCTCCAATGGGTACGCAGCTAAGCCCCTGCACCTTGGGGTGCTATGCAGCTGCTTCCCTGGATCACTTTTTATTGATGCCCCCTCTTTCCTCAGAGTAAAGAACTGAACACAAAAATAAAGTACTGACCTTCCCAAGTCCCAAGTTCTTTTTTGCAGGCTTGTTCAGGTCAGTATTTCCAAGCCTCAGGCAGCAAGAGCTTCTGTGGTGCTCCTTCCCAGGAGTTCAGAGCACAGTCAGCTCACTTCCCCTCTCTGCCTGCCAGTGAGCTATGCTGCTTCCCTTTTTAAGCTCTCCCTCTAACTTGCGCAGACTTTGCAGGTCCAATGGGCCTGGGCCACCTAGACCCAGAGCAGCTCCTTAACCCTTTCTTCTCCAGTATGGGGTTTGTATACCCCATCACAATCTATGACAAACCATTGAAAAGAGGTGTTGAGATCACTGTAACTACATTTACATTTCCCTGTAAATGAAGTTCTAGGTAATAATTAAAGCTGAGTGGGCAATATGAAACAGGTAATTTGTTCAGCAACTTTTACCTCTAGTTCTATCCACAGAATGTCCATGAGCAGATCATAACTTTCTCAAATGGGCCTGTTATTTAAAAGTATTCAACAAAGTTTTCACATATTTCATTTACTCTGTGTTACTATTTGAAACACAAAATTTGAGTTGTATTGCTGAGTTGTGGTTGGTTGGTCACAAGGTATTGTTGCTGTCCCTAATAGACAATTGGCTGGTATGGAGGGGGTAGTCCTATGGCCCTATCCTCTCCCTGCCCCATATGAGGAGGCGTCTGCCAAGCTGGTTTAATGAAGGGTCTGTTCTGTGGGTGCAGTGATTGTACAGTGTGATTGTGCTAAACCCTGTTTATGGACTCAAAAAGGGAAGCCTTTGCACAACTGCATGGGGTCAGACATATTCTCACAACAACATTTTTAGATGTTTACATTCTTCACCCTTTTCTCTAGTGAGACACGATGGGTGAAATCCTGCCCCCTTGAAGTCTGAGGGAATTTTGTCATTGACTTCAGTGAGGCAAAGATTTCACCCCCTCTGCTTTCTGAGAGGAGAGCATTTAAAAATGAGCAAAATAACATGAAATATTTAACCCAGTGTTGTGGTAGTGTATACCCCGAAGAGAGACATCTTTTGTAAACAAGATTTAGCAGTCTTAGAGGGAATTTCCTGCTGTTGGCCAACTTCTTTTGAACACCAATGACCTTGCTGTACAATTCTATTCTGAGAGAAGCCATTCATCTCTGTCCTAGAATCAGTTGCTTTGATGGCAGTTGTGGCTGGGGAGGGTGGATAAGGAAATCTAGAGACACTCATTCCAGTTGTGGGGCCTGCTGATACCGGTAACTAGCCCAGACTATGTGCAGACTAGTCTCTACCAATTTAAACACTGCTTGGAAGGAAATAGTTTCTGTGAGGAAGGAAGAAAAGGAACTATGAAAAAAACCCAGAATTTTCTAAGTATAGCATTAACCTAAGACGACCTCATGTTGCCATCCCATTGTCAGTGCTCCACAGCAAAAGACATGTTAAACATGTGTCAACTTGCATTCCCTTTAAACACACATAAATATGTTCCTGAAATTATTGTCATTGGTATTTGTAGCATTCAGACACTCTTCAGGCTTTCAGTTCGTAATAAGCAGATGAATACACACCATTTGTTCCCACTTTGCAAAGAATGTTACATTCCTCAACCAGAAAACATATTCTGTAAACCTGGGAGTGTAATGGTCATTTCATGGACACTGTCTTCTGAACACCCGGGTGGAGATCTATTCACAGAAACAAATGCCTAAGCGGGTGGGGGGGGGGGGACTGATTTGTTTAGTTCAGTCTTTTTACATGTTTTCATGTTTTCCCAGGAAAGAATGCTTTCAGGTTTGTAATCTTCCTCCTATAAAGATATGAGCTATCCGCAGTCAGATTATATTGTAATGGATTCACACACTCTGCAAGATACATAATCATTTCTCTTCTGTCCTCTTGGAGTTGGCTGACCTCCCATTCTCCATGTATCATAAATGTTTGTAACATAACATTGTTTTCATGTGTCAAATATTTTATAGCCGTCAGTTTCTGAAGCCATTCCAAAAATTGCATAATCAGATCATGGGAATTTAGTGTAAAATAGAGACAGAAAGAACTAGCTTCTTAACCATTTGTAAATTTAGTATCCTCTTATTAGGATTGATTTCTTCAGCCATTCTTAACATTTCATAGGAAATCTTTTGATTTTGTTTCTGTGTTACTGAGTAATAGAAAACAGCCCACATTGCTCTCCCAAAATAATGATTAGTAACATAAAAAAAGTGAATAGAGTTTGTGTAGCTACGGGGCAAATATTGTATCTGAACAGATGGGACCAATTTCAATAAAGCCAAACTAAAACATTTCCATACAAACATTTAATTCTCTTCATTTTAGAAACTACCTTTTGTAAATGCAATAAAATAGAGAGCTAGATGTTTATTGAATTTAGTTGTTCCAAAGGCTTCTGTACATGTATGGGTGGCTATATGAATTCTTTATAAAGCTTGTGTTTAAAATGGCTTAGAAAAGAATTCTTAAGATATTGGTTTGTGTTGATACTTAGAGTTAGTGCGCTGAGCTTAGTCATTAAACTCTAATTTAATATCCTTTGCTTTTGTTATATTTAATGAGGAGCACTGGCGGGAAAATTTTCAATATTTCTTACTGGCATTGCTCAATTTCTATAAAAGTATATCTCATAACATGCTGTGAAATTCCTGGAATCTTTCATGGCAAAATCCCACTAGAGCAGAATTAGGCCCTCTATACTAAGGCATACAGTTGTGCTACTACTTTCATTTTCACAGGGCCTGATCCAAAGCCCACTGAAATCAGTGAGAGTCTTTCCATTAACTTTAATGGGTTCTGGATCAGGCCTAAAATCCCAGATGCCTCCAAGATGGAGGATTCACTTACCTTACAGTCATGACAATTCTGCACTCAATTACACATGTTCAATTCCCACTGAAATCGACATAAAATGCATATGCCTATCTGAGCACAGAATTAGGACTTTACTAATAAAAAAATATAATCAAAAATATAGCACAGCCACTCTTCATATTTAGTTAATTATAGTTCAGTAATCTGTTCTGACTCTTGGGGCAAAGTTCTGTTCTCAGTTACGTACATTCTTTGGTGACTTCATTGCTGTAACTCTGGATATATGCTGGTGGAACTGGAAGCAGAATTTGTCTTGTTTTACGCATATATTTTAACTGCCCCACAGATTTCCAGTTCAGAAAGGTGGGTTCTCTGGCAACAGGGTGTTGATGTGAAGCAAAGACAATTTACAAAATATGTAACAGCCCACTTATATTCAGACAGAATTTATCTGACTTTATACTTCAATTCGGTATCAAATAAGAGTGTGGATTTTCCTTTTTGTGACCATAGTACGTAACAATTAAATGCCGACCGTGCACCTCACACAGCATTCACCACAAAGAGAGTTTTCATTAGGGAGAGGAAGTTGCCTCATCCACTGTCAACTTATGCGAATTGTTTAAAGCAACAGCAGCATTCATAGCTTTCTCAACAAAATCTGGTCATACATGTTACCTTGAATGCCATGAAAGCCACAGCTTTCCCTGCTGTGCTATTGGTACCTATGCACATTGTTGGGCACATTTTAGATCAGTTCAGAGCACCCTGAGGAAAACTAACAGTAATGCTCAAAATGAAGAAACTAATTGTTTCAGAAAATTCCTCTGCAGTCCCAGTTGTTAGACCCTGGAACCTGGAACAGAAAGCAGATCGAAATAAATCTAGAAATTAGTTTGAAACAATGTCCTACAGTGCATCACCTCCCTGGGATTCTGTATGCCGGACATAGGGAAATAGAAATAGCAAGGGTGTAGCTATTAGTAAGAGTGTTAATGAAAAAATAGCTGAAAGATGGAGGCATGTAGCTGTTTTTGAAAGAAAGTATGTTTAGGCCTTAAAATCTATATTCTCCTCTTGCACGTATGAAACTCGGGAAAAAAACAGTGCAAAAATAGTGAGAGATCAGAATCACACCCCTTGTTCACAAATAATTCTTATTTTAAAATTGCCTGTAATATTTTGTATTTCAGTATGAATCCTAGGTGATCCATAGCATATGTACCAGACATAAGAATGTGCTAAAGCTATGAAGAGGCAGCTGTGCCGTACAGCATTCTTGAATATTTTTGTGACTTTAGGCAATTTGCCCCATTGGAACAGAAATCCTAATATCCCACATTCCCTGTCTTCAGTTGTTATGTGAATACTGAAAAGGTGTTCAGTTCTGTACAGAACACAGAGGAACACATGCTTCCTGACTAGGATACCTTACAATGTAGATAGGTAAACACAATATTGATACATAGAGAAATGTGTGGTCTGAAGCTCACCAAGCAGTGCAGGTTTACTTGTTTTCTTCTTTAATAAACAAATATGACACCCTTCTTTGCAGAAGGAATGTGTATGTCAACAATGATATGAAGGAGAGCATTGGTAGCCGATGCACTGGAATGCAGAAGGAAGCGCAGGAATAAAGGGCAACATGGAAACATGCTTGGCACATGTATCTCATCCCAGGGTCAAAAATCTAACTTCATAGAATTGTAGAAGTGTAGGGCTAGAAGGGACCTCAAGCAATCATCTAGTCCATCTTCCTGTGGTGAGACAGTATGATGTATAATGCTCTCCAATTTTACCTAGGATAAATGAGTATGTTCTAAGCCTGTGACATGGAAGTTCCATATGTTAAACAACAGGCAGGTACGAGATGAAACTATTTAGGTACATCTACACTGCAACTGGAGGTGTAATTTCCAGTTCAGTTAGGTGTACGTGCACTAGCTTTGGTTGAGCTAACATGCTAAAAACAGCAGTGCAGCTGCAGCATCATGGTCAGCCGTTCGGGCTAGCTGCACAAGAACAATCCTGTCTGAGATCCTAGGTCCATACTGGACTAGCTTGCCCAGGCCATTGCCCTACCACCGCAGCTACCCTGCTATTCTTTGAGCTAGTGCACTATCAACACCATTACATATCCATCTACCCTAGCTACAAATTACACCTCCAGCTGCATTGACCAGATATCATCTGAATTAATCCCTGCTTAGGATGTCATGTAGATACAGGTGTTTTTATATCATCAGTCTTTCTGGCTGTCCCAACTCAGAAAACTCACCAATGGGTTTCCTTATCTAAAGTTTTACCTAACACTAAAGTAGATGCTGTAGGAAGAATAAGTGGTCCAAAACTAAATACACGAAAGAGAAATTATGGACACGATGTAGAACAGGGGTCAGCAACCTTTCAGAAGTGGTGTGCCAAGTCTTCATTTATTCACTGTACTTTAAGGTTTCACGTGCCAGTAATAAATGTTAATGTTTTTAGAAGGTCTCTTTCTATAAGTCTATAATATATAACAACTATTGTTGTATGTAAAGTAAATAAGGTTTTTAAAATGCTTAATTTAAAATTAAATTAAAATGCAGAGCCCCCTGGACTGGTGGCCAGGACCCGGGCAGTGTGAGTGCCACTGAAAATCAGCTCACGTGCCATAGGTTGCCTACCCCGATGTAGCCATTACTGGGTGATGTTCATATAACCTGTGTTGTACAGGTAGTCAAACTAGATTATCAGAATGGTCACTTCTGGCCTTAAAATCTATGAATATAGGAATCTCTTAGCCCTTTCTCACCGCCACCCCCCCAAATGGAACCTTGGTAGACAACATCATCATGCTGTGGTAGATAACATGGACTATCAGTGCTGATTTTCCTAATTTTATGTTTTATAGTATATGGTGATTTGTCAATATAATTCAAATTTCTTTGAAGCCAAATTGAGCCTGTTTGTTCATGAGCAGTTACAAGTCGCTACCAAAGTGGGGAAAGGTTTAGTCTCACTGCCATGTTTTCTTCCATGATATAATCTGAGGTTAAAATGATGCAAATGCTGGGACTGTCATTGTCCAATGATGAACTTTTATTAATTCATAAAACCACTTTAGGAATGAGACAACTTTTGTCTAGCTATGTAAATAATTCCCTCTCACCAACCACTAGCCTGCCTCTACTCTGCCCCAAGTCTCTCTCTCTCTTGTTTTGGCCACATATCTGATCCTGTGAAACTCAACCTGCTGTCAGGCTTGGGATTTATAAAACAGGACATTTCATCTAAGGCTCAAAGGTTTCATCCCATTAGGGTGACCAGATGTCCCAATTTTATAGGGACAGTCCCAATTTTTGGGTCTTTTTCTTATATAGGCTCCTATTACCCCTTACCCCCTGTCCTGATTTTTCTCATTTGCTGTCTGGTCATCCTACATCCCATCCTGATATTGACTGGACTTTCCTGCATCCCCCAACCTAGGCTTGCTGGACATTGAAAGCACTTTGAAATATCTTTTAGGACTAGCATGACATGATGATGTTGCCCAGCTTCATGATGCAATAAGTTTTTACTGCAGAACAGACACCAGGGTGGGTGGCTAACCAAGTTTCTGCTGGAGCTGGTGTCCACACAACTATTGTTAGCATGCTAGCTCGAGCCCTGCTAGCATGAGTCTGTTTACCCAGGCTGAGAGGTTCGCTCCCAGCTGCAGTGTAGACATACCCTTAAACATGCCAATCCTAAAGTTCCCAGCATATCTTCCACTCTCAATATATTGCACACATAGGGCAGAGAAGCAGAAGACATTCACTGCATCCTTTTTTATGATGTTTCCCCTCCTGGCAGAAGGCTGCCCATTAGGCTTAAATGCTAATCTGCTAACACCTTTTTATGCAGTTCTGCATTTCATCACTCAGCTTCCTGCCGGTCTTGCTGACATTTTCAGGCACACCTTAGTTACAGGCATTACAGTGTCACTCAGCAGCTGCCCTCTCACACTTCCCAGCCCTATTGGTCAGTGTGTGAAGGATTAACAGACAGTATTCCCAGTTCTATTCTCTGAATTTTAGCCTATACTTCAATAATGTACTAAATCAAAAACAATCAATGTTTATTCAACTCTTAAGCAATTACATATGGATTAATTCAGTGGCCAAAAGGACATAGGATAATGTGTGTTTTAATCAAAAGAAAGAAACTGGTGAATTATATAATCAGATAATTTTTTGGTTTGTTAAGTACTGTGGGACACCACATCTGATATTGAAGGTACAAACAATTTGGTGACACAGGATTTAAACTTGTGCATGTTGACTGGAAAGTTCACTGATCACACTGGATACATTTGGCCCCAAAGTAAAGAAAATATTTTTTTGTTCTTTGTAACAACTTTGGATCAAAGGCTAATAAAGATTTTGGAGTCCAAGCTAATTCTTCAAGTCCACCATTAACCACTGATGATTAGAAAAGGATTTAATGTGAGAAAGGAATATGGCATAGAACTCAAATGCTCAGGGCAGTGAAGAGCAGACATTTGGGTCTTAACTTTGATCTGCCTGGATATATTCTAGTCAATGGCAGTGAGTATACTACAGGCTTGATTTACATCTCTTGTTCTACAATGAGATCAGACACATGACTGAGGAGTTCACTCTGTGGACATGTGTTACCTCACATCCTGTAAAACCAACTAATGTACATGTCCATGTGAGCACAGTTGCTGATTTTTGCAAGTTTCTGTGAAACAGTAACATGGTCATTATACAGAATCTAGGATCAGAATTCAGCCCAAATGATTATACAGGGATATGTTCAGGCATGCCGTCTTGCAAAGTGCAGGGAGCTGTTCACCTGGCAGGTGTTTGTGTGTCCTGTGTGGGCAGCCCAAATAGTCTCCTCTTTTTCCCTGTGCTATGAAAGCACACTGGTTAGGCAACAGTCAAGGTAATCTGTGCCCATTGTGAGGGAGAAGGATTTGTCCCACATAAATACATCTCTTCACCAACCAGTGAAGAGCAGAAGATATTTAGCTATTTAACACTGCACAATGGTTTGGGGCAGGAAGTGAAGAAAACTATATTCAGTTGGTTAATGGTAATTATGTTACTTAAAATCCTGGCACTAACATGAGAATTTGCTCCATCAAGCCTTTCTGTGGTAGAAAAGACAGAATAAGACTAGAAAAAGAAATGTAAAGCTGAGAAAGTTACACATTACCCTGGAGGGAACAAAGCATATAACTTTCTGTTCACCATAAGAGAACTTTTGTTTCTTTCTCACCATGCATTACAAAATATCTTAAAGACAGAAGTGCTTTTTGGCCAAGAGACTTCTCTCTCTCAAGGCTTCCATTTGCTTCCACTTTCTATAATCTTCATTCCGAACTTTTCTCCTCCTCCTCCATCTGTAAATCTACCTATTCCAAAATCTATTCTTCCTCTACTGAAATCCTAATCCAGCTCTTTCACCTTCATTTATCTTCTGTGTCGTCCTCAACTCCCAGCTTTCCAGACTCAAACACATACAGAATGCTTCTACCATTCTACCAGCCTTCCACATCCACTAAGAAATGATCATATTACCCTACCTTAAAACAACTTCCACTAAATCCCTGTCCAATTCAAAATGGCACTTCTTTTTGTTGTTGTTGTTCCTGATGACCTTTTTAAACACTTCATAGATTTGCTCTAGTTTACCCTATGGATCTTGGGCGTATCTCTCTCTCTCTCTCCATTCCCTTCCCATTCACACTCTAATCTAGCACTGGACTCTTAGAGAGTTCACGTAGTCTCACCACTCTTGTTGCAGAGGAAAAGGCTCTTGGAACTTCTGCATGTGGCATAAATCTCATATATCTGCTTTATCAACTCTGCCTGATTTCACATCTTGAGTAAAACATATTTTTTCCTTGTCTCTGTTTCTTAACTCTTAATCTCTCTCTCTCTCATATTCTGCTATTATTTCTATTCAGAATTGTACCACTTAATTCTAGGAAGGATTGGAAAATATATCCCTAAATGTTATTAACTGGTTTAAGCTCTGATTTTAAGGTTAAGCACCTGATTAATCTCACAGATAAAGAATATATTGATTGATAAAAGTGCTCTGTGACATCTGGCAATTTTGTTAAACTATAAATTCATTAATTTTGCTTCTTTTTGTTTTGTTTAACATAACCAGACTCTGCCTTTTCATTTAGTTTACGGTGACAAATCACTAGCCCTATTGACAATGTTTTGTGTCATATCTCCTCAGTCATTCACTTCTAAAACTTGTATCCCTATTCTCGGCCAGTTGCTGTCCCTGCAACATGGGCTATAAATTCCTCATTCCCCTGAATGAATCATTATAACAACGAGTCCAGAGCCAGCAGCTGAGGAAGGCACACCAGTGTGCATGTGCTTTTCCAACAGGAAAATCATTATCAGCTCAGTTAGCAAAGCAGTAACCATCTGCCCCTAACCAGCTAGCCATCACAGCTAGGAGATTCCCTATTGTTGTCTGCAGGTAAGGTACAAGTGGACCTAGTAGTAGTATATCAGCCTGCCTTATCTAAGAAAAGATGTTGGTACAACACAAAGAAATATCTTCTATAGCACCTGCTTGATTTTAGACCCAGATGATTTCTTTTATAACATATTGACACTATATTTTAGCATTATTACTATGGGGGTGCAGGTGTTTCTTCAAAATCTCAATTATATTCAGTGCCATATATGTGCATGGCACTTTATAGATGAATGACAGCAATGTAGGGGCTTTCAGTCAGAGGGCCTGCTTCTGCTACCCTTACTCAGCATACAGCCCCATTGATTTTGACTACTACTCCACATGACTAAATAACCCGAAAGGGATGTGAACAAACAGTGCTTGCGGGGGAGGAGGGGACAAAGGAGAACAAGTGTTACATTGATAATGATGGCCGATGCTTTGGTCAGCAGTGGGGATGTCTCTCTTGGGTTTATGATGATGTTGTTACTATGAGGGGAAGACTAGAGGTTCATATAGCTGTAATATAAACATAAACAAACAAAATGCTGGATTCTCCAGTGCCTCTGGTGATGAGAAGATAGTTGAAGATTCCCCCTCCGTAGAGGAATCCTCAGGTGCTCTAGATCAGCTGTAGTGGCCCCTAGGTCTTCACCACAGAAAACATGGCTGAGCTGAAATGGGCCTGGCCTGAGCATCTCTATGCCCTGGCAAAACCTGGCTAAGGACTGGCCCTCAAAATTATGCCAGGGACTGCAGTGTCCCCGAGGCCATTCCAGAATGGAAGAAGAGCAAAGGAACTCTAGTACAGCTGAGTGTCTGGCCCAGTGATTTTACTGCGGCTTTATATTAGTGTAACAATGAAATTTATGACCATCTACCACACTCCCTCTCATGCTGGAATAATATATCAGATAAAATATTAAGGCCTTGATCTGGAAATGCTGCACAAGTGGGAGTTGGGGGGTGGGTCTATGCTGAGGTGCAAGTAAAGTTCAGCCCATATTTTTCAATCTTGGGCACCTAATGTTAGGTCTCTAAATCAAAATCAAAAATCTGTGTCGTGATTTTCAAAGGTGCTGAGCACACATGGCTCCCACTGACTTCAATTTTAGGGAGTCAGGTGAAGTGAGTGCTCAGCAATTCACTTTGCTGCCAAGGAAATACACAGTAATGATGCCCATCAATTAAAACATTCAAGGGACATGGCTGTAACTCTGTTGCGCAGTACTTCACTGGACTTTGGTATGTAATACAATACTTGTGATTTGTTGTAAGGCAGCTATTAGCAATGTCTATTATTCTAAGATCTTTTGCTGAGATCTGTGCTTTATCATTCAATCGTTGGAAACAAAAAACAAACTGAATTGCTTTTTCCCCCCCTAGCCTTTTGAAAAGCTCTTTTGGTGATGATGTGCCAGGTGAAGCAGGGGTGTGAGTGGACAGAGAGAGGAGTAGAACTCATTGATGCAATCCCTCCCAAAGGAAATGGCAATCGGTCTGATTGCCAGAGTCAGACTCAGCGATGTTTTCTTCCCCAGCAATGCAAACGGAACAGCGACAATGCTCTTTAATCCCCTGTCACCAAACCTTGAGTAATAATGACATTGTGCTAATTCCACCAACGATAACAGAATGTGTATTCCTGGCAACACTTCAGGAGGTATCTGAAGGGCCAAAGAAACCACAGTAAATGGAGAAAAATCTTAAATGTCTGTTAAAGTGCTTTGAAATTATTGTAGCAATGCGTCGCATACCCTGAGACACAAAAAGAAGTATGTCTTTTGCACCAAATTGCCATATGTGAGAGGATTCGTTTATTCATAGGCCCCTCAGGCAGAACCAGAGAGGCTCTGTCTGAAACAATTTATTCTTCTCTGCTCTTGCAGCAACTGGTACCGACATTTTCCCCCTGCAGCAAGGGCAGCCCTGGGCAGGGACCAGATTATGACTGAGGCTGTGGCTACACTTAGCTTTGAAGCGCTAAGTGTAGTCAAAGCACCAGCGCTGGGAGAAAGCTCTCCCAGCGCTGTCCGTACTCCACCTCCCTGTGGGGAATAACGGACAGCGCTGGGAGCCGCGCTCCCAGCGCTGGGGCTTTGACCACACTGGCGCTTTGCAGCGCCGCAATTTGCAGCGCTGGAGAGGGTGTGTTTTCACACCCTGCTGCAGCGCTGCAAATTTGTAAGTGTAGCCAAGCCCCAAGTTGTAATCTGTTTTCTAGTCTGCTCCTGGAGTAGCACAACAATATGATGCCCCTTACTCTATGTTAGAATTACAATCTAGCCCTTAAGGTTTTAAATTGGTTACTTATCTATACAGTGTCTAGTAAAATGGAGCCCAGATCTACCATGCCTAGAAAATTACTAGGCCAAATTCTGCTCTGATTTATCCCCTCGCACAAGCCCATCAACTTATATTGGGTTATCTGAATTTAAATCGATGCAAAATTTGGCTTTAAATTCTTAAATGACTATGGTGAAATATATACACAAGACCTGTGGTTTTATGTCTCTAAAGTTGTGTGGAGGCATAGAGTGAGAAAATGACTGTAAATGCAATGGTTTAGGATCTCACACAGAGGGACTATATCCTGCCATAAAGCTCAGCCAGGGAAGGACTAAACACAGAGAATTTATTCTGGAAGAAGGAGTTGAAATATAAAACTCTTATGTGTGAGGGTCTCAGTTTTCATAACACCTGTTGAAGCCACAATGAAGTCACAGCTATGTCACCTACTAATAGGAATTTCACTATGAAGAATTTTTGTCCTTGTAGATAAGACAATGCCATAGAGATGTGAGTGTTTTTTAAATAAATGAGATATATAAAATCTGGTCAACCTTGTTTTGGTTTGGTTTAGTTTTTTTAGGAATTAGTTTGTTCGGTTTTTTGTTTGTACAGTTTATTTTAAGCAGCAGAATATATTCATGTTACAAACCCTAGCTGCAGCTAATGACCAAACATTTCCATGTATTTCCAAGGGCAAAGAAAAGAGAAACTTAAGTTTTGGTTTTGGATTTATAGGAGAAGTTTAATAAAATGATAAGTTCTGTTTTAATCTGTGGTGTAATGTTAAGTGTCTGAAATACCTGCAAAGAGTTGCCAAAGGCAAAATATCAGCATTCAGCTCTGTTGTTTGGATACTAGTAAACATTTATGAATCCAAACTTTATTTTGGATGGAAGTGTGGATTGCATGCTCTGGCTGGAAGTGGAATTCTGACTCATAGGTCTAAAAAGCTTTAGTAATTGGAGTTTTCTAAATTCCCTGCCCAAATGTGTATTATTTTGTCCTGTGAATTTCCACATACCAGGGTGGATTAAGATGGAACAAATCCCAAGTCCATTAAAATATTGTCATTCCCCCACCCAAAGAACGGTCAAGTCTTCCTAAACATCAACATTCCCCTTTGCAAACTCTTCCTCTATACACTGCTCTTGTCAATCCTGGGACAAAATCATTCTCCCGCAAAAGCTCTACCTAACCCTCATCTCCCTTTCTGTAGTTCCCCTGCCTTCGCCTTCCCCTTCCCCTTCCCCTGTAGCGGCAAGGTCCACATTCAGCTTTTAAGCTTTTCAGAGACTATGAAATAAACCTGCAGGATCTCCCACTGCCTCCTTGTTTACTACTTAGCCTGACTTCTTCTGTCTCTCTCTAGCCTTGTATGCAGTGTTGTAGCCATGTTGGTCCTAGGATATTAGAGAGACAAAATGGGTAAGTTAATATCTTTTATTGGACCAACTTCTGAAGAAGAGCTCTGTGTAAGCTCACAAGTGTGTCTCTCTCACCAACAGAAGTGGTCCAATAAAAGATATCACCACACCCACCTTGCCTCTCTCTCTAGCATCATTTATCGCTGTGGTAACCAGTAGGCAGCACTAAAGAGTGAATGACTCAGGCTTAATAGCAGCTAGGGTGGTTGTTTATTTTCTGAGGGGCTGTAGAGCTGGGAGTGAACAAATCCCATGGTGGAAGTGGCGGTTAGATTTTTTTTACTTCCTCCCCCCTCAAGGAACAGAGACGAAATCATCAATCTTTTTTTTTTTCTTCCTGTTTTATAGTCATCAGAAATTAGCTGGACATGAGATGCCAATAGCCAGTACACAGCAGGGAAAGGAGGACAGTGGTGGAGCCTAGACTCTCAGGTGCAGAGAATCAGATGTTAATCTATCACTGTCTCCATAATAATTTTCCCCAGTATGCTTCTATGCTAAAGATTTAGATGCATGGCTGTGCATGACTTCTATAGGAAGGATTTCAACTCTTTGTATTTTAGTGAATCTGTTATATATTGTCATGAGGAGCATGTACTCAGTCACTTCCAATTTGTGCAGTTCTCCAGTTGGAGGTATTCAATGGCAAAACCTAAAGTGATCAATAATAATACTTAGCACCTATTACATACATCACTTGAAAACACTTTACAAAGACCTCCAAGATGGATTACTGTAATCTGCTGTGCACAGGCTGCAGCAGGTACAACAGAATGCAGCTGCCCACCTTCTCCATGGCTTAGGCTGCCATGAGCCCACTCTCAAGTCTTTCCACTGGTTCCCAGTCAGCATCTCATGACAATTTAAGGCTTTGGACCTAATTTTCTAAGAAATTCATGGTTCGAGCCCCAGGGACACTAATGACCAAATTTTGGTCTATGAACAATTAAGACAGCTGTGCTCCTCTAGCACAATGTAGATCACTCAGCTCAGGATGAAGCACATGGAGCTGAGAACAAAGCATTCTTGGTCAAGGGGACCCAGTTATGGATAAACCTCTAGAAGAAATTAGTTGATCCAGAACCTGACTTCCTTTAGGAAATGCTATGGGGCAATCTAGCTATAGGGAAGCTAGAAAGCTGCTTGGGGTGGCAGATTTCTGGACAGCTGCCTAGGGTGGTATATTTGGCCCAGCCGCCACTTTGTTATTTGACCCAGCAGCCCCATCATCATGAGAGAAGGGTGGCTGCCCCAAATCTACCACCGTAGGTCTATGAGGAGGGAGATGACACACTGAAGTTTTGCCTAGGGCAGCAGCTTGTCTTGAACAGCCTCTGGGAATGCTGCTAATCCTTCCTCTTTGTAAAAGTTTTTAAGAATGACGGTCACAACACTAATGCCCCCTTCTAACCAATAAACTCCTAACAACACCAAAAGGAAATATAAAAACAAAACCCCTACCTCACGCAGCAAAGTTTTGACCTCGAAAAGGGAGAAATGTCAGACACTCCATGAAGTTAATTAAGGAATTAGCTATTGCTATTGATTTTACATGGAAGACACTCAGATACTATGGTGATCAGCAGAAGTATAAAACCCCAAGGTAGAACTAACTGATATTCATAACCCCCATAAGTAGTATCTGTATTTTACTGATTAATCAAGTTAAGCAACTTGCAAAAGGCCATATAGCCAGTCATCTTCAGAGCTGGCATTAGAATTTGGATGACCCTAGCTCCCAGATCCATGTGCAGATCATTATACCACAGTGCATTCTGATTATTAGCGAATGTTAACATAGGACGATTACTTCTATTTTTAAATGTATTATTTGTGGAGGTTTTAAGGAAAGAGTCAAGAATGAGACATTCGATCCTGTTTATTTTCTGCAATAGAGACAGGTGCAAATGAATACTGCAAGAGCAGCACTGCTGTGGGCCAGTTTTCTTTCATTAGGCAGCTAATGCAGAGCGCTGATGACCGATCATTCTTGAGCAGTTGGGCACCACTAATAATGACCATGATACAAAGATCTAACAAACTGGCCACCCAATTCTGCAGAGTCAATGCCATGAATTTAAAAGGAGCCCATAGTACATGCTACCATGCTACTATGACTGTCTCATTTTTTTACTGTGTGTAAGAAGAGGTAGCCTGTATTTAAAGATAATAGAAACAGTCAGAAGCTATTGAGGTTTTTGTCCTTCTACATAAATACTTCTTTATATTTTTCCTTCATATAACCTGAACTCTAAATGCTAGTAGCACTTCCCTCTTCTGTAAAATCACTTTTGGAAAGACTTGGGCTTTACTATTTTACATTGACATTGTTATTGTCCCTTTGAATAAATACTACCAGGGATGTTGCAGTCTCTTTCTTTGGTTTGTAGCTCATGAACAAACAAACCTAATACCTGACTCCAGGAAGTGATATTTTGATCACGTATTCAATCATTTCTCTTGCATACTCCTGCTCCCAATCTAGCTCAATCTAAAATGACATGCCTGACTCATCACAACCCTAATTCTTTATCAGGCCTCTGTGGTCAGACCTGAATGTTGTTAAGAGCCCTTTGAGTGGCTGCTTCTTTTATCATTGGATTAAATGTATCTCTGACACTACTTCATCTATGCTTGTACTGGTGCCACAATGATTAACCGGCACAGGGTTGCTCTATGCAAACAATAGTACATGGGTCTCTTCAAAGGACTTCCAAATCTTTACTGATTCTCAGGACAGAGCCTTAGATGCCAAGTAGTCAAAAAATAAATTTAAACAACCCTAAAAGTAATAATAAGCCATAGGTCAGGTCAAAACTTTAGCAATAGAACAGCATTTTAACTGAGCCAAAATAAAATTATTTTTGCTTTTAACTACTCATCTGAGTTACCGTGAACAAAACAAGTTCTTCTCTTGACCAAAACAAAACTGCAAATGCAGAGGTACAATAAATGAACAAACCCACTACAAAAATTTTCAGAGTGTCTTGGAGAAACACTCATGCAGCAAAATCTCAAAGTCCTTGCTCAGATTTTATCAAGATTTTATTTAGACACACTCCCACTGATCTAACTGAGACTACGGACTGAGTGAAGGTTTCAGAATTTAGCCAGATTTTTAAATAAGCAGTGACTCTAAAACATTCAAAAACTGTCATTTTTACTTTTATACAGTGTTGTATCAGCAATGCCATAAATTACAAACTGACCTCCTAAAAGTAATGAAATTGCAGCCAAAAACTTTGACTAACACAAAATCTGCTGCTGTATGGTGAACATATGCCAGACTACAAAAATGGAAATGATTTGGTTTAGCATTTGAACAGATTCATCTCTCTTATCCTGAAGAGATAAAAGGATAAACATTTAGATCATTTGCAGCTCATAATATTTTCTGAGTGAATGTGATTTATAACAATGACAAACTGGGATATGTAGCTATGATCCTGGTTCTGACAGCTGTTCAAGGTCTATGCTTCAGTAGTCTCAGATCAGTACATTTCACTGCCACAAACTGGCATCTTTGCTGGCAGCCTAAGAACATATTCTTAGGATTGCCTGGGCACAGAACAGGAGATTGAATTACCTTCTCACCCTCTCTGAAAAGAGTTGAGGCACATTGGTAGGACACTATGGAGAAGTATGAATAAGTGCTAGCCCTGCCTTTCCTATTCTGTCAACAAATTTGGAAGTTCAGACTCCAGAGCTTTCAATCCAGCAACTTCCATCAATGCAAAATATGTGACTGTAATACCAAAGGCAGAAGCTTCGTTACTCTGTATTGCTCACACTGCCTCGTCATTCCAAACATTATAATAAAACTTCCTTAGTGAATCCATGTCTGCATCACCACACAGTAACCCATCCCTGCATGTGACAGATGATAGCCATTTAATGCATTTCTGGAAGGCACTCACGTATCCTGGAGATGGGAGCCAGCACAAAAACCTGAAAAGAAGAGAGTCAGTAAGGGCCCAACTTTGTGGGGTACTAAGTTCCTTTTGTCTCCCATTAACAATTAATTCAATCCTAGCTTATTCAATGGGAATTGAGGGTTGGAAATTACTGTATGATCAGTGGAGGATCAAGTGATCACGCTCAAAGTCCAGTTTGTATTGTATAACCAGGACAGAATTCAGTTTACTCAAGGTGCTTTTGTGGTATGTCTACAAAATTTATACTGCAGTTTGTATAAACAAAAGTAAAATAGCTGTCCCTTATTGTCTATCATGCACAGTGCAGCTGTTCATGTAAATTGCTTCTACGGTGTGTTATTCATGCATACTATTTTTAAAAAAACTGTAGTTTCTGTGCCTTGGCTTACCAATGTACAGCATGTGATCTTCGTTAAAACCTCACTGTCGAATGCTGACATATACACAGGATTATTTTTCCTGCCAGGAGTTCATATAGATTTATATGAAGTTTAAAAAATGCAGCCTCAACTTTTATTTTTCCTTTCAGAAAGAAACACAGCTGTCATACTGGTGACAAATAGCTTTTAATTTTAAACGATCCATAGAAAGGAATGGGCATCTCTCCTGACCACTTGGTGGTGGGATATAACTAACTGCATCCTATCAGCTAGAGAACCACTTATCACATTTGTAGGTAATTTAACATGGCATATTACCAGCTGCTTTAGAAATAAACTAGTCTTAATCTTGTGTTTCCCCAAAAGAAGACATCACAAGCTATTTTGCCTCCTCAGCAACTCTTTATACATTCTTGTACTTTGGGGTAACTGAAATTCTGAACAAAGTCAAAACTAACCCGGAGGAGAGAGTTATACAAAGGCTGAAAGTAAAAATGCCACAACTTTTCTCTTAAGCTCATATGAAACAAATACTTTGTTCACAGAGAATTCCAGCTTGAGATACACATATTAGGGGTAAAGCACTGGACTGGGATGGTGGGCGTGGAAGGAAGGACTTCTCCTACCGGACTATGGAGTGGTTGCAGAGCCACTCTGCAGTCTCTTACACAGCTTCCCAATGGTTGAGAATGGGAGGATCTGTGTCACAGCAAATGCTCTGACCCTCCCCCATCCCTAAAGTAGCCCACCCACAGTAAGTATATACCTTACTTTCTGCACAGTCCCCTGAAATCTTGCCACAATCCCTTTGCACAGTGGAACTGCACTTGTTCTGCTGCCTGGAAAGCCTTTACACCTATGGAGAAGGGGACTGGGTTTGCCCCTTAGTGTTCTGGGAGGAAAACCTAGGGATTTAAAGTGCACAGACACTGCAGCGAGGAGGGCCATACTATGTGATCGCTACTATATGACTACCGCAGGATTATGGAATATCAAATGAGGAACATGTGGAAGCCATCTGTATGACACTTGATTCTTCAACATCTGTTACCCGCATTCCAAAATTATAAGGCCAGATCATCCCTTGAGAGCCGTGTATGGAGCACCTCCCCTGCCCTTGAAGAAAAAGGGGAATGCCACCGCTGAGGCATTCGGGGTTTGGGCTCTGAGAGTTGGAAGGAGACAGAGAGGGGCCTCTCAGCTCTGCCATAAATCCAACTTCCCCCCAAATTCATGTGGAAACTGTTTGCAGTAACTTATGTTGTTTTCCCTTTCGTGGTTTGGAAACTCCCTTGATGTGGTTTCAGGGTAGCCACAGTTGGGTGTGCCCCTGGCACTGTGGCTCTCTCCAAACCCACGTTCTCCAATGGCTTTGACAAGCTGAGGAAGCTGAGCAACAGTAAGGAAGCAGAGGGGCTCTGTACAGGAGCCCCTTGCATCCAGCAACTCCCTAAAAAAATGCAGTTGGGGAAATGTGGCTGCCTGCCCTTCCCCCACTCTCATTCCTCTATCCTTCCAATCAAAGAAGTTAAAGAAAATTCCATGGTCCGGGTCTTCAGCTGATGTAAATAAACAGCTTCACTTACTCCGGTGGCACTACATTTATTTACACTAGCTGAGGATTTGGCCCCATGACTGGAAACTGATTTCAACGTCTCTGTATGAGTTATTCCCAATTATTGTTATTGTAATTTAAAGTATGATTGATTTAACACATTAAAAATTAAGTTTGCAAGAGGACTTGCAGATGGGCCTGATCAGAACTTTCCCAAAGTCCCTGTTCAGCCATGTGGGGCCAGCTGCCATCTAGCCCGACAGTGTTTGTAGATCACTGGAAGGGATGCCCAGTAAAAATGCAAAGTATTTTGTATTCTCTCAGCATACTAAAAAATAGTTAAAGCTGGTACATGACAAGGAAATATTAACCATACTCTCACATAATTTACATTGCAAATGTAACAACTGTCAATTGTGGTAATTTTTAATGATCTGTAATGCAAAAGCAGTTATATTTTCTTCAGTCTCTGCAGAAACATTCCCCTTTGCCGTAAGAATAAATCTGGCAGGTTTTAGACCAATCACGTTTTCAAAACCAAAGTTATAAGGGTGCTCTATAAGTATTTTATAAAGGAAACTGGTTGCAATCTTCAATTTGCTATCTATCCAGGTATCTAATGCCCATCACCATATTATCTGAGTACTTTGTCCACCTCTTCATAATATTTAAAAATAAATGAAGGGACTCAACCACAAAAAGTCTATTAAAATATTGCAAACGCTTCAATGAGTGAGGTATTAAACAAATGGAATAGTTAAAAGAGCTGAATGAATGTGAAATCAGTATAAAATATCTAGTGTATCCTTAAAAATCTTTTTGAAGTTTTAAAATACCATGCGACAGAAATGTATTTTAATTGTCAAACATTCTAGCAGTAATGGAATAAAAGCTTCAGACCTCTGTTCCTTTAATCCAATATTTCATTAGTTCTAACAACTGAGAATAATATTTGTAATGAAGGGGAAAATGGTATGAAGTTTCTTCATCTGCAGCTGTTTATTTCTAGGTAAAAAGTCAAAGGAAAGGAGTTTGAGCTTTACCCTATCTTAACTTATCTACAAAATACACTCAGATGTAGTTTGAAAGACAGAAACAAATACTGTGCTTAACCTTAAGAGGTGCTTGGGTTTTCCCTAATCTTGACCTGCCACATAACTGAAAGTGGAAGCCTTTGAAATGGTTTTACAAAAATATTTACTTTTTATTAAAATTAGGGCTAGAGAAGATTAACATGGCTTTTGCTCTCCCTTTCTTTTTAACCTTGCAAACAGTTTAGTCATGAACCTCTGCAGGTCAGCATGTTCTGTTGTGTTTATCTGATAGTGACAGAACAAACTCCAAATATTTCAAGGGCTCCGCTATGCTAAAGCCTCACAGTTTAACAAGCTGAGTATAGAACAGCCTTGTCTAAAGATATTTGATTAATAGAACACTCTTTCTGCAATTACTTCTGTATTTTGTTAGGTTTTGGTGGGGATTTTTTCCTAACAATTGTGCCGTTAAAAACATGGAGAGGAACTAAATAAAATGAGTAAAATCTGCAGTATTTGGCCTTCTTGGAACTATTTACTGCTTAAAGTCTAAACATCTGATACACACGCTCCATCGTCTCCTGTAATTGACTCACGTCATGGGCTTTTCATTTAAAACTGGGAGTCAGCAGAAAAAGAAAACATATTTCTCTGAACCAAAGACCAAATCCTGTGGTCATTATCCAAACAAAACTCTCTGTGGGCCCAATCTTCCTATCATTGATCTCAGTTGGAGTTTTGCTATTGCTTTCAGTGGAGTCAGGAGTGTGAGAAGGCCAATTGATTTCAGTGAGGGTTTGCCTGAGCAAGGAGTAGAGCTGATGATATCATTATGGTAAATTGCTAGGCAATGACTATGTGCAGCAATAAGGGTTTCAGGAACGGACTGTGAGTAAGCAAGGACTACAGGATTAGCCCAAAAGGCCAGCAAGAATAGATATCATTAAAATTCTTTGAAATGGCAGAACACACAGGGAGGTGGATCCTGCAAGCAGTCTGGTTGAGGATGTCCCCTTCACTCCTGTGGCAATGCATGCTGGATTGGTATGGATCAGGTAATGATGAGAAGCAGTGCTTAATTTGTGCCAGGGCTTGCAAGGGCTGAACCCCGGCACCTCTGGACTTGGCAGTTCATAGCCCCGGCACTACTGGGCTTGCTGCATCAGTTATGAAAGTGAAAAAATTGCTTGAGCCCCAGCACCTCTTTCATTACAAATTGATCACTGATGAGAAGTCATGAGTTGTTGTCTGACCATTGACTAAAGAAAGGACATTTTACTATGGCACCTATTGCATTCCATGCCTCCTATCACCTGTCCTATCTAAAGAATGGGCTTTCCAAATGAGTTTAATGCTAATTCAAGGTGCCAGATTGGCAGCTCCAAAGAATAAAGTCCTCTGTTTCCTCACAGAAGGGGTATAGCACTGGTAATTCAGTCTTCTCCATGTGGCCCAGTTCAGCCCAGAGTTAACCATCTCTAGAGTGTATAAATACCTCCTCTGGTAAAAGTCTCTATACCAGTGATACTCAGACTGATGTTCGTGAACCGCAAGTGGCTCTTTAATGTGTCTCCTCTGGCTCTTTGCAGCACATGATATTAAAACACTGTGTGAGTTAATTATTAACCAATCAGAATACTTTTACTATGTTATTAACCAATTGTAGTTGATAAAATAATACTTGGTCAGTCATATTATATATATATATATATCCACAACAGGAGCGGTGCCAGAGTTTCTGGCACCCTAGGCAGAATTCGGGGGGCGGCATTTTGTGCGCTTCCCATGGTGGGCGCAGGAACTTCTGGTTCCACTCCCATCGCACCGCCGAAGAAGGACCCTCTGCCGAAATGCCGCAGGCGACAGCGGCAGTCATTAAGCTGCTCAATTGCCTGCCACTGTTTTCCGCGGCACGTCGGCAGAAGGTCCTTCTTCGGCGGCACGACGGGAGCGGAACCAGAAGCTCCCGCGCGCCCCGTGGGGAGCGCACAAAATGCCGCCCCCCAAATCCTGGCGCCCTAGGCGACCGCCTAGGGTCGCCTAATGGAAGCGCCGGCCCCGATTCACAGTAAATGAAACAATGACTTCACACTACTGGGGCTTTGAGGGCTGAGTATCACTGCTCTATGCCAATTCGACCTTTGGCCTCTCTGTTGCCAAAGCCAACAAGAATGTCAGTTCATGATTGTTATGGCGGTGGTTTTGTGATGTGCAATCCAGTCTATCAGAGGCCAAACATTTGTCCACTAACTTTTTGAAAGAAAATACTAATGAATATGGACAGTTCTCAGGTTGGATTCATATTTATGTCCATTTGGAATACACACATCTTAGTGATTCTTTACTAAGAAAATATTTGTAAAGAAAGCACAGGTCCTATATATAGTGTATGTATATATATATATATATATATATATATATATATATATATATATATATATATATATATATATATATATATATATATATATATATAAATGGCTGTTACTTTTTAAACCCCAGTAACTAATGAGGGAAAATTGGTCTGAGGAATGAGTGAAGGGGGATAAGAGGTTTTTTTCTGAAGCAAAATCTAACAGCAGCAAAACACAGGAACTCTGGTGTCAGTCCTACTTATCTTCACGCACTATAACCAGACTACAAACTAATAACAAAGTTTATATATCCTTTAAAATCTTTCAACTCTTTTTCCCTTCATAGTCCCATTGACATTTCCATTGCCTCTTGGAAGTAACCTGGTGTTATTTTCACTCCAGATCATGCCAATTTTAGTGGAAGTTTCCCTGTTTCTCATCAGCCACAATATGTCTCTTATATCCCTAAGCTATTAAAGGAAGCTTTCCGTGACCATTTGCTGTTGATGACAGTGCATGATATATGACATCTTTGTGCATTTACTGTATACAGAACTGATCAGTGCACACTAACAGTGCACACTCCTGTGTTATGTCCTAGTCAAAGCAGACTAGTGAGACAAGAGACTGAAAAACAATTAATGAAGAGAAAGGCTAGACCTCTGTATAGAGTGCTGAGTTTAGGACCTGAGTTTAGGAGCTCTTCTGAGGTTGATAAACAACCCCTGCTCCATTTCTTTTATTTAATGTGTTGCTTCTTGTTTTGGTTTAGTCTCCTACTGCTGCATGTCCATTTAATTCTCTTTACGGCCAGCACAAATTATATCCAATTTTCTTGTTCCCATTGTAGCCTGAGATTATGGTTAGCTATGAATATGCAGGAGGTTTATGAAATGTTTTAATTGGAAGCCCCCTTTCATTTAGGGCCCTTGACCTGAAGATTCTATGCTCTAACAGTTTGAGACAGAATGTAATTTTCGTTGTTGTTTCACTTTTTGGTTTGCTACTGTTCATTCTTGTTGATATAATTGTTCAATTATGGAAAGAACATGCATCATAAGAGAGCCATGGAAATGCCTCTCTTAAACATATTAACTCTTTCCCACAATCTTGACAACAGCCCAAGCCAGCTGCTAATCTGTATTTAAAAAAAAAATTTAAAAAAATGTTTGGGTTTTATGTTCAATTTATTTATTAGGTTATGATGTTGATTGAAATTTGGAGATTGAATCCAAAAAAGACCTTGCCCCCTTTATATGGGATTTTAAGAATGAATGCATTCTTTTTGGCCAGTGTTTCTCAAACTGGGGTCGCCGTTTGTGTAGGGAAAGCCCCTGGCAGGCTAGGCCGGTTTGTTTACCTACCCCGTCCGCAGGTCCGTCTGATCGTAGCTCCCACTGGCCACGGTTCTCTGCTCCAGGCCAATGGGAGCTGCTGGAAGCAGCGCAGCCCAAGGGAAGTACTGGCCGCCGCTTCCAGCAGCTCCCATTGGCCTGCAGCGGCGAACCGCAGCCAGTGGGAGCCGCGATCAGCCGGACATGTGGATGGGCCAGGTAAACAAACTGGCCCGGCCCGCCAGGGGCTTTCCCTACACAAGCGGCGACCCCAGTTTGAGAAACACTGCTTTAGGCCAATAATAGCAGGCATGGGAGATTTTCAAGCTTTTTCTACATATAGCTGATACAAGGACATTAAAACTAACCCAGGAGGCCTCACCAAATGCTGTACTGAACGTTAATTCTCTGATATACCACAGCAGCAGCATTAAGATTCAAGCCACACCCCAGTATTTCGACAGAATATCAGGGTTGCCAGTGACAAAATAGAGCTGATGATTTTTTTTAAATTGAATTGAATAACCTCATCACAGAGTATTTGAGAAATTAATGACTGGCTAGAGTTAATGGTCCCTGAATGAAATTAAAGGCTCTGCCTCATGCCATCAATTTTCCTTGAAAGTCATTAATCCCCAGGAAATGCCCTTTCCCTGATTGTTATTGTTTAATTCTCTTTTACTTTGTGAACCAATGGGAATTTTTTCTTTATGTTTATAGGAGGTGCTCAAGTTAAAAATAGCAGATTTGGTTCTTGTTCTCCGTCGGGAAAAATATCTATATGAGAAAACAAGACTAAGTAGTTGTTTGTTTTGTTTTTTTTAATTAAGTTGCAGAAATTAAGCCGGCTTTACAGGTCACATTAACTTCTGTATTAGTCCTTTTGTTTTATTTATACAATCATCCATGCAAAGCAAACGAGATTTCAAGCAGAAGCCAGAATCAGTGTAAAACCGAGCTTCTGGAGCCTATTGCATAGATGCAAAAAAGATATTACATAAAATGACATATGAGGTCACTGTGACAACGACCAGAAAGGTTGAGTTGTTTTTATAGGGGATGGAGGGGTTCATGTTTGTAAATAAAGCTGGTCAGGAGAAGATTTATCCCCTACACACACAAACTATGAAAAAAAGACAGAAATGTAGGGCTGTCAATTAATTGCAGTTAACACATGCAATTAACTCAAAACAAATTAAGGTTTTTTTTAACGAGGGTTAATCGCATACCTCTGGAGATGAGACTTGGTAGCAGCCGAGCGGGGAGGGAGATATAGCTGGCCTTAAGGGTGGATGTGAGGGTCCACCACCCAAGGCACCCTGCTCAGGGGGCCATTGCTGCGTGCCTCCGGGACAGGGGTGCCCCTCCTTCTACTGCCCTGCTGCTCCCGCCTCCTCACCCCCCATGCCATGGCCTCTGGCCAAGATGCTCCGGACAAGCGGGGACGGATCTAGGAATTTTGCCGCCCCAAGCACGGCAGGCAGGCTGCCTTCCGTGGCTTGCCTGCGGACAGTCTGCTGGTCCCGCAGCTTCGGTGGACCTCCCGCCGAAGCCATGGGACCAGCGGACTCTCCGCAGGCAAGCCGCTGAGGGCAGCCTGCCTGCCGCCCTCGCAACGCCGGCAGAGCAACCCCCGCGGCTTGCCACCCTAAGCACGCGCTTGGCGTGCTGGGGCCTGGAGCCGCCCCTGCGGACAAGGACCCTGCCTCCTGTCTGTTGTGCAGTGCTGGGAGGACAGGACTGATGTCAGGGTGTCCCTCTTCCCCCACCCATGCAGGGGCGGCTCCAGGCCTCAGCACGCCTAGCGCGTGCTTGGGGCAGCAAGCCACAGGGGGCGCTCTGCCGGCGCCACAAGGGCGGCAGGCAGGCTGCCCTTGGCGGCTTGCTTGCGGAGGGTCCACTGGTCCCGCAGCTTCGGCGGGAGGTCCGCCAAAGCTGCGGGACCAGCAGACCGTCCGCAGGCAAGCTGCGGAAGGCAGCCTGCCTGCCGTGCTTGGGGTGGCAAAATTCCTAGAACTGCCCCTGCACCCATGTACCCATGTACCCAGTTGCCGCTGAGAGAGGGAGAGCCTGTCTGCTGGCTCAGGATTTAGTACTACCGCCAGCAGCTGCTGCTGGCTGAAAATGCGTTCAAGCATCTGAGTGCTCTGCTTAAAGAGATAGCGCTCCCCCAACACACACACACACACACAACCAAAATCTGAAATGGCACTCCTAGTGAGCCAGAAGTGGCCAGAGGGCTGTGGGACGGCCGTGGACTCTGGCAAGATGCAGCCCCTGTGCAACAGCACGGAGCCCACCTTTAGCCACAGGCTGAGTGCCAGGCACCACGAGCCCCATAGGATCTGATGGTAATTCTGTGTCTACTAGCTCAGGCTGTAAAAGAAAAATATAGTTTTTCAAGAGAATGGAAAATTTTTATCCAAAACTTTCATTTTCATCAAATGAAAATGCTTCAGCTTTCAGAAACCGAAAACAAAAATTTCAGTTTTTGGATATCAGATTTTAAAAAACCACCCTAAAATCTAAAATTTAGATTCTCTCTAAAAGGGTTTTAAAAAACCTTCCAGAACAAGATTTAAATCCATATTGGATGATTTTCTAAAAGAGATGTTCTAGTTCAAACAGGAATTATTTGGGGTAAGTTCAATGGCCTATATTATACAGGAGGTCAGACTAGATGATCATCCCTTCTGGCCTTGTATTTGTATTGATATAGCCATTCCTTTGAGTGGACATAAAGCCCAGCAAAGCATTCTGGTCAAGCTTATTTCAGCTTTCATGGGCTTCTCCACCTTATTAATTTTTTTAATCCAGAAAAATAAGCAATAGGAACATCTTTGTAATATAAAACATACAGTATATTAGTTCTGTAATACACACCTTCCAATGTACTCTCTTTATTACTCTTCACATCTCTTTTTGTCCAAAATCTATTTCTGCAAGGAGGACATCTACTATTTTGCAAGTGTGGAGACCTACTTAATATTCTGAGTGAAGGGCTCCTCTAAAAAGAAAGTTGCCTTTATTTTATTTCGGTGTGTTGGGAAACCAGATGGTCTGCATTAAATTCTAATTTAGCTGAGCCTCTCCCATGGATATGTTTTCTTTTGAGATCTGTAGTCATCTCCCATGAGTTGTATCTTAATGGTCCTCTTAATGGATTTGGAGGAATTAATAATTAACTAGCTATTTCCATATTCAAAAAGTTGGAGCTGGATCCCTACATAGATACAATTCCTGGCCCCTCTTCAGAATTTTTTTCCCTAGAAGACTAGACTTGCTGCATGCTGGACTTTGAAGCTCTGCACTAAATAAAGGAATTCCTAATCACATTGGTGTGCTAGTTTGGTTAAGCCCTCTCCCCAATCCTGGAGGGTCTTCCATTGTGAAGTTTACATTACACATTTTAGGTCTGGCATTTTGGTTGTTTTTTTGTTTGGTCTGTTTGTAGCATACAACTTTATGCTGGAATAACATCAGATCCTATGAGGCTTTGGTCAGTACTTGGTTGAGAGACCTCCAAGTTATACTTAGGTGTACTGCAACTAGTGGTGGTGTATATTCAGTAAGTGGTACTCTTCCCTCCTCAGCTAGTAATGAAACAATGGCTCAGGCTAGTGTTAGAGGCACTTTGCTGATGGAGGTGTGGATTTAGATAAAACATAAACACAAAGTCTTGAGATTTTTTAGACAAAGGAAACACAGTGGATCTAATTTACCTCGATTTCAGTAAGGCATTTGATATGGTTCCACATAGGGAAAAGATGGGGATCAATATGAAAATTGAAAGGTGCATAAGGAACTGGTTAAAGGGGAGACTACAATGGGTTATACTGAAAGGTGAACTGTCAAGTCGGAGGGAGGTTACTAGTGGAGTTCCTCAGGGATCGGTTTTGGGACCAATCTTATTTAATCTTTTTATTACTGACCTTGGCACAAAAAGCAGGAGTGTGCTAATAAAGTTTGCGGATGACACAAAGCTGGGAGGTATTGCCAATACAGAGAAGGACCGGGATATTATACAGGAAGATCTGGATGACCTTGTAAACTGGAGTAGTAGTAATAGGATGAAATTTAATAGTGAAAAGTTCAAGGTCATGCATTTAGGGATTAATAACAAGAATTTTTGTTATAAGTTGCAAAGAGTCCTGTGGCACCTTATAGACTAACAGACGTATTGGAGCATGAGCTTTCGTAACTGAATACCCACTTCATCGGATGCATGTGACACCCAGTCTATAAGGTGCCACAGGACTCTTTGCTGCTTTTACAGATCCAGACTAACACGGCTACCCCTCTGATACTTGTTATAAGTTGGGGACTCATCAGTTGGAAGTAACAGAGGAGGAGAAGGACCTTGGAGTATTGGTTGATCACAGGATGACTATGAGCCGCCAATGTGATATGGCCATGAAAAAAGCTAATGCAGTCTTGGGATACATCAAGCAAGGTATTTCTAGTAGCGATAAGGAGGTGTTGTACAAAGCACTAGTGAGACCTCATCTGGAATACTGTGTGCAGTTCTGGTCTCCCATGTTTAAGAAGGATGAATTCAAACTGGAACAGGTACAGAGAAGGGCTCCTAGGATGATCCGAGAAATGGAAAAGCTGTCTTATGACAGGAGACTCAAAGAGCTTGGCTTGTTTAACCTAACCAAAAGAAGGCTGAGGCGAGATATGATTGCTCTCTATAAATATATCAGAGGGATAAATACCAGGGAGGGAGAGGAATTATTTAAGCTCAGTACCAATGTGAACACAAGAACAAATGGATATAAACAGGAAGTTTAGACATGAAATTAGATGAAGGTTTCTAACCATCAGAGGAATGAAGTTCTGCAATAGCCTTCCAAGGGGAGCAGTGGGGGCAAAAGACATATCTGGCTTCAAGACTAAGCTTGATAAGTTTATGGAGGGGATGGTATGATGGGATAGCCTAATTCTGGCAATTAATTGATCTTTGACTATTAGTGGTAAATATGCCCAATGGCCTGTGATGGGATGTTAGATGGAGTGGGATCTGAGTTACTACAGAGAATTCATTTCTAGCTGGTGAGTCTTGCCCACATGCTCAGGGTTTGGCTGATCACCGTATTTGGGGTCGGGAAGGAATTTTCCTCCAGGGCAGATTGGCAGACGCCCTGGGGGGTTTTCGCCTTCCTCTGCAGCGTGGGGCACGGGTCACTTGCTGGAGGATTCTCTGCACCTTGAAGTCTTTAAACCATGGTTTGAGGACTTCAATAGCTCAGACATAGGTTAGGGGTTTGTTACAGGAGTGGGTGGGTGAGATTCTGTGGCCTGCATTGTGCAGGAGGTCAGACTATATGATCATAATGGTCCCTTCTGACCTTAAAATCTACGAGTCTATGAGTCTAAATCAGGGGTCGGCAACCGGTGGCTCGCGGCTCGCCAGGGTAAGCACCCTGGCGGGACGGCCCGGTTTGTTTATCTGCCGCGTCGGCAAGTTCGGCCGATCGCGGCTCCCACTGGCCGCGGTTCGCGGTCCCAGGCCAATGCGGGAGGCAGGAAGCGGTGCGAGCCGAGGGATGTTCTGGCCGCGGCTTCCTGCCTCCCGCATTGGCCTGGGACCGCGAACCGCAGCCAGTGGGAGCCGCGATCGGCCGAACTTGCCGACGCGGCAGATAAACAAACCGGGCCGTCCCGCCAGGGTGCTTACCCTGGCGAGCCGCGAGCCACCGGTTGCCGATCCCTGGTCTAAATGAACGGAGAAAATGTTAGCAAATTCTGGTGGGATTTTCACCAGTAACAAGCTAACTGTGTCTCCCATTTGGAGAGCTACGTCAAACAGAGTTGCTCTTTTGCATCCTGTAAACTGATTTCAGCTGCCCAGTCTTACAATACTGTGTCAACAAAGTGCTTTGTGTGGCAAATGTCATTGTGTTCTAGAACTGTTATTACTATCTCATTGTAGTACATCTTTACATTTCTGATTCTGCTGCTTGCAGAGCCTGGCAGTCATTTTATGTTCAGTTAAGTGCAGCTACATACACACTTTTATTGACCCTTCTGTTCTTTCTTTATTTGTTCTTTTAATCTAAAATAAATCAATCAGATTGAAACTATCTGTTTGCTCCTACTCATATGAGTTAATCCCATTGGCTTTTATGGACATGTTCACATGAATTGGTGTTTAAAGGATATGGCCCTATAACTGTTAGCAAAACACTGGCTAATTTGAAAAGTTTTTAGAAAATCATCTGTTGCCAAAAACTTAAGAAGGTTTATTTTAAATAAAAAGAAAATAAATATTTAATATTGTTTTTACAAGAATGATATTTTTAGTTATTGCAAGAGTTGATTTCATTTGCTTATTCCACATCATTCTGGACAAGAGAAAATCACGGTCATGAAAATTCTTCTAATGTCCTATATTAAAAGCATTCAAACTGAATTAAAGAACATAATTCATATTCATTTCTAATGCCCTTGCCAAAAATTACATTGTTGGCCTCTGACTGTATCCATATTTTAAAAACAGGTGTGTTGACTCATACTTTGAGCAGTACTAGCAGAAATCTTGGAGTAGTTCCAGTCCGATAGTACATAGCTAACCCAAGTCCATTACTACTTTGAGACTATCCTCTGCTGTCAGGCAGAACATTCTTTATGAAAATGTAGAGTATTGTTTTAATATAATATTCCAGGGAGATTACTAACATCATGTGCAAAGACTAAGGAATGATTCATGGCTGTACAATTATCTCCCAAGATTTAATCGTTTCACAGCTAACATTGTTGGTGTATTGGAAAGCTTTTCTGATAGCAAAAGCAGCAGTCCCCTAAAATGGTGATTTTCCTGGGAATGTAGCTGAATGTAGCCCTGGAAGATTTACTGATTTGGAAAACATATGACTTTTCCTTCACATTTTGAACATTGTTGTTGACCAGAATAAGAGTGTTTGCTTTAGCAACCTAATGTCAGTGTTAGGTAGAGTAACATCATTATCTTATAAATAATTAGAAATAAATGTAATTATTTCTAGGCTATTTCTATTATCTATCTAGCAGTTTGCATATTTTTAAAGTGATACAGATTCTAGGACACAGATAGGTATGGTATTTTGCACACGATCCTATATTCTATGCATTTTAATTTTCTAATTATTTCTACTTAAAAATGCACCTAACTAGTAACCTGAAGACATATACAAACTTCTGTTATTTTATAATTTTAAAGGGGACCAAATGTCAACAGAAAACTTCCCGCAACCATATTCTCCATCAACTCAGGCCTTTTCCTAGCCCTCTCAAGAAAGTCTGGGAGAACACACAGGCCTTGCAGTGGTACCTCAAAGTCAACATATCCAGGCTCTGGTGAACCCATGGAAGAAGATACCATTACTGAGACTGATCTGCCTAAAGCCCCATGCATTAACTCAAGAGATTGCGAGCTCAAATTCCTCAATTTTCTTAGCTGCCACAGTTTCACCTGAAGGGAAAGGTAGTCTCTGAGATCACAGGCACTGACTTGTAAAGCACCGTGTTTGTAAAGCACCATGTACATTTATGAAGTTATATGAATGATTTAATTTAGTAACAACCATAAACCTTTTTGTAATCTAAGTAATCTCCAATATTTGAAAGCCTGAAGAAAAGACATGAATGTTAAAAGTAGTAACACTTCTATGGATTTAATTAGTATTTATTAGTAGTAATAGTAGTATTATCATAGCACTAGGAGGACCCTATTGTGCTAGGCACTGTACAAACACAGAATAAAAAGACAGCTCCTGCCCCAAATAGTTTACAATCTAAGTACAGAACAAGAGGCAACAGTGGGATATAGACCAGCGAGCGGGGGGGATTCGAAGGAAACAATGAGACAGTATTAGTCAGCATGTTAGGCTGTGGGCTCAGCATCTCAGGCATCTCAGCAAAGGAGAGTTTTAAGGAGGCATCTGAAGGAGAATAATGAGGATAATGAGGTCTTGCAGCTGTTTCCAGGGAGTTCTTCCCAAGTGTGAGGAACAGCACAGGAGAAAGAAAAAGGGTGTTTGAAAATTTGACAAGTTGGCAATAGAGGCTGGCATCACAGACCAAACAGAGGTGGGAGTCAACATTTTGATACTGAATGAGATGGCCGAGACAATAGAGAACAGAAAGCCAGTGGTGGGATTCAAAGAGAGGCATGGCATGGTCAAACCAACCATCTAGGAGAATGATCTTTGTAGCAGCATTATGAATGGACATGATTGGTGCAAGATTGCATTTGTCTAGGCCAGAAAAGAATGGTGCAGTAATCAAAATTCAAGATGATGAGAGCTAGAAGGAGAGTTTTAGCTGTGTGGATGGATAGGTAAAGCCATATCTTAAGAGATGTTATGCAGAAAGCAGCTGTAACTGTTGGGACCTATGATCATGCTAAAAAAGCTTACCACAGATCACCCCAACTCCAATGGCTCGCTCTGGTAGATGTCAGTCCTTCAAAACTCACAACTAGGTTTCTCCTGTGGTTACAAGTACATAACTTTCAGATTCTTTATACAGCTCGGGCCTTTGATCTCCAGTCTCTGGGAACAGCAGACAACGACCCTCTCCTCCGGATGTAGCTTCAAAAGGCTGGGGTTTTGCCTAACCAGAGGTGGGGAATTTGCATTAACCTCTTCCTAGGTATTCCCTAGGAAATCCACTTCACACTTATTGGTCCAAAAGTATATTCTTGTCTGGCAAATTTTCAACATAGTCCTTTCAACTCCCAGGCCTCACATCACATCTTCCCCTAGAGAGGTTATATACAATCCCCTGACCCATGATAATATGTCAATTTAATACAATAAGGTTTTTCAAGGATATTGCAGGAAATTTCTATATGAGGGCTGGTCTACACTACAGGGGGAAATCGATCTAAGATACTCAACTTCAGCTACGTGAATAATGTAGCTGAAGTCGAAGTATCTTAGATCGAATTACCTACCATCCTCACGGCGCGGGATCGACGTCCGCGGCTCCCCATGTCGACTCCGCTACCGCCGTTCAGGTTGGTGGAGTTCCGGAGTCGACAGGAGCTCATTCAGGGATCGATATATCGCGTCTAGATGAGACACGATATAGCAATCCCCGAGAAATCGATTGCTACCCGCCGATACGGCGGGTAGTGAAGACGTACCCTGAGTCACAACAGCTAGCAGGGGAAACCGAGACTCAGGCCTTGTCTACACTACAAGACTATTTCGAATCTACTTAAGTCGAATTTGTGGATTCGACCTTATGAAGTCGAATTTGTGTATCCACAGTAAATACACTAATTCGAATTTCTGAGTCCACAGTAACGGGGCTGGGGTCGACTTTGGAAGCGGTGCACTGTGGGAAGCTATCCCACAGTTCCCGCAGTCCCCGCTGGCCATTGGAATGCTGGGTAGAGCTCCCAATGCCTCCTGGGGGAAAAATGTGTCGAGGGTGCTTTTGGGTAACTGTTGTCATTGAACCGTCAATCACGCCCTCCCTCCCTGAAAGCTCCGACGGGAAATCTGTTCGCGCCCTTCTCTTGTCAGTTACAGCGCGTACGCCACAGCACTGCGAGCATGGAGCCCGCTGCGATCATCGCTGCACTTATGGCCGTTGTCAACTCCTCGCACCTTATCGTCCACCTCTTCCACAGTCAGCTGCTGAGAAATCGGGCGAGGAGGCTCCGGCAGCGCGGTGAGGACAGGAATTCACAGAGTGGCGCAGACCTCTCACAAAGCAGGGTACACCGCGCCGTGGAGATCATGGTGGCAATGGGTCAAGTTCATGGTGTGGAACCCATTCTGGGCCCGGGAAACAAGCACGGACTGGTGGGACCGCATAGTGCTGCAGGTCTGGGATGAATCACAGTGGCTGCGAAACTTCAGAATGCGTAAGGGCACTTTCCTTGAACTCTGTGACTTGCTGTCCCCTGCCCTGAAGCGCCAGGACACCCAGATGCGAGCAGCCCTGAGTGTGCAGAAGCGAGTGGCCACAGCCCTCTGGAAACTTGCAACGCCAGACAGCTACCGGTCAGTAGCGAACCACTTTGGCGTGGGCAAATCTACCGTGGGGGTTGCTGTGATTGAAGTAGCCCACGCAATCGTTGAGCAACTTCTCTCAAAGGTAGTGACTCTCGGAAACATCCAGGACATCATAGATGGCTTCGCCGCGATGGGATTCCCAAACTGCGGTGGGGCTATAGATGGGACTCACATCCCTATCCTGGCACCAGCCCACCAGGCCAGCGAGTACATTAACCGAAAGGGCTACTTTTCAATGGTGCTGCAAGCACTGGTAGACCATAGGGGACGTTTTACCAACATCTTTGTTGGGTGGGCGGGCAAGGTTCATGACGCGCGTGTGTTCAGGAACTCTGGTCTGTTTAAACGCCTCCAGGCAGGTACTTTCTTCCCGGACCACAAAATAACGGTTGGGGATGTGCAGATGCCTACAGTGATCCTCGGGGACCCAGCCTACCCGCTAATGCCCTGGCTCATGAAGCCCTATACAGGCGCCTTGGACAGAGAGAAGGAACTCTTCAACTACCGGCTGAGCAAGTGCAGAATGGTGGTGGAGTGTGCTTTCGGATGTCTCAAGGGGAGATGGCGGAGCTTACTGACTCGCTCGGACATCAGTGAAAAGAATATTCCCGTAGTTATTGCTGCTTGCTGTGTGCTACACAATCTCTGTGAGAGCAAGGGCGAGACCTTTTTGTCAGGATGGGAGGTTGAGGCAAATCGCCTGGCTGCAGTTTACGCTCAGCCAGACACCCGTGCCGAGAGAATATCCCAGCGGGAAGCGCTGTGTATCCGGGAGGCTTTGAAAGCAAGTTTCCTCGGAGAGCAGGGTAACCTATGACTCTCCACTTGCTTTCAAGAGAAACTGACCCTGGGCCTGTGTCTGTATGTGTCGATTTCGATCTGCGGTTACATACCCCGTTCTCCAAGTTTCCCCCACTTCCAAAGCACGTTTTAAAGCAAATTAATTGTTACACTCATTATTAATAAATCTTTGTTTTACTTTGCATTTCTGTTCAGGTGTTGAAACATGGACGCATACTGTGCTGGGCACGGTGTGCACTGATGTACAGACCGCTTGTTCCATAGAGGAATGACATCCTCCTGCTCCTACATAGGTCTCTGGGGTGGGGGACGGTTGCAAGTGGTTGTGCATGAAGGGGAGGGATTGCAGGAAGGGGTGGGTTTGCAGGAAGGGGCGAGTGGTGCCTTCTTTGGATAGGGGTTTGGATGATGGCAGTGGGCTGCGGGTTTGGGCGTAGGAAGGGGTGAGGGGTGTGGGGGAAGGGTGAGCATCTGTCCGTGGATGAGGGCTCTTGTTGGGGCTCAGGGCAGCGGAGAGGCTCGTTGCTACAGTGGAAGTGCATGGTAAGGGCAGCGTGCCTTAACATTAACGGGGTGGCAGGCGCTAGGACCCTGGACAAGCATACACATCACAGAATGACCCGGGGCAGCATACACCACACAGAGTGACCCTGGTGCCTACTGACTGCAGTGTGTGTGTGCCCTGCAGTTGATCATGGCCCCAAGTCTGTACCCTGGTAATGTAGGCTATACCGTGCAATTATAAATCCCCTCCCCCCCCCATACACAAAAAAATCCTCTGACACGAAAGACGTGACCGAAACAGTGAATAACAGCAAACAGCTTTTAATAATCTAATACACACTGGGGGGATGAAACTTGGATTTGGGACTGGGTGAGCCTGTAAGGGAAGCACTTCTACAAATTTATAGCGTGAGAGGTGTGTGGTACATTAGCGCTATGCAGTGGTGCAGTGACAGTTCTCACGGCCCCTACCGCCCCTCCGTCTTGTACTTTTGGGTGAGGGGGGGGCAGGACTTCTTGGCGGGGGAGGGCGGTTGCAGATACACTGCAGGGGGGCTCTGTCCTCCTGCCTGCGGTCCTGCAGAACATCAACAAGGCGCCGGAGCGTGTCCGTTTGCTCCCTCATTAGCCCAAGCAGCGTTTGAGTCGCCTGCTGGTCTTCCTGCCGCCACCTGTCCTCCCGTTTGATGTGTGTGCGATGCTGTTGACATAGGGTCTCCCTCCACTGTCTCTGCTCTGCCGCCTCGGCTCTGGAGCAGGCCATCAGTTCCGCGAACATCTCATCCTTAGTCTTTTTCTTTCGCCGCCTAATCTGCGCCAGCCTCTGCGAGGGGGATGCCGGGGCAGTCCGGGAAAGAGCCGAAGCTGTGTGATGGGAAAAGTAACTGATTTCCTTGAACAGATACATGTTTGCGAACAGTGAACACAGTCTAGTCAGTTTCTCTGAACAAGACCATACAGGGCAACAAGTCTCACGAGATCTCAGGACAAGTTCGAGATTTCGGAATACGCTCTCATTGGCTGCGGCATTGCACAGGAGAGCAGACAAGTGGGGAGAGACAGCTGAATCCGTCTAGCAGACAGTCCTGGTAAGCCTTACAGTACATTCTGCTTATCAGTTAATGGATAGCTGTGCCCTCCCGCTAAAGGCAATCTGGAAATCATATACTCTGACCCTTTTCCAGCCACTCCCGCCAGTGCACGGGAAAGATCAATGTATGCTTTTCCTATGTGGCCTACAACACGTGGCTGTTAAGCGAGGGTCATTGTTATGCAAAGTAAAAGTCAACCATTCACAACAGTAACAATACACTAATTGCCCTAATTAGATGCAGCATTTCATGAACGAGATCACCCTGATGCGGGTCCCTCGGAGTCACAAAGAGCGGATGCTAAGGGAAGCCCTGCAGAGACCAGGACCATATGCGGCCATGCTTGTGGAGGCGATGATTCCCATGTACATAAGGATGTCCTGGCGCGGAAGAGTGTGCTTCCACAGAGCACCCAACAAGGCACCTCTCCCCAGGAACCTCCTGCGGAGGCTTTTCGAGGACCTAAATGAGACCTTTCTTGAATTGTCCCTGGAGGATTATTGTTCAATCCCTATATGTGTGGACCTACTTTTCATATCGTTTTTAATTGAAAATTTTATATATAGTATTTCTATTTTTTTATACCTGTTTTATAAAAAATAAATGTTTACATGTTTATAGCACTTACCGCCTGATCCTTCCCCTGATTCAGAGTCCGGGTTAACGGCCGGGGAGGGTTGGTAGGGGATCTCTGTGAGGGTGATGAAGAGATCCTGGCTGTCAGGGAAAGCGGTATTGTGTTCGCTGTCGCCTGCGCCGTCCTCCACAGACCCTTCCTCATCTTCCCCATCGGCGAACATCGAGGAGGAACTGTCCAGGTTCACTATGCCATCCACTGAGTCCACGGTCACTGGTGGGGCAGTGGTGGCAGACCCACCTAGAATGGCATGCAGTGCCTCGTAGAAGCGGCATGTCTGGGGAAGGGCTCCGGAGCGTCCGTTTGCCGCTCTGACTTTTTGGTAGCCTTGTCTCAGGTCCTTGATTTTCACGCGGCACTGCATTGCATCCCAGCTGTATCCTTTCTCTATCATTGCTTTGGAGACCTTCTCGAAGGTCTTTGCATTCCGCTTGCTGAAGCGCAGCTCCGACAGCACAGACTCCTCGCCCCACACACCGATCAGATCCAGGACTTCCCGGTCTGTCCATGCTGGGGACCTCTTTCTATTCTTGGATTGGCCGGACTCCTCTGCTGGAGAGCTCTGCATCGTTGCAGGTGCTGCGGAGCTCGCCCCGATGTCCAGCCAGGACGTCAGATTCAAAGTGCCCAGACAGGAAAATGAATTCAAATTTTCCCGGGTCATTTCCTGTGTGGCTGGTCAGAGAATCCAAGCTCCGACTGCTGTCCAGAGCGTCAACAGAGTGGTGCACTGTGGGATAGCTCCCGGAGCTACTAAGTTCGATTTGCATCCACACCTAGCCTAATTCGAGCTAGCCATGTCGAATTTAGCGTTACTCCACCTGTCGAGGTGGAGTACCGAATTCGAACTAAAGAGCCCTCTAGTTCGAATTAAATGGCTTCCTGGTGTGGACGGTTGAGCGGTTAGTTCGAATTAACGCTGCTAAATTCGAATTAAAGTCCTAGTGTAGACCAGGCCTCAGAATGGGTAAGTAACATGTCCAAGGTCACAAGGCAGGCCTGATTCTCCACTGTGTTATACTTTGCATAGTAATTTATACATGTAAATGAGTGAAACTAAACTTCCTATTTGTCAAAGCTGCATTTAACAATATGCTCAGTTTTGCATTTGTAATAATTTGCCAGTTAGCAAAGCGTCATATGTTGTTTCAATAGTTAATTGATCTGGTAATTCTATCATTTTTGTGGTTATCTTTCTTAAACTAAGTCCTTTCCCCTTAGAATCAGTGCTTGCTATGCAGTGTGGTTTATGTAACTGGTTTGATCATGAAATTTTTAGCAGTTCTGGAAGTGTTAAGAAGATGTAAATTATATACACATGCATACATATACATTTGATTTACACCCACTTTAAGACCACTTGACACTGGCGAAGTGATATAAAGGGGCCTCACTGTAAATGAGAATCAGATCATCTATGCATACTCATGGCAGAAGATACACTTCCCACTGGGAGCAAAGATGACAGACTCACACCCTTATGGAGTTAATTTCAAAACAAACTGAATTATTTTGCCTCGTGTGACATTTGACTACATCATCACGTTTCTATTTTACACCAATGTAGTTTTTATTGAGGCATCTATTTCTGCAGTCTGCTGTTCCCAGATTGACAATGCTGAAGAAGCAGCCAGCACTCAGTACATGGTCTCGCATCACTCAGCAGGGACCTCTTTGGCTTTTTCAGTGTGTGTTGCAGCCAGGCTCCAAAAGAAGTCCCTTCTGTTCAGTCCTCTTCAGCCAGAAGGATTGTGATAGCAACAGAGGACTTCAGGAGGGGATTTGAAGTATGTGTTGAGCGGGTAGGGGAGGGAAATGGGTGGGATCTTTAGAGCTTACTTTAACATTGAAAATTGCCATGTTTTGGTAGTCAAGGAAAAGTTCCATGCTAACGCCAGAGATATTAACAGTCCTAATGGGTTTCCTAGCATAATAATGCTTACAACGATAGCTTTAGCAGACTAAAACTAAGATCTCAAATATTATATTACTATATTTCTCATATACACACATAATCAGAGGCTAAATTCTGCCCTCATTTTACATCCAGGCAACCCCCACTAGATTCACATTGGTGGTAAGAATTCAATTTTTATTTTTTTATAATTTTGACAGATAGTATCAATGGTTTTATCTACAGAAATATTAACAGTTGTGTGAAATTATGGGTTGTAAGCATTTTTTATCTTTATCGTTTTTAATTTTCAGTTATGGGGAGGGTGTCAGACAATTGCTATATAACCATTAATACACAAATTGTCAACATCAGATGTCAAAATATACAAAGTAAATATCTTGAAATCAAATTCTAATCAGTCCTCAAGCAACATTTTTCATACTTTGTCTATCTGTGAATTTTGATTGTTATTGATGGAAATATATTTTCATCAGTTTGTGTGTGTAATTGATGTTTGTTGACATTTATTGATGAAATTCCAATCTTTCCAAGCCTAGGTGTAAGTGAGAGCAAAATTTTGTCAGCTGAAGACATTGGGGTTGTATGGATGTAACTGAGGGTATGTCTACTAAACAACTACACACCTGTGATTGGCCTGTGCTCACTGACTTGGGCTCACAGGGCTCAGGCTGCAGGGTTGTTTCATTGCTGTGTAGACTTCCAGGCTCAGGGACCCTCCCACCTTGCAGGGTCCTAGAGCCCAGCCTCCAACCCAAGCCTGGAAGTCTACACTACAACAAAACAGCCCCACTGGTGTCTAGTTGCTGTGTAGATTTACGCTGAGGGGAGAAAATTGTTCCACAATATATAAGCAGGAGCAAAAGCAAAAGGGTTGGGGAAACAAAAGGAAAAACAGAAAAGGGGTGTTTTGACTTGATTTCCAGCCTGACCAGGAACAGGAACTACTGGAAAGTTCTCTCTCTATCTGTCATTACCTTACAAGAACCATTGTTCTGATTTGATTACTAGCCCCATTTTGCTGACCCAAGGATAAGAATCTGAATTCTAAGGTATTCATCCAAATCAAAATGAACCTATGAACCTTTTGAGGTTCACCCATCACTAACTACTAAAAATGTGAAAGTGAGCTCTATATAGCTTGTGTACCTATCAGTGGGAGTCCTGGAAAAAACAGATCACTGTGCATCTTATTTCATTAAGTTGAACACTAAAATAACAAAAATAACTAAACACCTGTTAGCAGTGAAGATAGCTTGCAGATAGCTGCAATGTTCAAATAACTGAGAAATGCCTTACACATGCTAAAAATTATTTCCAAAAGCTGAAGACACTAGAAAATGATATAGCTACACTAACCAGAATACTTTTACATATAGAATTTCAAATAATGTAGTACACCCCACAATGCACCTGTTACTCCCAAACAGGAAGGCTAAAGCATGATACTGGTAAGATAAGAACAAACTGCCTAGGATGTATACCCTGAATACTGTAGCAAGCCCATACTTCACATTCAACCCATATTTCTCATTCTGTCATCAAAACAACTTTAGCTTTAAATTCCTGCTGGAGTCCCTGGATGCAATAAAGCACAGTGTCCTAACATGAAGGTCTTAATCATGCCTTCCAGGCACTGGCCTACATTGGGGAGTCATGTGGAGCCGCACCCTCTGAGAGGGAGCTGTATCCATGAGGATAATGCAGCATACTCACTTCTCTAGGCCCTGGCAGCTCTGCTGGAACTCTCTGTTCCTTTGGGTTGGGTTGGGTTGGGTTGGGTTGTCTCCCCATGTGCATTAGGAAGGAGCACTACTGTGCTACACTGAGCACAGGAACTTCAGCTATGCCTGATTCTTGCATGGGGGTCCATGAAGACTCTTATTGTCTTCTGCTACACCTGTGCAATAGGCAGGCACAATTTATCCCACATCCATTTGATCCATAGAAATGCTGTAAATAGGGCATAAGGATAGACGTGTCATTAAACCACATGAATGGGAGTCAAGAAATCAAGGTTTGGTTCCCAGTTCTCTCAATGGTCTCACTGGGTGACATTGGGCAAGCCATTAACTTTTGGGTGCCTTAGTTTTCCAAGCTGTAAAATTAAGACAATAAAAGTTACCTACCTTGCAAAGGGGTCATGACGATTAATTCATTGTTTGTAAAACGCTTTGAGAGCCTGTGATGGAAGGCAATATATAAGTGCCAAGCATCTTGGTATGGTGTCACTGATTCCCTAGCACTGCCAAGAACATTAGCCCTTTTCATCAGCATGTTGCATTTGAATTCATACTGTATGATCAAATACAAAAATATGCAGTTTTCTGAGTTCAAAATATAAACTGTAGTATTATGAAAACTAGTTTATTTTTCCTAGGAAAGCTTTTGGGTTCCCCACTAGATTGTAGTAACTTGGTTGTGAAAAATCTTTGAAAAATTACCAGCAGTAATTAGAAATGAATGTTTTCCTGCATTGTATGATCTGTATCAGACTACTGAGGAAAAGAGTGATGATGTATAAACAGTCTGCGTAATGTGTTTTGACAAGTTTGCTCATTAAGAAAATAATTACCTAAGCCCTCTAACTATGTAAAAAATATCCTGCAAGTCTGGTAAATGTTGAACTTGTTTCTTCTAATTTTCATCAAATCTTTCTATGAAATATAAGAATATTCTGAAATGTATCTGCAGTTACTGCCAACCCTCAGCAGGAAAGTATCCAAGGTTTTCATTTCTAAGAAGCCCAACAACATAAACAGACTGCTGCCAACACACCCACCTATTAACTACTTTAAAGCCAAAATCTAGCAATTCCATCCAAAGTTAAAGCTTACACCCCAGTCTTAGCTCATCACATATAGGTGCTTAGTATCAGACAGTTATCTGATGCCTCCAAACATTCTATGCACAACAGGATCTGATGAGGATACGGTTGTCAGTCAATATGAACTTGATTTTGTTGATTTGTATCACCTGTCTGAACCTTAAACAAAAAAAGGATTAATTTATTTTTTATTCAGGATTACCCATTTAAGTAACTGTTCCAGCAGAGTTAATCTCCAAGCCAGCAGTAGTGGATGACACTCTTTCTCTAGAATCCATCAATGCCACTCCTTTCCATTCTCCCTGTTTAAATCTCCCATGTGGCTTCATCTGGAGAAGTTATTCTCCACTCCTCGCCTAATGAAAACTCAAAACAGTTCATAGCAAACTTTCCTGAGCTGGAGATGGGCCCTCAATTAGTCCAGAGGAGGAGATGGGAAGTAAAAGAACAATGCAATAGAGATAGCTGTGTTAACCTGAACCTGCCCCTACTCCCACTGCAAAAGTGCTTCTGTGGCTGTGGATAGCTCCTTGAAAGCTACCCATTTCATCTATACCGGCTCCTTGGGACACCTTACATAGCCAGTTACAGCAGTGACTTACGGGGAGAGGTCTGCAAGTACTAGCAACCTTCACTTCTCCTCGCTGGGTCCAGCAGCACTCAGCTCAGCCACTGGAGCACATGCTAGCCTTACACTGTTAAGTCATCTCTAGTGCCCCCACTCCAAGTTATGTGCAGCCTTCTGATAAGCAGGGAGCAGCGAGGGAGAGCCACAAAGCAAAAGTGCAGAAAGCAACACAGTACAGAAAATAAAGACAGACACAAATGGTGGGAAGGGAGAGAGAAATGAGGGGGGGGGGGAAGATGGCGGCAATTGTGCCAGGGCCTACTGCAGGGAGACATAGGAGGGGCTCTCATCTGCCAGTTTGTTGTTAGGTGGAAGCCTCAGCCAGGAAAAGATTAGAAACCACTAGCTTTTAAGCCAGTGCAGAATGCCTGCTGCTGAAGAGGCTGCATTTTACAGCACAAGAAGTGCAAAATTAATATGATCCTGCCTCCTTCCCTATCAGCTACTGGACCACATGCCACTCCCAAGGAAAAGATGTCACAGTTGTGGTTCTGGTGGACAACTGTGCAGCATTTCCACAGGTATCCTGGTCACCAGCTGTCATTGTAAAGGTTACAATAACACAAACGTTTTAGTATAGACTAGCTATGTGCTGAATTCATTGTGGGTAAGCTTATCAATAGCAGCATTCAGAACTTGCCCCTTTCCTAGCCTGAACCTCAGGTACCTATCACCTTGGTATCTAAGAGCTGATGGACAGAAAGGTTTAAAAAACAACTTCAACTATCCAAATTATAGACGTTAGAGACAGAGTAAGCCTACTAGGTCAGCCTTTCGGCCACCAGGGGCTTTTCTTTGCAGCCACAGCCTCCTGAGGTGTGATTGGGGGTGGGGAGCAGCCCCTCCCCCTCACTGGTGCTCCTGAATGCACAGCCTTGGTGTTGGTTGCTGAAGCTTCCAGCAAGGGCTGGGCAGCTGGTGAGTTCCCCACTTTCCCAGGGGCAATAGGGCTCAGGATTTGGGTTTCAGCCCGGGGGTGGCGGGAGGCAGGCTCTGGTTGCAAGGCTTTGAGCTCCGGTCCCGGGGCTTCAGGCTCCGGCCCCCACTGCCTCCCCTGACCAACTCCCCCCCTTCATTGCCCCTGGCCCCTGCTGTCTCCCCCAACCCCCCATCCAGAGCTTAATTTGTCCCCAGACTTCCCAGGGCTGAGTAAGTCTGCTATGAAAAGTGATACTTGTATGTTTGTTAATATCACTTTTCACAGCAGACTTACCAGCTAGCATTAAATAAATTACAATGATTTGGATGTGTATATTTAGTTATTTTTCATAAAGCCAATTAAGTATTTTAGGAAAAAGTGTGAGAACAGCCACCAGGAAGAGTTGGTGGCCGCACTCTGAGGCCACCGAATAATTTGTCCTGAGACCCCCTGTGCTAGGTTATCCACTCCATCTCGCTGACACTGCAGGTTTGTCCCTACTGTTCACTTACTAGAGCTTTGTCTAGTACAATTTAAATTAGCCAAGAAACAGGGTTCACACCACTTTCTGTGTGATATTATATCACAGTCCAATAGCTCTCACTGTCAGCAAGCCAAACTGAATTTGCATTGAACCAAACTGAACCTTTTCTTAGGGTTCAAAAAAGTTCATTTTGCTTTGTTTTTCTTTAATTTCCATGTGTCTCTGACTTCCTGGTGTCAGCCAGAAGCAAAAGTACTAAAATACTGAAGAAAAAGCCTTTTTCATGGTATTCTGGCCTAAGCAGAAGAGGGTAGAGGAAATTGCATGAGAAATCTACATGTTGCAAGACTTTCACCCTGATTTGATTTCCAGACGGAGGAGAGAGAATAAACTTCAGATAAGCATTAGAACATTAGTTGCTTATCTGAGTAATAGGTGCCTATATAAGACAAAGCCTCAAATATCGGGACTATCCCTATAAAATCAGGACATCTGGTCACCCTAACTGTGCCAGACATAATTTTACATGTGAGGTTGAAAGTTTTATTGCAGTTTTACAAATGAATTATTTTGACACTTTAATGCTCTGTTTTAATTAATTAACATCTGTTCCTGTGAATGATTCATTTATCCTATCCGCTTTTCTATTTTTGGAAGATTAAATAAGGAAGTTGACAATGGGTCTCCTTTCCTGGAATTCCAATAGAATGCCATTATTCTTTGTTTTTACTGCAGTATTTACAGGGCTGGCAGACAATATAGTATTCCACTGGCTACACTGATTCTACTGATAATATGAATGTGCACCAACCGAGATTGCATGATATGCTGAAAGCATCCTATCTTGTCTGATAAATGTTACATACCTTTGCATGGCCTCAGGATTTACCTCATGTATCACCAGGGATAAAAATAGTATATCATTGGAAAGCTGCTTCTCAACAATACATAGCTGTATGTTCTGGTCCTAGTAGTTTGCAATATGTCAGGCCTTAACATCACATCATTCTGATTACCATCAGGGGACTTGTGAAAGGCTCTAACACTAAAGAGCTCTCCAGTCTAGGAGACAAAGGCATACTAAGATATGATGGCTAGAAATTGAAGATAAGAGAATTCAAACTGGAATAAAGAGCAGTTTTCTAACATGGTGGGTAATTAACCATTGGAAGAGTTTGCCAAGGGATGTGGTAGATTCTCCATAACTTAAATTCTTTAAATCAAGATGTCTTTCTAAGAGTTTGTCTACACCGAGGGGTAACACACTCTATAATGATTTCTGAAGTGCACTAACATGTTCATTAATTGGTTGGTCTGTGTAGATTCTGCTAGTTTACTTTAACATAATGCTGTTTGAAATAGTACTACATTAAAGCATACTAAGGAACATTTAGTGTGCATCAGCAGGGTCAATTATTGCACAACACATTAGTGTGCTTTAGAAATCATGCCCCCATAGAGCACATTACTCCACTGTGTAGACAAGCCCATAAGGAGATGCTGTAATTCAACCACTAGTTACTAGGTTTGATGCAGGAATTGCTGGGTAAGGATCTATTTCTTTCTTATGCGGAGTCAAACTAACTAATCATAATAGTCCTTAAAATCTATGAAATACTCTTCAATTCCTGACCTGCTTTTAGTAGCCATACTCTCAAGATCTGCACTTTACTGTATACCACAGAAAGTTTGTAATCTGATCTTCAATGGGTGGCATGGAGAGGAAGAGGGTGACTGGTCTGCTTGCTGCATGGAAGAGGCTTGTTTGCTATGGCCTGTAGCATTCTAGCCTCTGACCCAGGCAGTCCACTTGTGTGTGCACAACCTATTAATATTTATAAAAAGTGGGATTTCTTTAGCTTGTAGATAGAAGATAAAATTGTTTCTTATTTTCTAAACATTTTGTCCCGGTGCAAGTATGGATTTTCACAGGCAAAGAAGAACTTATTTCTTGTTAAACTAAGAACTATAAGAGGTGGCATTTCCATCCTAACACAGCATACATGCAGCAAAGTCCAACCTCCTCTTACCCCCAGGACTACCTTTACTGTTAACTTAACAAAAAGCATAAATCTCACCCTGAGCTTGTCCCTGAACAGGGCTGTTCTGAGGGTTGCTCCCTACAGGCCCTCCTTATCATTGTCCTTAGCTGCTTCTGCCTCAGAACCTTTCTATAGTCCTAATAGGACCCACTTGATCTGTCTGCCAGGTAGGTTGACCAGATGAGAGGAAGAAAATATCGGGACACATGGCGGGGGGGACTGCCAGCAGAACAAAAAAAAAAAGAGAGCCGAGTGCTGCCGGCAGAGGAAAAAAAATATATCAGTCGGGACGCGGGACAAACGCCTAAATATCGGGATGGTCCCAATTTTATCGGGACATCTGGTCACCCTACTGCCAGGTCAATTAGAAGAATAACTCTGCATCTCTATGCAGGGTGCTAGAACCTGATACCCTGCTATGTTTACCTCCACTAACGGCTGAGAGTCTCATTTATCTTCTCAGCCTACTCACTTCAAACTATAACCATTTGTTAAGGGATAGATTTTTTTCAAAGCATTTAAGGGAGTTAGGCACATAACTCATATTGAAAGGTCCCAATGGGACTTATACTCCTAAATTGAAAATCCCCTGTCCTCCCCCCCAACAAAACTATTATGACCAAAGAGAAGACAGTAGTAAAGAACACACCTCATCTCCAACAGCTCTTTCAGTGGCTAGTTTGCTTTCAGGGGTCGGCAGCCTTTGGCACGCAGCTCACTAGGGTAAGCACCCTGGCGGACCAGGCCACTTTGTTTACCTGCCGCGTCGGCAGTTTCAGCCGATCGCAGCTCTCACTGGCCGCGGTTTGCCATCCAAGCCAATGGGGCGGCAGGAAGCCGCGGCCAGTACATCCCTCACCCTCTGCTTCCTGCAGCCCCCATTGGCTTGGGACAGCGAAGTGTGGCCAGTGGGAGCCGCGATAGGCCGAACCTGCTGATGCAGCAGGTAAACAAACTGGCCCGGCCTGCCAGGGTGCTTACCCTAGCGAGCCGCATGCCAGAGGTTCCTCACCCCTGGAGATATTAAGCAAAAGCTACATGACTAAATGTAGGTAATAATAAAAAAGTTCATTGTGTCGATATTTGCATGTGGCAAATAATTCCCATTCGTATTAGTTTAGTGTGGACTGAACTTTGAATTTGAAGAGCTGCATAAAATAACTTAGTGTCTAACTCTAATTATTGCAAAAGGAGATCAAAAGAGGAGCTTATCAGCAGTGGAGACAGTTTATTTTCATCTTGGAACAAAAGACAAAAGACATAGTGTCTTGTCCTTTCCTTTGAGGTTCCTCTGTCTGTTCCTTTCCACTCCCTTTCCTGATTGGCTGCAATGTCTTGATGGTTGATCTATTGAATAAAGCATAATAATCAATTTTTGGGAACATGTTAGCTACTTATTACCATAACAGGAACAATGGAAATAGCATCACATTGTTACTAGAGGTAAAAGTGATTAAAAATACCCTAAGTTTTCCTTTCTAACTCCAATAGTCACAATGAACTGGAATTAATCCAGGACAAACTTTGTGATTTTGCAGACACACATTTTACCATGGTCAGAGAAGTCTGACTCACCTTTAGCCTAAAAAAGAATCTTTGACTTTTATAACTACTGTTAGATATACCAGGAGAATCTACTTAGTCTTTGAATACATAGATCTATTTATGCAGAACACAAAACCATTAAAAAACAGACAAAATATAGCTATTTACTTTCATCATCAGAATTACAGTGTGTTTGTGATATGACTAAAATGAGACGTGATCATTTCCATAAGATATTTGTTAATGCAGCACAGATCACAAAGATAGCTAGTTACCTTTAGGTCAGATTTACAGCATTTGTGTACTGGAGCTTACAGGTTAATGTTCTGAAAATGACAATGAAGTAACTGAGTTTAGAATGAAGGTGCCATCTCAACTTCAACACTTCAAAAGTGCATGAAATATATGAGTGGGGAAGCCTGGCAGATGCCAGTGTATTAGTTTCTCACTTTCCTGAATACAAATGTTCTCCACCAACATCTCAAGCGAAGAACATTCTATTTGAGTTTAGCACCTTTAAAACTAAGGTATACTAAGGTATAGATATTAAACACATCTAATGCAAATAGTATTGGCATGCTATTATTTCCTTAATTACAGAGAAGAATGCAATACAAGAAGTCATGTGCTGGTCGGGGTGCTGTCAAATCCAATTTGAACCTCCCAGTAAAAGGTTGTATGAGGCTCAGATAATTCAAATAGGTGCAGTCTACTTCAGTGCTACACAGATCAAATAAACAGTGTTCTGTGCAGTTCTTCTTTGAAACAAGACACTGATTCAGTGCCAAGTGTATTAAAAATTCATTTTCTTAGCTGGCACAGTGACTTATCATGCAGGGAGGCCATTGTGAAAAGCTTTACTGTTCTCAAGATCTGTACTTTGATTTCCGGCATCATCAACCAGACCAGAAATAGTAGCTGAGTGGCCAGAGGATAAAAGCATCATCAGCCTTCCATTCCTGGGAACCGATTCTTAGCGGAATGAGTTTAAAGGGCTTGAGTGAACTGTGGTCCACATCACAAGAATGGACTGTTCCAGGGACAGAAACTCCATCATCTAGAAATTAAAGCCTACATCCTGCAAACATTTATGTACCTACATTTCAATGTGACTTTTCAGCTGAGTAAAGTTGCATACATACTTAAGCAACTGCAGCACTGGGGGCCTAAATTCCTTCTCATACCCTTAGAAAAATGAAGTCCATCCTTATCAGGGTTGAGGAACTGGCAAATCAGATGACAAAATCTTAGCAAAGAATATTTCAAGACAAAGGAGACCTGTCTAAGGGTACCTTTACACCAGAGCTGGAAGGTGTAATTTCTAGATCAGGCAGATGTCCTGTGCTAGCTCTGATCAAGCTAGCATGCTAAAAATGTAAGGATATTGAGCGGAGGGATGGACTAGCTGTCCCAAGTACTGTTCTGTGCAAGACCCTAGGTATGCACTCAGGTGGCTAGCCTTGCCTACGACTTGTGCCAATGCGGCTACACTTCTTATTTTAGTACACTCACTCGATCAGAGCTAGCATGGGTATGTCTACTCAATGTATATTTCGAAATTACACCTTCCAGCTCCAGCATAGACAGATCAAAAGTCAACCCCCTTCCTTTGAGTTACCTGTTGTGCTCTACCTTACTTTACCCTTCAGGTAGCTTTCCAAACTTTTTTCAGAACTATTCATGTATTGTGATAATTTATACCATATAATAACTGCTATGCAAAGAGTGTCTAACCAAAATTCATTAATGTACTTCTAGACAATTCTGTTTCTTTTCTAGCTAGTATCTGATTCTGTGCCTATTGCTATAGCAACCGAGCACCTTACAATATATAAATAATAAGAGCACAGCAGACACATGGAGCTGGTATAAATTGGCATAGCTCCATCAATGTATTAAAATGACATAGGGTTTAGCTTGGCCAGTTGTTCAATGGCAGAAAAGTTTCATCCTGTCACGGAACACTCTATGCATATCACGATTCTCAGCTCTCTTAGAGCTGTCTCATATTTCCCTTGTTAGTTCTAAGTTCAGCAGATCAGCTGGTTTCTCCCAGGGACTAGCAGCATTTCTAGGTTGCAGTTTGTATCTCCCTTCCCTGCCCTCCAGATCCCCACCCCATTAACAGAGACTGCTGTCTCTGCTCTCCAGACACCCACTCCCCTGCTGTTTTCCTTATGCCCCCTGCCCCTCATTTGCACAGCACAAAGGAGCAGCCGATGAAGAGAGGAACTGGGGAGGGTCTTACCCTCCCACCCACTTTAATCAGTGTTAGTAACATCTGGTTCCTCATGAGAAGGAACAGGGAAGCCAGGGGAAAGTTGCCAATATTTGAAGCAGTTTTTATGGGACAGTTCTCCAAATAAGTGGAGGGTTTGGGGCCTTTCAGCTTTCAGGCATTAAAAGGTCCTGTTTACATTTGGTGATGATTTTGGTTATGTTACCTTAATTATCAGGGACTCAAAAATACTGCAGTTTTCCACATGTTCTTGCTATTTGTAGTATGCCCAACATAGCATCACATACCATATATATACATCACGTTACTCACAGGCCTCTTCCAGACTTTCCCCAACATGTCCTGGCTTCCCCTACCTGCTGCTGGATAGCCAGCAGGCTGTTTCTCCAGACTGATGTTTTCAGGGGGCAGAGAATAGCAGGCCTCCTTCATTGCCTTCAGGTGACATCTCATGCCTCTCTCTTCCTCTAAGACTCTCTGTCCCCCTGCCCTAGGGTGACCAGATAGCAAGTGTGAAAAATTGGGACAGAGGGTGGAGGGTAACAGGAGCCTATATAAGAAAAAGACCCAGAAATCAGGACTGTCCCTATAAAATCATGACATCTGGTCACCCTACCCTGCCCACTACATGAGGATTCCCCCTCTGTCTCCGTGGCTTCACCACTCATTCTGGTTGCTCCCTCCCATGTTCCCTCATCTCTTTTCCCCTCACTTCTCTCCTGTTAGTCCTCTATGGACCACTGTTGCCAGCTCTCAAAATATTATTTTGAGTGTTGCAATATTTGGTATTTTACTTAAAGCCTCAGCTCTTGAAGGCATGTGGGAATGTCAGCTTTCACTTTGAAAAAAAGAGAAAACCCCAGATTTATTTATTTATTTTAAATCTCATGATTTTTAAGCCAGTCTCATCATTTTTGGGGACTTGACTCCTGATTTTTGAACATTTGAGGTTGACAATACTATGCATATGTTACTTTCACCCTGAAGACTCTGGGCCTGAATCAGACCTGCTTTGATTCTGATATCACTCCATTGGAGTTACTCCAGATTTACATCAGTGTAGTTGAGATGCGAATCAGGCACTCTGAGTTGTTGATCCTAATTTTTCAGACTGCCCCAAATGTGATATGTTATTCTGTAGGGTTTATTTTATTGCCGTCTTTGATTTACATCAAGGAGTTGAGAGGCAGGCACTCAGTTTCTTATAGCTAAGGTAATTAAGTTTGTAAGCTCAATATAACATGCATGACAGATTCTAAAGAGCTACTGGTAAATCAGTTGGAAAGTTCTGCATGCACACCTTTCAAGTCATTGTTTACGCTTCCTGTCTAGAAATCAGATCCCAGTCAATGCTGTTAATCCTGAAGTTTTTAATAGACCCTCTGTACCTGGAAAATATAAAGATTCCTCAGCAAAGAAAACTGAGACTATTTTCCTACCCTAATGTTGTTCCTAAAAATATAAATCTACTTATGTGATGTAAAGTCTCTTGTTTCAAAAGAGGGAGGGTTCTGGTTTTGGCACTGGGGGGCCCTTGGCATCCCATCATGGGTAATCTAACGAAGTATATACCAGGTTAACTCTAATTCCCTGAAGTTGTGATCAAGCAAAGACTTTCATTCTGTGTTTGTTTATTGTCCCCCATCCACCATGCTAAGCAGGAGCTGGAAAGCAATAAAAGCTTCCAGCAGCACTGGTCTCAGAAACAGAAGACCCAAGGAGTTCCGCAGACTGTGTGTTCGGGGGCACACTGCATTTTCTTGAGGCTTTTGAAAAACATTTCCAATATTTTTGCTGTTTGTAGGCTTCAGATGAAAGGGGAGGGGGATGATGCCAGGACCAGTTCAGCAAGGACCAAAGGAGGTTTTTTTAATGAAAATATGATTAATTTGTTATAAGTAGAAGCCCACTATTCAGGGGCTAAATCATTCTCTGAGTTACACTACTCTACATCTGTTGAGGTCAATAAAGTTACAAAGGCAGATCTTTAACCAGTGTAAATTGTTAGAGCTCCAGTGAAGTCCATTGACTTCCGTGAAGCTATGACAATTTACCCCAGCTAAGTATCTGCCCCATAGTATTTTGGACTTAAGCTGGTATAACTGAGAGAGAATTTGGCCCTATCTCTTTAATGGTAGCAGTAGGTTGCATAGAATCCAAAGGCTATCTATCGCACATCTCTGCACTAAAGCATGTTTTTTCAACTTTATAATCCACTGGATTATCAAATGAGACCCTTTTCTAAGGTTTAATGGATTAAGTGATTTAGGTAAAACTTTTTCCTCTCCAATCTACACTGCTTCTGCATGCATTTTAACATCTGAAAAATGTAACTCAGCCTTGTACTTGATTTATATTATTCTGCATGTGAGAGAACTTACAAACCTTGAATTTTACTGGCACTTAAGAACCATGCTGTTCTGCATCTTCATTATACGTATCTCTTTTCTGGGGCTCCTAACATAGAGATGCTAAAATTGCTCCAGGCTCAGACTTGATATAAATATTCTCCAAAGAGCAAATTTGTTTATCAAGTTTTCTTGTAAAATGATATGACTGAAAAAGTTAGAGTGTGGAAAAAAAAGTGCAGTATGTTCATAATGTAAGATAGTGTTGTAATATTAAGCATAGTAAGTGTTTCCCATGGTCCTGTTTCTTCTGACCGTGTAACGGAATATGTAGCTTTATCTTTAAAATAGGCAAGCTCCAATTGACATGTCACTTCTCCAGTTGTTCTTAGGTATTGCATTAAGTACTTACACAACTCCACATGCTAATCTAGCCCTCTGTAATAATCTGACATAACAAGGGAAGTCTACAGACAGAAAAGAGGCACTATTATTTAGCCAAATTGGCCACCTTCCAAGGATTCATAAACTTAAATGAAGGAATCGATCTTACCACCAATTCTATCACCCCCTTCTATTGCTGTTCAACCATCTCAGCTCTCCAATCTGTTCATTTGGGGCTGGACAGCAACCTCTGTCTGTTCTGAGTCTGGCCCTCTCCCTAACTCTGATGGCTCTTGTTCAGGTCTAGACCACTTTCATCTGAGTGAGTATGGAATCCCTTGATAGACTTTGCCCAATCTCAGTGTGTTCTTACTGGCAATACAGCTAGTTCCTCTCCACCCCACTTTCTGCTCTTCAGCAATTTACCGAGAGTAAGGTGCAGTAAAAGCTGCTCTTGATCAGTGATAGTTGCTAAGTAGGTTGTGGTTTCCACTGCTGCTTTGATTTTCCCTCCATCACCAAAGTAGCCTTTATTAGAGTATTTCTTGTTGAACCTTTTCAAAGCACAAGAAGTTGTCAGATATACTGCAAACAACTAAGAAGTAGTACTAATAAGAAAAAAATTGAAAAGTAGAGAAAGGGAGGGTCAGAGTAGAAGGGGTTAACAAGAAAAGGAAGGAAAGAAAGAAAGTTAGTTCCTAGATTCCTCGCTGATACTAAGCTCTCACATAGCAGTATCCATGAGTCACACTTTCTACCATCTCTGGTTAGCTAGGAGACTTCATCCCATGCGGATGGATGATGACCTGGTCTCAGATATATATGCCTTTGTCACCTCCCATCTGGATTACGGCAATGCAGTATACCTGGGCATTAAGCCATCTGCCCTAAGGAAACACCAGCTAGTACAGTATCTCCTTAGCAGCACAGGCTACTATGAACATGTCAAACTTGTGTTCTACTCCCTATGCTGTCTTCCCATAGAATATCAAATCCAGTCCTTATTTTCAAGGCACTTAGTGGCCAGGGCCAGTATATGTAAAGGATCACCAAAAGCTCTGGGATGAAGCCCTTGATTGGCAACGCTGTGAGGCAAAGTGGAACTTTCTGCCATAAGAGGAAAGCTCATCTGTGCAGGAGACAGAGTTTCTTTGGGGGCTCATCTGAGACTGTGGAATGAACTCTGACAGGAAGTAATGATCATCAAAAACCTCACCACCTTCCACTCCAAATGCAAAATGCACTTTTTTAGTCTTGCCCTTTTTAACGTAAACACATAACAGTGTGTACATTTTAACAAAAAAACAAAAAAAAACAAAAAAAACACCTATCCCTGGAAGAGGATGAAAGAGAAAATGAACCACACATTACAAATGTTAGTCACATTATTTAATGCACTACCACACAGCATTTAGATACCAGAGTGGTATAAGAACATTAGAAGAGAACAGAACCAAGTTCTGTAGGCAAGAAGGGGAAAGAAGCATTCAAAATGGCAAGATACAATAGCCCCTTACTGGTACGGGTTCATTAATATCAGTATCTGACATTGGGTACCAAATGAATCTCTGATATTGGGAGGGATGGGACAGGCAGTCAGAGGAAGTGCCTAGAGGAGCTCTGGACATGAGCTGGTAAGAAGCAATGAACTGTGGAGTTACACTAACTTACACCAGGTCTGAATTTGGCCCATTGCCCTAAAATCATTTGTGTTTTTTCCCTCTTTACTATCTCAGTAGCTTTTCATTATATTTACTACAGCTGCTGTCCATACTATAGTATCTCATAAATATCTCATAAAACATTATTTTCCTTTGGTGACTATTGTAATGAAATTATCCATCAGAGAGTGTGTTCTTGCTACCTTAGTTATTGTGCTTTATTGTGTCATTGGTTTAAAATGATTTCCTCCATCCTGCAGATTCCCCAAGGCTAAAACAGCAGCAGCCTTTTCACATAATTGGTCAACTAGTCCAGGTGGATGCATATGCCTATTTCCTCCAGAGGAAATAAGTCTAATGAATACAAAGCTAATTTAACTACAAAGCTTTGAATCATTCAAAAGGGGGATGGGGGGATGGGAGAATAAAAATATTGTACTTTAGCAGGAAACTTGAGTGGTTACTTATACATTCTTAGTTACTGTAGCTAAAAATGGCCCTGGTCAGGCAATGCAATCTGCTAATGTGGACATCCTTATGGTCGTGCAGAGTCCTATTGAACTCACTGGGACACTGCATGAGAGCAAGGATCTGTGCTAGTGCATTATGTTTTGAGATTAGAACCTAAGTATGATGTTTACTTGATTATAATAAAACTGTTTTGCAAATTCATTTTTTGAAAATAGCTCTCATTGTTTCAGTATGTTCAGTAACAGCCTAATCTTGCAATTCCCATTGACTTCAGTGGGTGCTCAGGACACTCAGTATCCTCTAGGACCAGGCATTTTGTGAATGGTGCTGTTATCTCTTAGAGCAAGAGCTGACATTTTTCAGATACTTCATCAGATTAGATCTCCCACTGGGAAATAGACTGAGGCATAGGAAATGCATCTCATCACTGGAATGCATGGGAACCTGGTGATTTCAAAAATGTAAGGTAAAATCTAATTGTTTAAAACAGACGGAGGAAGAGTTGGTTAATTTAATAATGATTTAACCACTGTTATGTTAACAAAAATAGTAAAAATAAGAACTTTAATATTTAAATCTCCAATTTCCCATATATCCCAATGGTGAGATGTATTTCTTGTCTTGTAGGCTATGTCTGCACTAGCATTTTTGTCAGTAAAACTTTTGTTGGTCAGGGTGTGTGAAAAAACCACACTCTTGCCCAACATAAGTTACACCGACAGACGCGCCGGTGTGGACAGTGCTAGGTTGGCAGGAGAGTGTTTCCCGCCAACATAGCTACTGCAACTCATTGGGGGTGGTTTAATTATGCCAACAAGAGAGCTCTCTCCTGTCGGCATAGAGCGGCTACACGGGAGACCTTAAGGCGGCACAGCAGCATCAGTACAGCTGTGCCACTGTACGGTCTCTAGTGTAGACATAGCCTTAGACTACATAGTGAAATGGTCTAAACCACATTTCTTTGATTATTCTTTTATATATTATAAAAAAATCAAGAATAATCAAAGAAATAGTACTCTATAGAGAGAGCAGTGATCTTTTTAACTGGATGTAGAGATTCATGAGTGTTATAAGATTCATAGATTCCAAGGCTGGAGGGGATCACTGTGATCATCTAGTCTGACCTCCTGTATAACACAGGCCATAGAACTTCCCCACAATAATTCCTAGAGCAGAGCTTTCAGAAAAACATCCAATCTTGATTTAAAAAAATTGTCTGTGGTGGAGACTCCACCACAATCCCTGATAAGTTGTTCCAATGGTTAATTACTCTCACTATTAAAAAGATATGCCTTATTTCCAGTTTGAATTTGTCCAACTTCAACACTGGATTGTGATGTACCTTTCTCTGCTAGATTGAAGAGCCTATTACTAAATAATACCATGGACTTATAGACTAATCAGGTCACCCCTTAACCTTTTTCTTTGTTAAACTAAATAGATCATGCTCCCTGAAACTATCACTATAAGGCATGTTTTCTAATCCTTTGATCATTCTCATGGCTCTTCACTGTATCTCTCCAATTTATCAACATTCTTCTTGCATTGTGGGCACCAGAACTGGACACAGTATTCCAGCAGCAGTCGCACCAGATTCTGCTGGCAGTAGATTTTGCCTTGTGTCCCTTTGCTTCCCCTATCAATTTTCTACAATTCCTAGATTCTGATTTATATTCAATACTATCAACTTCCCCTTTCTTCCATTTGTTTACATATTTGTTTTTAATTTTTTTGTATCTGCCTTCACTTTCCTTCTAAACCAGGTCAGTTTTTTAATCAATAGGGCCTTCTTTCTCAGTTGTGTGATTTTGGCTTTTGGGGCATACAGTAAAATGTTCTTAAACAATTTCAGAAAGAAAGAAAGGAAAGCCAGCCAGCCAGGGGAGGTTTTCTCTGGTGTAGGCACTGGGGAAAACACTAGTAAGGCTGTTGTTCAAGGACTCCCTTGCAACTCCACTTATGGGGGCAATGCCAGGCTCAGGACTGCAAGCGGGTGGCCAAGGTTGGGGGCAGGGCTGAGATTCCAGGTATTACTGCAGCCCTAGGGCACCCTGAGGAGTCTGCCATAACTTAGAGAGGCTCCCCAAGACTGAAGTTGTAGTGGGGAACTCAAAGCAGCCCAGGATGAGCAGGGTGCAAAAGTGGCTTAAAGCCACCTTAGTCTGCACTTCCTTTGGGCTGTGAGTTCTGGGCTGTGCTTCTTATAGCACTGCACAGATTTTCCCCTTATATAGGTAAGGATGAATTCATATTTTTATTTTTAATTCCTGTTATTATCAGAATACAGATACAGATACTTTTGCATTATCAAACCTCTTGGTAGCTAAATTGTTGATCAAGATTATATCATTATTAATTTACTCATTGGCCTTTTAATGGCACTAGTCTAATATCTTCTTTCTAATGGATGTGGAAGTGAAATAACATTACAATAATGTGCCTTCTGTTTTCTCCTGATAATTAAGGCCTTAATCTGCAAATACTTATGACCATGTTTTATTTATTTGAATCATGTTTTGCACATGCAGAGGTGTTCACAGAATTGAGAAGGAAGGCATTACAGTGTTCACAGACAGGTGTAATTCAGCATTGGATTCTTCAGTGCACTCAGTCTACTTTCCACCACTCATGTGTAGAAGATGACAGATTGTAGGTATCAGAGGGGTAGCCGTGTTAGTCTGGATCTGTAAAAGCAGCAAAGAATCCTGTGGCACCTTATAGACTAACAGATGTTTTGCAGCATGAGCTTTCGTGGGTGAATACCCACTTCTTCAGATGCAAGTCTGAAGAAGTGGGTATTCACCCACGAAAGCTCATGCTGCAAAACGTCTGTTAGTCTATAAGGTGCCACAGGATTCTTTGCTGCTTTTACAGATTGTAGGGTTAGCTTGCCAATGGAAAACTCCCCTTGTACAAAGAAATTCCACTGGCCTAAGGCTGGCAAAGCCAGCTCTTGCACTTCCCACCCCCATCCCCAATCCCTGGCAAACAGGGAGGAAGGGCTCATGTTAGGGGTGGAGAAGGGATGTGGAAGAGCAAAGTTCCACTACATCTATCCTCCGGTTGGCTGATGCTGAATCAGGAAACCAAAAACCATTTCTCTCAGACCCCTTCTCTACACACAAGTAGAACTTGGATGGGGTTGAGAATTCAACCCAGGGATTTTTCCTGATAATTTCAGGTGTAGAGTCTGCTTTATGAACTGTTGTCTTCACCAATAAAATAGATGAGGTTATTGTGGGTTTTTGGCACGACAAAAGAGGGTTTCATCTGTTATCTGTGGACACTATTGTTCCATGAGCTATAAAGTTTGTTCCATCCTTTGGCCTCCATTATAGGCTAGTTAGTCAACAGGCAGACTGCTGGCCAAATCCAGACCACCAGGCGCTTTTAAATGGACCCCAAAATCTTTTTATTTTATTTATTTATTTATTATCAATATTGTTATTTTTTGTATTATTTTCTCTGGAGTCTGGACCTTGAGTATACCTTAGCCAAGACATTTGGACCTAGATGAACAATAATTGACTAAGTTGTAGTTTTCCCAAGGGTGAGCTACCTTTTGATGAAAAAACATAGCTAAAGGGAAGCCAGTGCTATGAGCAAAAGAATCCCATCACCCACTCAAAATAGAATAGCATCAGTGCTATTCTATATGGAAAATATTATGGACAGATCCTCCAGTGGAATAAATCAGAATACCTCAATTGATTTCATTGCATCTATGCTGCTTTAGAGCAGCTGAGGATCTGGCCCTCTGTGTTAAAATGTACAACTTTAGTCTTGGGGAGCCTCTCTAAGTTATGGCAGACTGTATTTATTTTACACTTTGCCAAATCTGCTTCATTTTTCAAGCTATATTACCATCATTCTTTTCATCTCTCTCCCCTCGCTGCTTCTATTTTATACAGTATACCCTAAGTGCAACATGAAACCAGTCCTGTTTTTGTTCAGACTGAACTTTCGAACTCATGGGGTTTGAATACATTTGAACTCAGGCAAAAAGAGTTCATTTCTCTACATTTAAAACATAGTCAATTATATGCCTAATATGTATCAGAGCAAGTTTAGAAACAATGATTTACTTGTAAAAAAAAAATAAATCAAAAAATTATCAACAGTTGGGATCAGAAATAAATAACAAGCACACACGCACACAGTATTTAGTATTGCATAGTGATAAAGGGTTCCTTTCTTTGAAGTGTCTCTATGGGTTATCTCAGGAAACAAGATACTAGAATAGCTAGACTGTATGTTTGTATGATATAACTATTAGTTAAAATTAATTCAAAACCATATAGCATTTCATTTTAGATTCTCTGTGATGTGGAACAATAATCTTCCTTCTCAGAAAGGAATACTTAGTGTATTTCATTTCTTTTTAAAGAGGGCTGCACAGTTATTGCCCACTTTAAATAATTAATTTTCAATGAAATCAAGTGATTTAGAATTGGAATTAAGTTGTTACTTCTCTGACAAAGTGTGCAACACTGGGGTCCTTTAGAATTCAGAAACAGCCTTTAAAGACCCAAGACCACACTGAAGCCAGGTCTATAGCCAGAGGCCTGGTATCTCATGCAAGCTGAAGCTGCTCTATAATCTATCATGCCATTGCTAAAAGGATATTAAGACGAGCATTTAGAATTGTAGTCGTGTGTCTTACAATCCTGTGTTTGTATCAGCAAGTCAGATGACCAATTGCAAATTGTGACTCCTCTGTATCATGCTGTTTAAAAGAGGAGTGATGGCCATAGTACAGTTAGCTATCAAGGCATTTGGGCCTTAGAGGGAAAACAGAGGACAATGAAGTCCTTATTATTAGTTCTCATCCTACGAATCACTCCCTTATACAGTTCAAACAGAAGGAGAATTCACCTATTAAAGTGAGTAATTGTGCCTGTTGGGCAAGCCTTTACAATTACTTGACCATCCACCCAGAACTCTTTGATTGCATTAAGGATAACAACACTTTACTGAGCAAGTATCTTGCTTCTTTCAGTAAGCATGACTTTAAACTCAGTACATTCATCAGGAACCAGCCTAGGATTCTACCATGAGATTGCCTCTTTTTTGTAGTAGTATTAGCTGATGCATTAAGTAGATAAAAATATTAAATCTAAACTACAAAGGGCAGTGGCTTTATTAATTCCACAACACTCTTTAGAGACAAATGAGTGATTACAGTGTTATTGCTGCTGCTGTATGGTAAACACCCATGCCTCAGGTGGAATGTTTCTTTAAGCACACTTTCCTGCTAATACAAGACTTATGCTCACTTTTTAACTTTGAAAATACATTCACTTAGTGTCATAGAAATCCAAGTTAAAATGCAAACCAAAGAGACTGCATGGCTCCAAGAATTGATAATGGGATGGAATCAGAGCCTTCAGATTACTAGTAAGATCTAGTAAAGGTCGATGATTATCCTCTGGCATCTCCTTAGTGGCCTATGTGAAATTAGTTGGTGGTTTCAGTCCAGTTCCTAGCAGGCAGACATTCCAATCACAAAAGCCACTGGCCCTGACAATGTCAGTATCTACAGAGATTGACTAGGGATGGAGACTGAGCTAATCTTTCACTACAGTGGTTGATTGGCTCTCCAAGTCCAAAGGAGAGTTTATTTAGGCTGATAATGTAGCATTATTAATTAATTAATTAATTAATGTGCAGCACGGTAGGTGAGCATGCTGAACTTTGTTATAATTCTTAAGAGCGCTCAGAACTTCTACATTTTTACCGTCACCCCAACCTCCTTGGATTGCTTCACTGGCTTCCTTTCTCTTACTGAATCAAATTTAAGTGCCTCATCCTTGCCTTCAAGGCACTAAATCAGTGGTTCTCAACCTGCCACAATGTGTTAAGTGGGCCCCAGGTTGAGAACCACAGCGCGCCCCCCCGACTCTAAAACCGCCCACGGTTCCCTATGTCTAACGCCGTTGCCCAGAATGGGGCTAGGAGTGGAGCCCTGGGCGCAGGCCATGCAGCTGGACCCCAAATCTTGCTGTGCAGGGCTGGACAGGAGATGCACCCCAGTTCCGGACCCCGGCACGCACAGAAGACGGGATCGGGATGGAGACGGAACGCCACTGCGCAGGGCTGGGACAGAGCTGGGACTAGGACCGGGACAGGGACCTAGACCCTGACCCCGGCCAGGTGCAGAGTGCTAGGCAGGGCCGGCAACCAGGACCCGAGAAGAGGGGCCAGGAGCAGAGCCCCACCTAAAACCTGGGGCATACCTCTACTTCCCAAAACCTCCTCCAACCCCCCAAACCTACCCACTCTCCCACCCCCTGCAGCGCTCACCAGCCCCCTGCTGGCAGGAACACTGGTGCAGGCTACAAGACAACGTCTACCCCTCAGCCAGCCCCACCCTCTGCCAGACCAGAGTGGCAAATTTTGATTTTTTTTAGCACACAGCTGGGCCGTATGTAGCCTGTGGGCCGCAGGTTGAGAAACGCTGCACTAAATAGTCTTGCTCCACCTTCCTCTATGCTCTCATTTCCTCCTGATGCCCCTCTTGCTCCCAGACTTCTCTCCTTATTCATAGATTTCAAAGTCAGAAGGGACCAACATGATCATCTAGCCTGACCTCCTGCACAGTGCAGGTCCCAGAACCTCACTGCTGCATCCCTCTCCTTCAAGATGCCCCTGTTCTTGAAACAGTATCCCTTTTCCTGTTGCTTGTGAAGGGAGCCATGAAATTGACAAGAATGACAGCCAACAGGCACAGACACTGTCGCCCTAACTACTCTGACATAAGCCCTATGCCCCTTGTGAAGGTGGAGTTATTATGTCGGTGTAGTAGAGCACTTACATCGGCGCGAACCAGGCTGTAGCGTAGACGCTGACATAGTTAGGTTGACATAAGCTGCCTTATGTCAACCTAACTCCGTTGTGCAGACGAAGCCTAAGTGATGATGATTACTAAGGGCATGTCTACACTTACCAGTAGATCGGCACAGCTGCAATCAATGCAGCTAGTGTCGATTTAGTAGGTCTGGTGAAGACAGGCTAACTCGATGGGAGAGCACTCTCTCATTGATTTGTGTACTCCACTCTAAGGAAAGTCGACAGGAGTGAAGTGTAGCCACCGTGGTAAGTGGATCTAACTATGTCGACTTCAGTTACGTTATTCATGTAACTGAAGTTGCAAACGTTAGATTGATTTACTGTGGTAGTGTAGACCAGCCCTAATAGAGTGAAGTGGATGGTGAACTTGTGGCTAAGGTTTAGATTAGGGATTCAGGAGATCTGGGTCAGACTTTCTGTGTCACCTGGGCAAATCAGTTAGAGTGGGATCCAAGAAGGGACTGAGGTATTGTAAAGCTGAGTGCCACAGCACCTAACTTTTAAGTGCCTAAAAAAAATCACAGGAATAACACTATGATCCACAAAGCCTGAGTTCAGCACCTAGGCTTCCTATATAATGAATGGGAGGAGAGTAATGTGATCCAAAAAAAGCCAGCACGCTAGGTGGGGAGCCACCTAAGCTAGCCAGTGGAAGATGCCAAGGAGAGAAATGTGAGCTAAACTCTGCCCTAGATGCCTAAGTCCAGGCTGAAGGGAGGCACCTATCTTCTGCTTGTGATCCATGCATAGGAACCCACCACCAGGAATCAGGCGGTTTAGGCACCTAATGAGTTAGGCACCTGCCTCTCTCCACATAAAATGGCCAGAGGAGATGATGGTACCCATCTGATAACTTCTGTAGTTATAAGATAGGTAGTGGAACCATCTCCTCCTCTTCCTCTGGCTGAATTTTAAATGGGACCTGATCCAGTAGGTGTGCTCAGAGACCATCTAGAGATCAGGTCCCGCTCACAACTTAGGTGGCCATATACCTGTCTTCCTCTGGTTCATGGGCAGCAGAGTGCAATCCCCAGGGTCTTGAAATTAGGAACCTAGAAAACTTTTACAACGAAAAGTTAGGCACAGAGTGAGTTTAGGTGTCTACAAGGTTAGGTAGCCAAGTGGGAGTTTTGTGGCTTACAGTGGTGCCATGCATGGGAACTTAGGCACCTAACTCTGGAGTTTAGGCACCTAAATTGCCTCATTGCTCACACCCTTAATCGCTCTGTTTCTCAGTTTCGTCAACTGTAAAATGAGGATAATAACTGAGGGCTTGTCTACATTGCTCAGTTCAGACTTTGGGGGCTTGTCTACATTGCTCAGTTCAGACTTTGGGGGCTTGTCTACATTGCTCAGTTCAGACTTTGGGGGTGTGAATAGCAGTGCACCCCAAAGTGCTGCGCTGTAACTCCCCTGTGTGGATGCTGCAGATGTGAACTAAAAGGTTCCTAGTTCCCATTAATGTATTCCTAACAGCGCAGCACTTCGGTATGCATTGCTATCCACACCTCCATATTCCAAACTGCGGGCAGTGTAGGCATAGCCTTATTGACCTCACAAGGCTCAGTCCAGTCATGGATGTAAAGCCACCTCAGATCTTTGGATGGAAGGTGCTGTGTAAATACAAATTATTAATTATTTGTATTTAAATGAGTGCAACATATATTTTAGGATCATGGCATGTGAGATAGGTGAAAAGAGGATACCTCTTTTTTTTCTTTATAGAAGCCATTCATAAATGTGAAAAAAGCACTACAAGCCCAATGGGAGTACTTGTGTAAGTGCTCGCTAATGCAGAATTGCATAATTGGACCCTAAATATTTCATCATTTATAACTCAGATTTATGAATGGTACCTTCCTAACCTTGTCTACACATGATTTTACTAAAGGGGTCATTTTAAAACCAATGTAGTTCAACTGGTGCAACACTTACATCAATTTAAATCAGCCTTATATCCATTTAAGCATTGCTCTGATCTTCCAGATGCAAGCTAAAGCAATATAACTAGTACTAAAGAGAGATACTTGTGACCACACAGAGGTCTGCCCAATTTAACTTAACTCAGTTCATAACCAATTTAAATAAAACTAGTGCAACTGCTATGTGTAGACAAGCCCTAACTTTCAACAGGCGCATTTCAGACTATTTCACAGATTAATACCATTTTATTGATGTTCTTGTATTCTTAAACCTGCCTAACCTTGATTCCATTCTCCCCCCTCTCTTCTCCTCCCCTCCTCCCCCCCATACCCTGGAGATTTGAGGAAATGTTGTCTCATACAGTGCCTTTCCCAGAAGTGAAGGTCTTTCATAGGCTCTCAGACTCTAGGTAACCTACTTTATATTCTTCTTTCCTTTTCTGTGGCTTGTTGCAGAAGTAACTTAATTTCTCTCTTTTCTCTAAGTCAGACTGCCAAAGTACAATCCGCTTCCAATCCTTGCCATGCCAACCCTGTCATTTCCTTGTCCTGTAAAAGCTCAAAGGTGTACACAACAAAGAGAGGACAACTAATTATAGTGGCATTGCCTTGTCTGTTCAACAACAGGAAATGAGATTCCCTCTGGAAATGTAGTATAGGTCTGTCTTACCTGCATTAGTTGTGTCCTCAAGACTGAGTGGAAAAAATTACATCAGGGGCACCAGAACCCCTAAGGGACTCATGTTTTATGGGCCAGATCTGCATTTTAAACTTACAACCTCCTGCCATAGAAGAAGCATTCAAAAAATGCAGGTAAATTCAACTGAGCCTATAAGAGTTGGAATTAACTAAGATAAGAAGAGGTAATTGACTGAGCCACTAATGGATGAAAAGTGAAGCTTGAAGATATAGTGCAGCACCATTCTCTTGTTGACTAAAAGTGAATTAATGATCTGGAACAGTGTAGGGGTTTCCAGAAACAACACTGTAATAGCCAACTTACCAGTTAGCAGCTTGCTGAAAGAGATGTGTATTCTTCAGGCAGATCACCGTTCAGGTACCGCACTTTATATCTGTCTGACCACAGTGCTGAAACAACAGTTGGAACGTCAAAAAACAAGAATTAATGTAAAATATGAGGCTGATTTGGGATAAAATTAACCAATCTCAGTCTTTGATGATATGCAGACATTTTCAAAATTTCAGCGCTCTTTTACATGCTCATCGCTTTGCAACTGCTCAAAGTACTTGCGCATGTTCTGTATCATTTTAAGGCTCAGAATGTGTCTACCAAAAATGGGTATTTAAACGATCATCAGAAAATGTAAAAGGGACTAGATGGCTTAGGAAATTGTTATTGAGATACGTAGCCTTTCACGTTTAGTTATCACTTTATAGTGACTGTTTGGTAGCCACTATGAAATGTGTTTGGTGGTCTCTCTCCAATTCCTGATAGATGGGTGTCCACATTTCAGAAAGCACCACCCTGACAACTTTTAAAAAATAAATCTTGGCAATAAGGCCAAAGACTGAATGTAGATGGAAATGCAGGTGGGATCCTCACCTTCATCAGGTGCTCATTCCAGAATTGGGGCCTAACATACCCACTGTCCTGGATTTGAAGCTGGATCCAAATTTTGCTGCTCTGTAACTAAAAACTGTACACTATCTCCTACTGATAACAAGGAACATGCACGATACTCAGAAACTCAAACAATACTATCCTATACAGTAACATTTATTGGAACAATTTTTTCAGAGCTGTGCTCATTGTTTTATCATCAAGTAATTAAAGCAGCATTGACTGTGTTGACCTTTACTTTTTGACAGTTGCTATCAGGGAAATGCCCCTAAAGCCCACTGAACATGGCTCATGCTATGACTAACATTTCAAATATCTACAGGTTAGGACCTAGGAAAATAGTTGAAGGCAAGCATACAACAGATGAATCAGTCAGCTTGTAGTCAGCCTCTGGAGAAAAACAGTGGATTGCAAACATTGTGAGCAAGTGTGTTCTCTATCCCTGTGTGGATAGGAGGGAGGTTTGACTTTTTAATCCTTACTTGGCTGTTGGTAGTGCCCTAAATCTGAGCTATGCCAAAATTATGTAGACTTATAAATCAGCTATAGGCTCCCAAACAGCTGAACTTTATAAGCCCTTCCATGTCTGACTGGCCCCTGTATTGCTGCCACCCGTAGGAAATGTTTAGAAACTTTCCCTGGTAGAGACAGGGCTGTAGACATCCACCTCAGGGCTGGTGCTGGAGGAACACGAGCTTTGTTGAAAAACTGGAGATGGGACCCATCTGAAAACCTTAGCTTGGGAGTTTGCATTTCCTCTGCTGCCTTCTCTACCAGGCACACCAAAGTGAGGAGTCCTGGAGCCCAGGGTCTCGGGCCATGCCCATCTCAGGGCAAAGTGGGCTGTTTCATAAGGAAGGGGATTGTACACTACAGTTGCCAATTTTGGTGGGATGTATTCCTGGAGATTTCATTTTATGATATAATCTTTAATTAAAGATTAATCTGTAATTCCTGGAGAGGCAGGGGCAATCCTGGAGGGCTGGGGACCCTATGTAAAGCTTTCCAGCAGGGCCTGGGAGAGTATTCTCAATGGGGAGCTGCATCTCTCCACAACGTCTCCACATCCAGGCCCAGCTGGGGCACGAAGGGAGGCGCCTACGACCAGGGGACAAATTGAGGCACAAGGTAAATGATCAATCCTGCCCCCCCGAAAGAGACACCGGGCGGGGCGGCAGGGGGCGTGGCCTGCGGCTGCCCAGCCGCGGTACTGAAGTGTATGTGGGACAGAGCGGAGGGGAGGCTTTTTCAAACTCATCGCAGAGCCGCTGCGGCAAGGCAGGAGCGGAGGTTTGCGGACCTCCCCCGTCAGCAGCGCGCGGGGGCCCGGCAGCTCCCCGGGGAGCGGTGCGGGAGAGGGGGCGATGGCTGCGGGGCGCTGGCGGAGGGGGAGCGGCGGGGCTTGGCGTTGCCAGCCTGCTCCGTGAAGGGCTGCGAGAGCGGCGCTGGGGAGGTGCGCTGAGGTCCGCCCGTGCCGCCCTTCGCCCGGCCCTTGATGTGCCAGGAGCCGCCGGAGACCATGATTCTGACACGTAAGCTCTGTCCCTGCGCGCCTGCAGCGGTGGCCCGGCTGGCCCCTCTCTGCTGCCGGTGACTCGTGGTTAGCCTGTCTTAGAGCCACGGCGGGCGGGCGGGAGACCCCGATCCTGACCCCCTCCCTCTCGGGTACGGGAGCCTGTCCTTACTGCACTCGTTAGCTAGCTCCTCGGCTGGGGGCTTTCACAGCTGCCTCGGCACCGAAAGCCCGTAGCTTTTCATTGTGCCCCTCTAGAGAGAAAAAGCGAGCAGGTTTTAAGTTGCGATCGCTGCAATGTGTTGTCCTGCTGCTGTTTAATGCTCCTGGGGGGTGGGTGAAAATGACTTTCCTCCAGGCAGCGGGACTGGGCTGATGTGGGGTTGGGGGAGGGAGGGGAGGTTGCGTTAAAACACCTGGAAATTTCCCTTCTGCTGCAACAAGCCCGATCCGGCTTGAGAAGATCATCGATAGGCAAATGGGTTCCCTGCCTGGGTGTGATTAGATCAGTGTCTCTTGCTCTTGTTGTGCTAGAGGAAGGGGCGCCTAGCATAGTTGAAAGGGTGGGGAGGCTTGTCAGCGCAGACCTTTATCTTGGCACGTACACTAACAATTCGCAATTCCCCGGTGTCTCCACTCCCCTCCCCCCTTTGCATTTTGGTACCGTATTTCCTAACGATCTAAGATCCTGTGCATCCTTTCTGGCTTGCTTGAGATTCAAAATCAAGTTTCAGTCCACTACTGATGGCCTATTAATATTGTTGTTGGCTTTTACCTATCCAGGCTAGGTTCCCTCTTTCTCTCAGTTATCTACTGAGTTAGAAAGTTTGGGTTTGTTGTTGGTTTTTTTTAATAGCCATACTGGCAATATTTTCGAATCTCTTTCTAACTAGGAAAAGAGTGTTTGTTTTTAAAACGCAAAATGCGTTCAGGTGCTGGAAAGCCTCAACTAGCAGTTGACTTGGTTTGGAAATTTGGCTGTAAATGTTAACTTCTGTTGCTGGTGACATACCAGGGCAATAGCCAAGTTTTCAAAATGTAGGTTATTAAACTTATGAAAAATCTGGTGCTGGTTTGGACTAGCAAGACTGAGGGGCTTTTCTTGAAACATGTTTTTTATTAGATTGCTTAGAATTTGTGACTTTCAATTCCAAGTGAAAATGTCAGAGTTGTAATTCATAACTCATAAAGGAAAGGAGCTTGTTGTAACTGAACTGTGCCTGCGGTTTTTAAAGGGTGCTACAGTTGAAATAGTTAAACCAGTCTTAAAAGGGGAAAAAAGTGCCCAGGAGAAGGAAGCATATAGTTTCTTTTGAAGTTCTCAATAATTAGTCTGATGGCTTCAAGGAGCCAGATGACTCCCTCCTGTGCTGTGGTGCCCAAGCCCATGATGTCATGACTGGAGCCTTTGATCTCTTTCAAGGAACGCCCCCCCCAAGTAGTAAACAACCCCCTATATTTCTAGCACAAATAGAAAACAAATTCTTTTTGTTGTCAGGTTACATTTCAGTACTACCCTCCTCTTTTTTGCAAATAGTAACTATTCACCAAAGACTCACTTCTACCATAATTGTAAAGCTGCTGAACAATGTGTTTCCATTAAGCTAATGAACACGGTACTACAAGTTAAAGTGCATTTACGATTAGTGTGACAAATCTTTTTTAACTCTATTCTTGTAAAGAAAATAAGAAGTTTTACAGTGCCACCTACATTTATGGCACTACATAAATTATTATTAATATGCCAGAAGGTTTTGATTTCCACATCATATGGCAACAATTTTTAAAATGTGTGGGTCTGTGGGCTGAGGGAATGCATCTTTATCTTAGCCATCAATTACGGATGCATTTTTGACATGAGTAAGTGTGACCTATTTGAATTCTCTGGCCTGATCAAGAAATTCCCAGCAGCAAAGCAGTGAGATACCAAGTGTCAGGTTACATTTTTAATGCTGTTTTGTGGAGAACTAGAGGGAAGATAATAGCCAAACAGATTGCAGAACAGCCTCTGAATGTAAATCTATCAGCAGCTCGAAGTTTGACTAATTCAGCATCCATCTGGCCAGCAGGCTATTGCTGGTCCATAGCGTAGATAATTGGTATTAGGTTCCTCCATTAATTCAGCCAGTTTGGTTTGCCATGTTGCCTTTCAGGTTGCAGCAGATGGTAGCAGTATCCTTTAAGTCACTTGACCTGCATTTCCAATAAAAGGAAAAAACTCGATGACAGATTAAAGTATGGAGGAGTGGGATAGCCTGATGTTTAACAGATGGGCCCAGAGGTTATTTCAAGACTTGTCTGAGACATTGCTTAAGGTTAAGATTCCTATATTCAGTTTAGGTTCTGAAATACGTTATATGCAAAGAATATGTATCTATTATTTTATCAATGCTTGTGTGCTGACAGTTGATGATGAATCAAAACATTTTGAGATCCGCTGCATTCAATAACCTCTAGGAATCCCCAGACCTATATGACATGTAATAAAACAAGTTCTCTTTGCTCATTCTTCACCAATGGAATGTCTGAAAAATGCAGATATGTTACGTTGGTTTATGCACATAGAGAGTTCTAGTTCTTTTTGAGCAATACCAGCTGTCACTAAAATCATTTTCTAAGTAGTAGTTAAAAATACAGAAGGAGACCTTTTTTGTTTTGTTTAGATCTTAAATCTCAGTGACATACCCAGCAGTTTTAGAATGTACAGGGAAATATTTGAACAGTACATTGCATCGCAACAGAGAACAAGATCCGAGACTAGGTATGTTCTGTTCTTAGGCCCAGGGCCTTACAACCAGCAGAAGTTGAGTGCTTCTCTTCTGATAAACAGCACTGTAGCTGCCCCTACTGGACAATGGAATAATACTGATACTGACTATAGAAATCTAAAAGTACTTGCTTGCATACCATGCATACTGAGCCTCTTGAAAAAGGAAAAAGTGTGTACCACCAATGCTTCTGTATGCTAATCTGTAATGCTGTTAACCTACATATATAACATGTTTTTGATACCCAGTAAGGGCTTTCTAGGTTGCTGATCTTCTCCAATTGTACTTTGAGTTATAAGCAGGGAGGTTGAGGGAGAGTGATCATGCTTGTATTTTACTCTTCCTTTCAAGCAGATATTTTTCATGCTGCAAGTAGTTCTTAGCTTGCATATTTATGCATTTTGTAAATATTTAAAGGTGGGGTTTGTGCAATTTTTTTTTATTTTTATTTTTTCCTGCCCAAGAGTACCATGATGTAGTGAGTTTCTAGGGGACCCACCCTTTTTCCATTGAAGTCAGCTATTGACTTCAATGGGAACAGGATGGGGCCCTTGGTCTGTAAAAGGAGATGGAGGAAAAGAGCCCCTGTGTTGAACAGGATGGTCCAGTATTGTAAACAAGAGTTTCTCATGCTTAACTATCTTTCCTAGCAACAGGAAGAAGGAAATGAGGCTATGCAAAAGGACCCTGACAGGCTCCAGACAATACTAGCCCCACCCTAACATTCACACTATATGACCAGAAGACTTACAGAAATAAAAATAACTTCAGATGTTTCCCCTTCCTCCCTGTGCATATTGCAGAAATATAGCCAAATCAAATGATCTGCAGCTCACAAAGAGGACTGTTTTGTTGTCCAAGGACTGCATTGTGATATAAGGGTAATAATATAGCCCTAAACCAGGGGTTGGCAACCTGCAGCACGCGCGCTAGCCGATTTTTTTACTGGAATGCTGCTGCCAGCCAGGGTCCCGGCTGCCGGCCCCGCTCAGCCCGTTGCCAGCCTGGGTGAACAGAACCCCCGGCTGGCAGCAGGCCGAGTGGGGCCAGCGGGGGTTCTGGCCGCCAGCATCGCTCAGCCCACTGCCAATCTGGGGTTCTTGCCGCTGGCTCCTGCCAGCCGGGATCCCAGCCATCGGCCCCGCTCAGCCTGCTACCGGCCTAGGATACCAGCTGCTGGCCCCGCTCACTTCGCTGTTGGTCTGGGGTTCCACTGCATTAAACTGATAAGATCTGCGTTTTAATTTAATTTTAAATGAAGCTTCTTAAACATTTTAAAAACCTTGTTTACTTTACATACAACAATAGTTTATTTATATACTATAGACCTATAGAGAGAAACCTTGTAAAAATGTTAAAATGTATTACCAGCATGCGAAACTTTAAATTAGAGTGAATAAATGAAGACTCGGCACACCACTTCTGAAAGGTTGCCAGCCCCTGCCTTAAACGATAGTAGCATCTTGATTGGGCATTACAGTGGGTTTTCTCTACAGACTGCTCCTTACAACTGTCATTGACAGACTAAATTTTCCTTCATTCTTTAATTCTGACAATTTTTTTAAGCTGGGTAGCTCTCAAGCATATAGGTAAGAAATTTGACAAAATCAGCCGGGCATTTCTGGAATTATTTCTTTGACTTGTTAAAGTGAAGATAAGCTTCGTCATAGTTGAGATGAACTGCAGAATTTATAAGCTCTCGATCCAAGAAGCGACCATGAATTTCAAACCAGCTAATCCCAGTAACGTTAGCAATTCCAGGCATATTTCTGACTTATCCCTGTGCTTTAGCAGGCTAAGGTAGACTGTAAATAATTCTGTGTGGTTCAAGATGTCAAGATGGTCTTGTTTATTTTTTACTCCAAGGCTGATGAATATAGAGGAATGTGAAGGCTGTTGCTTTTCCAACAGAGACTGACTGAATTAGTGGAGTGGGTTATGTTATTTAGGCCAAAGATCTGACCACAACTTTTAACTTGTTCTTTCACCCTCCAGTGAATACCATGTCTCCAATAAAATTGCTTCTGAGTCTGGAATAAGCTGCTATGATATATCTTTAGTCTTTTTGCTGTTTGAGGAAAATCACAACCGGTGTTTCATCACTGATGAGATGCATGAATGGGGCACAGGACTTGAGCTTTGAAGTCTTGGTTCTTTTCCTGGTTCTGCTTGTTGTGGACCTCATGCTGGCCCACCTTACTCTGCAAATAGCCCCAATGAAATCAGTGGGACTACTTGTGAAATAAGGTACTGCTTGACACGAGTATAAAAGTAGTTGAGTCAGGTCCCATGAGCCAACTTACTTAAGTTCTCTGTCTCAGTTTCCCTATCTTAAAATTGGAGATAGTAATACACATCTCTTAAGAAGCACTTTAACATCTGTGGATGAGTAGAGCTGTGTAAATACTAAGCATTATTATTTGTTATGAAGGATTTTCTTTCAAATAGTATCCGAGCTCCAACAGAGGTGTATGTGTTTCTCTTGAGAACAATTGTCATGGGTCACATGGGATTATGACATTTTGTCCCAGAAATAAACATTTCACCCTAGCCCACTTATGATCAAGGGATTATCAAAAGCACCCAAGGGATTTAAGTGGACTATTTTTCCATTGACTTTTCTGAGATTTGTTCACCTAAATAGCTTTGGTGCTTTTGAAAATCTCCCTCCAAATCCTCTTCCTTGCATACAGCTGAAGACCACACACAGAGGAGGTACGCTAAGTGCTGCAGTAGGGGGACTGCACTGGTGAGTATCTGAGTGTCTGTTGCAGGGGCAGTTTGGCAGTTTGACTGTGTGCTTGATTGTTTGATTGCTTGTTTGACCAGTTTGATTTGGGAGTGCTTTCTTCCAGCTGGGCCTGACTGTTATAAAAAGGCAGTCAGCTGCGAACCATGGGTCTCATGGGTGACTTTAATCACCCCGATATCTGCTGGGAGAGCAATACAGCAGTGCACAGGCAATCCAGGAAGTTTCTGGAAAGTGTAGGGGACAATTTCCTGGTGCAAGTGCTGGAGGAACCAACTAGGGGAACAGCTCTTCTTGACCTGCTGCTCACAAACGGGGAAGAAATAGTAGAGGAAGCAATAGTGGATGGGAACCTGGGAGGCAGTGACCATGAGATGGTCAAGTTCAGGATCCTGACACAAGGAAGAAAGGAGAGCAGTAGAACAGAGACCCTGGACTTCAGAAAAGCAGACTTCGACTCCCTCAGGGAACTGATGGGCAAGGTCCCCTGGGAGAATAACATGACGGGGAAAGGAGTCAAGGAAAGCTGGCTGTATTTTAAAGAAATCTTATTGAAGTTGCAGGAACAAACCATCCTGATGTGTAGGAAAAAAAGTAAATATGGCAGGTGACCAGCTTGGCTTAACAGTGAAATCCTTGCTCGTCTTAAACACAAAAAAACAGCTTATGAGAAGTGGAAGATTGGACAAATAACCAGGGAGGAGTATAAAAGTATTGCTCAGGCATGCAGGAGTGAAATTAGGAAGGCCAAATCATGCTTGGAGTTGCAGCTAGCTGGAGATGTTAGGAGTAACAAGAAGGGTTTCTTCAGATATGTTAGCAACAAGAAGAAAGTCAAGGAAAGTGTGGGCCCCTTGCTGAATGAGGGAGGGAACCTAGTGACAGAGGATGTGGAGGAAGCTAGTGTACTCAATGCTTTTTTTGCCTCTGTCTTCACAGACAAGGTCAGCTCCCAGACAGCTGCACTCTGCAGCACGGTATGGGGAGGAGGTGACCAGCTCTCTGTGGGAAAAGAAGTAGTTCGGGACTATTTAGAAAAGCTGGACGAGCACAAGTCCATGGGGCCGGATGCGCTGCATCCAAGGGTGCTAAGGGAGTTGGCCGATGAGATTGCAGAGCCATTGGCCATTATCTTTGAAAAATCATGGCGATCGGGGAAGGTCCTGGATGACTGGAAAAAGGCTAATGTAGTGCCCATCTTTAAAAAAGGGAAGAAGGAAGATCCAGGGAACTACAGGCCAGTCAGTCTCACCTCAGTCCCTGGAAAAATCATGGAACAGGTCCTCAAGGAATCAATTCTGAACCACTTAAAGGAGGGGAAAGTGATCAGGAACAGTCAGCATGGATTCACCAAGGGCAAGTCATGCCTGACTAACCTAATTGCCTTCTATGATGAGATAACCGGCTCTGTGGATGAGGGGAAAGCAGTGGATGTGCTATTTCTGGACTTTAGCAAAGCTTTTGATACAGTCTCCCACAGTATTCTTGCCAGCAAGTTAAAGAAGTATGGGCTGGATGAATGGACGGTAAGGTGGATAGAAAACTGGCTAGATGGTCGGGCTTAACGGGTAGTGATCAATGGTTCCATGTCTAGTTGGCAGCCGGTATCAAGTGGGGTGCCCCAAGGCTCGGTGCTGGGGCCGGTTTTATTCAATATCTTCATTAACGATCTGGAGGATGGTGTGGACTGCACCCTTAGCAAGTTTGCAGATGACACTAAACTGGGAGGAGTGGTTGATACGCTGGAGGGTAGGGATAGGATACAGAGGGACCTAGACAAATTAGGGGATTGGGCCAAAAGAAATATGATGAGGTTCAACAAGGACAAGTGCAGAGTCCTGCACTTAGGACGGAAGAATCCCATGCACTGCTTCAGACTAGGGACCGAATGGCTGGGCAGCAGTTCTGCAGAAAAGGACCTAGGGGTTACAGTGGACGAAAAGCTGAATATGAGTCAACAGTGTGCCCTTGTTGCCAAGAAGGCTAATGGCATTTTGGGTTGTATAAGTAGGGGCATTTCCAGCAGATCGAGGGATGTGATCATTCCCCTCTATTCAGCACTGGTGAGGCCTCATCTGGAGTACAGTGTCCGGTTTTGGGCCCCACGCTACAAGAAGGATGTGGATAAATTGGAGAGAGTCCAGCGGAGGGCAACAAAAATGATTAGGGGGCTGGAACACATGACTTATGAGGAGAGGCTGAGGGAACTGGGATTGTTTAGCCTGCAGAAGAGAAGAATGAGGGGGGATTTGATAGCTGCTTTCAACTACCCGAAAGGGGGTTCCAAAGAGGATGGATCTAGACTGTTCTCAGTGGTAGAAGATGACAGAACAAGGAGTAATGGTCTCAAGTTGCAGAGGGGGAGGTTTAGGTTGGATATTAGGAAAAACTTTTTCACTAGTAGGGTGGTGAAGAACTGGAATGGGTTACCTAGGAAGGTGGTGGAATCTTCTTCCTTAGAGGTTTTTAAGGTCAGGCTTGACAAAGCCCTGGCTGGGATGATTTAGTTGGGTTTGGTCCTGCTTTGAGCAGGGGGTTGGACTAGATGACCTCCTGAGGTCCCTTCCAACCCTGAGATTCTATGATTCTATGAACTACTGCAGCTTCAGGGTTACAGAAACCTCTGCGAATGTATGTCCATGCTATGTGAGGAAACGGCCAGTGTCTCAGATGCTGTGGCTGTACCTCACCCCAAGCTCCCCATACACACTAAGAAATAAAGAGCCTGTGTAACACACCACTGTTCTGTCCCATCTAGTGGCACTAAGATAGATAGAGAGAGAGAATGAATGAATGAATCTGCTCTACAGCCTTAGCTAAGAGCCAGTTGACTTTTTAGCTCATGCGGTAGAGGCTCATGCACTAAGCTCCTAGAAGTCCCAGGTTCAATCCAGCCCGCCTGCCAGTGACTGGGGTCTGTCAGTGTTACAAGTGGGAGGCTTGTTCAGGATTTCAGCTGGGAAGTCTCTGAAGCTCAGGATGTGCTTCCTCAGCTAGGTTAAGTATGTAACTCTCACACCTTCTGGGTGTGGTGTCCTGTCCCATCTAGTGGCACCGAGACCACTTAGAGAGCGAGTTAGCTAAGGCTGTAGAGTAGACTCATTTAAGAGCAAGTTGGCTTTTAGCTCATGTGGTTGAGACTCATGCTTTAAGCTTCAGAAGCCCCAGGTTCAATCCCACCCACTAACGACCAGGGTCTGTCAGTGTTACACCTGCACTGGATGAAGTTCTCTTCTTCAGATGTGCCAAAGTCTCCCTGTCCCCCTGCACCAGATCAATGTCTCCACTGCATTTAGGTCCTTCTGTAGTTCTTACTTGATACAAGGTTTGGCCTTTAGTTCAGTAATATTAAGCAAGGTATTTTTCAAGTGGACTTTATTTGGCTCCATTGAAACCCGTTGTTATAACTCTCTCCATAACATATTTGAAGTTTCTATTTCCTAAATACTTGCTCCAAGAAAAGCCAACTTGTCACCTGGCATGTTAAAAGTGCAATTATGGAAGTTACCTTATCTCAGCCTTGCAGTGGCTTTTGTGAGCAAGGCTGTCTTCCAGGAACTGCTCCTGAGTTTATTAGCCATGACTAAAGGCTTTTATCCACAATAAAAATCTGTACTTTTATCTTTGACTTGTATAGTAGGAATTTGTTTTTAGTCTTCTGATTAAACAGTGGAGCCCACTCTGATATCTGTTAAAGGAATGGCCTCTTAAAAGAGCAATTTTCATGGGATGCAATCAAAACTATATAACTTCATTATAAATATATATATTAAAGGAATGTCTCTTGAAGGAAGAGACATTTTGGGTAATGGGAGTGGTTGCACCAAACACTAATTTAAAATACTGAAGCCCTAACGTATGTATGGTTTAGGGCCCAGACCTTTCAAGGGTCCTGGATTTCACAGTATGCACCATGTTCTGGGTGAATCAGCCTCCTTGTGTTGCAGCACCACCAAGCCAGAAGAGTTACTGTCCAAATAGCCTTTGTTTTAAGGAGTGGTCACCCAGCTGGGAGCCATAATTTCAAAGCTCATCTCTTCCATTGACAGGTGTTTATATTTCTTCAAAACACTTACTGTTGAGCATTTCTGTCAGAAGTGAGAATAGAGACCAGGTCCCTAATATAGTAGAACTAAGTATTGTCCACTCAGCTATGCTGCTTTTCAGAATGAATGTGGCAAAAATGTGTGCTTGGCTGGCCTACCCCAAGCATTGCTCTAACCACTAGCTCACAAACTTCTTCTAGACAAAGAAATGGAATCCTGATATCCATGGTCTCACAAATAGTTGTATAAGCCATTGGCAAAGCGTGTGTTGTTCCCTGCTAGGGGCTAGTCCCCATTGAGAATAACAGTGTAACCAAAATGGAAGAGGTCTCTGTTGTAGATATGAAGGGCCTGGCTTCAAATTCTGCTGATCATGTGGTGGGGGGGAGTAGTATGTGACTACATAGTTAAAGATTGTGTGATAATGTATGACTAGTATTATGAATTTATATTGTACTGGCACCTACAGGCCCAGTCTGGGGATTGAGGCCCCACTGTGCTAGTCCCTTTACACTCATATAATAGCCTCTATATTGGCAAGGCTGAAGACAGGTGGAATGAGACCTGACTAGCTAGAGAGCAGATACTTCTCTTCTGAGTCACCATTGTGACAGTTGAAATCAGCTGGGGGCTGCTTTCAGTGGTCTCTAGATTTGAAGTCTTGAGCTCTGACGCAGGCATTCTCAGTGGAGGCTCTATGGCTGTGGGACTTGTTCGCTCTTGCTTTCCTGAGTTTAGAGCCTGAGTTTGCTTGCTGACCTTTTGCTTGCAGTACAAGTTCTTGGTTTAATCTTGGCCTAGACTATGCAGGTTTATGGATCTTGTAGGTTGGGATGTTTGGGGGGCAGGTCTGTTGATGGACTTGCAGTGTATGTCCAGATGCCATAGTAAGCAGGCATTTTTGTGGGTGGAGAACAGGGATGAGGTTTTCTACTCCCTCCATCCATTTGTTCTTCTCCACTTTTACTCCAAGTTCCTTTGAGAAGGATTGGATGTTTCTCACTCTGGAACCTGCCAGCATGGCTCCTTTGGCTGGCCAAGAACAAGAGGCGACTGTCTGGTTTTCCTCCTTAATAATTCTTTGCACGCCATCATCCTATGCCAGTGGTAGGCAACCTGCGGCCTATGGGCCACATGCAGCCCTCAAGACGGTGTTTACATTGACCATCTGCAGGCATGGCCGCCCGCAGTTCCCAGTGGCTGCAGTTCACTGTTCCCGGCCAATGGGAGCTGCAGGAAGCAGCGCAGGCTGGCCGCTGCTTCCCACAGCTCCCATTGGCCAGGAACAGCGAACCTCGCCCACTGGGAGCTCTGGGCGGTTGTGCCTGCGGACGGTCAATGTAAACACTGTCTCGCAGCCTGCCAGCGGATTGCCCACGACTGCCCTATACTATCGTTTGATCAATAATCAGGCCAGATAAAAATTGAAGTGTCCATATTTTTTTCCATACCTCACACGGATTCTCACTGGATAGCCCTTCCTTAAAATCTCAGGGAGGGGAGAACCTCTTTAGCACATGAACACAATAGTTCATTGTAAAGGAAACATACAGATTATAATAGTCCATTCTAAATAAACTTGTTAAATACATTTTGGTTTTGGTTATTTACAACGTTGGAGTGTACATCAGATTACACCGTATTTTAACTTGTTTTCATGCCCTCTTTGTGTGAAGGGAGGGATGTACACTGTTAATGTGGCCAACATGCAATAAACATATGTGAATCACTGATGTTCCTGGTGTACAACTATGCTTTATGGTGAGTTGTGGTGTGTGTTGACAGTGTCTCAAGGAGGATAAAATGGGCTTTTCTGATTTCTTCACTGCTAATAAATCTGTGTTGAATTAAGGATTAGGCAGAGGAGACATATTCATGCTTGCAGGCTTTGTGCATAATCTTTATAAAGAGAAACAATATGTACAGGTGAGTGGCCTGTAACCTTCAGTGAGTAGTGCCAAAATACCAGCAGTGATGATATTTCTCCCCTCTCACCCCACACTCTACTTTCAAATTTGTCAATGGGGCAAACTGATGTGTAGTTGGTTTACTTTTAATAGGTTGGAAAGAAAGTGATCGTTTTTGGCAATGCCAGGTTTTATTATTTTTATCCACATTTAGGAAGATCACATAAACCACTAAGAGCTCGATTGTTCCCAGTCATGGTCAGAATCTGTGGGGAAGGAGATGGAGATAGACCATAAGGAGATAACTTACTTTTATCCTCTTGCACTTCTGAAAACAAGGATTGCTCTAGACTAGCACCTGATCCAAAGCCCTTTGAAGTGATGGAAAGACTGATTTCAGTGGGCTTTGGATCAGGTCTTTAATGAAACTGAAAATTTTACATTAAAATCAGTTTCCTTTTCTTTGCTAATCCATGTCCCCTTTTTTAAACAGAGAGAGAGATACTGGCCTGAAAAACTTTTGAAATAATTTTATATACCAAGGACTTTGGAAAAGAGAATTTTGATCATGAATCAGAGTTTGATGCATGAGGTCAATGTTATATTTTATGTGTTGTTTGCTATTATCAATATGCAATAAAACTATTATATGATTTAGCTTGGTATAATTTGTAGGAAAAAATAAATGGAGCTAAGAAACAGAGATGGGTTAATGAATTTGGAAACTAATGTTAAAATTTGGCTGTTGTCATTATGCAAGTAAGTAAACTTTAAAGCACCAGCTATAGAAATGAGCTGCTCACTCTAACTCTGAATAAGTAGTGGGGGCTGGTATCTTTATAAAAAGTTCTGTTTAAAAACTGTACTCAGGCTTTCAGAGAAAACATCAATATAGGATCCCAAAGGAGGATCCTAAAAATCTGGTTCCTTTCATTCTTCTCTCTTCTCCCTCTATTACCACAATGAATTCCACACATTTTCTGTTGCTTCTCCGAATGTGGTGTGATTTATACATAACATGAACAGCATAGTTAGAGCCTTGCTACAGGGTTCCAAATATCTCCATAACTTGAAAATCCCCTCCAGTGCTTGACACACAGCCAGTCAATAACACAGGAAGAGTGTTTTTCAGTTGTCATCAGCTCATCGAGGAATATTTGAGTGGGTTTTTTTTCTCCTCCTTCTAGGGCTTTTATTATTAGAAAGCAGCATGTTTGTTCAAAAACCCCAGGCATTGCTAATCTGAGGAAGGGAAAGGAGGTGGTGCCACACATCATCCCTTTCAAAGACCTTACACATTTTTTTTCAAAAGTGTTTGGCAAGAAATATAGTGAAAATCAAAAAAATCTGTGCAGGCATCTTTATTAGTTTGACTTGACTATTGAAGTATGCAGAGTTAAATGGAGATTGACACACCCCCCAGCTGAATGTAGATCAAAATAGGTTGAAGCAAAGTGAAATTTGAGGGTATATTAAAATAGTCATTTTGCAAAATTTCTTGTGTGTTTTTGAAGATGCAGAAAAGGGAGGAAACTGCAGGAAAGGCTGTATTTTTAGCTTTTCTTCAGACCCTGCAAATTAAACACAAGGACCAAATTCATCCAATGTCAATGGCATTAACCAGGGATGAATTTGGCCCATGATGTTTTAAAAAGTTATCAGTAGTGCACACCTACAATAAAAGGGACACAGTATAATTAAGTTTAACTCTATTGTCCTATCACTGTTATAATAAGAATTGATTAACGCTATTAAAATCAACCTTTGAGCAAGAACCTTTGTCGGGCTTTTCAGAATTATTTTTTGTTTGAATGTTCATTGAAATTTTTAACAAATTTCAACATTATATAAAGATAATTATAACAAAATACTGATTTTTTTTTCATTTGTATACATTTTGGGTTTTATTTTTTTATTTTTATTTTTTTTAACTGTTGACACTTGCCAAAAACCAATGTTGCTTTCTTGGAACGTGTGCAGCACTGAACTAATAATTCCTCTTCTGCGTTCGTACTAAGGACTGTTTAGTTTTGAGAATTTTATGAGATTATGAAAGAGAATTTGTGGGTGTGGTGATCCTGGCCTGAAAGGTAATTTTAGAATGGAAACCTCCAATAGTGTTAGAATGGTCTGATCAAACCTGATGTTGGATCCATGATGTAACTTCATAAGATTTGGCAGGAATGTAATTCAAATACCCAGAAAAATGTTTGCTTTCCAAATTGCACTGGGGTTGTCATTTTGCATCCTAAGAGGGACAGGCATTAACATGGGACATCTTCTGCCAGGTTATGAGACTCTGCAAAGTAACAGTTCAGAACTTCTTGAATAGTTCAAGACACTGGTTTGGTACTGACCAGAAACTTTCCAAAACTGTGCCAAAAATTAAAATGCTAACAATTTTAATGGGAGAACTGCGGGGAATCCCTCTGTACTGCATCCATGCAATATTAAATCCAGTACCTTAGAGAATTCTGTGTATTGAAGTAATTGTGACATCAGTTCTAGTATCTGACATCACTAGGAGTCATGGGGGAGTCAATTTTGGTTAATGTACATCCTTGCATAGGTCTCTTATGGTAGCTAGTCCATGAAGATTATTTTGCTAACTATTTTGCAAAAAATATTTTTTGGGGCAGGAAAGTGAGTCCTTAATCCATGAGCAGACTAATAGTTCTAATTTTGAAAAAGTAAATGGATTTTTTCCCCACAGCTTCCCCAAGTATTTATGTGCTAGAGTTGTTCCAGACTCTGATCTCAACAGCAAAGCCAAGCTTTTGGTGAGATCTGCTGATATTAAACAGCGGTGATTCTGTTCTACTTCATAGCAACTCTGTAAAACCAGCCACCTTGATGCAGCCAAAAGGAGTGATAAGCAGAGCTTCACTGATGTTTAGAGGACCCAATAAGACCATAGGGGTGTCTGAGTTCAGGTCAGGGGAAACCATCTGCTTGGAATAAGTGCTTACATTCTATTTGGTGCTTACAGGGAGCTGATTTATGTCTTTCTGCAGGTGTATGAGGTTTTCACCTTGTTGCATGGGGCTGCAAAAGTACCAGTGTGTAAACCTTTGCTCAAAGTTCATGGATTCATGGGAATTATAAAAACCTGAAAACCATTTGGGAGTTTTGGTAGATCAAAACACTTTTTCTTTCCTGTGTTCAAATAGATGGTAACTGAGAATTTTCCTGTTAAAAAGAAATCAACTTCTACATCAGGATATATACAGTTTTGGTTTTGGTTTTTATAATCTGGTACCCACGAAGCAAAGTCTGTAGACCTCTTGAGCATTCCATTTTGAAAACACAGTGTCAAATGATATGAGAATTAAGGGATTTTGCCCTGATGCTTTAGTATTGCAAACTCTCATCTTCAGGAATCAAGACATTGTGAAGTTAAATAAAATGAAGGGAGGGTTAAGAATTCCTGTTTGTATTTACTGCTTTTGGAGGAGAATTGGGTCATCTTAGCACCCCAGGAAATGTGTAAATATGGCTTAATGATTCCCAGCCCCACACGAAAGGAACTCCTAACCTTAATTTAAATTTATAGGTCTGCTCTCTGAAACAGACTAACAAATAAAACTGTTTCCAATAAAAATTTCCTGTTTCCTCCTTAACACATTTGCCTGCTGTTTGCTGATAGAAAGGCCAAGAATAAAGACTTCATTGTGTTTCCTTTGTATTTTTAGTTTCTAAAATAATTTTGTGTGTATAGGGAAATTAAAAAAATGTTTTTCACACCACAAGCTTTCCATTGCTTGAAGAGAAGTAGCACAGGGCAGATTCTGTCTGAAGGGCCACATGTAAGTTCACATATTTCTTGCCATGGGAAAATACTGAATAAAATAATGGTTTTTATTGACATGAGCATTTGACTCTCTTGCTAGTGGCAGACTTCTTACTTTAAAAAGGAACTGGCACATCCTTGCGACATGGGCAGTACAGGAGCTGCACTTGTCTGTCAGACTGTGAACCAGTGGTGGGCAACCTGCAGGCTGCATGCGGCCCATCAGGGTAATTGATTGTGGGTCAGGAGACATTTTGCTGATGTTGACTGTCTGCAGGCATGGCCCCCCACAGCTCACCGTTCCTGGCCAATTGGAGCTGCAGGAATCGGCGGGCCACAGGTTGCCCACCACTGCTGTAAACCAATTTCCAACTAGCTTTAGTATATATTTAATAATCATGGGAAAACTATTAAAGGCAATTAAAGCAGATTGAAAATTAGGTTACAAGCTAGGGCTTTTATACACAAGTGTCACTAAAGCAGATTGGCAGATGGTTTCAAATCATTTGTGTAAGTTCCCTCCCTCCCCATGTCCCCACTGATGTCCCTTTTCTAATTAAGATAGCCCTCACCAACAATATGCTCAGAAGTCCATTTATAACCAGGGCTCTGGCCTGCAACCTGGATTTTCTGGGCTCAGGTAGAGATGTGGAAGCAGGGCCACAGTGTCCCTCTGCCTCTAGCAGCTGCCTCCAGACAGTGGCTGCCATCAGCATCATCCCAGTGGCCATTCCCCTCAGGTCCTTCCTTTGCTTTTGTCTCTGTGCCCCAGCACCCAGACAGGCACTGACGCAGCCATCCACACTTCCCTGACAAGCACTCACCTGGACTCACCTTTCAGCTCCACCTGGGTATGAGGCCAGGGCAGCTGGGGATGCCTAGAGCCTGAGGGGTGATCATTCTGACTGGGAGGAGAAACTGTTCGGGGCAGGGTGGGCCTGGACTTTAGTTGTCCTCAGCCCATGAGAAAATACCCTGGCTGTTCCACACAGATTTTTAACTAAAACCTTTTATTTTCCCACAAGGCTCCCACTTCATTTGTGGCAGGAATGGCTGCTCTCCATCTATTTAGTCATTATTCTGTAAGACAATGAGCTTTGCAACGCAGTGAAACTGATCTGTTATCAGCAGTTTAATAAACTGTTTATTCAGCACAAACTATATGCTGGATTCTCATGCTGTGCAATATCCCTGTAAAGCCTGGTATTTAAATCTCTTTGAATAGAAGTTCATGTTATATATTACTTGTCATCCTCTAGCTGATAGAGCCTAGCTATGCTCAGGCGGGGACAGATGCCTCCTAAGCCACCTTTCTATTCCTCTGATCCTGGGCCAACTGTAATGAAAGAGTCCCAGACGTTACTTAGAGCATTCTAAGGGCAGATCTAAATTATGCCAGCTGGAGCTGCCCTATAGGAACCACTCCGTCAGCCAAGGATCTGCTGGAATGCTGTTCACTCAGCTTCACCGCCTACATGCTCCTCCCTGACCTGCTCTTTGCAGAATGGTAGGAGTAAGTGGCATAGAGCCAGCTACTCCACTACCTCAGAGGAATCCCTGGTTTCCTTTTTAGGGCAGCTTTCCAGCTGATTTGCAGTGCAAAACAGTTGGAACAGGGGCCAAGGAACTGGTCCATAGTTTCCCAGAATGCTTTGAGATAGCACAGTGTCTGTGGGTTAAATGAATGCTGCCATTAAACATTTGGTGGTATCTCACATCCATCAGAGACTATTGTAATCTGTTTGATTTAGAGGCACTCAGGTGCTTTATAACAGTTCTCCTGTTGTTGTGGGAAAACCAAAAATAACCAGAGGCCAGATGTTGAAAGGTATTTAGGTGTTGCTGCCCTCAGTACTGCAACGCCTACCCGATTTAAGAGTCTAAATTTAATTTTCAAGGGTGATTTAGGCACTGAGGAGCCAGAATTCCATTGACAGGAATTGACAGAATAGGATTTAGCTTTCTTAGTGCCTAAATACCTTTTGAAAAATGAGATTTAGGCTCCCAAATCAGTTAGAAGTTGCAATGCTGAGATCTTCAGTGCCTAAATATCTTAAAAAATCTGAATCCTAGGCTCTTAACTTCCATTGATCCTTTATAAATTCCACTAGGTGCCTATCTACATCTGTGGGCACCTAAATACCTTTAAAATTCAGGCAAAACTTCCATCGAATCCAATGAATACTGCAGGATCTAACCTATAAAAATAAGAAATATTGCAACCACTGGGTTTTTGAAGTATTTTCAAGAATTTATTTAAGATTAATAATTTAATGTCATTGCATCTGAACCCCTTTTCTCTGAGGCCATTAATATTTTGTTGTTGCCTTTCATGCCCTTAGCAAGACCAGAGTCTTGAAATAACTTTGGGAGGGATTTCTCTCAGCATCCTTTCACATACCATGGGACTCTGCCTAAATTAAAATCCAGCTCTGAGTAAAGCCCCAAGTTTCTTATGCTTGGAAATGAAGTTTTTTTTCCTTTTCTTTTTGAATAGCTGGGTGGATGTGGCTGTACGTGCTTGTTCTCATGTGCTCCCTTAGTCCGAAGATGAAACAAACACAAGTTGCACAAATACTTGCCTGTCTTTGTTAGTGAGCAGGGATTTCTTACTGTTTGTTTATATTGAATGTTGTGCTTTGGCTCTCCTTAGTGTCTTGATTTGGATGTGTATCTTAGCAGAGCAGCAGTATTCTATGTTCAGCAAAACAGAGAACTCTTACTTTTTTAATTCTGCAATATATCTGGAAGCTCAGAGTAAGTGAAATAATTGTCATTTTGGAGACCCAAAAGAGGCTCACCATTTCTTTTGTGTGCATATTAGGAATATCTTATAATGTGTGCCAAAATCATACTGTGATTTTAAGTATGCAAATGAGGCATCGTTTTAAATTCACTGCTACCAGACCTATGTGCTGTAACTCGTATTCTGAAGCAACTGTATTAAACTCCAGGCATGTACTGATAGCAATGGTATCTAGTCAAAGTAGGTGGCAAAATTGTCTAGTCACTTGTGTCTAATTAAGCCTTTTTGTTCTGGCTCATCAAGAAGTCTGAATGTAGTCAAGGTCGGATAAACATTAAGAATTTCTGATTGCTCACCACCTGTTTGATCAAGTAAAATGTTAAAGAGCCAAACACATTACATGTATTAGAATAGCTCTGGAACAGCACAGGACTGGACAGTAATAGGAGTTAGTCTATTTTCTCCTCCCCCTCCCACACCAATAAGTTTCAGATTCTTATTTCTGTATTAACTATTATTGTAAAAGCTAAAGCAAAGACAGTGCTTCTCTGTACCCTATTAGGTTTGCAATGCTTATATGCAGAGCTTAAAAAGGCAAGTGATCTCCGCACATTATCTTCAACATCAAAGCAATTGGCTTTGATTTTTTTCCCCACTTGCCCAACTTAATCAATTGGAGATTAATCTCTTTTAGTAAAAATGGACCATAAACTTGAAACCTCTGATAAGAGAAAATGCTTCAGTAAATCACCATTTGCTGAATTTTTAAGTTTGGCTTTCTGGTTAACCAAACTTAGTAAGAATCCTGCTCTTTGATTCTTTTGTTAACAAGCTGCAACAGTTTGCTATGGAGAGCATGAATTACCAATATTGTTCTTTTAGTTCTCCTTTTACTTCCTAACTACGATCAATTCTAAGCAGGATACTAAAATATTTCCCAATTTATCATTTTCCTGAGCGTTGCGCAAAACTAGATTCAGATTCTCCTGTCAGTTGAAAGAGAACTCTTCTAGCTCCATACAGTTCTAATTTATCCATAAATGATGCTCTTCTGGAGCTGAACTTAACAGCCATTACATTCTTCTGGCTTGTGACCTATGGAGACATTAACTTCTCTATTTCTTCTGGGATAGAGAACCCAAATTAATTAGTTATATTGACATGCTTGACAAGAAAATATAATACGTAATATGTATATACATTTCCTTTCTCCCAGTGTCATGAGCATATTTGTGAATGATTTCATTTTGCAAAGTACTAGTATTTTTGGGTGGAGGGCAAGAAAAAGTTAGTTAGGGAGAATAATTTGCTTACAAACCGAGTAACTCATAAATGGCTTGGATACCTCCAGTGCTACTCAGTTTTAACTGGGTAGTAAATATAAGCTTGAGTGAGCTGCAACACAATGTGTCAGTTGTTCTTAGGCTTTTGGTCTATCAGTATTATCTACATGATGTTAAAGCACAGCAAAAGGGTATTATAAGCTTTATTAGGTATTTCTGACTAGAGAGAATAGCTGTGCCAAGAGATTACACAATTTATTGAATTAATGCTGTTCACGTTGATTACACCCCAGTTTCTTCTGGTTTTAACAAAACCACCAGCATTCATCTGTTTGTTTATTTAAATATTAGCATTGAGCACCTTGTAAATATGAGATGAGTATTAATATAGCTCCAACATTCAAGATGTGTTTTGGTCACAAAAGCAGAGCCGGCTCTAGATTTCCCCCCCACACACACACACTCCCCCTCCAGCAAAAAATTTTTTGTCAGCCCTTCTCCCCCCCCCTTTTTTTTTTAGCTTTTACACGTTTGCACTTTTCAATGGTTTTTTTTGTTTTTGTCTTGTTTTTGACTATTTAAAATTAAAAAAAAATGAAAACAGAGAATTTTTAGTTAGTGAAATAAAACAATTTCCTACTAGTGTACTCATTTACTCACTGGGCTGGCCATGGAGTGAGCTGGGCTGTGTCTGCCTGGGCAGAGCTAGGGCTGCCCCTGCACCGGAGGCCTTGGCATAGGCAGGACGTCAGCGCCAACCCCAGGGCTCATGTGGTCAGTGTAGGTCAGAACAAGTCACGCTGCTGGCGGGCTACCTAGCCTGGCTGTTGCTGCCGAGTAGCCAGAGGGGCCTGGAGCTGCGTGGGAGACACTGAACAGCTCTGCCTCCTGTCTCTCCTTCCCTGTGAGCCGGGGGCTTGGCGCTGCCCCCCCCTCCGGAGCTGGGTGTCGTAGCCCCGTGCCAGCAGGAGCAAACAGTGGGGGTGGGGAGGGAGGAGTCTGCCCGGTCCCTCCTGCCAGGGCACAATCACCTCCACTCCCCTGGCGCCAATCCCACTCTGAAATGGCTGTAGCAGCCCTGCCCATGGTCCCACGTCTTGCTATGCAGCACGGGGAGGGGAGGAGGCTCTGAGAGCAGGGCTGCGGCCCTGCTCCTAGACTGGTCTAGGGCCCCCACCGCTGGAGGGACACTGGACCCTGGGGAGCCTGGCTTGGGGCAGCCTCAGCAACACCCCAGAGTCCCGGACGGTCACCCCGCAGTGTGGCCGGGGACAGAGCCAGCCGGGCAGGGGGCACCGCCTGTAATACTCATGCAGAGCGAGCTGGGGCGGCTGCGGGGTTCAGTATCTGGGGCCCGGGGCAGAACAGCCGGTGGCTGGTGATCGCAGGGCAGCGTGCCTGAGCCTCCCGCTCCCCAGGACCCCCGTGAGCCAGCTGCAGGTTTGGCCTGTGCAGCGGCATGAGTTCGGCTCAGCCCGGGCTGCTGCTGCTCCCCTCCCCTGCTCTCCCCGGGCAGGAGGCAGCGCAGGGGGGAGGAGGAGGAGGAATAGGCGGCGGAGGTGGGGACAAACTGAGGAGGAGCCCGCAGCCGGCGCTGGAGGAGCGGCCCACCCGGCCGCCGTGTTCCGCCACCATCCCCTGTTCCTCGTGACTGGGGCAGGGCTGCACTACCCGCTCCTGTCTGAGGGGGGCTGGCGGCTGCCTGTGGGAGAGTGACAAGGATATGTTCCCCACTGAGCCGGCTCCCCCTGCCCTGCCGCACAGCCCTGGCAGCACCCGGTCAGAGAACAACAGAGCGTCAGCATCCAGCCCAGGACACTGCCTCAGGTCGGACGTGGGACCCCAGCATTATGCCGCCCCTGGTAATGTGCCACTCCAAGCACCTGCTTGTTTTGCTGGTGCCTAGAGCCACCCCTGCACAAAAGGAAAAGCAAATCAAACGTGAAACAACAAAGCCTGAAGAATAATAAGCCATATTTCAGCTAGGATTTTGCTGAATATTTACATGCTTATTTTGTAACCGTAGCAAAGGAAATGGTACAAAAGAACTTTTGCTTTGCAAATGACTAACCAGAGGGTGTTTTTGCTCCTCTTCTCTTCCAGAAATTGAGGCCAAGGAAGCATGTGATTGGCTACGAGCAGCAGGGTTCCCACAGTATGCTCAGCTTTACGAAGGTAAGTAGCGGAGTTGATGAAGCTGATGTTTCTATGTCATCAGTTTACCAGTCCTTTATTGTTTAGACAGGATAATTAATTTCTAAATGCAGTTCAAATATGGAACAAGGGTGGGGTGTGAAGAATTGAAGTGCTATCAGATCCTTTACTGTGCTGGTATCTAACATGCAAACACACAAGTTGGTGAGTTTATACCAAAACCTACAAAGACACTCAGACATGGTGGAAATTTTAAATAGTTTCACTTCATAGATCTCTAGTTTAATGCAGGGATTCCCAAAGTGTTTCTTAGCCAGATTTTAATGATACTCCTGGACCCCTTCCCTTCCCATTTGTGATCCCATAAAATGCCTGTGGCAATTATAGCAATTAATTACATGACAATATAAGAAAGTTTTTAATTCATTTTTGGCACCTTTTAGTAGCTGCAACTAAGAAGGGGTAATCAACCCTCTAACAAGCAAGTGCTCCATTGACCATAGTTTGGCAACCTCAGGTCTAGAGAACCGAGAACAAGACTGGGATCCAAGAACACTTGACCTCCTTGTCCCAGCTCTGATATTAATTTACTGGGGTGGGAGATGGATCTCTCTACCCCTGTTTCAGAGTTGGGGAAACTGAGGCAAATAATACTTACCTACTTCACAGAGTTCTGTGAGGATTAGTTAATGGGCCAAATTAAACAAAACTCAACATGCAGAAGTATTATACTTCTTGTATTTGTGGGGATTCACCTCAGGGCAGGAGATGTCTCCACCACTGTCCTTCATTTTGGAACCCAGTCCTTCACTGCAGTAGCTTCCACAGCTTCTGTGCCCAACCCTTCATTCACACAGTGCCCATTGAATCTTTTCAACAGTGGATCCACCAGTCCAATCCCACTTCTTACTAGCATCTGTAGCCAGAGAAGACCCTCCAGTGGAGCCACTGCCAGGAAACAGAGAGGGATCTGGGAACACTACCTCAGTATGTAAGCACCTGGGCTCCTCATGGATGGCCCTTGCCTCCTGTGTGTTCTCTTGCATGAGTTAGTTTTTGGGGGAAGGGCTCATTCTGTGGGAATGAGAGAGAGCGCGTGCGCGCGCGCACACACACACACACACACACACACACACACACACAATAATTTGAAGATAACTCTCTGAGGAGATTTTTCAACCTCCAAGACTCTCAGTGCCAGTATGTCTGAGGGAGGGATTACTCTACGTCGCCGCTTTTTCAAAGTCCTTACTCCAGCAAAACTCTGACTTCGCTAGCAGTTTTGTCTGATAAGCGCTTCAGGATTTGGCTTATCATTTTTAAGCTACTAAAATGCAAAATCTATTTTTAAAAAGATACAGTGAAAGTCCTTTGCTGTTTTGTCTGTTTTTTGTTTATAAAAATTATTTGCATCCTAGCAAAGTTATGAAGCACTGTCATAGCTGCCTCTTCTTATTCATAAAACCAAATGCCCCGCTGTTAGTTTTAACACTGTATATAGACAATCCACTATTTGCAGCCAATACTAAGCTGGCCCACTTGAAAAATGATCCATTTGAGCTTTAATTTGCAGCTGCATTGGCAATGTGAGAAGATAATAGCAGTTGCAAAGACAGTGGTTGGCAATTCTTTTGTTTGCCTGTTTAGAAATTAATTTTCCTTCTATTATGTTTCCTCTCTTTTGGTGCTGACACTATGTGAAGAACATACTTTCTTGAGATGTGTGCTTGGGGACCATAGATTCAATAATGTCAAAATCCAGGGGGCAAGGATTTACATTTGGGAAAAGTTTGGATTCTTAGGCAACTTAATGCTTTTGAGCCTCATTTTGATCATGCTTTACTGATCTGCAGAATCTCTAGGAAATTGTTTGTACACAAAACATTTCTTGCTTGTGATTTTCAGGATCTGTTTGCAGTTGTTTTCTCTGCAGACTACAGGCTTTTGAGATTTCCAATTTTAGGACCAAATCCTGCTTGGATTCAATTGAACCGCCCAAGTAAGAGCACAATTTGGCCTATTCTATTATAAAAAGAAAGCCATCCTTATTTAAAATCAATATACTATTGTCCTTTTAAATTCACTCTGCCAGAAAAAGGCATACACAAGAAAGATACAAATTCTATCTACTCCGCCTCCCCCCGCACCCTTCCCCCCTCCACACACACTTCTGCTAGTCACCTCATTAGGCTTTCAAGTTAACTTTGAGGTAGCTCTCCAAATGGGAGACACAGTTAGCTTGTTACTGGTGAAAATCCCACCAGAATTTGCTAACATTTTCTCCGTTCATTTAGACTCATAGACTCGTAGATTTTAAGGTCAGAAGGGACCATTATGATCATCTAGTCTGACCTCCTGCACAATGCAGGCCACCGAATCTCACCCACCCACTCCTGTAACAAACCCCTAAACTATGTCTGAGTTATTGAAGTCCTCAAATTGCGGTTTGAAGACCTCAAGCTGCAGAGAATCCTCCAGCAAGTGACCCGTGCCCCATGCTGCAGAGGAAGGTGAAAAACCTCCAGGGCCTCTGCCAATCTGCCCTGGAGGAAAATTCCTTCCCGACCCCAAATATGGTGATCAGTTAAACCCTGAGCATGTGGGCAAGACTCACCAGCCAGCACCCAGGAAAGAATTCTCTGTAGTAACTCAGATCCCACCCCATCTAACATCCCATCACAGACCACTGGGCATACTTACCTGCTGATAATCAAAGATCAGTTGCCAAATTAATTGCCAAAATTAGGCTATCCCATCATACCATCCTCTCCATAAATTTATCAAGCTTAGTCTTAAAGCCAGATATGTCTTTGGGCTCTGCACTCCTAGAATGGGCCTGAAACTATTGGGTATAACATAAGTTTTATGGGAAAACGCCTGTATGTTATAGCCCCAATTTAATATTCATTAAAACCACTAATTTCAATGGACCTGGGCTCAGGCCCTGTGTTTTGCTAAAATTAGGAATTATCTGCAGTTTTCTGCTAAAAATTCCTTACAATTTTCAGAAAATGGTATTGTCTGTTTGTTCCTGAAGGAAATGTAGACCAAATAGTTAATGAGAGAGGTTATTTGTTGGTCTAATGAAAAGTAACATTGTCTACATTGTCTCTGATCATGTTAGCAATTTTGCCTTGACCCTGCTGATTTTAGCACTTGAACTCACTCTTCCTGATTTTTGGAGATTAGATCTTTATAGCAAATTGCTTTTCCTTATTCTACAAAATCTGTGTGGTCAGAAAGGCAATACACAGCTGCAGTAGTATTCATGTATTGCTTGAACATTCAGAACTGTGCAAGGAATGTTTTGTGACATTCAGGGATCTGTGGAGGACAGTAAATATTATTTATCTGGATGCTGTTTCAGAGCTCTAGTAAACTTCCAGCACACCGCCAGCATTGTTTCCTCCTCCTTGCTCTCCCAAAGTGTTTATCTAAACAGTCTTTTAGGGAATGGAGACAGCATAGGGCTCTTAGCAGTTTGGCTTTTTAAAATTTCAGTTCATATCTCCTTAATGTCATAACAGTGACAGACTAGTAAATTGCTTGATTAACAGCCAAAGAGATTGTTTTTCATTGTTTTCCAGAGATTTTGATTTTGCTGACCTTTTTGCTTTAATGTGAGGTATACAAGCTTGATCAAAGTACTAATATTTGTTTTAAACTAGGCTAGCTTGACTCAATTGCAGCTTCTGATGACAGGCAGATGGCTGCATTCAGCTTGTTGCTCCCTCTGTCTCTCCTTGTTTCATCTTTGCTTTGCTCAATATTTTTTCCATGATGCACGTGAACTTACCAGTTATCAGAGCTACACACAAAAGTTTCTACGTGAGGAGTAAATATCTTTCTGGCATTTGAGATGGTAAGATGTGCAATATATCTTGGAGGAGCTGGTTGCCTGCATCTTAGCGAGCTGACTCAGAGACAGCTGGCTGCTTTGAAATGAGTTACTTTTGGAAATAAGATTCTTTTTGATTGCCCATCTCTCTTGTTTCCTTCAGATCTCCTGTTTCCTATTGACATCACTTTAGTCAAGCGAGAGCATGACTTTTTGGACAGAGATGCCATTGAGGCCTTATGCAGGTAAGTGAAATATATTGTTTTTCAAGAAAGCACTTTATGTGCAATAAGAATAACCTCAACTGAATCATTTACTAATTTCTTTGAGGACTTTTGTTATCCAGTAGCCATGGCCAGTATATATTTATTTAAAAAGTCATATAAATGTGTTTGGGATTTTTATTTTTTTTAAAGTGCTAAAAAACAACTAGTGGCCATCTTCATGACAACCATTTCCCAGCTTCTTTAATTCCTTGTTTGATTTGACTACCTGTTCTTGAATTATTAAGCCATAGCAGAATCAGAACTATGCTGGCTAAAACTGTATCATGCTCTCCATCACATGACTGTATCATGGTATCCATCACAAATGTGAACAGGGATGATTTTCTGAGAACTGTACTATTGCTACGTCACAGCCAGATTGCTAATCCCTTACTCACATTGGTGAGCAGTTACTTACCCAAGTAGTCTAGCTGAATGTAGTAGGAAAACTCATGCAAGTAACTGATCACCAGAATGAGTAAGGCATTAACAATTCTGCCTTAAGTATTTTAGACTACAAAGCCAACCACCCTTTACAACATCTTAGGGCTTGGCTACACTTACAGTTTGCAGCGCTGGTAGTTTGCAGCGCTGGTGTGTGGCCACATTTGCAGCATTTCCAGCGCTGTTGGGAGTGATGCATTATGGGCAGCTATCCCAGCATTCAAGTGGCCGCAACGTGCTTTTCAAAAGAGGGGGGTGGAGTGGGGTCTAGTGTGACAGGGAGCGGGGGGAAAGAGAGAGTGGATTTTTGGAGCCAACACTGTGTGTTAGCTTCCTGACTTGAAAAATCAGAACATTTTTCCGACCCCTTAGTCTTAACTCTTAATTGCAAACAGCATGCAGGCAACACGACTCCCCGCTGTTTCCCTGCCTGCCTCTCATTTGATTGTTTACAGCCAGGTACAGATGATCACAGCAAACAGGAGCTGTGTTTGTTTTTTAGATAGCAGCAGCAACGGAGGAGCTCCACAGAGCTCATTCACAACAGGGAGGAGGATCTCATTTGATTGTTCACAGATTGATCACAGCAAACAGGAGCTGATAAGCAGCTCCGGTAGAAACGGGGAGCTCCGGAGGTTCACAACAAAACAAAGAGAGGCTGCATAACAAAACAAAGGGAGTAATTTAGTTTAAAGCATTCTGGGATATCTCCTTATTCCCTGGAGGCCAATAAAAGCGCTGGTGTGTGTCCACACTTGATGAGCAGCGCTGGATCACCAGCGCTGCAATCGCTACACCCCAACCTGGCCAGGTGTACAGCCAGCGCTGCAGCCAGGGAGTTGCAGCGCTGGATGTGCCTTGCAGGTGTGGACAGTTACTAATTGCAGCGCTGGAAAGCCTCTACCAGCGCTGCAACTTGCAAGTGTAGCCAAGCCCTTATTCTGACACAGTTAAAAACAATTCCATTCTCCAGTGTAAGATTTCACTTTCTTGTAGTGGGGTAGAGCCCTATTCCCCATCTTTCATATCTGCCTCTAGCTAGATAAAAGTAAGTCTGGTAATTTTTTCCACTCCTGCTTTTCACTACTGCAGCTTTCCAGCATGCTAGTCAAATGAACACTGTAGGCCAGGGGTAGGCAACCTATGGCACGCGAGCTGATTTTCAGTGGCACTCACACTGCCCAGGTCCTGGCCACCGGTCCACGGGGCTCTGCATTTTAATTTAATTTTAAATGAAGCTTCTTAAACATTTTAAAACCCTTATTTATTTTACATACAATAGTTTAGTTATATATTATAGACTTAGAAAGAGACCTTCTAAAAACGTTAAAATGTATTACTGGCACGCAAAACCTTCAATCAGAGTGAATAAATGAAGACTTGGCACAGCACTTCTGAAAGGTTGCTGACCCGTGCTGTAGGCCAATACATGCATATGTCATCAGCCTCTACAGAGTTAAAACCCAAGTCCTGAAGAGAAGTTCGTACCTTTGGTGCAATTCTATGCTGTCCTCCCAGCACAAGGGAGAGAAAAAGGCAGAAGCTAGAATAGAAAGCACTTCAGAAATATCTAAAATGATTTAAGATGAGACACAATAAAGGAAAATTAAGTTCACGTCGCATTCGTTGAGAACAGACCATGTCATGTAAGTGAAAAGTTCACACACAAGATGCAATATACTGCATTTCAAATGCTCATTTATATGCTCTGTAATCTGTAAGGCCATTTAACAAAGTACAGTGATTTTTATTTTTTTATTTTTTTAAATAAACACAAGGGATTCCCAGAAATGTAGTCTTTCCTTGCCAGGAAAAAAAATATGTAGCCAAGCCAGTGTATTTTGGATTCAACGCTCTCCCGCTTAAGTATTATCTTAACCTGGATTTTTGTATTTATATGGGAGAAAAGTGGCTCTCTCTATCTTACTGAATGAAAGTAAGACTATTTTCTGTATTAAGCTATGACATTCCCTGCTAATGTGATCCATAAAGTTAGGTTCTGCTTTTGTAGCCTTCTACCTTAAGGATAAGTTACAAATCTTTAGGAAATGGAATCTGATCAAAGTAATTAGCTCAAAAAGATGTATTTTTTGTGAAAGTAGCCAGTGTTTTATATGGCTGTTGTTGTAAAATAGCTAATTTGCTTTAGTCTTCAAAATGTAATATACAATGTAATTTGCTTATTAGCCTAATGGGATTACTATATACAATAATTAAACCAAAGACAGTGTTTTTGAAGGCTATAACATGGTTTTGAAGCCATTGTGATTTGATCTGGCAGTATTGTACAAATGAAGAAGAATGTTTTTGATTTAAGTAAAAAATTTGGGGAACGTATTCAGATTCTGCTAACCATGAAATAAAACCAAATAACTCCATGGAGCAACTCTGAAATCAGAATTTGGCTACATATCCTTTATAAATATTGCCCCATATTAATAGGTTACCAAATTCTGTGTTCCTTTAGGGTTCCATCATATTCCCTTGGTTAACTTTTTAAGTCAATTAAATAGCTTTGGCTAGACTATCTCTAGCTAATGTGGTTTGGAATTAATATGCTATATTTCTTCATGCTTTTTGCATTTATTTTTACTGATGTTAAAGACACTTTGTAAACATCATAATGATTAATTTAGGAAAGGGCTTACAGCTGTTGTCACAGAGCCATAAATCTGTCACTAGATCTTGGCTGAAAATCTTAGTAGTTGGGAATTCTCTTGCATTTTTAGCACAATGTTCAGTTAACACCCCAATGCAATTGACAGTAACAAAGTAATGGGAGGGGTGTGTGTGTGACTTCCTGTGCCCTGGGCTGAGAATATAACTCTCCATGTCAACTGGTGTGCTACTAGCAATCCTTGATATCGTCTTATGTTTATTGCACATTTTACAAGGAAATTAAATTAGAACATACATTTTGAAAACACAGACAGTAGAAGTGATCAGAATTACACATAATTTAATGCAGCACTTCAAATAACTTCTCCTACCTGAAGAACAGAGACACACAATTTAATAAAGAGCAATTTATAATTTGAGCAGGGAAAACCACCAGCAAAATTTTAATCACAGACTGATTGTGTAAATATGATTCCCTATTGAGAACTATAACATGGAGAGATGTCGAGGAGTGTAGTGCTAAGTATTTGCTGCAAAACTTTTGGTAAACACTTCACTCTGAAAATATATAATACCTGCCTTACTTCAAAGGGAGGCATTATTATTTGTATACACTAAAGATTAGTGATTTACAGCTGGGTATGAGGAAAAGGTCCCTCCCTCCCAATAGTTTACAATCTAAGGGCCCCATCTGGCACAGACTTAGTGGGATCTGCACATGCTAAGCACCTCTGAAAATCAGGCCATCGAATTAGTTGCCTAAACAGGAACTTAAGTGCCCAGTATTGATTTTTTAAAACTTGAATGCTTGACTTAACTCTTTAAATTGTGCCCAATATTGACATTTTAGCAGGAATGGGCCCAAACCAAACCCCTGGATCCAAACACCTCCAAATTTAAGGGAGGCCCAGTTTCAGATCCCAATTTTATCATTTGGGCAGATCTCTAATTTGTATATGCTGCTTAAACCTGAATGTTAGTTTTTTGTGGAAAGGTTGAATGTTGCCACTGTGTTACTGGCTTCCCTGAACAATTTAAACCACTAGATAAAATCGAGATTATAGAGATAGCATACAGTGCTCATGATACTTAGTAGCAGCACAGTGGAAATAATTAGAAAATAGTCTGTTCCTGATCATGAAACATATGGTTAGCAGATAACATCAGGGATTATGTCCTAATCTGCCAGGGATGCTTCAGGTGGTTACAGTCTGCAAAGCCATGTTTGTTTGTTTCTTAAGAAGTTCTGTAGAGTAGTGACTAGGAATTTATCTTCAAAGGGATACTGGACACACAATGTGTGGACGAAATAAGGTCCTGAAACATGCTCATCCTAAAGGATGTTGCTACCTAAGTACAAATTTTGTAGCAGACTATTATGGAAATCCTGTCTGATCTGTCTCTCATTTTGGGGTTTTCTAAAGCACCACCACCATAGTGGCTAGACGCAGGCATAACTGCATAAGTGATATCGGAACATACTTAAACCCTGAGGCTCCCAGACTTTTAAGCCAACTAAGATTACTGTAGCAGACCAATATGACTAATGCTTGCAGCTCCTGCGAGCTTTTGAGTTTGGAGGGGCGCAACCACCATTGCAGGTTAGAATATGCACAAATGAATGGGAGGCAAGCAGGCAGTGAAGGCACATTATGACCCAGCATAGAGACTCATCATTGAGGTATGGTGGAAAAGACTAAGTCCCAGTCACAAAAATCTGAAATACCAGGATTTAAGCATACTGTATGAATGACTGAAAACCACTACTTTAACATACCTGTATCAGGGAGTAGCCGTGTTAGTCTGTATCCACAAAAACAACAAGGAGTCTGGTGGCACCTTAAAGACTAACAGTTGCATCTGAAGAAGTGGTGTTTTTTACCCATGAAAGCTTATGTCCAAATAATTCTGTTAGTCTTTAAGGTGCCACCGGACTCCTTGTTACTTCAACATAGAGTAGTGGGCCAAATTTTGCCCTCAATTACACTATTCACAGGTCTCACTAAGGGCAGAATTTGGCCCAGCAGCAATTTATTAAACCTTATGGCTGAGTGTGCCTAAAGGATTTAAATGCTCAATGCCCAAGAAGTATTTTTGTAGGCAGGGGGTTGGACAACTAAAGGCCAACTGGGAGGAAAGAGAGACTGATTGGATGAGGATCTAGAAGGGGGAAAACTGGGTCTGTCTGGGAAGACTGGGGACATGGAGCTAGGAGGGATTGGGAATGGTTGAATAAAGAGATTGGGATGGGGGGGGAGTTGGAAGTGATGAGACAGAAGAGGTCTATACTGGGGAGAAAAGTCAGAAGAGTCTGTGCTCACTAGAGAACATTCCCCTCTAGAGCCAGGAATGGAATCTGAGACTCACCACTCCTCTGCTGTCAGCAGATACCTGTGAAACCCACTGCCAATATGTCTCAATGTTCTAATGCCAAGTATTCTGAAAAAATCAGGTCTTAAGTATCTCAAATTTGGCCCCCCAAATTAGTGGACACTTTTTTTCACCTTAATCTTCTTGTGCCTCAGTTCCCCAGAGGGAATGAACAGAACAGATAATCATCCAGTGATCCATCCAATTGCCCATTCCCAGCTTCTGGCAAATTATTCTGAGTAGTGTGCAGGAAATAAGACCTAAGGCCACATATTGAACAATGAGGAGAAAACAAAATATTGACTAGCTGCTCATTAAGTGAGCACAATCCATCCCGTGCACTGAATGAGGTAGGGGTCCTATGGAAGAATAGTATGTGACCATATAATGCATATACACAACGGGGCTGAATTAAGGTTGCAGAGGCAACATTAATCCCAGCATTTCATACCTTTTGAGTGCTCGATTTTTGTAACCTGAATAATTGTGTGTGTGTGTGTATTCATTCAGTGGAACTACTTGCATAGTGGTGCCTTACTCTATAATGTGATTAAAGGTTTCAGTGTCTCACCCGCTATAAACAAGCTGGATGTGTGATTATGGGACTGTTAAATGAAACACATAGATCTGAGACATCTCTGTAGAGCATTTAGATTTTCAAAAGGAAACTGTTTTTATAATGAAAACATGTCAGATCTGAAACAGAATCTTTACATGCCTGGTTGTTCCTGTAACTGATCTCATTTATAAAGGGATGATCTTAACTTGCTTTCATATTTGTGTTTGTTAGGGGTTGGAGTGTTTTGTTGTTTTTTAAAAGGATCTCTGTAAAAATAGTCTCTACACTTATCTCATTCAGCTGTTCAAGAGTTTTATTTTAAATGGGGGGAGGGCAGGCTACAATATAATCTTTGTGAAATCAAAGACACCCTTATCAGGCAGGCTCTAAATATGTTTTCCCTGACAGATCAAAGTGGTCAGGCTAGTTAAATGCAACAGGCTGGAAATAGATAAAACCTGATATGGGGACTCAGTGGCAGCTTTTTTGCTGTATGAGGCAAATGCTTCAATACTGTAAAATTCACAAATTGTTACATGAAACAGAACTGAAGACCAAGTCAGTAAGCCTTGGATTGAGGCCCAGGAGTTCCAAATTATAAATCAAAAGTTAAAGAAAAACCAAGTAGTGTTTACTCCTCTAGAAGATATTACAGTGACCTGTGTTTTGAGTAATTTAACATTTTATCCACAATAGAGCAGGTATGCTTTAAAAAAAGCTAGTTTAGTTGTTTGCAACTAAACACTTAGGTTTTAACTTTTATTTAAAATATGAATTCCCTTCTTCAAAATTAAATGAACAATTGCTGTTATGCAATCCAAAAAGGACGGTTAGTCACAATCAAATAGCCAAGCCCTGTTTTAAAAGTAATTTGTGAACAACTCTGTTACAGTTTTTGTGTTTTTGTTTTTCTTTCATGTTGATAGTTTAAAAACTACACTGACTATAGAACGTCAGCACAATGCAGGTCATCCAAAAAAGAGAATCAAAATATCCCATCAGTGTTTTGCAAGAGAAAAATGTCCCCTATAACATTTTGAGAGGAAATCAGAGACAGAGTGTGAGGGAGGAATTAAAAAATAATACAGTTGAATACACTCTTCAGACAAAATTGTTTTGAATCTTACTCTGTGTAGACTCGGGTAATGGTTGAACCTGCGATTTTTCATTAAGGCAGCAACACTTTCATGTGTGTACGGCCCTCCTCAGGGTTTGTTGTATTTGGGGAGGAAAAAGTCTGTTTGGTAAGGCGTCACACACCAGAATGTCAGCTTCCCCCTGATACTTGCCTGAAGACCAGTAAACCTCCTTCTGCTCTCCATTACACAACCAGGAGTAACTGCATTGAAGCCAATGAAGTTACACAAGGGTCAAGCTGGTGTAAGTGGAATCAAACTCAGCAAGTTTCATCGCACAGTGTAATTACTCTGAAGACAACATGGAGTGACATTTTGGAATGGTGTTGTGCACTGTAATCTTTGTCACTTGGAGACAGGACAGTCTATTGCAAAGGGGCACAGGACTGAGAGTCGGACCTGGGTTCTACACCCAGTTCCCCATTTGTAGATGGGAATAATACCACCCCTTTGTTTTGTAGGGGTGTTGTGAAAATAAATAGCAATGTTTCTGAGACACTCAGATGCTACAGTGATGAGCCATAGGAAAGCACACGAGGAAATTAATAATTCTGTCTTCAGGCCTAGAACCATCCATTGAAGGATGAGGAAAACGTTCTGCCCCCGACTTGCTGCGTGACCTTGGTTTTGAGCAAGGCTCTGTACCTGTGTTTCATCTTTATCCCATAACTGGATCCTCAGTTTCCTAAGGGCCTGATCCTTCACCACTGAAACCAGTAAAAGCTTTGCCATAAACTTCAGTGGGTGCCAGGTCAAACCCCGTTCAAAAACCCTTGTCTGTGCAAACGGTGGGCAGAAAGTGAAGGAGATTGGTGGTTCATCCTCTAGGCATAACTAAGTTATTACATAAAATTAATAAGACTCATCCCAGATACCTCTACATATCAGTACTTTCCTTTCAGTTTCCTTTTTTTTTTAAACTAAGGGTATATTAGCTTCTCCAAATTTAGCTTAAAATATGTCAACATTGTAAAATAAAGATCTACATTTTAAACTGGAGTGTTTATATGCTTGATTCTGCTCTCAATGAACTCCGTGGCTAATTTATCAGTGAACTAAGAAAGGTCAAATTACTCTGCTTTGAACTGTATTCACTCAGGGCCTGATCCAACACCACTGAATTTAATGGAAAGAATTTCATTGACTTCAGTGGGCACTGGATCAACAGCCAGCCAGAGAAGATTATACAAAAAGATGCATATAATACCTTAAGGTATGCAGTTAAAAGTGCATTTCATGGGGAGCCTGGTTAATTACAGCTGCTGTACTCTTACCGAGCAACGAATTTTATTTTTGTTTAAGTTTATTTCATTTTGAGAGCCACAGTCTTAGGTATGAAAGAAACTCTACAGACTTGGAAGGAAGAACAAGGTCTATGGGTTTTTTTTTTTGGTTTGGTTTTTTTTTGGTTTTTTGGAACAGATTAGTAGAGTTGTCCTGGGGCTGTCTTGAAAGTAATTATATTACACAACACAGGAACAAAATAGGCACCTGATGTGTGGAAAATTAGTTTTCCTCTTTGAGGTTTCAGCTAGAAGGGTAAAAAATTAAGGCAACAGCAGGCTACATTACAACCACAATTGCAGAGAAGCACTTTCTTTGTACCTAATTCTCAGTATGTCAGGATAAATTTGCTTCAGGATTATATATAAAAATATATTTGATATTAAGCAATAATTATTAGTAATTCATTAATTTAAAAGCACTTTCAAACTTGGTCTGTCTCTACACAATTTGGACTGTTCAGTTATTCACGTCCCTCTCATTGACTAGACCCAGGGAACCTACTAAATGCTCATCTACTCGCCACTCTTCTCACCCAGAATTCAGCTGAAGTAATGTGTTAATAATTAAGCATAATAAGTGCTAATTGAGGCTCCCCTTGTGGCTATTTATATGCAAAAGCCTTTTAATTGAAATAGCCAGTGTCACAAAAGTCATGTGCCTACTGTTGTTAATGTGGTGGGTTTTTGTTTTGTTCCACAGGCGCTTAAATACTTTAAACAAATGTGCAGTGATGAAGCTAGAAATTAGTTCACATCGGAAAAGGGTAAGTTGGTTTTTTTTGTTGTTTTTGTTTTTTTAACATCCTACATTACAGAACCATAAAAAAAAAAAAGCTGAACATGGTCTCGTAGTTCATCTAACTTAGCTGCAGTGCAAGATTGTTCCTGGGCCAAATCTGGCATCCTTATGGAGGCAAAACACTCTTTACACTTCATTGTGATCTTTTGATTAAAGACTACAGGATTTGGCCCTGTAACTGAATAGACTCATTGACTCAGTTAAATCTTTTACGCACGCTGGGACATGGATGTGTAGACTCATTGACTCAGTTAAATCTTTTACGCATGCTGGGACATGGATGTGAATCACTCGCAACTACTGTGCACTTATGGGGGTCAATTTATGGGGGTCAGCTATTAACACACTCATGTTGAGCTGTGATGATGATTCAGTTAGCTCAGATGGTGCTGACTGAGCAGCATGGACCAGAGTAAATCATCATCTCAGCTAACTTGAGTCGACTCTTCAGCACTACATTGGAACACCGGAATGCTTTATTATGTAGGCAGGCTCAGGGGGAGCAGAGGACTCCCAGCCTTTCCCAAAAGATGCTCAGCTTGCAGAGTTGGGCCCATGACTCCTGTGCTTTTAATCACCGTTTAAAATACTAATCTAAGCTAAGGCAAAATCTCTGAAGAATAGTGTTAAATAAGCTTGAAGTAGTTTGCACATTGGTAAAGAAATCAGCATGGATTGTAGTTTCTTTGCTGTTCCCTCAAGACAATCTCATTAGTCAGTGAGACTTAAGCCACTACCGTTCAAGATGAGCAATGATAGAATTTCTAGTTTGGATTTGGTATGATAGTATTTATTAAAAGTTTAGTTGCGCTTGATTTTTAATAGTAAAGTATAAATAAAAGTATTGGCATTATAAAACATTATGCCCTTGCTTAAGTCCTCAATTGATGGGCAAAGGCATTGTGAAAGGTTTTTGACACTTTTCTCTTCAGTTCAGCTGAACAGCTGGATAGCAGTCTGAAAACATGTCTGAATGCTAAAGGTCAACAGTAGTCAGGACTGTCCCCTGGAAGTGAGTTGTTGCAGATGAAGATGACTAAACTTAAGCAATACAAATGCTGCCATTCTCATGACAAGAATTCATGCAAATGCTCTAAGGGATCAGTCTCTTCCCTCCCCCCCCCCCCCCCAATCCATTTGTGGTATGTAGCAAAGAAGGTTCAAAGATAACATTTTTTGATCATTCTACATTTCCTGTATGTATGCTAAGTTTTCTGACTACCAGAAGATTTGTTTCCTGAAATCTGAGCCTGATTAACATCAGAGTTACCAAGAAATTTTCTACGAAGTCTGGATCGTATGTTTTGGTTTGGACCCATTTCTGGTTTTGACTCAAGCGTCAGTGGAGTAATATACAAATATAGGGCCAAATTCCACTTTTGTTGACTTAATTAAGACCAGGATTTGGCTCTTAAGCCTTGTTTACATGAGGAAAGATACCTGTTGCTGACAGGGTGTCAGCAATGGGTGCATCTATCTGAATGAATACTGTTTTCTTGGTCTTCCCTTGTAGTCAAATTATGTTTAACGCCAATTGAGTGGCACCCATTGTCAGCCATAGATAATTTTCCTGTTCTAGGCAAACTTCTCCATTGTTTCCTCACTCATGAATAGAATCTTAAGTTTCGGCATCCAGACCACAGAGTGCAGTGTGTCCTTTATGTGCTGTACATACATGTGTTTGTAATCAAACACGAGTACTGTTTGATTTTTATTTTTTTTTCCCTGGCTTTGTGAAGTGTCATATGACTAAAAAGGGAACTGGAGCTAGGGGAAGATACCCCATTAGAGGCTACATGAATAAAGCCCTCTGAATGATCATTTATTATCCAGAGAATAAACTTAATAGTTCCTGTGTTCCTTATCTAACAAATGGCTTCTGTGGGTTTTTTGTTTTTGTTGTGGTAGTGTTGGGGGGTTTTTTTTGGTTTTGGTTTGTTACTTTCTGTCTTCTTAAGGAAAACAATTTAAGCAAACAGACTGGAACTTTGGCACATATTAACTATGTAGAAGACTAGCTTTGGCAAGCTTATCTTTTTGTTCTTTGTTTAGCACCAAATGTGTATCCTGCATTACTTCGGTGTGTTAAAATAGTACTCTTTTTTTAGTTCTGGTCTTCCAACTTGTGTGTCATATGATCTTCTCCATGTAGATGGAAAAGAAGTGTGTTGGTCATACAAGATCATTCCCGTGCAGTAAAAGGTTGAGGCTTAAGTGGCAATGTTGAAACATACCCTCAGGCGCTGCCCATACATCAAGTATATCAGTGGAAAGGTTACTGACAATTTACTTGTGTTATACACTCTTGCTGGCATTTGCTGCTCAGTATCTATGAAGTAATGTTAAAATTGCCTGGAGCTAGTCTGAAGTAGAAACTTCACAGGACAATCTTAGTGTCAGCTGCTGGGTTATAGGGGGAGGAAAGGACCAGGTAAGAGCCTGGAGACATTAATCTCTGGCAGTGTAATAGGTTCTCTTGCTATTTCATTAGTCACAGTTATAAGACCATTTAAGCTTCAAGGATGGGTAAGAAGTTAAGCTACTACAATTCAGAATGTCTGAGAAGCATCTCTTTATTGCAAAGGAGAATATAAACAGAGCCACTATCAACAGAGTAACATTGGAGAGAGACCGGAGTGAGACCTGCCCCTCACTGACTCCAGTTTAAAATTTTATGCATGCCAGGAATTTCCACTGATCTCAAGGGTATCCACTGTGACCAATTAATTAAAAGCCTAGAGATACTGGGGTTTGTTGAAAAGAGCAATTTAAGGCAGATTATATTATTTGCTCTGTTTGCTTTATCTACAAGACGGCTTTGAAATGAACTTCAAACATATATTTTCATCTATTTAAAAAAATTGTCTTAAGATATATTGCATATTATATGTTATCATTAACTATGATTGGCTTAAAAGGCCCAATCTTGCTCTCATTGAAGCCCATGGCTGTTTTGATATTAACTTAAATGATAGCAAGATCACACACTTAAGTATACTCACTGAAAGGACTTCGCTATCATCACTACCAGTTTGCCATTATACTTTATGGATGCTCTCTTTGCTTGCAGAGTGAAGATTCTGATGAAGATGAGCCTTGTGCAATAAGTGGTAAATGGACTTTTCAGAGGGACAGCAAGAGGTGGTCCAGGCTTGAGGAGTTTGACGTCTTCCCTCCAAAACAGGATTTGAATCCCTCATCCCCAGAAGCGCCTCTCCTGACAAACGCAGCTAGCCATGAAAGCGTGCTGACAGACCTCAGCGAGCGTCAGGAGGTAGCTTCCATTCACAGCACCAGCAGCACCAGTAGCCACCAAGTCACCCTCCAGAGCGAGGCAACCACCACCAGAACAAACTCAGTCGTTAGCGTTTGCTCATCAGGCAACTTCATAACGAATGATGACTCCTTCAGTAGCTTGCCCTCGCCTAAGGAGCTGTCTAGCTTCAGCTTCAACATGAAAGCCAATGAAAAGAATGCCAGGTCTAAAACGAAGAGCCTGTTAAAGAGGATGGAGAGCCTGAAAATCAAGAGCTCTCACCATGGCAAAAATAAAGCCCCTTCCAAGCTGGGTCTTATTATCAGTGGGCCCATCCTGAAAGAAGGCCTGGATGAGGACAAGCTAAAACAGTTTAACTGCGTGGAAATTTCTACCCTCCATGGCAATCATATTAATGTCCCCATGGTACGAAAAAGGAGCGTCTCCAATTCCACCCAGACCAGCAGTAGTGGCAGTCAGTCTGAGACAAGCAGCGCTGTCAGCACACCCAGCCCCGTCACAAGAACACGCAGCCTCAGTGCGTATAATAAAAGGGTGGGAATGTACCTCGAAGGCTTCGACCCCTTCAACCAATCAACCTTCAGTGATGTCATGGAGCAGAACTTTAAGAACAGGGGAAGTTTTGCAGAAGACACTGTTTTTTTTATCCCTGAAGACCACAAGCCAGGTACTTTTCCCAAAGCACTCTCCAATGGTAACTTCTCCCCATCAGAGAGCAACTCTTCGGTGAACTGGAGAACTGGGAGCTTTCATGGACATGGACATCTCTCCCTCAGGAGGGAGAACAGTGCAGAAAGCTCCAAGGAACTGAGCACTGGGAAAAGGCGCAACTCCTCTAGCTCAGTGGGCAGCCGCCTTAGCATTTATGACAATGTACCAGGCTCAATTCTGTATTCCAGTACAGGTGACTTGGCAGACCTTGAGAATGAAGACATCTTTCCAGAGCTGGATGATATCCTGTACCACGTAAAAGGGATGCAGAAAATAGTGAACCAGTGGTCAGAGAAGTTTTCAGATGAAGGGGACTCTGATTCAGCATTAGATTCGGTTTCCCCATGCCCTTCCTCTCCAAAGCAGATTCATCTTAATGTAAATAATGATCGAACAACCCCCACTGACCTTGACAGTACAGGAAATTCCTTGACTGAGACTGAAGAGCCCTCAGGAATGCAGGACAGAAGGGACTCTGGGGTGGGTGCATCGCTGACACGGTCCAACAGGTCAGTAACAGGGGCTTCTGCCACTAGACCGGGGTGGGCAAACTTTTTGGCCCGAGGGACACATCTGGGTGGGGAAATTTTGTATGCAGGGCCATGAATGTAGGGCTGGGACAGGGGGTTGGGGTGCAAGAGGAGGTGCAGAGTGCGGAAGGGGGCTCGGGCAGGGGGTTAGGGTGCAGGAGGGGTGCAGCAGGGGCTTGGGGTGCAAAGTACAGGAAGGGTTTGGGGTGCAGGCTCCGGCCCAGCGCCACTTGCCTTGAGCGGCTCTGGGGCGGCAGCAGCATACACCGGGGCTAAGGCAGGCTCCCTACCTGCCCTGGCTCCGCACTGCTCCCAGAAGTGGCCAGCATGTCCGGCAGTGGCTCCTGGGGGTGGGGTGGGGCAAGTGGCTCCGCCGCATGCTGCCCTCACCTGTGGGTACCACCCCCGACGCTCCCATTGGCTGCGGTTCCCCATTCCTAGCCAATGGAAGCTGCAGGAGTTGGTGCCTGCAGGCGAGGGCAGCGCACGGAGCCCTCTGTCCCATCCTGTCCCCCACCACACACAGGGGGCCGTGGTGCCAGCCACTTCTGGGAGCGGCGTGGGGCCAGGGCAGGCAGGGACCCTGCTTTAGCCCTGCTGCACCACAGGGCTGGCAGTCCCGTGGGCCGGATTGAAAGCCCTGATGGGCTGGATCTGGCCCGTGGGCCATAATTTGCCCTCCCCTGCACGAGACCCAATTAAAGCCTTAGCATAGCAGTAGTTGTGGTGATTAAAGTAAATATGTGACTTTTCCATATCCGTTTCAGAAATTAAGGGTGAGGATAATATTTTTATAGTGCCTTTAATCCAGAATGGTTTCCAACCAAGCCACTTTAAAACAGTGTATTTGTTTATTCAAAATGTGTCCACCACCGAAATGCAGCTCTTTCTGCAGTGCAATGTGAGAGTCATCTTCCAGCAACATTAAAATAGTTTTTGGGGATGGGCGAGGAATAACTTGTCAAAATGAAACTGGGGTGTGTGGAGAATGCAGAATGTAGTTGCCCAAATTTTACATAAGCCAGGATACTAGTGGTGGTATCCCTGCTCTTTCCAAAACAGCATCACAAAAGAGACCCTGACTATGTGGTCAAAGCCTTCATTTTACAACTTGTTCAAAATACGGTACTTCCAACAGCAAAGTGCCCCTTTCTACCATATTGTGCAAATCACTGGGAGGTAGTTAGTGCTATCATGGCCATCAGCCCAGGTTGTGTGCTCCTACATTAACATCTGGAAATTTTGCCTCATCTACTATATAACAGGAGGTAGGAGTTTCTGATATGTAGTAGATGAGGCAAAATTTCCAGATGTTGTCAGAGAAATCTCAATATGGAATGGAATGTTCTGCTAAATGGCACATTCTTAAACAACACTCATTAGAACGAATGCCCTCCACATCATTAGAGAGAATCCTTTCATTGTGGTTTCTACATGTATCTTCCAAAGACACTTCAATAAATTGCCTTTTATTTTCCCCTCCTTTCCTGCAGGCACAGATTGAGATGGCACAGCTTTCAGAGCTCCCACGGGCCCAGCTTGAGCTCTGTGTCATTACAGATTAATAGCCAGTCTGTGGCACAGATGAACCTACTGCAGAAATACTCTCTTTTGAAGTTAACTGCCCTCCTGGAGAAATACACACCTTCCAATAAGCATGGCTTCAGCTGGTAAGGACCATTCAAATCCTAGGGATTTGCCTGTCATGAATGAATATAGAAAACATCACTAATCCCCAACTATCTTCCCTCTTCCTGTTTACTTGCATCTAATTAAAATGCATTCTGCCACCTTCCTGGGAGGGCTCCAGCCTCAGAGGACAATACTAAACCCATTAACCCTTCACATTGTTTTAATGTCATTGGGTGGCAGATGCTCATTAATAGGGAGTCACAGAGGGTGGCTGCAATTAACACAAGGGACATGGGAATGCATTTCAATACAGATGCTTTTGGAGCACAGACCAGCTGGCTGTGTTGGGAAAAGTCCAGCTAGAATCCACAGCACAAAGGAGTAATCGTATATTAAACCAATTTGCACTTAAGGAGACCTACTTCAGCGCATCTTAAGATACCAGAAAACTGTCTTCAAAGTCTCCTGCCTTTCTCCTTCATTGGTATTCTTAATATTATTTATTTAATGCCAGGGCACGTCAGTTGAGTAAGTTTCCCTCACTTCTAGTGTGTCGCTATCTGACCACTAACTTTTTTATGTTGAATACATTTTGTTTTAAAAGAAAAACCCAAATCCAGTTATTTTATTATAAAAACAAAATGAAAAAATTAGCAAGTTTGGAAAAACAGCTGAGTTTTCATGTAGCCACTTCAGGTTTTCGTTACCTAGTCAATATCTTTTGTCAGATTAGTGAAATAGAAAACCTGTTACTGCCATATCTGTATTGCACAGTCTGTGTAACCCTAAAGCAGCAAAAAGTACAATATAGTTCGGAGGGGTTCCCCCTTCGTTCTTATGGCCTCCTCCCTTCTCCAGGACTCTGAGTATTTAACTCCAACATCAAAGTAGCTCCTGTTCAAAGGCTGTTATTATGTGAGCCATGCTAAATACAGAAGTTGTTTGTTCTGAAAGACAGAAATAAGTATTGACCGGCTATTCCTGCATGCTTCAGATTCTCAGTGGGGATCGTAATGTGTTCTTTCACATTCTGCTGGCATGTTTTTTGACAAAGCAAGTATTATTCACACATATATCAATAGTGCCCCATGTTTAACTATAGTGTAATACAGTTTGATTCTTTTTATTTTTTGTAGAACAGATTAGCCCCCAAAAGCATAATACATTGTTTGTATAGTTGACTATACATGCAAAAGTTAAGAGTCTCCCTGTTTTCTGTCCTCCAAAGTTTTGTATCCTACATTAACTTTCTCTTTCATTAGCGAGATGATCTCAACACTTTCAAATGGTAAAGGATTTTTTTAATATGAGAAAACACTCTTGAGAATCCAAGAGTAAATAATTCTTTTGAGCTCTGGTAAATTTTTCCTCTGAGTCAAAAGCAAATGGAAAGGTGTCTCATTGAAACTAGGGGCCTGACAAGGAGGGGGGGTCCCTCAAAGGGATCATTAGAAGAACTGAAATTTTTAGCTGACAAACTCAAATGTATTACATCAGCTTCCTGCTGTTACACATACGGGTGGGCGGTCGGCCTGGCTTGAGAGCTTTATAGACTAAGTGGTTGACATACAAAAAGGTTATTGTTCACATGCCCATCTTTCTTGAGAGACCTAAAGAAGCTACATTATAAAGGGTTGTTGGCCACGGGATTTATTTTGAGTCTACTATAGTTCATCCTGGCTCCTGTTCTCCCATGGCATTTGTTGTACCAGTGTTGATAGACTAGCACTCCCTAGTAATGCTTGTAATCAACATATAGCCTCCTCCTAACATTAAGCATCATAGAGATGCTCCATTTCCCACCCCCACCTTCTTCTATGGAAAAGAGTAAATATTTCGTTTTCAGTGCTACAAATAAGCCTTTCACATAGTATTCACTCTATTAAAGTCTTTCCATTTCACTTATTTTTTAGCATGTTACAGCTACTGGAATCTAGAAGCTAGGGGTGGGTGGGTGGGTGTGGTGAGAATGTTGTGTATGCTGTGCTAACAGCTATGCTTTCTCCTCCTTCTCTCTGCTTAAACAGGGCTGTACCAAAGTTTATGAAAAGGATTAAGGTCCCAGATTATAAAGACCGAAATGTGTTTGGAGTTCCCCTGCCAATTAATGTCCAGCGTACAGGGCAGCCTCTCCCACAGAGCATTCAGCAAGCCATGCGGTACCTCCGCAGCCACTGTTTGGATCAGGTTAGTTTCACTTCCTTACCATTCCACTACGTGGTCACCATCCCAGCACTTGATTATTTATTGTTCTTGAGCCAAATCTTCAAGCCCTTATTTCCTTTTTACTCTAGCCATATTCAAGCACAATTCCCACTGAAGTCAGTGGGTAGGACTGTAGGATTTGGCACCTCCTTGGTGGATTTAATGTCTGTGGTTTTTTTTTTCTTTTTTCTTTTTAAATATGCAAACACATGTAGGTTGGACTATTCAGGAAATCTGGAGTCAAGTCAAGGATCCAGGCTTTGCGCCAAATGAATGAGAGCTCAACAGACAGCGTTAACTATGAAGGCCAGTCTGCATACGACGTGGCAGACATGCTAAAGCAGTACTTTCGTGATCTACCTGAGCCGCTCATGACGAACAAACTCTCTGAGACGTTCTTACAGATCTACCAATGTAAGTCCTCAGATTCCCAAAGTGGGACAGAAAATTGGGCCCTGGTTTCAGAGAAATATTCCCAAATATGCACTCCTACAATGTCTAATGGCTGAACTGCCAAATATATCCCTCATCTGGGCACCACATGTGTTGGCTTCTAGGGAATTTGTAAACAATGCCATTTGATACCATCATATACTTTACCTTCTTTTTGAAGTACCCATTATTTGTCATCCTGCCTCTTGTGAAAGTGAGTTTTGGTTCTCTAGTTATATAGTGATATAGATGGCAAATTTTCCCAGTTTCATCTGTTTCTGAATGGTTGGAACCAATATAAACCCTCTGCCTCTTTGAATTGGAATTCTGTCTTCTCCGGGCATGCTTTGTGATTGAGATTGAAAATAAAGTTCATGTCTCATGGGGGGGAGGGGGGGGCGGTTTGCAGATACAGGGTTAGGAGAGCTTTGACTTCTGAAGAAATTGCAAATTTGCTTCAAAAATTACTATGTCCTTTTACATCAGGATTGCCCAAACTTGACATTCCTTAATCTTGTGTCATTTTATGCCCGATAGCAGCACTCATAAACATATGAAAACATTTTTCAATCTTACAGCTGCCATTTTATCATTTCTACTACTGGGGCCTAGGGTGGGATCCACAATGGTACTTAGGCACCTGGGTCCCAGTGTTGGCTCCACCGCAATCCACAAAACTCCTGCCGAACCCTCTTGGCACCTAAACTCCCTTGGTGCCTAGGGGCTTGTCTACACAAACAATTGTTTCATGGCATGGTGGGGTGTGACTCTACCCCACACCGGCCTGCCACAGACAAACTATCCCTGTAGACCCTGCTGATGTGCAGTTACAGTTACTTAGTGCACTTTGATCCAGTCCCGTTTCAAGGAGGGTTAAGATCAAGGTGGGTGCCCTCAATCAGTGGCCTAGACAGTCATTTTCACACTCTCTAACCCAATGGCTATTTAATTTATCCGCCGTGGAACAGTCATTGGGCTAGAAAGGTGGGGGACTCCGGTCCAGTCTCCCAGTTCCAATCACTTTTTTATTTCCTCCACAGTGGAATAGCTTCAACAGGAGAGATTGCAGGAGCCCCACATAAGACTATCCCAGAGCTCACTGGTTAGAGCTCTGTCCCGAGAGGTGGGAGACCACTGTCCAAATCCTTTCTCCCCCTCTGGCAGAGGAAGGAATTAGTTCTGGGTCTCCCACATCCCAGGCAAGTCCGCTAACCACCAAGTAGAAGTCAAAAGATGGGTGGTGCTGCTGATGCCAACACCACCACCAGCCATTCTGCATAGCACGAGGCAGGTGCCTAGCTCATTTAGCAAGAAATATCTTGGGCACCTCAGCAATCTGACTTCAGGTGGCTGGTTCCTGTTCATGGATCAGTAAGCAGAGTTAGGTGCCTATCTCCAAGAAAGGGGCAGGGCTTAGCACACACTTCTCATTGGCATATCCTATTAGCTAGCTCTGGCAGCTGGCATGCTGACTTTTTTTGTGGATTGAATTCTTAGGTGCTTATCATCCTCTACAATGAATAGGGGGAGCCTGTGCCTAACTCGGCTTCGTGGATTGCAGAGTTGTTCCTGTGGTTCGATCCCCATCCCCCTTCCCAGTGCCTAAAAGTGAGGTGCCATGGCGCTCAGCGTTGCAACACTGAAGTCCCTTTGTGGATTCCCCTGCCCAGCTAGTGTACTGATGGGCACTCTATACATAGCATGGTTGGAATGATTTCCAAAATCCCTTTGTTTTAGCATACTGTGTAGTCTAATTATCTGGAAAGAAACAACTAATCTCCCAGTAGGGTGATTTCCCTTCATTTCAGCTTGATAAATTGAGTTCTGTACAGATTGGAAGCATTGTGTAGGGGGTCTTTTGGTGACTACACAATAGATGATCAGATCACTCCCCAATTCCCAATTTTCCCTCTGTGTTGAGCCGTTAAGATGAGAATACCTAACCGTTCCTTTGGAATGGGCGGGAGTCAGCTGTCATAACATTTGGATCCTCTGACCTCTTTGGGAGGCCAGGCTGATGGATACATGGACCTTGTGATTTCATGCTCTGTGGTCCCATGGTGTCCTCCTAGGCTCCATGGTAGGGTAGCTCCAATAGAGCTGTGCTGTGAAGGACTCTTCATGCTATCTGTCTAGGTTTCATTACTGCCCTTGTCACCATATCTGAATGCCTTACACTGCCTTCCCCCAAAACTCTCCAGGGGAATTCTACAGGGCTGAAGGAGATGTGCTAATGCGGACTCAATTAGCACCAACTGATATGATGTGGGATAGGGATGTAGAGGAATGATGGCTGTCCAACCACCCTGGACACTAACCCTTCAGAGAAATACTTTCTAGTGGCTGGTGCCAAGGGAAGTTTAATACGGTGCTACAAAAACTGTACTCCCCATGTTGTGTCTCCTTCCCCTATGATTGATCTGCAGGGGTTGCAGCTGCTCTGCCCATAAAATGAGATGAGCTAGGCCAGAAGTTTTGATCTGCTGTCTATAGACAGCAAAATCCTTTGGAAGTTGTTGTAAATTTTTCTTCCATGTGTATGGCCAGAATTTCCCCTTCCCTTGGTATTATGCTTAGCATATTGTATCTGATTGTGCCTGTGCACCACTTGTAAAATGCCTTGAGCTTGTTGAGGGTGGAAGGCAGTATATCATATGTAAGATATTTTAGTGTACCCTTTAAAACATTTTAACATCACCACCTACATCCATTTAAAAAAACCCTACAGTTTAGCTTATGCTCAAAGTGATACAAAATAGATGGTCTGTTAGTAATGAGAGAATTACAGATGAGACATACTGCCAAGTTTCTCTTGAGCATGTCATCAAAGTTTTGCAGTGCTAATGATGGTAGAAACGCCATATGATTCAGCCCCTCAAGTTGCCTTATTGGAGATGGTTCACTGGTACTCTGAGAAGCAGAGCTGGCCTGGGTTATTTCATTTTTTTTTTCTCCAGACTTTCAGTTTTTATAAAAACACGAGTCAAAATTTCCTGCCCAAGGTGTTTGTTGTCAGTAACCACGGAGCCCTGTAATGGTATGGGGCCGCATGTCAGTGACTTTCTTTTTCCACCATGTGACTTTGAAAGATCTACTCAATAAAACAGGCCTGTGTATGTTTGGTGAAGCACTTTCTGGTATTTTTTGGCATCGGTGTTGAAAAGGTTTAGTACCCATTTATTTATTTCATTTTATTGCTTCTCTGATTGTTAAATATATTTCCTGTGTGAACTTTTTGAGAGCTGAAGTATTTTTGCTGGAGTCTCTTAGCTGGACTTTGTTTCCATGTTCAACACTGCCCATGGTCATCAGTCAGACTTCTGCAATTAACAGCTCTTTTAGCAGAGGTGCAGGAGGACGTAGTGCTTGAAATTAAATTCTATTACAAATTGTGGTACAGGCACAACTTTTATACTATTGAGTTTCTCTTGAGGCAGGAAATAACTGAGGGTAGGTAAGTTGGTGGCAATAAAAAAAAAAAAATTCCTTTGTGTGTTGCCTGTGACTGGTATGCCTCCTGGAGGAAATCCTTGCAAACCTGAATAAAATAGTTGAAGCTGGAGTTTGGATTTGGATGTATTCATGCTTGTGTATGTGTGGAAAATCAGTGAGCTGATGAGAATATTACTATTATTATGCAGATGTGCCAAAGGATCAGCGGCTCCAGGCTATCAAGGCTGCTGTTATGCTTCTACCTGATGAGAACAGGGAGGTCCTACAGATTCTTCTCTATTTTCTGAGTGATGTCACCGCTGCAGTGAAGGAAAACCAGATGACGCCAACAAACCTTGCTGTGTGTTTAGCACCTTCCCTCTTCCACTTAAATACTCTCAAGAGAGAGAATTCTTCTCCAAGGTACGTCTCCAAAGAGTGCAGGAGAATATAGTTCAGTACTACCATTCCTGTGATACTACTCCTTTATATCAGGGGTCCCCAAGCTTTTCAGGACCAGGGACCGGTCGGGAGCGCTCGTCCCGCGGCTGAGCTGGACCGCCCGCAGGCGTGCCTGCGGGAGGTCCACCGGCTCCGGTTGAGCTGCCGCAGGCATGACTGCGGACGGTTCGTTGGTTGCGCGGCTCAGCTGGACCGCCCGCAGGCACGCCTGCGGCAGCTCAACCGGAGCCGGTGGACCTCCCGCAGGCGTGCCTGCGGGCGGTCCAGCTGAGCCGCGCGACCAGCGAACCGTCCGCAGTCATGCCTGCGGGAGGTCCAGCGGAGCCCCGGGAGCAGCGGCCCTCCCGCAGGCATGACTGCGGAGGGAGCGCTCGTCCCGCGGCTCAGGTAGACCTGCGGGAGGTCCACTGGGTCAGTTCGCGGCCCAGTTTCTAAGAGGCCGCGGCCCGGTACCGGGCCGCGGACCGGGGGTTGGGGACCCCTGATTTATATCATTTAGCAAGTACTGGGATTCCCCTATTACAGCTACCATCTTGCACTTGCTTTGTAGTAAGTGAATTATCTCCACCACCACCACCTTTGATTACATTGGAAGCTTTAGAAGATATGTTAGGTGCAAAATGTATATTTGATCCCACTCTGAATTGCTGTAGGTATTTATAAAACAAAACTAACCTTTAGAGACTTCAAAAGTGGCCAAGGAAATGCAATGTCCACCCCACAATGGTAGCACCTGTAGCATAATGTGAACTCCTCTAACTTCTCCTGCAGTTGTACTAAAGTATTAAAATAACACCACTAGGTATCACTGAGAATTAAGAAGGCATGTTTTAGCCTCCTTACTGCATATGCCTTGTAATTCACCTAGTTCAGTTTTGCCACTATTCTGTGTCAAACTAGGTAATTAAACTTGAAATTCCCAGAGTTTAGGTCAAGCTAAAGAAGGGGTGGGTGTTATGAAGTTCATTGGGGCATTCCTTTGCAAACAGGTTGGTAGAAAAATGAAAGAGGTGGTCAGATAAGAAAGTAACCAGGTCTGAGGAACAATAGATTTACCCTCATTCACTGGAGAGCAACCTAGTTTACACATAATCAGAATGGAGTAGTCCAATTAGTGCTGCTTCCCCATTCATTTTATACATAATCACACACTAATGCTGGTATTCAGATCACCAGCGAGAGCAGGGAGCCAAAGTGTTTACAGACAGGTGTTTATTCCCATTTCTGCTTATCTGGGGGTAATTGAAAGAAAAGTCTTTGCCTAGGGATGAAAAAGTCACCAAATAGATTACCAGGGACTCGATGCACATGGGGGAGTTAGGCTGAGCATTGCAGCACCTAACATTTAGGGGCCCTGCCACTCAACGGAATTCAGAGCCCTGAGTTGGGAGTGGGTGATAAGTGCTATTGAAACTTTTTTTCAAGACATTGAACTATGACTGGCAACCTGCCTCTGAGGCCATGTTAGCAACATCCCCACAGCTCTTTACTGTAGGTGGAGTCTCAGTTTTCCCATTAGGAACACTCCATTCTCTTTATTGGAACTGGTCATGGTGGTCAGTAGGCAGCCAGTGGCTATTTCCAACTATGAACAAGTTTGCAATGGGTTAGGTATGCCTGTTCTGTGGCAAGTCTGCAATAGCAAGAAAAGACGTCACTAACATTTAACATTACACCAAACGTTTCTGTCCTAGGCAGCTCTGGTCTATGCTATCAGGACATTAAGCAGTATAACTGCACACTTACCAAGCCATTAACTAATACTGACTTGTTTATTTTCCTCCTCCATAGGGTGATGCAAAGAAAACAGAGTCTGGGCAAACCTGATCAGAAAGATTTAAATGAAAACTTGGCTGCAACTCAAGGCCTTGCCCATATGATTGCTGAGTGCAAGAAGCTCTTCCAGGTGAGACAGCCATCTGTGAAACAAATAGAACCACTGGTTCAGCAGTGATCAAAAGAGATCTATGAAAAATAGACAAGTTTTCAATGGAGAGCCAAGAGTCTCTTTAGTTTGTTTAAAGACTATATTATTAGACAAACAAATAAGCACCTTTAAAAAGCATACAGAATCGTAGGACTGGAAGGCTCCACGAGAGGTCAGTCCAGTCCCCTGCACTCATGGCAGGACTAAGTGTTATCTAGACCATCCCTGACAGGTATTTTTCTAACCTGCTCTTAAAAATCTCCAGTGATGGAGATTCCACAACCTCCCTAGGCAACTTATTCGAGTCCTTAGCTACCCTGACAGGAAGTTTTTCCTAATGTCCAACTAAACCTCCCTTACTGCAATTTAAGACCATTGCTTCTTGCCCTATCCTCAGAGAAGGAGGGAAGTAAATTGTTCTCGTTTAACCTCAGAGGATAGGACAAGAAACAATGGGCTTAAATTGCAGTAAGGGAGGTTTAGTTGGACATTAGGACAAACTTCCTGTTAGGGTAGCTAAGCACTCAAATAAGTTGTCTAGGGAGGTTGTGTTCTCTGGACTCTCTCCAATTTGTTCACATCTTCCTTAAAATGTGGCACCCAGAACTGGACACAATACTCCAGGTGAGGCCTAATCAGAGCGGAGTAGAGTGGAAGAAACATTTCTCGTCTCTTGCTTACAACACTCCTGCTAATACATCCCAGAATGATGTTTGCTTTTTTTACAACAGGGTTACATTGTTGACTCATATTTAGCTTGTGATCCACTATGATCCCCAGATTCCTCTTCACAGTACTCCTTCCTAGACAGTCATTTCCCATTTACTTCAGACCATTTCTCCAGATCACTTTGAATTTTAATCCTGTCCTCCAAAGCACTTGCAACACCTCCCAGCTTGCTATCGTCCACAAACTTTTTATAAGTGTACTCTCTGTGACTTTATCTAAATAATTGATGAAGATATTGAACAGAATCAGACCTAGATCCAATCTTTGCGGGACCCTACTCATTATCCCCCCTCCAGCTTGACTGAACCACTGATAACTACTCTCTGGGAATGGTTTTCCAACCAGTTATGCACCCACCTTATAGTAGCTCCATCTAGGTTGTATTTCCCTAGTTTGTTTATGAGAAGGTCATGGGAGACAGTATCAAAAGCCTTACTCATGTCAAGATATACCAAATCTACTGCATCCCCCTATCCACAAGGCTTGTTACCCTGTCGAAGAAAGCTATTAGGTTGGTTTGACACTATTTGTTCCTGACAAATCCATGATGTTACTTATTATATATAAATATGTATATATTGTGTGTAACAGTAATAAGTACGTTTGTTGTAGGTGGTGCTGGTAGTGAGGACTGCAGTTTTTCCAGTCCACAGGGTTCAAAAATTATGAGTCAGATCCCAAAGCATGAGTGTGGTTTAAATAGAAGCCTTGGGCTAGAACACAATAGCTGGGAGAAGGTGCTCCAGGAGGAGGGGCATTGGGATGTGGAACGGTGTGAACATGGTTTGGTGTCTGACTTGAGAACCTGCCCTCTGATTTGCAGAAAAGCTGAGCACTCAACTACAAATTTAAGTCAATGGGAACTGTACTGTGAACATATAAATTGTTATTAAAAGTTGAGTACTCTGAAAAATTAGGCCGTGTGCTTCTCAAATTGAGCACTCAGAATTAGTGTAAAATTTTATTATTTGTGTCACTTCCTTCACCACATAGGGATGTTATGAAATTGATTCATTAATGTTTGTGAAGTGCTCAGATCCTATAGTGGTGATTGCTGTAGAAATGCCCATGAGACAATTAAAAATTCTGTGTTCAGAACACAGTTTGAGTAGTGTGCAATAAATGAGGCATGGGGTACACATTGAACAATGAAAAGAAATATTGAGTAGCGGTTCCTTTATTGAGCACCATCCATTCTGTGCCCTGAATGAGGTCCTGTGTAAAAATAATTAAATCATGTAATTAAACTGTATGATGATGCATGCACACAAGGAGATTAAACTAAGGCTCCATGAGCAATTTTAATTCTGGCACTTAACATGAGTGTTTGATTTTACAACGGTAGCATTTTAAATGTAGTTTGTATGCAATATGTATACATATACTGCACCCCTCCATGTCTCTCATTCACTGTTTTTTCTCATCAGGGTTGTGACTATATTTAGCTTTTAAATCCCAGTTGGCAGGAGCATGTAGCAAATAGGAGCATGTAGCAAACATTTCTTTCAACAATTGGGGTTTTTTTCCCCTTCATTCTTTATCAGGCTCTTTCTTGTCTCCGTTCTTTCATTTATACGCTACTATCAATCTCTAAATTCATCCTCTGTGTTAATTGTCATACTGCATGTCTGCAGTGGGGAGCATTCTGAGTTCAGATGACTGTCGTTTTATGAATTTTTGAACTGTTAGCTTTGACCATACTGAGTCCTTCAGAATATGAAGAAACAGTTCTAGGATGATTATTCTCTTTCTGCAATTCCTAGATTCCAGAAGAAATGAGCAGATGTCGGAATTCTTACACAGAGCAAGATCTGAGGCCTTTAAGCCTGGAGGAACTTGGGCGAATCAACAGTACGGAGCCCTCAGACTATCATTGCTACCTTCAGGACTGCATGGATGACCTGCTTAAAGAGATAAAGGACAAGTTCAAAGGCTGGGTCAGCTATTCCACATCAGAACAAGCAGAGCTGGCCTACAAGAAGGTATATCAGTGGAGTCCCAAGTTCACAACTCCTGTTTAGTTGCCTGTTTTCTGTTGTTTAGTCTGGTACAGAATAGACCTTTCAATAGATGAGGGTATAGCAGAAAAAACAATTGGTAAAGTGCATCTGTATTCTGAAAAGTGATTATGCAGGGGGAACCCACACTCCCTAGTGGGTCTGCTGCTTTTAGGGACAAAAGTAAGTTTATTCCTGTTCATTCCACAGAGCCAGCACATCTAGAAGGCAGCTCACTGCCTCCTGTACTTCCTTGTGCATCATAGTCATCAAAATATTTACTGAACTCCATTGACAGGATCAGTTACCCCTGTGCAAACCTATAGCCAACAAACTTGCAGCGATGTAACTGGAGGTATTGTTTCGCCTGCAAGAACCTTTATTACTGGTAATGGTGGGTAAGAAAAGCAGCTTTCTTGCTTCTCAGATCAAGTTTGCAGAGCTAGAAGTCATTGAGAGGCAATAAAGATGGCACCACAGGGTGGTGGTCTCAGTTTTCCTTTTCAGTTTAGAACCCCTCTTTTGAAGTTATGATCACTCCCTTTAGAAGGTAACTTAGAAGTTTGCACATCAATTCCATTGGGCCATGCAGCTTATTCTCATGCATGAGGTTCTCTCTCTTATGACAAGATTAATAAGACATTTTGTTTTGACCCCTTTATAGTATGTTTTTCAACACTAAGAAATTAAGAAGGAAAAGTGTAAATTGTAATAGTACTGACACGCCTATGTTGATGTTCCCAGGTGTGTGAAGGACCCCCACTCCGGCTGTGGAAAGCCACCATTGAAGTCCCTGCTGTGCCTGAAGAGGTTTTAAACCGTTTACTTAAAGAGCAGCATCTTTGGGATGAAGATCTCCTGGATTCTAAAGTAATTGAAATCTTGGACAGTCAGACAGATGTATACCAGTATGTCCAGAACAGCATGGCACCACACCCAGCCAGAGACTATGTGATTTTAAGGTGAGCTTTCATATACTGCAGCACTAGGCTTAAGACAGAGAACTATCAAAATTTAAGAAAAAAAATCTGGTTTACATTACTTCAGAAGAAGGCAGTTTGTAGACACATGCCTATTTATGAAAACTCTAGCACTTTTTCTAAGGCTAGTAGAAATGTGTCCCTTTTCTTACAGTAATGTAAGGCAATTATTTCATGTTTGTTTTTAACAGAACATGGAGGACAAATTTATCCAAAGGAGCTTGTGTGCTGTTAGCCTCCTCGGTGGATCATGACCGTGCTCCAGTGCTTGGTGTTAGAGTTAATGTGCTTTTGTCCAGGTATCTGATTGAACCCTGCGGGTCAGGAAAATCCAAACTCACCTACATTTGCAGAATTGATTTAAGGTACAATCTCCTGCTTTATCCCACCAGATTTTGTTGGTGGCGGCAGTTCCTCTGGAGGGGTTTCGTTTTGGGTTGATTATGCAGCATTTGTACTCATAGGCGGCTCATATCATAGGCTGAAGAAGGCTATGCCTCCCCAAACAACCCCGTATGGCCCCACCCATGCTCTGCCCAAGGGCCCCTCCTGCTTGCCCCTCCCTTTGGCCCCAGCCCAGGCAGGCTGTTTCTCTTCCAGGAACATGCTAGGGCGACAACCTGTGGGTGGACTCACACAGTTATTCAGTAAGCCGGGTACATGTTTTGGTGATTCTGTTCTTTATATAATTAGTTGTTTTTGTTCCCCTTCACTTCTGGTAGGCATGAATATTTGAGAGAGAATAGTTGTATTCACACACTTCTTACATTAGTGACAGAGCCCAAGTTCTGATGAAATCTTACTTTTCTTTGCTCTGGTAAATCTGTGTGCATTTGATTTGGATGTTGTACAACATGAAAACTAATAACCGACCTCTCCAGAGAAAAGATGTTTCTCAGAATTCTGTTCAACCAGGCTTTTTGGAATAACCAGTAGCGTAGCCAAGTAGATTTTCATTTGCGCGCCTTTGATATATTTTCTTTGCGTAAGGACCAGTATTGCTGATAGAGCTTCTCATTTACTTTGTTTCTCTGTTACAGGGGCCACATGCCAGAATGGTACACTAAGTCTTTTGGACACCTGTGTGCATCTGAAGTTGCTAAAATCAGAGACTCTTTCAGTAATAAAGAAGTAAAATCCAGGTGACTACAACTACTCATCAAACCCATCATCAATGTACACATTCCTAGCAACTGAAGACTGTCGAATGGATGACATGCAATTGGTGTCTTGGAAGACTCGTATATTGAATTGGACTGTGACCATCCCATACATTTTAAAGCTGCTTCCTGTCTGTGTAAGGTCTGTAGTATAGACCTTGACTGGAATATATAGGATGACTGTGTGCAGAAAAAAATAAAATAAATCAAAACTGTATATTGTACTATTACTAGATGGTTTGAGTTGCTTCTGAGAAGCAAAAGACTCTTAACACAAATATATTATGGAATAGGGTGAAGATACTTCATTCCCATTTGCTATTAGCTTTATGTACATACTTGTCATTTTATTTGTAATTTGTTGAGGGACTGGTGTATCCACTGGAATAGCTGGTACTCTTCAATGTGCTCTCACGGAGAGAAGCAAAGAAAGGTTTGCACAGAGATAAGTGTGAATGTGTGTTATTGTTGAAAGGAATAGCTAGAAGCATGGTGTCTGGCACACTGATATGGATCCACAGCATGGATTTTAATGTATTGGATACAGTTCAACCTGGAATCTCTGACTACCCAATGGACCAGCAGCAGCAATCCTTCATTCTTGCCTGTTTTGTGTTACTAACATTGTTAACCTGTAAGCAATTGTTATAGTAGACTTGCTCTGTCTGTTTCATACCCACATGATCTTTTTAGGAGTGATTTAGCAAATTTACTGCAATACAGAATACACTTGTAAACTATGTAGATTGAAGTAGTGTTGAAATTCTTATCTAGTGGCCAAAAAAGCCATTAATGTCAAAGTGTTTTATTGCCTAAAAGTGAATATTTGTTGCATTTACTCCTGGATGTGTTGTAATAATTGTACATGATCATGGTATGTTTCGCTATATCCTAATGGTTTTTAAGAAGAAAATGTAGACATAGGAATCCTGATGGCAGGATGCTAAGGCAGCAGACAGAGTAAGTTGACTAGGAAGATTCATATGGATTTTCTCTCCTTTACCTGCCTTTCTGAAAGCTGCACATTAACATGAAGCTTTGAGAGCTTCAGTGTGAGCCATTTAATTTTTTTTAAAACCCTTTGGATATTTCTCACTGACAATCATGTTATGGACAGTAGAAAACCAAGAGGTCCTCTGGAAAAGGTGGTCTTTATGCAGGTTTTACTATAAAGTACGGATTTGATTTAGAGATGCAGTATTATGTGAAAAATGTATTTTGTGACTGAGGGTATGAATGAGTTGCAAGGTGGCTGAAACTGTTACCATTGTCAGTATTATTTTTTTTAAAATGGCAAATGTATTAGTTTCCTCATGAATAAGGAGCCTTTCTATATTCAATTTGAAACTTTTTGAATTTGTAAAATCATACGGTGTACATACCAGTCCATCGTAAATATGTAACTTGCCCACAGTGTACTGTCAAACATAAGTAAAGCATGATAAAGATAATTATTTAAAATATACTTGTATTTATACCTCAGATATTCTTTTGGGGTTTTGTACCTCAAGTTTTTTTTTCCTTCTGTTGTAAATATGCTTTACATGATTAAGGTCTAAGAGAGAACACAAGAGGAAAAGGTTTATAACTTGGTATGTCTGTACAGAGTATAATCAATAAGTGCACTATTAAATGTTTAAAACTGGTGGGGAAAAAATCTAGTGTCTTCACATCTTTTTGCATATAGTTCTTCTTAAATTCCTGCCCCTAAACTGCATTTCATACTAAGTCTTATCCTGAGAGATGAAATCCATGCGAGTTAAGAGCACTCCAGCAAAATTGCTCTGGACCTCACAGAATCATCATCATAAAGCATCCTCTATTCAACTCCTACTCAGAAGTAACCACTGACATCAAAGGGAATTTTTGCCTGAATGGGAATAGGGACTGCAGAATTGGACCCAACATCAGTACAATAGCTCCAGGAAGCAGAGTTCCTACCCTTGCTAAATCAATCTTCTGATTGAAAAATTGCATTAAGATAGGGCTTCATGTAAAATGAGCTTCACTGCAACCAGGAAACTGCTGGCTGTCCAGGAAGTGAGAAGGTTCTTTTGAAACAAGAGGACAAATGAATAAAATGTGAAAATCTGAGAAAGTTAAATCCTATGCACCAATGAAACAGTCAAGCAATTAACAATTAAGGTTAATAGAAATACCACCTGGGCATCTGGAAAAGGTTTTTTTTTTTTTTTTTTTTTGGAGGGGAGGGTCTCTACAAGGTTTTTGGTGGGGGGCGTTGGTCTGGGTTGTTTGTTTGGTTTTTTTTTTTTTAACTCCAAATCAATATTTTAAATGGTGCTGCTTTCTAATTAAGAGGAGCACCTACTTTAAAACTTTTGATGAGCAGGGCTGGGTAATCTCAACTCATTTATTTTAATAGCTCCTCCTTCTAACTGGACCCATAGAGCAGTCCATGCAACGTAGCGATAGGCATCTTGAACATACTTTTACTGGTCAGAGCTAAACAACCCTATTGCTTTTAAGAGTTCTAGAATATTACACTTTTCAGGTCAGAAGACCTTGACCTGTTTTATTCTTTAGCAATCCCCTTTTTGGGCTTCTACCATGAAGCACTTCCCCCCTACTCCTCCCCAAACTGTATAGAGTAGTAATCAATCTGTTAAACAGCAAACAACACAAACTGATAAATGCATGATGAGATGTAAGCTGCATCTTCAATTTCAGGTTTTTCAACCCATGCTGAAGTTTACTCAGACCTTGTAGAGTTAGAACTAAACATGGCTTTTCTTCTTCCTTGGCAGATATGCCGAAAAAAAAATCCTGCCACAAACATTTTAGACTAATTGGGACCTAAAACATCTGATTTCTCTGGAACACTTTGTTTCAAATTATTAAGCCCATCTTATTTCATTAGCAAAGTCAGTTTTCCTTCACCTTTATGCCTTCCTAAGCCCTTTATGCCTAACCAGGTGTTTGTTTGGTTACTTCAGGTTCAATTGCCCAACACTAGTCATAGTTCCGTCTATTTTTTTAAGGTAAAGTAACACTCATACACCTTAACTCTTATTTAGACCAACTTTCATTGCCGTCAACGGTAGCTTTGTGCAGAGCCAGCTCTAGTCACCAGCAAACCAAGGACGTGCTTGGGCTGGCAGAATTCCAGGGGCAGCATTTTTTTTTTCCCCCGCTTCAGGAGTTGCACTCTTGGAGGGGTTTTTTTGCTTGGGGCAGCAAAAAAGCCAGAGCCGGCCCTGGCTTTGTGCCAGGATCCTGCATTGCACCCCAATGAAATTCCCAATACTTTATTTGCATGACAAGCTATACAATTCTTGCCTAAGTGTACCTCAGTGAGGATCAAGGTATTCTATGCAATTCCCATTTGAATTTTTGAAAAATCAAGCATGCCATTCTCAGAGTTCAGTTTTTGGAATCCCATGAAGAGAATTTCCCAACACCATGAAGTTATAATTTCAGTCAGTTCATCTTCAAGCATTACATGCCAAATTCTCTCAGTTATTTTGAGGTCCTAAATGAAGTGATCAAAGTGGTCTCAGCTCAGTTCTTGAGGCCGGGAGACCATCTCACAAACCAGAAGGGTCTAATTTGACCTAATAAGGTGAGGTGCAAGGAGGACCTAAAGACACGCCTCTCTCTCAAGTCTGGGTTATATTACATGGTCAGTGGCCATGAGCCCTGCAGGCTGGGGTAGGAAACCCTGACTAATACTGGGCATGCTCAAATGCTGAGAGATTTTGCAAAAGCACTGCAGGACAGGTGAGTGTGGGTCCCCTGGGACCCCTAGAAATGGAGGCTGATAGCCAGGGGCTGTGTAAGCCACATGCAACCCACAGACCTGTATCCAGCGCTGAGGCAGCAAGGGCCCCTTGCCATGCTGATGGCTTAGTTACGTGTGAGGGTTGGGCCTGAGAATTGAGTGGCAGAGGAATAGCAGGAGCCATGCACTTGGAGGACCCCTGCAGGCTCATGGTTGCAGAACATAGACCTGGCACAGGTTGCTGCTGCTGCTGCTGCTGTTGTTTGCAGCCTGCTGGAATCTACAAAGAGCAATGTGCTGGTCCTAAGGTGACCAGATGTCCCTATAAAATCAGGACCATCCCAATATTGAGGTGTTTGTCCTGATATTTCACTCCGTTGGCAGCACTTTTTCTTTTTTTTGCTCTGCTGGCAGACCGCCCCCCCTCCCCCCAATGTGTCCCTATATTTTTCTCCTCTCATCTGGTCACCCTAGCTGGTCCCCACACCCATAGCTGAACCTCCAAAGTGTCAGTTCTGCTGCAAATTCTGGATAGTAGGAGTGCCCAGGGCAGAGCCTCCATAATGTTTAGAGGTCCCTCTTCTCCAAATACCCCCAACAAATTCAAATGCGGGTCACAGGAACCAGTGCACTGCTCTTGCTAGAGCTCTGAGGGCGGCAGCAGCAGTAGCAGCGATTCACAGCTCTGGTTACCCTGACAGAACTTCTGGCTTGGGCAGGGGCAGAGGTGAAAACTCTAGGAGCAGCAGCCCTAGTGCAGGGCCTGGGCCAAAGGGAGTAAATTACACAGCATGGAGCTGGGCAGAGTGGGAGAATGGGAGGAGCAGCATGGGGGTGCAGCAGTAGGATGACTGTAGGGTGCAAAAGTTTGAATGTGTGATGTTATAGCACATGGGCCCCAGTGCAGGTGTTTACTGTGGGTCCTCATCTTTTTGTTCCCCTGCCACTGGCAGATTGTAGGAGGAGGGGACACAGATCAGGTGGGGGCCAGTCAGCATTCGGTGACCCAGCTGACTGTTAAATCTGACAGTTGGGCGTTGTGCATGTTCCATGCTTGGGCAATGAACTGAATAGTAATTATCTAACACAATCCTTTGTTTGCCATTTATGGTGTTTTCATTGCTACAATGTTGCTATATCAATAACTTCAGTTGTCTTTGCTGAATAGCTTTCCTCATTATAACTTACTTACCCAGCTGTAGATAAAGCCTGCCTTGACACTTATGCTATGAGAAATTCCTGAAAATAAGTGTTCATCTTACCCTTCATAGTCCTACAAAGTACAGCTCTGGGCTGAAAAATGTCTCCCCCTTTGCACCTCCACAATACTGCTAGTCATTTGTAAATTATAAATTTTATAAATAAATGTTATTACTTTGTCTCCTAGCAGCACCAGTCAGGCTCAGTGACCCATTACACTGGGACCTGAACAAACACCAAGGAAGAAATAATCCTTACCCCTATGTGCTCTTAAAATCTATTTTATTAACTTTTAAAAGTTTGTGAATAGAGGAGTACTCCAAGACGAGCAACTGGGCACTGCAGCAACTAGCTGTGGCAATGGTAAGGCCATTCTTAGACTACTCCATATTCTGGTTTCAGCACTCAGCATTCAGCGAAAAAAAAACTATCAAAACTAAAGTAAGGAGCTAGAGGGAGTAATCTCTCAGGAAAGATTAAAAGTAACCACATACAGTAAATAGCCACAACTTGGCTCCCTGACAGTTAAGGGAAATAGAGTAACTGTCTGCTAGTATTGGAAGATTATAAAACGCCAACCAGGAAGAGCAATGATTTAATACAAGCTAGAAATATATAACCTCAGAGTAATGGGATGAAGTTTATTAATAGAAAAAGTGAGTCTGAAAAAAAATCAGGAAAATTGTTTTCCAAATCAGTGAGAGGTCCCCCTCCAAAAGAAGTGGGGAAAACTTACACCATTTACAGGGGTGCTGGAACAATATTTATAGTGGGGGTGCTGAGAGCCCTTGAACGAAACTGTAAACCACTTCAAGCCAAAGGGTGTGGAAGCAACCATCAGTGTTGGAACTAGAAATAGTTATAACTGCATTGGACAAAACTTTTGCCGATATACTTGAGAAAAGTTTAGAGGACACTCCTGCACTGGCCGCAAGAGGCTATGATGGTTCAATACAGCTTTCCTAGCTGCTCTTTATAGGATTCTATCTGACACTAGCTCAGACTTTACTAGCTAACAATTTTCACCTGAGCACATTTGGGGAAATCCTAGGCTGCACTTTCTTTCCTAGTGTAAACAAATTTGAGTTACACCCCTGACTTCTAACCTTAATTTGGTTTGATTCTGTGCCAATAGCTTTTTGTTTCTGTGAAGCTTTTGGTGTGATAGGAGAGGCATGAAAAGGCGTGTGTATTCATCTTGGTTACCATTACAGGTAGCACACTGATAGTTAAGGTCACCCAACACCCAACACTTTTCAGTTGTTTGTAACTTTGCCAAACTTTAACCATTTGTGTCTATGGCAGGTGTCTTTTTGGAAAGCTTCAGCTAAAGTGGCCAGGTCTTGTAATTATGTCATTGAGCGAGTCAAGCACCTCCATGCTGTAGATCCAGGAGTTGAAATTTGGCATACAGGATTATCACTGGTGAGCTTTTTTCTGTTCCCCTGAAAGGTCACCCAAATTTTGCCAACTTATAAGCCTCTGGAAAAGTCTCACTTTGCACATGCTCAGTAGAGACAGGGATGAATTGGACAGAAATTCTCAGGAGATGGAGCATGCTCAGTGCAAATGGAATCTTCAAACAGCTCCTACGTGCTGGCTGAACTAAGTGTGCTCCAGCCCCGGCTCATAGTGTGACTGAGTGTGCTCTATCCCCAGGCTGAGCAGGGCTTTCATTGCAGTTGCTCCTCCCAGTCACAAGAGCTGAGAGCAGGGAAACTCTCTCCTGTGTCTTCAGTGCTGCCCCTGTTGACAGTGATGAGGGGAAAGAGGAAACTGCCTGACTCAAGTGCAGAGAGGTGAGGAACTGGGAGAGAAAGATACGGAGGGTGTGGGAGGAGAGGTAGGAGCTGAAGTGCAAGAGAAGATAAAAGCAGGCCTGGGAAACTGGACAAAGGCTAGAGGCTGCTTCAATATTTTGGATACCAATAAACGGGCGGCTCTAGCAATTGCGCTGCCCCAAGCAGGGCAGCACGCCGCAGGGAGCGCTCTGGCGGTCACCAGTCCCGCGGCTCCGGTGGACCTCCTGCAGACGTGCCTGCGGAGGGTCTGCTGGTCCTGCGGCTCCGGTGGAGCATCCGCAGGCATGCCTGCGGGAGGGCCACCCGAGCTGCAGGACGAGCGGACCCTTCGCAGGCATGCCTGCGGCAGGTCCACCGGAACTGCCGGACAACCGGACCCTCCACAGGCACGCCTGTGGGAGGTCCACCGGACCCGCCTGCCACCCTCCCGGCGGCATGCCGCGCGCTTGGCGCGCTGGGGTCTAGAGCCAGCCTTGCCAATAAAGGATTTATTACTAGAATTGGTCTGATAACTGCTGAGCTGGGTGTGGGCAAGTGTACGTTCATTAACATCTGGAGCTGAGATTCCCAGGATGCAGTGCTTCCCTGGTCCCAGAGGTCAGTGCGGTTTTCTGTTCTTCATTCTGTATGCTAATCCCTGGCCCATCTTTCATGCCAATGAGGCTAGGGGAATTGTCTCTGCTCTCCATTCTGTACACAAATGGAGATGTCTTAATCTTGTCACCCTTGGCAGGAGGGGTCAAGGTGTGTCTCCCACCGCTCTTCACTGCTCTCTGCAAGCTTTTTCTCCAATCGGTTTTGGTTCAAGCAGAGATAGGGCAGGGGTGTCTTTCATGAGTTAGAGAGGCTAAATACCACACCCTGGTTCCCCAAGAACACAGAGATGACTGGTATCAAGTCCCCCCGGTGATGGAGTGCTTGCGCTGACCGAGTATCCCCATCACATCCTTACTCCATGGTACCAGATCTGATCTTCCATCCCCCGTATACACTGGGAGACTCTGGGACCAATATTACAGGTGAACATGAAGCAATGACTCATGTTAGGGTGGCCCTAATAAGTCAAGGACTTTTCTGGCCTTTTCCTGTCTCAACATCGTGGTAGGCACCGACCAGCCCACTTGATGCGTATTTTCCAACGGCTCAAAGCCGTTCCTTCTTGCTGGTCAAGAAGCGTGGCCAACAGGATGGAGAAGAAAATCCTGAGGGATAAAACATCTGACCTTCCATTCTTTGATCTGTGAAGAATGAAACCATTTCTGCCAGGGTTTTCCATTTTTCCCATTTAGGATTTCTACCTGACAAACACTGGGGCTGGCGCGATTCACAATAGAGCAGGGGCCATCCCAGGTGTGTGTAAAAAGCTGCTTAGCAGTGACAGAGGCAGTGTTGCTTTTAGTAGAGACGGCTTCCATCCTGGATCTTTCTAAAACAAAGTCAGTGGATTCATACACAGGTGAGAAACTTTGGCAGCTAGAAACTGAACCAAATTTCTCAGCACCTACACTGTTGCTTGTCACAGGTAATGATGCATTCTGAGCTAACTCAATCAACTCACTTCCACACCCTTCAGTTGCAGCAAACTGCTTGCAAAAGCTAGCATGAGGTTTTATTCCTTCAGGAGCACATTTAGGCAACAATTCTTTTCCCCAGAAATGTAGTCCTTTCCCTTTTTGGCTAGGGGTTGTTCTACAGAAACATCTTCCTGAGCATCTTTCTGGGTTTCAGTTGAGTCCAGAACAACTTTTGAGACAACTGACATATCCTCAATCAGCATAAGCTGAGAGGCACATTCTGTCTGCTCCTCAGACAGAAGATTGGAGACAAACTCTCCCCCAACAGATAAACTGCCATTCCTAACATTCACAAAGTTAGGAATTTCCTCCCCTTTATTCCCAGACAAAGGTTTGGAGATTGAGGTAGCTCCCTCCATGGGCAAATCATTACCCTCAACAGACACAGGCTTAGGAACACTTCCTTCCTGGGTTTTAGTTGAGTCCAGAATCACATCTGGCACAACTGACAAATCCTCAGTGAGCATAAACTGAGAGGTACTTTCTGCCTGTTCCACAGCCAGCACACTGGAGACATTTTCTCCCCCAGCAGCTTTTCTGACTAGACAAACAGTTTGAACTTCCCTCCCCCTTGTCACAGACCACATGGCTGTTCACAAACACTAGGAGATTGGGATGGCTTTTTAAACAGGCAAATAGGGAGAGTTTCTCCCTCATACTCGCTGAGCTGAACCTGTTTAGTGGTGGGTCTCCCTTCAGAGATCCTGTCCGCTAGCAATTGAGCTAACATCTGTGAGTTCCCCACTGTAGCCCTCACAGTGGGTCTCCTCCATACTCACACTGACATCTTGTGATCAGCTGGGGAGGCCCGTGGGGAACCAGGCACCCCTACTGATCCTCAGACTTCCAGAGCCTCCACTCAGAAGAGGGGGAGGGATCTGGCTTTGACAGGGAGTGGGTGTGGGGGATGCACTCTGTACCAGGGCAGTGGGTTGTGGGGGAGCTCCCTGCATTAACTCCATTTTCCACATAACCTGAGACAAAGCATTAATCAGGATGTTGAGGGGCTGGCGATCATGTTTTTTCATATCCTCCCCTAACCTCACCAGCTCCTTCCAAATAATGTTCCTAAGGGTCTCCTTGGGTCGGTGCTGCCTAGGGTTGTGGGAGGTAGGGGAATTAGGATTGGGAGGGTGCCTGGCAGAGTGAGGACTATTATTTGTAAATGTGATAGCCTGCACAGGCTCTGAGGTAGTCTTTTTGATGACTTGTCTTTTTAAGACACCAGTGTCTCGCAACAAATCTCCTGCCTGTTTGATTTTTGCCACTAGTTCACTCCAGTTTAGGTGTTGTAAATCCACAGTCCCCATGGTCAATTTTGTCTGAGAATTTAGTCCTGCATAAATGCTGTGTACTAATTCAGGTCCCTGATACTGGAAAGTGATTACCCCAGACAGAAGAGAATAGGATTATGAATCAGAGTAAACTGCCAGCATTTTCTTTCAAATTAGGTAAGCTTCTGGGGCCTATCCTGGTTTCTGCTCTTCCATTATATACAGTTTCTTAAAGGAAGATGCAGGCAGTAATATTTTAAGAGCACTTATCATCCATTCCCGGGGTACAGTGGCAGTCCGCTCCCAAGAACCTATGCCTACGTCTAGACCATCTGCATCACAAGGAGAGGTGTATAACTGAGCCAATTGGGTTAAGTCCATGCCATCAGCAGAGGGTACATTTGCCAAACACGAGCCAGCCATGCAATGGCTGTGTCATGGTTCAGTGGCCCCAGTCTCTCAGCAATAGCCTTGGCTTGACTAGGAGACCATCCTACTACGTCCGTGACCAGCTCTGTTGTGGGAAGACTGGCTCCTGCAACTATGTGTTTAACCTCCCTTGTGGAAACAGGGGTAACATTATGCATGTGTGGCCAATCAGGGTTAAATGGGTTTTGGGGGACAGCATCGGGGAGTATCTTTATTCTCCCAGGGGGATCCAAATCACAATCCTCTCAACTTTACAGCTGCTACCACCCCCTTACGGGCACTAAGTTGGGCACGTAATTTACTAATCTTTGCCTCATGCTCCTGATGGTCTGCTGCTGCCTTTACTGCCCTGTTCTCTTCTGCCAAGAAGGGAGTTGCTGCTCTTTCCTCTTCTAACAGAACTTTTGCGTGTGTTAACTCTTTCCTATACAGTTCTGCATTCCTGCTTGCCTTGTCTCTCTCCTCTTGTGTATCTCTGAGTACAGTCACCATTCTGAGCTTTTCTGCTATCAATTCACACCCGTCTGTCTCACATTTATTCAAATGTGGTTGTAACTGCTTTTTCCTCAAGCTCTAGTTTCTGCCCTCTCTTTACCATTTCAACCACGTCCAGACATGCATAAAATAATGCCCATGCAGCAGCTGCATCCTTTGCTCTACCACGTGGCTTAAAGGTTGTGCAATATTGTCCAAAGCTCAGGGCTTGGCTACACTGGCGCTTTACAGCGCTGCAACTTTCTCGCTCAGGGGTGTGAAAAAACACCTCCCCCCCACCCGAGAGCAGCAAGTTACAGCGCTGCAAAGCGCCAGTGTAAACACTGCCCCAGCGCTGGGAGCGTGGCTCCCAGCACTGCAAGCTAATCCCCACGGGGAGGTGGAGTACCTGCAGCGCTGGGAGAGCTCTCTCCCAGTGCTGGCGCCGCGACCACACTCGCACTTCAAAGCGCTGCCACGAGAGCGCTCCCACAGCAGTGCTGTGCAGCTCTAAGTGTAGCTATACCCTCAGACGAGCTTCAGTCAGGGGATTCTCACCCTTAAAACACCCCCTTTCCCGGGGCATTTCTCCTTCTTCATTACCCATCTCTCTAACCTGTTAGTTTTCTCCTGCCTCAAGCGAGCAGCAAAAAGGTCTTTCAGCCATCTCTATTTCCCTAATGATCCCCTCCAACAGCTCTTTCTAAAACCTTTATTTTTAAGGCACTACTCAACTCCTTATTTCACAGTTCTACAGGTAGTCTAAGCACGATTCTTAACAGAAGGTTACCAAATAGTCTATGAGAGAGAGAGAGACCTTGCTAAAGGAGCTTGGTCTGAAAAAAGGAAAAAGAAAAAAAAGCTTACTCAGGTCTGTGCCTCAGTTTCCCTACTCCACAGAAACTACTCAACAATTACCACGTGATTAGGGTCACGTGCCTGCATTTCTCCACCAATTTGTTACCAGATCTGCCCGTTACTTTGGGGTATGCTCATTTATTCGAGTTACTCTTCTGGGGGAGAGAGGGCAGGTTTCTGTAATTCTATCAATGTACTGCTTGTGTCACTTGTGTTTTCATATGGAGCTCTACTTCTCCCTTCTGCAAGTTCCCTCCCAATGGGACTAACCTGCAAGACCTAGGTTCCCCAGGGCTGGATTCTTCCAGCCCCAGAACTGAATGAACTCGCACTCTAACAGAGCAAGTCTAAGTGGACCAGGTCAGTCAGCACTTTCAAGCTGCCACCCTTATTGTCCCAGATTCAGCACATCCCTATCCCCACTCTCACATCACAATTGTACTGGTAGTAATCTACTTGATGAGCAACCCCCACAGTATTTTGGGTGCTGCAGGGATCTTTAGCTTAGGTAAAAGACGCGTTGCTGCAGAGTAAATGGGGGAAGCTAAAAACACAGAAGAGTAAGGTTCAGCAAGAGAGAGAGAAGCAACTAGCTTAACCATAAAAGTTATTTATTGAATAATAGTGATAACTTAACAAGGAGAGCCTAAACCAACATAACATTATTAAGGGTTAATACCTAAGGTAGAAAGGAAAACAGAGGCGGTGGGGGGGGAATCTCACTTACTCCATGAGGCTTGAACTGGTTGGGGTTCCCAGGTGATGGTGGTAACTCAGGGTCCTGAGTGCTGGAGACAGGCAGAGCCCCCAACACGATCAGTCAGGAGAAGATGAAGTCTCAGTGGAACTGATGCATAGTTTGGATCTAAGCATCAGAACACTTACTTGAACGTAAGTAGGAGTTTTTGTAGAGAAACAACGGTTCAAGGGAAAACACTAGATTTGTTTATGGGTAAACTGATGACTCAAGGGTTTTCTTTAAGCTAGACAATAGGAGCTGATCACTCTTGGCTATGGGTGGTGTTTTCTTCCAGGGGGCTCACAATGCAACTAGGCTGCTTCAATATTTTGGATATCAATCAAGGATTCATTATTAGAATTGGTCTGATAACTGCTGAGCTGGGTGTGGGAAGGCATAGGTTCATTAACATCTGGAGCTGAGAATCCCATGTTGCAATGCTTCCATGCTTTTCTGGTCCCAGAGGTCAGTGCAGTTCTCTGTTCTTCATTCTGTATGCTAATCCCTGGCCCATCTTTCATGCAGATGAGGCTAGGGGAGTTGTCTCTGCTCTCCATTCTGTACTCAAATGGAGCGGTCTTAATCTTGTCACCCTTGTCAGGAGGGGTCGAGATGTCTCTCCCAATGCCCTTCACTGCTCTCTGCAAGCCTTTTCTCTGATCAGTTTTGGTTCAAGCAGAGAGGGGGAGGAGGGGAGAAAGTCTTTCATGAGTCAGACAGGCTAGATACTGTACCCTGGTTCCCCAAGAACACAGAGCTGACTGGTATCATCATGGGCAGGAGAGGCGAGGTGGGAGGAAAGGTCCAACATGATTTTACAGGATGAAATTTGTTCTTTCAATTTAAGCATTTTAAAAACCTTGATGGGTTGGATGCAATTTCCTATGTTAAAAGGGACACTAAAGTTGCAAAGTCAAGCACTCTAAAGTTAGAAACCACCAGAATTAAAGTTGACCATGCAACCTTAATTCAGCCTCCTTGTGCACATGTATTATGATAGCAGCAAAGAATCCTGTGGCACCTTATAGACTAACAGACGTTTTGCAGCATGAGCTTTCGTGGGTGAATACCCACTTCTTCGGATGCAAGCAGTGGAAATGTCCAGGGGCAGGTGTGTATATATAAGCAAGCAAGAAGCAAGCTAGAGATAACGAGGTTAGATCAATCAGGGAGGATGAGGTCCTGTTCCAGCAGCTGAGGTGTGAAAACCAAGGGAGGAGAAACTGGTTCTGTAATTGGCAAGCCATTCACAGTCTTTGTTTAGTCCTAAGCTGATGGTGTTAAATTTGCAGATCAACTGGAGCTCAGCAGTTTCTCTTTGAAGTCTGGTCCTAAAGTTTTTTTGCTGTAGGATGGCCACCTTAAAATCTGCTCCGGAGATGAATCAGAATGGTGTAGTAAGTGATGCTGTTTGTAGGATTCCTGCTTCATGTGTTGCAGAGATTGGAAGATGTGTAGTGAACAAGGTAGAGGATGGCAGGAAGAGAAAAGAGGGTCTCATAGTTAAGGCAGTAGAATGCCACCCTGAAGAATTGGATTCTATCCCTGCCTCTGCTAGACCTCATGTGTATTGCTAGACAAGTCATGTAAAGCAAACTTTTGCACAGGTGGTCAGTAATTGGGTGCTTCTCATTTTCTGGGTGCCTGACTTGAAGCCCTGGGGTCTAATTTACAGATGTGCAGAGCAGTCACAGCTGCCCCTGAAGTCAGTGGGAGCTCTACTCTGAACAAAAAGTGCTGTAAAATGTTACGTACTCTAAAAAAAAATTAGGCCCGTGGCATCTCATATTGGACACCTAAAATTAACTGATACTTTTGGCCTTAATCTCTGTGCCTCCATTCCTTGCGTGTCAAATGGAGGTAACAGCACTGTTTGCTGAAGTGGCAGTATTATGAACATAATAATCTCACTAATGTTTGTAAAGCAAAGACTCTACAATGAGATCACCACAGAAAATCCTATGAGGAAATCAATTCTGTCTTCAGAGCAAAGTTTAAATAGTGTGAAGTAATGTAAAGTCCACCCACTGAATTGAGGATTTAGAAAACACCTGAATACTCATTAAGCAAGTACCATCCATCCATCCAGTGCACTGAATGAGGCAAGGATCCTGGGAGCTGGGAAGGGGGGCCAGGGGAAGTATACGATCATGTAATTAAAAATTGTATCATAACGCATACACGCTAGGAGGCTTAATTAAAGATTGCCAAGGCAGCCTTAATTCTGGTATTTCCTCACTTTTGAGTTTGCAACGTTCATGTTCTTTTGAGATACATTTTTTGAAATAATTTCTATTTATAGTACAGTAACACCAATATGCTTTTACTTACAGTGTTAGTGCCTGCCTATTCTTTAGTATCTTCTCTTGTGGAGGAGATACTATAGAGATACAAAAAATACATATCATGCTTTATTATTTTTGCATACGGTAGGACAATGAAATAAAAACCCTCTGAGGAAAGTGCAATGCAGTACTTTTATTGTATTTAAGTATCTAAGAAGACCCCAGAGATACTAAATCTTATTCTTCTTCAGTCAACTAGCAATACATACTGCAGGAGGCTCATTTCTGCAGTTATCTATTGCACAGCTGTGGCAGCAACTTTTGAGAGCATGCAGAGTGGACAAAGAGTTGATCCTAGAGAACATATAGGAATGCAAAAAACTAATGAGTCCAAGTCTAGCACTAGAAATACCACAGCTTTCAGCAGAAAGACCCAGGACTGCTTGAACTGGACACAAATGCTAAAGGTGCATGATCCACTGTACATTAACACTATATCGGTGGTCTTATTCTGGTGATAGAGCACCAATGAAACTAAAGACCCTGATCTATGATCAATTCTGGTCACAAGCCACAAATTATGGCTAAAATTGCTTTGCTCATGCACAGAAGGCCATAGAACATTTAAAGCCCTTGGTATCAAAAATAGGGAAGCCCACATGGATGCAACAGAACTGGATAATAGCACTGGCTCTCCTTTTGGGATAGTTAGGGTATTAGATCCATTATGTAAACATTATGCCCCTTTATTTCAGCCATGAAGAGGGGGAAGTCATAGATAGCACTGAGATAGCACAATGTTGGTTCCATGTTTGGTGACAAAGTATTGTGTCTTGTCTAGTTGCAGAAACACAGCATTCAGAAGGCAGTGTGGTAACTACCCATGGGGTGAATGGGAGAAGTTGAGGATTCTCAGCCTCTTATGGTATTTGGCACTCATAATGGTTTCTTAAATATTAATTGAGAAGGGTTTCCCCCCTCAAGGTAATCAAATTCTGCATACAGCTTATCATTGCACATTTCTCTGAATACAAGAGCAAAGGACCATTCAGTTATAGTGGCATTGGAACACGTGTATGTGCCCAGACAGTCCTCATTACAGTCCCTCCTATGCTAGGACTGGTGCTTCTTCTGAGGACTCTCAGATCCACCTGGGTAAACTAATGGAGATTACATGGCAATGAGATCCTGCAACTGCTTTTGCAGACTGCGTAAGAAGAAACTCTAAAGTCAGAGGGAGATGCAGAGTTAGAGAAAGGACCTTGGAGGAGGCTCTCCCCACTGGCCTGGCCACTGGGGCCTCTGAACAGTTTCAAGGACTGTGAAGCCCAGACAAGTGGGTTTGCTTTTATTGAATGGAACTGTACATTTGTCAACAAGCCATACTCCAGAGGGCTGCAAGGATGGTGAACCTCTGGAGGGAAGAGTGGAAGACTTGCACTGATTGGAACTATACACTTGTTACTAAACCACACCCCAGGAGGAGAGATACAGGGTTGGAAAGCATGAATTGTACAGCATGTGTTGGACTGTGAAGAAATTAAACTGAGGCCTGGTGCACTGGATCCATATAAATAGATGGCTGGAAACTCTCATGCTTCAGCTTCTAACTCAGCCACTATTTACCTGGGGTTAAGAAGAAACTTCTCCTATGAGCAGGTTATTTCCTAAGTGACCACTATGGAGTTCCTAGTGGTGACTGTCAGAGATGGGACACTGGATTACATTCCACGCTCCTATTTATTATACAACATGTATAACAGACTGGGTGGGGTTGCTTGGGCGTTTGAAACTATTTGATAACTGATACACTTATTCTTGGTTTGATTTTTCTAGTCACTCCATCTGTGTGGCTCTCATTCAAGGTTTCATTTTTTAAACCCTTTTATTAATTAAGCGAGTTTAATAATAAACAGTTTCCAGAGCTACTCTTTCCCCACAGTGGTTCACTGTTGACTGATGGAGGAGTTGCTCTGCCAGATTTTGTTAGAGAATTATCCCTAGAGCACAAGGGGAAGGAAAGTATCCATCAGAGCTCGATAAACAATATGAAAAGAAAAACAGGGAGAGTCTAACAAACAAGAGAACTGCCCTCCGGTTGCCCTGACCCTTGTTTAGATGTGGCTCTTTCAGGCGCAGACACATATGAACTGCTAAGGAAATGCTGCCATTGCTTTTTAAAAAGGCAAAAAGAAATAAAGGAAACATTGTTTATGTAACAAACAAGATCACTCCTGGCCACCCTTCTCCTTTGTAGTAATTCAACGTGGGAAGCATCCCATAAAGCAGTGGAAGTTTGGGCAGGAATAGTTTCCTGCACTTTTACAACACTCATTTCCCTCCCCGCCCCCCAAATGGCCCTCTGTGCTGCGCTGAAAGGCAGCCATCAGGCTAGAGCCCAGGATTAGCAGTCAGGAAGCCTGGACTGTATTCCTAGCTCTGCCAAAGGCTTCCTGTATCATCGTCGGCAAGTAATTTACCTCTCTGTGCCTCAGTTTCCTCTCCTGGACCTGACAGGATTGTTGTGACACTTTGTAGAGTGCCCTGATATACAGTACCTTCCCATGGATCCAAATGGCCTGGGGGACAGACGAAAGTTTTCAATAACTGGGGTTTGGATAAATGAAAGTGCACTAGAATATTAGTGGGGGGACAAGCTGTGGATTAGGATAACTAGGATTTTCAGATAAGTGGAATTATATTTTATAGCACTTTCCATGTAGGAATAAGTTCGTTTCTTTCTATTCTAAGAATGCCTAGAGGCCTGAAACGATATTGGGGTTTCCATTGTGCTATAAGAACACAGTCCCCAAAGAGCTTGCAGTCTAAATCTGTAAGACAAGCAATTGATGGGAGAAATTATTAACCCCGTTTTACAGATGTGGAACTGAGGCACAAAGATTAAGTGATTTACCCAAAATCGCATAGGTAGTGTGTGGCAGAGCTAGGAATCAAGTTCAAATCTCCTAAATCCCAGGTCGGGTGGTTAAAGCACAAGACTAACCTTCCTTTCCGGTGCGCGTTTATCCTCAGAATTGGCTTAAGATCTCTCTTAAATAACTAAGGCAAACCTAGCTTAAAATGTACCTTGAATACATTTAAATCAATAATTAACAGATTACGGGTACGATTTTTAGAAATGCCTGAACCAGTCTCTAACTCATTTAAGTGCTTTTGAAACATTGCACTTGACCTGGATATTTATACTAGAAAATGAATGACTAACATTAACACTGGAAATCGAAATAGTACTTCATCACTGGAAGTATGCGATACAACTTTTATATTTAATGATAAAAATTGGAACGATCAATAATCTGCACTTTGCATGCCTCTGTTTTCCTCACCCGCTCTCTATCCATTAGGGTTTCTCAGCAGGCCTATTTATACCATGTCAAGCCTCTGAGCTGCTTTTTCAAAAACAGACACCGGTTTTTTTAAATTAAGTCTGACCCAACTATATTAGATTTCCCTCCAAATTGCACAGGTCTAATTAGTCCCAGACCAGTAACACATTTACAGTAAAATGCTGTGAATCGGGGCTAAAATGAAATTTTTATACTGTTTAATTAGAATGTCAACTTTTTTTCCATTGGTGAGAAGCATTTTTCCCAGCCTGGATAGGCTGCAAGGTTGCAGACCTTAAAAAGTTTGACCTTATGAATAGAAAAGCTATTTTAGGTGATTTTGCTTCAGCTGTTTATTTATAATTTCTTTCTCCCTCCAAAACCATTACATCAATATTCATAGTATCCAAGGTAGCCTGGGTTTACAAGGAGACAGATATATATAAAAAGTGTACCAGCAAAAGATTTTAAAAACTCCCTACAAATTTCAAAAGTAGGTTTTCTGTAAAACGTATGGCATAAAGAAAATAGATTTTATTGTCATGAGTATGAAACCACAACAAACCATGTTTTCTCTATATAGATCATTGGATTGGATTCAGTCTATCCCCTTGTCATATCCTATGTCAATATGTCCTGCCGTCACACCGAACTAGGTGGAGTCATTCTTTGGCAGTTGGAGTCTTATAGCCAAATAGCTCTAACCTTTGTCTTATATCTTCTTTTAACAAGTGATTCTGTTGTGTGGCTGAGCAATGCACAGTGCAATGGATTCTTGGTCCATGACTGGGGCTTCTTGGCACTATGGTAACACAGTCAGCCCTTGTGTTCCATTTGGATACTATATTGCACAGATATTTCCACTATTTATTGTTAGGTATCTTGATCACATACATACAGTCTATTGGGGTGGGGGAGAGGAACGGACTTTTAAACAAAGCTAAAATACTAACAAACATTTTCAAATAAAATGGGGGGGGGGAATGCAGAGAAACACAAGAACCACGACTAATGCAACTTTTTGTGTGTCAGTCAACCACAGGAGCAAATAAGAGCAACCAAAAACATTTGAAGAGGATTTATCAAGTGGGGGAGGAAAAAAAATGCCCTGTTCTTCCCTTTCTACAGTACTTTGTAAATAGTTTGCACAGAGAGAGGGAGAGATAGACAGAAAACAGAGAGGGATCTGTTTGTTATCATGTGTGAACTGGAATATGTGCATGTTTCTGTGGAAAGCTGCCTGAAGGAAACACCTATCACAATTGATGTATGGAGTCAGGTTTAGGTGTCTCCACAAAGGTTAGGACCCAGTGGGCTTTTCCATTATAAGCTGCACCCAGATTTGTACCATTTCAAGACATGCTGGATTTAAAAACAAAAAAACACCCAACAAATCATGCTTTTAATATTGTTATATACCCATTATCCATTTGTAGCCATTATCAAACCACATTTTACCACAGTCTAAACTAAAGACATTCTTTTTTGTAAAGAAAACATTCTGGGATCCTGCTTCTTAAAGTATAAAAACCCTATCCATTCTTTACACTGCACATATCAACTCTAAGCACACAACATGATCAATTAAAATTCACATACTGTAATACCAAAGACACCAAAAGACCACCCAATCCCAGCTAAGTTGGTCTCTGTAGAGGGCTCTACATTTATTTTATAACATGCAAGCACAAGGCTCCCTGAACCTGTTTATCACTCTTGTGGTACTGTTAATTTTTGTATTATACCACAGCAACATTAAGAGAGCAGCAACTGCAGATGCAGTTCTCTATTGCTCATGTATTTTGCTTAGTTATGACCAGTCAGATTCATTTCTACTCCAACGCTGACAAAAATTCACCTTTTAGGGTATATCTTCACTGCATAGTTAGCCCAAGGTCTTACCCAGGTGTTGCCTCCAACCCCACATCTGTGTTCTTCATACACAAAACCTCTCACCTGAGTTTGGTGGTGCTTTCAAGCCAGGCTAGCCAGCTTTGCTAGGGGTATGGGTTAGAGCCTGGATTCTGCTTTCATTCAGTCTGGTAACCCACCTACTTTGCAGTGAGGATGCAGGCACAAAGAAAAAAAAAATTACTCAAGTGTTGATAAACCTCCAACAGTCCTCCTGTATGCCCAGAAGGAAGGACAAGCTCTGCTACAAGTCACTGGCACAGAATCGGAGAGGTTCAGCGTACTGCAGCAAAAAGAACAAAAGTCCTAGTGACACATTGGTGACTACAGCACCAGTCAGTATACAGTGATGCAGGTATGGCTTTGCAGTATGGCTGTGTTAACATCAGGGCTAAGCTAACCCATTGTGGCAATCACCTGGACTAACTGCAGTGGAGATACACCCTTACAGTCCATTACAAAAAACTCCCTCAGGGCAGTGTGGTCCATGATTCAAATACATTATTCCAAAAGACAGAGAAAAGCAGTTCATAGGACAGTATTACCATTTCATGATAAGAATGGTGTGGTATCAATAATATGCACTGACATACCTTAACAATTGCCAGGACTTTGCAAAATGTAGCATTTGGTCCACTGGTTTATTTCAATCCATTTTAAAAATCTGATTATTGTTCAAGTCACTTCACAGTCTTCAAAGGCACAGTAACAAAAATGAACAGTTATTCAATCAATTGTAGGGAAATGGGGACAATGAAAGTATCATGACGTGCTTTCAACACCAGTGCTCCAGTGGAGATCAGCTGTTCCAAAGAATGTAAAAAGTAGCTATCAAGGAAAGAGCATTAGCCTCTGGCAATCAACTGGCAAACATGATATTTCAACATCACAATAGGAAAAATTATTTCTCCTGAACAGCTTTATAGGAAACAATGTTATTTACATCATTGCACATCTGAAAATGGAAAGCCATTAGTTCCCATCTGTTAAACTTTACTAGCTATTTGCTCCTATCACCAAAAATTTCTCATGGTTCAAATTCCACTTCAGATACATACACCAGCAACTCAGTCTCTCAGGAATGATGGGGACAACATTAGGGCAGCACAAAAGGAGAAAATGATAAACGGTTTCTTGCGTTTTTGAAATGCAAGTTAAAAATGCTGGCTCCCATTCTTTCTGGGTGAAATCCTGGCCCTACTGAAGTTAATGATAGAACTTCCGTTGATTTTAATGGGGCCCTGGATTTCATCTCTGGTATTTAGAAGCCAAGATTTTTATTATTTGATATTCCCATAACTACATAAGTCATCGGTATTAGAGGATGCATTGGAACAATTGGAGAAGAGAGCTCAGAGTATAGCTAGCATAAAGAGGCTGGGGGGAGGGTATAGATGCCAGGACAAAAATGCATGCACTGGGATTGTTTTTCTATTAATAAATCATTATGAACAGCTTGAATTGAAGCAAAAAACTAGCAAATAGCTACTAGGTTTTCCATCTAGTGAGTTATTAAGAGACCTGAACCTGAGCATTTTTCTCTTCATCTTAAAGATGGATAAACTTCAGACTTAAGTAGCTGAAATTAATAAAAGATGGCAGAAATCCTTCAAAAGTGAATAATGTGATACATGCTTTAAGTAGTGCTGAACTGGAAGCTCCAGCCCTAAGAACCTTGCACACTGTGTATAAGACACACATGCCCTCCAGGTCCTTTTCTCATGGTGAATGATAACTTGCTACATGAGTAGCCCATTGATTTCAGTTGATTTCAGTAGCTACTTGCAGAATAAGGTAATACTCAATTCGGCATGGAAGGGTGGCAAAAATCAGGCACTGAACCTGCAAGACCTGGCTCTCAGCAGATACATATTTTTTAAAATTGATGCTATGACCTGCCATTAACCCCAATACCCATAATACTTCATTGGAACAAGGCAAAAATACTTCCAAATGAATAGGCTGCTTTGCATGTTGAGGGAGGGTTGGGCAGAAAGAAGGGAAGGGAAATCATACATAGACAGTCAAGGAGAGACCCCTTGACCCTAACAGTTTACAGGATATTCATCTGGGGTATGACTTACATGATGGCTAACTATATACTAAGGAAAATGAGGCAGCCATAGTGTGGAAGTGTGCTGCAGTGTTCATGGAAGTCAGCACAAAAAGCGGGCTGACTTTACTGGGCTAATAGTGATACCTTGCACTTGCATGTTGTAGCACTTTTCAATTAAGATTCTGAAAAGACAGTATGAAGGTGAGGATGTATTTTTATTCCCATTTTACAGACAGTGAAACTGTGGAAGAGAGAGGTAAAGTGAGCTGCTAAAGCTTTACACCAAGTCAGTGGTGCAGTCAGGAATAGAACTCCTGACCCCTTATTATCTGCTTTAACAGCAATGCTGCCTCTAGGACAGAGGTTCTCAAACTGGGAGTCAGGACCCCGCAGGGGGTCGTGAGGTTATTACATGGAGGTTGTGAGCTGTCAGCCTCCACCCCAAACCCGACTTTGCCTCCAGCATTTATAATGGTGTTAAATATGTGAAGAAGTGTTTTTAATTTAAAGGAGGGGGTCGCACACAGAGGCTTGCTATGGAAAAGGGGTCACCAGTAAAACATGTCCTAGAGCAGTAGTTCTCAAACATGACTCATATTGCACTGGCACTTCCAATACACTACTGTTACCATATTTGAAAAAAAAAAAAAAACAAGAAAAAAAACCACCCACAAAGCTTTAACAAGTGATAACTGTTTAGTGTAGAGTGGAATTCATTCTTCTACCTGAGCAACTATAGAAATGTTTGTTTCTTTCTATATTCCATGTAGCATGACCAGGAAGCAATAGTTATAACTACAGCAAACATACTGGTGTGATATCAGATAGCATGACTGGGTTATTTCAATAGTTCATTCAGCCTTGATATTGAAATATCATTTATCATTGCTCTGGCTAGTTACCATGGTGACATTCACATTAATGAAAGCAGCTGCCAGCAATCATTTACATTCTGCTGATAACAGCTATCTGTTGATCTAAGGGATTATTTTAAGAGCCTGAAGCTAGACTTCCAATTGGTGCACACTGGAATATTAATAAGCTAAACAGGACAGGAGATCTCTCTCAACTAGCATAACAGTCTGAAATGAAGGTAAAGTAGGTTAATACAGTTGTTACCTGGGCTCCATGCAGATAGGAACTGACCCACATGTACTCTGATGAAATGAGCTGCAGCAAGTTCAGCAGACTGAAGACCACTTGGGAAGAAAATAAGTCAAGGAATGTAACAATCAAGCCAATACCGATTCTTACTTGGATGATGCAAACTGAAAGAGCCCATCAGAGGCTGGCCATCTCCATATTCATGGATAATAAAACACAAGTTAGTGGTTCCTTGTTGGTCTTTCTACTCCCAGAAGATGAACCCAACATTCATATAAACAAACCAGCATCTCTCCAAGTCCTAGCAGCCAGCTCTCACACACTAGCAGGAGGAGGACAAACAGCAGTTCCAAAAAATCTAGCTTTCCCTACTCCCAGAGTGAGTTCTCTCCCTAATGGAATAATTACTTTCAGCTGAGACTAACTACCTTCCCTGCCCTTCCTCCTTTAAACTGGGGTCTTTGGCAGTCCCCAAGGTGAGGGGAGACACCTGTTGCATCTTGACTGAGCAGGGGTAGGGGTTTAACCCTCTCACTGCCACACAGTGGGTGGAGACTACACATCCCATCACAGAGCCATTTGTTATCTGTTAATACCTATTTATAACTTTTGTAAAATGGCAATTTATCAGATTCTTTTAAATGCACAATGAAATATTACTGTATGTGATTCAAAAGCATATTGACAATGAACATTTTAGGAACATGAGCCTGTAGGTAACCACTATGGACTCATGTACATGATGCAGAGCGGGATTTCCCCAAGGATTTATAAATCTATGCCCCAGTCGTTCAAGCTGATTTCACTCAAGCTGAGGAGACAGCCCACCTGGATCAATTTGTAAGATCAGGGGTATAGTGTAACTGCAGCTTAGTGGAGTGCAAAATCATGCAAAGGAAAAGGATAGGTTTCTAGTGGGAGGCACCTGGAGCCTATCTGCATCTCTGTGCCCTAGGGCAATTACCTCCTGGCCCATACAACATTATATTTGGCATGTCACTAACATGCTATGTTTGGGTGATATTTGGCTAATGTTCATGTGTGCACATGTGTATAAACCAACGCAGGGGCTCAGCTTCTTTCAATGTGTTAATAATTCATTATTGAAAGGAAAAAGAAAATGAAGTTTCAAACCACAGGCTGACTGCTCTGTGTTTTTGTGGTGAAGCTGAGCTGCTATTACTTTAATTGTTTCTTATTTCCTCAGTCTTGTTTTTCTTTTCTCCTCCTTTGTCTCATGCTTTAGGTCACATTCCCTTTTTCTCACTTTGCCTGTTCTTGCTCTGCACCTTAGAATTAATTTTCCTCACAGTGCATTTTTGCTGTTCTCTCCTCCTGTTCTTTAAGGGCCTTATCCACTGAGTCATGCTCAATTCCCATTGATTTCAGCGAGGCCTGAGGAACCTCAGCACCTAGCAGGAACAGGCCCTATCTGGCCTATCTATCCATTTTCACTTTGAGTCTCCCAAACCATTTTTGTCTTTCCCTCTCTCCTGTCCTTGACCTTCATTTCTGCATTCACTCTCCTTTATTCTGTCCCCTCTTTCATTGTCTTCCTTCCCTTTCTCTCCTCTTCACAATATGCCCCCACCAAATCCAATTCAATGAATAACATTTTTGTGGTAGTGTCAGGGGTAAAAGTAACTTAAGGGACTTACCAGTATGCAGGTCCTGGGCAAGCAGGATGGACAACTGGAAGGGGCAGAACCTCAGGCAGAAGGGGCAGGGCCTGTAAATCCCCAGGCCCTTTAAATCATGACAGCTGTGCCTGGGTTCTGGCAGTGATTTAAAGGGCCCAGGGCTCCGGCTGCGGTAGCGGCAGCCAAGAGTCCTGGGCCCTTTAAATCACTGCCAGAGCCCCATGGTAACTAGCCGCAGCTCTAGTGGTGATTTAAAGAGCCAGGGGCTCCGGCCGCTGCGGGGAGCCCGGGGCCCTTTTAAATTGCCAGCCTGGGGAAGTTGCCCCCTACCAGTATGGTCAGCTGTGTACTGGCTCTTGCCGGTACACTGTACCGTCTTACTTTCACCTCTGGGTAGTGTGCAAGTAACTTAACTGTCCCTTGTCCTAGTGCAGGAGTTCAAAGACTTTGTTGAGAGCTGCCTTGGAATCTGTGTTGGCTCCTTTCTTAGTTGCACTATGAACTGAGACACAGAGGCAACTAATCCAGCATGTTACCTTGGAAAGAATCAAATCCTGCTTCTATTGAAGCCAATGGAAATTTTGCTATTGACTTCAGTGGGGCCAGAAAGACAATTTAAATTGTGCCTAATATCATACTTTAACATGACTTCTGGTAGAATTTACAAAAATGAGTATTTATGGGAATTTTTATAGTAGTTTTACCTCTTGTGTTTTCTTTATATTTTCACTTGGAAATATGGGCCATTTGGAAGAACTATTAAACTTAAATAGTTTGACTGCCATCTGGTGGAAAACTGAAGCCAACACAACCATGTATCTAATTCTGTTGTTTGCAGTGAGCTCTTGTTGAACCTGTTTTAAAACATTTAGTTCATATGCAAATGATTATTGATCAATAATTATCAATACTACCATCTCTCCCACATTTTACTACTAGATAATGTTGGGTGTTATACATCTATTTTAATGTTGACATATTAAATCACGCAGAACCTATATGATCAATAATTCATAGACTGCAACATTTCCCATAACTCAGCATATTCCTCCTCACAAGGGTCAGATCAGTAGCACACAATGAGCCCTTTAGGTACAAATAAATGAACATGGGCTAATCCTCAAGAGTTGTATCCTACTGAGATTCTTATGTATATTAAAGGCAGGATTTCTGATTCATTTGTAAAAATGAGAACTAAAATTTGGTTTTAAATTGTGATTTCTAATGGTTTTACAGAAGTTCTTTGCATAGTGCCATTTAGCTGGAACAACAATAAGAATGGAAAGAATTTGCTCATTATAATTGCTATGCACTTTGGTTTCATTGGTCATTCCCTTTACTAGGCTGCTCAGCATCTGCAGAGGGCTTTCCCAATGCCAAACATTGCTCAGCTGATACACTGTTCCCACAGATGAAAACAGAAGTGATCGTCCATATGGTCTTGTGACTAATAGATCTGATTCTTACAATGCTCTGCTTTACAGGACTTGCTGGGAAGTCACTTTACAGGGTCCAGCTGAAGGAGAATGAAACAGCAGGGATTCTTTCTGAGGCTAAATGCTCAAAATATAATTCCTCCAGAAAAGAAACTCTTTGCATTTTTTTTTACAGAAACTCTCTGTAGAACAGCACATCAATTCTTCTAACACCTATGTCCAAAATTTCCAAACCTGGGGGCCTAAAATTAGATACCTATGTCTATATTTAGGCCCCAAGACTGCAAACTCTTATTCTCATGAGTAGTCTGATTTAGCTATACCGTGTACAGGGGGCATAACATTATTCATGTATGCAGGGCCGGCTCCAGGCACCAACTGACCAAGCACGTGCTTGGGGCGGCACCTTGGGGCGAGATGGCGCTCGGGTTTTGGGGGTTTTTTTTGGTTCGGCGGGGTGGCGCTGGAGGGTTTTGTTTGTTTGTTTTTGTTTCAGCCGGGTGGCACTTGGGAGTGGGGGTGTTTCGGTGGTGCGGCGCTCTGGGGGAGCGGGGGCTTGGACGGCACGGCACGGCGCTCAGGGGGAGCGGGGGCTTGGACGGCACGGCACTCAGGGGGAGCGGGGGCTTCGGCGGTGCGGCACTCGGGACGGGCTGGGGTTTCAGCGGCGTGGGGCTCAGGGGAGGTGGGGGCTTTGGCGGCACAGCACTTGGGGGGTTTGGAAGCACAGCGCCGGTCTAAGGGGGGCAGGGGTTTCGGCAGTGCAGTACTGGGGGGGGGGGACAGGGGCTTCGGCGGCACGGCGCTCAGGTGGGACAGGGGGTTCCATGGCGTGGTGCTGGGGGGGAGTTCGGTGGCACTCGCGGGGGGGGGGATGTTACGGTGGAGTGGCATTCTTTTTTTTTGCTTGGGGCGGCAAAAAAGTTAGAGCCGGCCCTGCATGTATGTAAGTGATTGCAAAATTATGGCTTAAGATAGCTAATGTGGCTTGATTTTCCAGTGAGGCTGATCACCCACAACTACCATAGTATTATCTCTCTCACTAACAAAAGGTGGTCCACTAAAAGATATTATTTCACCCACCTTGTCTCTCAGTTTGTTGCTCAGTCACTCAGTTTAGTGATATCCATTTGTAACTTTTCACAGTTAGCTTTGGACGTAACTATCTTGAGTAATTTAGTATCGTCTGCAAACTTTGTCACCTCACTGTTTATTCCCTTTTCCAGATAATTTCTGAATATGTTGAACAGCACAGGTCCCAGTATATATCCTTGGGGGACACCAATATGTATCTCTTTCCATTGTGAAAAATGACCATTTTTCCTACCGTTTGTTTCCTATCTTTTAAACAGTTAATTATCCATGAGAGGACCTTTCCTCTTGTCCCCTGACTCCTTACTTTGCTTAAGAGTACTTAGTGTGGGACCTTGTCAAAGGCTTTCTGAAAGTCTAAGTACAGTGTATCAACTGGATCACCTTTGTCCACAAGCTTCTTGACACCCTTAAAAAATTTGAATAGATTGGTGCAAAAGCCATGTTGACTCTTTCTCAACATATTGTGTTCATCTATATATCTGGCAATTCTGTTATTTACTATTATTCCAACCAATTTGCCTGGTACTGAAGTTAGGTTTACCAGCCTGTAATTGCCCACTCAGGACCCTTTTTTAAAAAAATCAGCATTAAATTAGCTATCCTCCAGTCATCTGGTACAGTGGCTTAGTTAAGCGATAAGTTACATACCACAGCTAGTAGTTCTACGATTTCATATTTAAGTTCCTTCAGAACTCTTGAATGAATACCATCTGGTCCTGGTGACTAATTTATCATTTTGTTCCAAAACCTCCTCTAATGATACTTCAATCTGGGACAGTTCCTCAGAGTTGTCACCTAAAAATAATGACTCGAATGTGGGAATCTCCCTCACATCTTCGGTACTGAAGATATATGTAAAGAATTTATTTAGCTTCTCCACAATGGCCTTATCTTCCTTCATTTCTCCTTTAGTACTTTGATTGTCCAGTCACCTCACTGATTGGTTGACAGGGTTCCTTGCTTCTGAAATACTTCTAAAAAATCCTGTTTGGTTGGGTTTTTTATATGTCTTTTGCTAGTTGCTCTTCAAATTCTTTTTTGGCCTGCCTAATTATACTTTTACGCTTGACTTACAGAGTTTATGCTTTTTTCTATTTTCCACAGTAAGATTGGACTTCTAATTTTTAAGGATGCCTTTTTGCCTCTAATTGCCTCTTATACTTTGCTGTTTAGCCACAGAGGCATTTTTTTGGTCCTTGTACTGGTTTTTTTTATTATTTTTTTATTTGGGTATACATTTAGTTTGAGTCTCAATTATGGTGTTTTAGAATAGTTTCCATGCAGCTTCCAGGCATCTCAAAATGGAAAAGGCAATATCAGATCACGATCATAATCTCATGAATCTATAATCTGTTGTATGTGGGTGTTAGGCAGTGAATTTATTGTATTCCATTTATCATAGTTAGGAGGATCTCACAGTTCATCCTCATCCTGTATTGGGTTTCCATTGACTGTAGGATATTGTATTGGATGGATTAATTTGCAGTTACAGAAATATTTAGGTTCATCAACCGCAACAGTATAGGAACGGGGATTTATCTGCTCCATGCATGTCGCCCTTTTCCATGTGGAGGATCTGTCCTGAGGATATAGAGACACTCTAGTGGGTCTCCAGGTTGTCTCTCTGGAAGATCTTTGGCCTGTCTTTCATAGTAGGTTTTAGCTTTGTTGAGCTTCTCTTCTTATTGATTTGTGACTCCTTCCACTACTTCTGATTTTAATAGTAACTGGCAGCAGTCACCAATCTGTGTGTGTCTGGACATTAATGTTGCACAGGACTGCTCATCATGCTTTCGGTGGGGGTACTTCTCAACTCTAGGATGACTTGCCACTTGTTTTTCTTAAACTTGAAGGTTTTCTTTAAGAGAGTTTTTGCAGTTTTGATGGTTGATTCAGTTTTGCCATTGGACTAACCATTGTAGCGGGAAGCTGTGATATGGTTCATTCCCAATCTTTGTCAAAGCGTGCAAATTCCTTGCTGATGAACTGTTATCTGAGATGACAAGATCCAATATGCCATGTCTACCAAAGTGTTCCATTGCTTTGTCTTATCGTAGCTGCAGTCTGTTTGATAGGTCGTCTAATTCCCAAAAATCAGACTAGTAATCAACTAGGACAAAGTCGTCAGTATTATTTACAACTAATGGTCCATTTCTACCTTGCTCCAAGGTTTGTTGGGAATGCTATGTATCTTCAAAGTTTTTCTGCTGACTTGCTTGGGGTTCTGTACGTGCATCACATTTCTTTATCAATTCTTCAATTTTACTGGTGATATTTGGCCAATATAATACATCTTTAGCTTTTTGTAGACACATTTCTATTCCTGAGTGGCTGCAATGTATTCAAGCTAGAGTCTTTCTTCTTAAGCTTCAGGTATAAGTATTTGGTTGCTTTTGAATATAATGTCCTACACACTGAGTTCATCACGATAGTTCCAGTATTCACAAGAGGCCTCTAGAGCCTCTTCCTGGTCTCTCTAATATTGCTTATCCATTTTGTAGGTTCAGTCACTTTAGCAATAATGCCATCCTTTTCCATTTGTTTTATTGCTTTCAGTATTTTTTCTTTTAATGCTATGGGAACTCTGCGTGGTAGGTGTTTCACTGGCTGGATGGTTTTGTGTATTTTTAAATGTAGAGTGCCTGGGAGGCACCCTAGTCCTTCAAAAACATCATTGTAGAGCAGTGATTTCCAAACTGGGGTTCGCAAACCCCTGTGGGTTCACGAAATGTTACAGGGGTTCTCGGGAAAAAAATCTCTAATGGTGGTCAGAGCTGTCCCTAGGGATCCTGGGCAGCATGGGGCCAGTGCCTGGAGCCCCTGGACTTCCAAGAGCTAAGCAGATCAAAGCAAGCATAGCTATCACACTGAAGAGATTTAAACTTCAAGACTCCATATAAGAAATGGAAAGGGAGGTGGATATTTTTTGCTGTTTTTAAAATTAAATAGGCAGCTAGTGTTGTTTTTTAAATTATTATAACAATTTTAAGCTTTGTTGTAACATGCATTGTTTGCCTGGACTACTCAAGACCTGAATGCTTGTGTAGGAGGAACTCTTGAGTTGTCTTCTTAAATGCTTTCATACTGTTTCACATTTGATACTCCTTGATGAAACATAGGAGTCATGTCTTATAACAGGCTTATTCAAAGTGAAAGTGAGATCTTGGAAGAGTGTTGCCGTTTTCATAATGTAATAAAAATACTGTACCGATAACTAATAATTAATAACAAATAGTGTGTATTAAGCATGTCATAAAAACAAAATTTATATTTCCAAGATCATTGCTTTTATAATTTATACTCCGGTAAAGGAGAAAATCCCTAGAAATATTCATTTTTAGGAGGGGGTTCGCGAGACTTGACATTTTAGTGAAAGGGGTTCACAGGTTGTTAAAGTTTGGGAACCACTGTTGTAGAGCCTCAGGATTCAAGCCTTGGAGATGCTACCTGGTTGCGTTTGTCTATGTGCATCATTTTTCTTCTAATTTTGAGTTTACCATATGAATTGTAGACGAGAGGTTTAATGTCACAAGGTTTATGTGTTCTCTTGTATTGGCTGATGGAAGTAGTGTCTGTCTGAAGTTCAAAACACAAAATTCTAGCTGGTATACTTTTCCTTGGTGTTCTGCTCATAACACCCATTTTCCTAGTGATATGAGGATGGTGCTATCAGAGAGTTTTTATTTAGCATTGCTTGGCCGCAATTTTGATGCTCCATCTTGCATGATGTTGAGGAAGTCTTTGTATCCCATTACATTTACAGATGCTCCACTATCTATTTGGCATTCTATTTCTTGCTTGTGCCAGTGCTTCAATGTTACTTTGCAAGGTTCTAGTATGAGCTTAACACACCATTTTGTTCTCTAAGCATGTGTTGCTCTGATACCATGTATACAGTATAAAGGATCTCACTACCTGGGTTGCTGCTCAGCTCATCATTGTTCACCTCTGTTATATGGTGTGATGCTTTCGTTTGCTTTCCTTGACTGCACACTTGCCCATAATGATTCCTCTTTCCACAGTTTCTGCACATAGTGCCGTAAACTAGGCATTTGTCTGCTTCATGTCTTATTCCTCAGTAGTCACAGCTTTCATTGTGAGGTATGCTTGCCTCATCACTGTACTTATGTAGTTTAGGTTTGTTTTGTTTGTTTTTTGTGGATTCCTGTGTTTGCTTTTATTAACATAATGCATACTCTCAGTCTCCTATGTTTATCCTCTTCATTTTTTTGAGTGCTTGTTAGCTCCCTTTGCACATTTCTAAAGCCTCTGTTAGTGTTAATGTGGGATTTCTGAGCACCTTTATCTTTGGTTCCTATGACTAAAGTGATCTTGTATCAACTCCTCTTTCAAAATGCTGTGCTCATACGAATCTGCCATTTTGCACAGCTTTGCAACGTACTGGTCAACAGTTTCTGCAGATGCTCGCTCACACTTGTTGAGGACATAGCATTCATATACAACATTTCTTGTAGGTTCAAAATGTTCTCAGAGTGCATCCAAAACTTTGGCAGGATCTCTGTAGTCTGCAGGTGCTACTGGAGCATGTGGCATTCTTTCCCCATCACTGACAACAGTATTGCAGCCATTATTCTTTAATCTTTTTCATTCAATCCCGTGGCAATTTCATAATTTTCCCATTGTGCACCGAAGAACAGCCGGTTGTTGAAGATATCTCCTTCCATGTCCATCGGTCCAAGGACCAGCATCAGGCTTCCTGCCTAGACTGAGGTTTGTGTCATTCTGGCTGATTGTGGAAGTATAACAATCAGATCTGCTGGTTGCTTTGTCCTTACAGGGGCACGTTTACTTCTGACACCATGTTCTAGTTCTGTCAATAAGACACAGAAATCTCTGAGGCGTTACAGCCTCAGACTTTTATTCCATATATCATATTACAAACAGGGCTGCAGTATGGACTCCTTCCTTATCTTCTGTCTCTGTGATCTGGCCTCTGTCCTGATGCTGACTGTTCTACATACTGTTATTCAAGATGTTGCACAGATCAGGCCTTGGAGGTTCTAGTTGCAGCTCCCTCTTATGAATGGGAAGCTGCCTCTCATAACACCCAGAATAGGCTTTTAACTTCTGTTTTCTTAGTGGCATATAGATTAGTTAGCTGAAGAACTACACCTGCTTTCTAATTCATATTCACACTTGAGTCCTGGATTTCTTTCTTTTTGACCCATTTCTATTTAATTTCTTTCTCTTTCTTTCTGACTGTCTGCTTTCTCGGATCTGTCAGGAACTTTCCTAGCTGCTACCTTCTTCCTCCTAAAAAAACAGTCTCTCTCTCTTCTGTTCCTTTCATCTCTGAATACTTCTCCCCTACTCTCACAATCTTTTCTACTTCTTCTCACAAAGGGAGATGACACACAAACACAGGAGAATCTTATCCATAGGTAATTAAAATTCTAACAGAACCTTCCGATATTCTGCTTGTGAGAGTATTAGCAATGACCTTGGCGTAGTTAGGAAAATTTCACCTTAAAACATTCTGTTCTTCCACCTAACAAATTCAGAGCAAAAAAAAGTTTCAGCAAAGTATACGAGGGCTTGGAAACAGCCAGTACATAATACCTATATGCTGTACTGGCACTTCTCTGAAGAGCTTATCTTTTCCTCCAGAATCTCAGCTTTCATTTAAAAGAAAGTAGTAGGCCTCCAGCTGTTATAGTTTCAGAGAATACTTGAAAAACAAGTAACAAGTATAACCGATGCAGAGATGTGTCTGCAGGGATACTTGAAAAATAGCTTTGAGAGCCTCATTCATTTTAGTGAGGAGTCCACTGAGATGTCCAATGATAATAATGTAATTTCAACATTGTTAACTATTTCATTCCTCGTGCAAGAAAGGAGATGGAGAGTTACAGATCTGCACAGTTTCTTGAGTGATGTCTCATTTTGGTTGCACAACTGCATGGTGTTTAGGTGACACCAATACTTACTATTTTCCCCCATTCAAGAAGGATCTAAGTCCAAGGAGCCTAGCAGAGTCCATGGGCATGTACAAGTCCTCCTGAGGGGGGAGCCAAGCTCCAGGAGCCCTGTGAAACCAAGCAGCTCACACAAATAAATTTTGCAGATTTTGTGAGTTGGGTCTCATTCTGGGATTCACATGGGTGGAGCTTGTTTCATGGGCATAGCTTGAAAGAGAATGGTCACCCTTCTTTCCCCAGTCTGACAGCTCATGTATAGAGTTAAACTGTATATAGACCCTCGACCTTACACTCCACAGCATTCCTAACAATGCAATGTTTTAAAATCAGTGAGAGACACGGTGCTCAACACCTTTGAAAATCAGATCCTGGGTGTCCCAAGGTGGGCTCCAAAAAGGGAGGCACCCAGAATTACTGGGGCACTTTTGAAAATGGAGATTTTAGTGTTTGTTCCTCGTCAGTTGATAACATGCAGTTTGAAAAGAGTAGCTTCTACTGCTATGGTAGGGAAATAGAGATTTTGGACTTCGGGGATGTCACACCATCAATTTTCATAAGCAATAAACACATATAATTCTAATACACACAGATATGACAATGATAAGCACTATACAAATAGCTAAAATAAATATCACAAATATCTTGAGTACTTTTAAGAGTTCTCCTATCCTTTCAGGTTCCTTCCCACCTGGAGATTGTAATGCCAAGTGTCTACTTGACCCTACATCAAAACATATGGGTCCTTTATATGACTTTGTCTTTGATTGTTCATGGACACACCATCTTAAAATAATTGTAAAGCGTCACAATAGAAAGGACCTACCAGGCCCATATCCCCAAAGGTATTAGGTGCCTAACTCCCATAGGAATTGAGGATCTGGGCTCTAGGACCTGATTTAGTATAATTTTACAGTCCTGATGTTTAGGGTTTTCAGAATGAAAATACAGAAAATAATTCAATGTCTGATATATTTAGCTGTTGTTAGTGATATTTTAATCCAAATTTTGATCCCAGTCCTGCAGTGAGGATCATGCAGGGGATCCCATGGATCTCAGTGCAGAATCAGGGATTTATTTTTGGAGGAGGCACCAGCGATTTCTTTGTCAGGTAGGGCTGATCCAAAGTCCATTCAAGTCAATGGAAAGCCTCCCATTGACTTCAATGGGTTTTGGATCAGGCTCTTAATGCACAGAGACCAGGCTAGATAAAGCACAGCAATAAGCTTATAAAGGCAGCATGCTGTACTCCTCATCAAGGCAGGGAGAGGAGCAGTTTTTAACAATTACACCCGAGAACCCTACATCCTCCACCTATTTAAACACCCAGGAACTAGAGCCTGTCACTTGCAGCAGTCTGTTGTGCCCCAATCTGTGCTTGCACTCCAGAGCCCCACTTTCCAAAAATGGAAGTGAATCTTTAGTCTCTGCAGCCGCACTCACATCCTTACCAACATTGCCAATCCCAGGCGTTCAAAAATCATGGGGCAGCCCTCCAGAATCACAAGCTTGGCAAGATTAACAAATATAATAAACATTGTCTTCTTTATTTTGTCTGGTTTTTTTAGGCTTTGGAGTACCCTGGGACCGTATTTTCAAGATTTTCTCCACACCTATGAAAGCTAAAAAAAACCTTACTTTTTTGTGAAGTGGAAGCTGAGATTCTCATCTAATTAGATGATGCCAGAGGCTAGCGTTTCAATAAAAATATCAAATACCTCAAGAATCCCAATAAAATTGAGATAACTGGCAGTACAGGTACTCTGTGCTTAACTGAGAGAGAATTTTAGGAAGACAGACATTACTATAATATGTGTTTTGTCTTTTTTATTTCTTTATGTTCATTTCCTTGTTTTGTACAGATACATATATAATTTTATGACTGAAAAGGTATAGATTAGTTCATTGGTAATGAAAGAATTTCTCTTAATATACACAATAATGTACATGAAAGCATTTTTGTTTCAATTTTTGATATAGGAATATTACATTTTAAATTATCTATTTAACTGTGGTGTTAAATCACTTTTGGATATTTAGCATTAAACATTAATATTTTTCTTCAGCTCTTTGACTCTAGTGAGTTCTTTCTACTCTCAATTAACCAGCACCTAATACATTCCACAAGGTCCCTACACATCATGCAGGTTGAAGCAGTCGTTCTAGGCAGCATGTTAAGGAACAATAATGGTTTGTTTAATATTTCATAGACCAGTTGGTTATAAATTCAGTTCGCATCTGAACAGCTTCTTTGCACAATCATAAATAGCTTCATGATTTCTTTAAAGCCTTCATATGATATCAAAAGCAAAGGTGAATCTGAGGACAGCCTGCATCCTGAATGAAGGTCCAGTGCTCTTTAAGGCAAAATTTCCATTTATGGCCCGATCCAAAGCCCACTGAAGTCAACAGAAACAGGATTAGGCCCTATTTCTTGCATAGCTCAGTTTTAGAAATCTTCTGTTACTCCTGTAGCACTGAATTGGCACTTGTGGTAACAGCTCTGTGTAAGGCCTGGGGCCAGGATGACTGGAAAGATATGTTCTACTACTAGGTTGGTTGAATTAAAGTATATATTGAAATGAACTTTCCAGGGACCTTTGTTTATTTCAAAATCTAATCTGAAACAAAAAGGCAAAATCCAGACTTAATATTCCACTTCATAAAGCTAGTGTCATTGTCAAGTTAAAAATAATTTACTGTTAAAACAAGCACTCTGTCACCATAGCCTAAATGTACAATATCTCTCCAGATACATAACATGGAACCTTGTTTACAATGAATTAAACATTTCATGGTTATTGAGACTTCCTGTTTCTTAAACATTCCATGTACCATTCATAAATTCTAATTACTACTGTGCAGCAATAGCAATGATATTACAAAGCACAGAAAAACTTTTATTTTTTCTCAGATATCTGATGTATTTAGTGTGGAAAAAAGAACAAGAGCATTGGCTGTATTCTCACACACACACACACACACACACATGCATACACACAATATTTGTTGAAAAAAATTAAAGGATCTCATGTCATATTTGAAAAAAAAAATTATCCAATAGCCCTCTGTGCAGGGACATCCAATCCTTCTACAACTGGCAATTTGGGCCTGATCCCAGGAAGTACTGTGTACTGTTGGCTGCTATTAACTTGAAAAGGACTTTCTAGTCCTCAAGGATCTCTCAGGATCAGGACTTAGTTAGGCTTTGCCATCGAATAAAACATCAATTTAAAGCAGTCTGGGGATGCTGCATGTGTCTTGTTTTCTATTAAATCCATCAATGTCTCATCTTCTATTAAATCCATCAATGTCTCATCTCCTGCATTTTTCTCAGACATACTAAAAACTGGCTTTGACTAATGCCCCACACTGCTATCAGGGCGCCATCGTTTTTTGTAGTAAGGTTTAATCTGGAATGGAATGGCTATGCTTGATCTAAATTAGAGCATATGATCTTTCCAAAGGACTACTTCAGCCTCTGGCAGCAAGAGTATTTTGCCCAAGCCAAAGATTGGCAATTAACCCTACCTGTGTTGTTGGTCCCATGGTAAGGAAGCAGGCACAATTCCAGATCAGTTGTTTTATTCTCAATAGTTCTGACATACCAGGACAGTCTCTCCACTGCCAGCCAAATAGAGGAGACACTGAGAAAGATACCTTGGAGAATATCACATTTCAAAGACTCCTATTAGAGGTCTATAATAGGGACACTTCACCCCCATCATCTGATGTCCCACAAACCTGTCAGCCACTGTCCAGTAAGTGGCAACATCATGTGGATTTATTTATATTCCCATCAACACCACCAGTACAGTCCCATAGTGTTTCTTGCCTTTTCCCATAGGACCAGGGAAGACTAGCAAGACCTCAGAGTGTACTAACTAACCCAAATCCTCCACCGCCCCCTTCCTTCTTGTAAACTATCAGCTGATGGCTAATTGATTCATCAGCCCTCCCAGCCCGCTCAGCTAATTAGCTGCATAACTCCAATCAGCCTTCTCCAAGGGAACTGATTGGTGCCTAAGTGATCAGAGTGCTGGAAGCTAGCAGGTGAGCCAGCACTCTATCACAAGGTCTGAGTGACTCTGTTATTTTTATCACATTTTATCTAGCCATTAGCTTAGATCTATGTGTTTCAATAGAATTCCATGTTGGTATATTGAGAAAACGTGCTGTTGCTAATTGACTAGAGCAGGGGCGGGCAAACTTTTTGGCCTGAGGGCCGCATCGGGTTTCGTAAATTGTATGGAGAGCCGGTTAGGGGAGGGGGTCATGGCCCAGCCCCCACCTCCTATCTACCACCCCCCCCCGGCCAGGACTCCTGCCCCATCCAACTGCCCCATTCCCTGATGGTCCCTCTGGGACCCCTGCCCCATCCACACACACCTGCTCCCTGTCCCCTGACTGCCCCTGGGCCCCTGCCGCCCCATCCAACCCCTCCTCTCATTCCTGACGGCCCTCCCGGGACCCCTGCCCCATCCACACCCCTTCTCCCTGTCCCCAACTGCCCCCAGAACCCCTGCCCCTCACTGCCCCCTGCCACCCCACCCAACCCCCCTCCTTCCTGACTACCCCCCGGGACCCCTGCCCCCATTCAACCCCCTGTTCCCCCCAACCCCTATCCACACCCCCGCCCCCTGACCACCACCCCGGACTCTCCTGCCCTCTATCCAACCCACCCTGCTCCCTGCCTCCTTACCGTGCTGCCTGGAGCACCAGTGGCTGGCAGTGTTACAGCCGCGCCACCCGGCTGGAGCCGGGACATGCGCGCAGCTCAGAGCACTGGGTCAGGCCGGGCTCTGCAGCTGCACTGCCCAAGGAGCTCACAGCAGAGCCTTGTGCCGGCTCCGGCAGTGGAGCGAGCGAGCGAGCTGAGGCTGTGGGCGAGGGGACTGGCTCCATCTAGTGTTGAAACTGAGAAGTGCAACAGAGTTGAGCTCAAGCACCATGTGCGGGCCATATTCAATTATATTTTCAGAATTTGCTGCGGGCCAATAAAAACTGACCCGCGGGCCGCAGTTGGCCCGCGGGCCGTAGTTTGGACACCCCTTGACTAGAGGATGAAAAGATGTTCATTCCCCTCCCTTTCTCTTTTTCTGCCCTTACTCATAGCAAATCTAAAATGAATACATAAGCTTCTCAGAGCAGGGACCATGCCTTTTCTTTGCTTCCTAAAGAACCTAGCACACAGTAAGCCAGTCATCCTCCTTGCAGTTAACACAATCAAATTACATTTTTCTCTCCAGAAGAGGGCACTCTATCACCATACCAGCACTCTGCATCACAGCATTCACTAAACTGAAGGTGCTTCAGCAAAAAGAGTTTAGAACACTATGTACAATGTTACAGGGCAAGAGGGAATCTCTTAGAATTGTTCAAAATCCAAAGTACTACTAGTAAAATTTACAGTCTCTTTTCTTCTGACATATTTTCCATGTCAGGTTGGCGATCTAATTACTCTGAAGTCTTGTACTTCTAACTTTCCATGTCATATTATTGAGATTCTTCCTTTATAAATTATTTCCATATTATGGCTTTCAGAGAGACAAGGCGATAAAAAAGTAAACTGGAGTGGATTGCTAAATTGCAGGTAGATCAAACAAGACTGATATACCTGGGATCAAACCCACAATGAATTAACTAGGCTTTTTGAAAGGAAGAATGTAGCATGCCCCTTGTACAGATCTGTGTAGAAAGGAACATAAGGTGAAGTGTTTGGGGTGGAGAATGGGAACCAATAGTCTAACAAGCACCCTCTGAATCATCACCAGCCTTGTGATGGATCAGAGTTCTAGTGATCCTGATTTTCTACTGCCTTGCATTTTAAGTAATCATTTATAGCTGTGCAAAGTGGATGAAGTATGCTACTAAATGAGAATGGCAGTTTGTTGCATTCTCATTGGACAGGTAAAAAAGGCAAGGGAGAGTTGGGCCCTTAGATTGCTCTGAACATCTTTGAAGAGCATCGCCATCTCTCAACACAATGGCAGGTACACTTTAATTGACTGAGCATCAAACTGAGTTGGTGCTACAAGAGAAGGCACAAGATTGGAAGAGAGCCAATGGCTATGGGCTGAGGAAAGGACAGAGATAGAGTGACTGGGAGTGTATAGATAATCATATTAGCTTGAGAGACAGATTCATGAGAAAGAACTAATGTGTCTAGCTATCTTAGTGGAGAATAGGAAAAAGGTAGATAGGGACAGAAATGCTAAACTTGTGGTTACTGTGAACAAGATCAGAGATAGCATGAAGGAGTGGAGCTGTCCACACTCATGTATTTCTAAGATTCATGTTGAATTTTTTGGAAAGGTAACAGCAGAAATGGTTCTGCCATTTTCTAGAACATGGCTTGGGGAAAATATGTTGTTTGTCCACATTAACAATTCTTAAAACCAGTTCATTGAGAAGCTGTAGCACCTCGGTACTCTGGAGAAAGTACTTGACATCTGCCAAGGCATCATCCTGATGGTAAGGATGTGCCTTTAGTTGTCCCCTGAAAATCCACTCAAATTTAACCAGGTTATACATTTCTGAGAATGACAGCTTGTACTTACTGGGTAGAGGTTAGTGATAATCTGGCAGTTGTATTTTCTGAAGATTCCATCTGCACTGTGTATGCTCCATCCCCACATAGGACCTGAATGTAATTGAGACTGAGCCTCCTCCATTCTCCCAGCGTGACTGAGCATGCTTCCTTCCAGGGATGCAGGGGCTGATTGATTGGGGTTTGGCATACACAAACCTGATTAATGGGGATGGGTGTACATAAAAATCTTCTCTGTCAGGAGCTACACTTTTCAGTCTGATTTTTATCCCACATATGGTGCCAAGCATTATACATCTTGCATTTAGCAGGAGAAAAAAAATATATATATATAATGGCAATATCCTATCTCCTAGAACTGGAAGGTCATTGAGTCCAGCCCCCTGCCTTCACTAGCAGGACCAAGTACTGATTTTTCCCCAGATTCCTAAGTGGTCCCCCCTCAAGGGCTGAACTCACAACCCTGGGTTTAGTAGGCCAGTGCTCAATCCACTGAGCTATCTCTCCTCTCTAAACTTTTGTTTATGAAAATAATGTGAGGAAATGGCCATTAACCCTTAGAAATATGTTCAAATATAGCCCATGCACAAGATTTCAATGTGTGTTAACTATAAGGGATGTTTGAAGAGTCTGTGTTATTCTGTTACAGACATTAGGAGAGGCAAATACACAGAGACTGGGTAAAAATTTCTTAAAGGGCCCATTTTTAATTAATTTGAATTCTTAAACTAATTGACAGATTAAATTGTAAATCTCAGAATATTCATTCTGTATTCAGAGAATAAGTGCTGTAATTCTGGGGAGAATATGTAGTATTTTAATATAAAACTATGAGGTTGAAACCGTGCTTTATGTGCAAAACTCAACTCAGCCTTAATGATGGAGTTGCTATCAATGTCTCCATAATGATTATAGACAGGGACAAGTCAACAGCTTAGGTCACTCTTACCCGGGGCCATTGTAATGTGAGAAAATAACTCAAACATATTATCCCTCTTCCTCTCCCACAGTAAAATCACCAATTTAACTAAACTGGTTTTTCTATTGATTTAAATTGGTACAAAAGCTGTATGTAGACAAGGAAATGCCTCAGTAATCTTTCTCCTATGCCTCAGAGATTGGTTCTGAAGTGCTGCAGATAGGAGCGTATGGGTGCAAGTATGGCTAAGTTCTAATTAATACTGAGTGATTCTAACAGCAAAGTACTTCTCTGATTTGACAGGCAGTAAGAACTTTCCCAGACACTGTTTCCAGTCGATAACAACATCTTTATTAATGCATCTTAAACTGTGTAATGTTTCCAGTAAATAATATTTCAATGGAGCAAGATTTATTTTCAGCCAAATGATGGTTAATATCTGTAGTTTTAATATGTGGATTAAGAAATTATTATAGTGTAGTATTTAAATACAGCAGATTCAAATTACAATAATGAGTAGCTGCCAGAATTAATACAGGATAAGCATAACAAGAACTCACAACAGAGATATAAAACTGTATATTTGATCTAACTAGTAACACTGAAACATCCAAGTTGCACTGAAATATAAATATGGGCCTACAAATGCATCACACAAGTAAATCCGTACACTCCAAAGATGACCCATTCAAGTCAATGGAGTGCACATGTCAGTACAATTCAGAATGGATGTAATTGCAGGATCAGGGCCATGTTTTTTAATCAGAACACAGTCAGATTGTCCATTATCAATCCTGTGCTACTGTAACACACTACATATCTCTTAACTGAGTATCATTTTAAAGTATACACACAAATAACATGAATACTAGCACTTATCACAGATGAACACTTTTACAAAATTTATAGCTTTTCATAACCCATTTGTGCTTTTAAAACGATTGCCCTCTTCAATTTGAAGGTAAATGAATTGTCTTTTGTAGAAAAACAATAGCTTTTGCACGTATAAATATTCACATTTACTCAAAAAAGGCAAAACGACATTTATCAAATATTGTATTTTTGTGTTCCATCAAAAATAAGTTTGTTCAATTGTAATATGTTTTTTATTGCAGGTGTCAGTTTAAATTATACATTTTAAGAGTTAAAATAGCAGCCAGTATCAGTCAATTCAGACTGACAACGTTAAATATTAAGTTAAACAGAAGGAAACTGGGCATCTTTCCTTTTCTGATCAAGATATCTCAAAGTACAGTTAAGGACAGGTTGGTGACCTAGGAACCAGTTGAAGTCAATGGGAGTTTTGGGCTTTAATGGAACCAGAATTTTACTTCTAGAACTTTCTCTTACCAAACAGAAGACACAAATCCAGACTTCACTTTTGCCTGTTAAGGGCCAAATCCTGCAGTTCTGACATCACTGAGAGTTTTATCTTGGTAAGCAGTACAGGAACTGTACTTATTTAATGTTAATTATGAGCTTTGCTATGGGATTCACCATGTGTTTGAACACATTAAGCTATGATCCTAAGCAAATAAGCACTGGGATCACACGTGGGTTTTTGGAAATGTCGTGTTTCTCATGATAAGAGAGAATCATAGGGTGAGATTCACAAAGGGACTTGGGTGTTGCAATGCTGAGAGTCAGCATGCCTAACTTTTAGGTGCCTAGAAAATCTCAAGAACATCACTGCAGTCCACAAAGCTGTTAGGCAGGTAGGCTCCCTATACAATGCATGGGGAGAGATAGGCACCTAAGAATGCATATAAAAAGCCGGCATGCTAGACAACAGGAGATGCCAACCAGAGTAGGTGCGCTAAGCCCTGCTGCAGGCAGGTGCCTATCTCTGCTAGTGATTAACAAATAGGAATCACTGTCCTGGAGTCAGGTCACTTATGCACCTAAGGCAAGTCTTTCAGGAATGAGTTTGGAGCCTGCCTCACTCGGTACTAAACAGCAGGAGGAGGAGCTGGTGGTGGTGCCGCCTGTAACTTTTACCCAGTGGTTAGCGCACAGGCCTGGAATGTGGGAGACACACAGGTTCAATTCCACCCTCTCTTCCAGAGGGGGAGAAAGAATTTAACCAGGTGTGTCCCACCTCTCAGGAGAGTGCACTGACCACAGAGATATGGTATATTCTGAGGTGTGGCTTCCTCTGTCTTTCCTGTTGGCGCTGTTCCATTGTGGATAAATAATGAAAAAGTGGTAGGACCTGGAGACTCCCCCTTCTAGGGCGGGTGCCCTGATCACTGGGGTACAGAATCAATCTCAGTCTCTTTCCAGCCCAATGACTGTTCCACTGTGGATAAATACTTAAAAAAATCATTGGGCTAGAGAGAGAGCAAGGGTGAAAATGACGATGAACAGAAACTGTACAATAAGAAAAACCATGGAGATCAGTCTATTTAGATAAATTTTAGCAAAAGAATATATATAATATATTATTAAATTTTATATCCGGGGCAGATACATATAAAACATTTACACTTTTACTTCCATCAGAGCCTGTGATTGAACAAACTAAAAGCTATGAATGTACATATTGTAGAATGGGAAACATTTCAAAAGCATTACAGTAGTTTTGCTCTTGTTAAAACTCCTCTTATACGCAGTATCTCAAGTTCTTTACTGAGTAATTAGTCAGACATCTTAATTACCAAAGTCAAATTATAACACTCAGTTAAACTGCTGCAAATACAGAGGGACAGTCAATGAAGCCAATGGAACTATGCCAATTTACACCAGCTGAGGATGTGGCCTAGAGTAACTTCACTGACCAAATGCAGAATTTGGTCCTAGACCCACACTGATGGCATATGCAAACCAAGCCATCATTATGTCTCAGTCCTGCTCCCACTGATGTCAATTACAGTTTTGGTGCTGAACTCAGTGACTCAAAGTCAGATTCTGATACCCTTACCCCTGCTAAGTAGCACCTTACTCCATAAGTAGTCCCAGCGAAATCAATCAGATTACTTAAGGAGCAAAGTACTGCTCACTGTAACAGTGGGCTAATCTAGTATAATGTGAGTGTGATTGGATGCTGTGCTCAGCAAGAAAATTTACCACGGAGTGTAGGTAGTATTTTACTGAGGGTGTATCTATACTACAAGCACCATAGTGGCAAAGCCACAGTGCTGCAGCTATGCCGCTGCAATGTAGACACTTACTACAGTGACAGAAGAGATTTTTCTATCACTATCGTAAATCCACCCCCTTGAGCTGTGCTAGCTAGGTCCGTGGAATAGTTCTTCCACTAGCTGCGTTTACAGTGGGGGTTAGGTCGACTTAACTGCAATTGCACAGGGCATGAAATGTTTCACAACCCTGAGCAATATAGCTAGGTTGACCTAAGTTTTAGGTGTAGATCAGACCTAAGAGAGGGAAATCTGCCCAAGACATCAGAGTTATCCTCGAGTCCTTTGAAAAATGGTTCTTTAGTTTCCAGCACCTAGAGGCATCAGGGACCTTTTAATGTCCCATTTAAAATATGGAAGACTATTTTAAGGATTTTGCTATTTGATTCATAATGTTTTATTCACATACTTGACTTATATCTTCTACATTTCTTAGGATACCTTTAAGAAAGTATATATTGTCATTAAGTATATAAGCTGATCCAATACTACAGATAAATCTGTCTTTTAAACTAAGCAGAGATGCACTAGAATTATACTAATTTCACATAGTGCTTCCATGTTTATCTCAAAAATATGTACACCTCAAATCCATTTGATTTTCTGTACTCTTTGTAAATAACAGTTATTAAAATTAGTCTCAGTGAACAGTATTTATAGATAAGCAAAACTTTTAAAAACTTTAGAAAATAAATTAATGTATTTGTGGTAGAGAATACATAAGACTCAGTCTCAACCCGTTAGCTCTGAGGCATAAACTAGATCAGCGGTTCTCAAACTGTGGGTAATGACCCCGTTTTAATGGGGTCGCAAGGGCTGCCTTAGACTTGCTGGGGCCAGGGGCTGAAGCCAAAGCCCGAGCCCCACTGTCTGGGGCCAAAGCCTGAGGGCTTCAGCCTTGATCAGTGGGGCTAAGATTACAGGCCCCCTGCCTGTGGCTGCTGCCCTTGGGCTTTGGCTTCCCTCTCTCCCACCCCATGGCAGTGGGGCTTTGGCCCCCAAACCCAGGGTGGAAGGGATCGGGAGAGCTCAGGCTTCGGTCCGCCCTCCTGGGGTCGTGTAGTAATTTTTGTTGTCAAAAGGCGGTCGTGGTGCAATGAAGTTTGAGAATTCCTGAACTAGATTGTTAAAAAAAAGAAAAAACCCAAAATCTTGAACAAATGCAGCTGTCCCATTTGCTCCAGAATGCTAAGCACAAAGCACAGAATATTCACGGCTTGATCATGCAAACATTTATGCCTATGAGTAGCCCATCCTGAAGACCACAATTCACCAAAGTATTTAAACATGTGCTTAACTTAAAGCATGTATCCAAATTGGGACTTAGGCACATGTTTAAAGTTAAGCATGTCCTTAAGTTATTTGCTGAAGAAGCATGGACTGCTGAATCAGGACCCTACTGAGTAAAGTTAACACACATGCTTAAGTGTTTGCATTACCAAGCTTTACGTTTACATTGAGCAAATATTTCTCATAAAAGATGCCCTGATCCTTATCTTATAAAAATGTTTTGTTTATTTTTCAATACAAAAGTACATTTAAAAACTGAATCGTTTGCTAAAAGCAATATAAAACTCTTAAAAGCCTATCTTTGACAAAACATAAGTATTGTTGTTTGCCTTTTACATTCTTATACACAGTATTTATAGATACATACAAAATAAAATCAGAAATGGATGGAACACAACTACATGAGACTCAAATTCCATTTTATATTGCACAATTACAACACCACCACAGAACACCTTCACGGAGCAGTGTTCAAAGTTTTCAATTTTCAAAGTTTTGTTTTATTTGCTCAGTTTGCAGTTATTTTGCTATTTTCTCTGCAATAATGCACCAGTTTCCATGATCATAGCAAGAACTAATAATATGAAGCTCAGGCACATTCTCTTCCAGTAGACAGCATAGCTCTCCTTCCCGAAAAACATGATAATAACGCATGAAGGCTTTTGTATCCAATATGTCAACAACCTGGTCCTCAACAGCCATTGCTTCATCCAAAATAGAATCAGTGGAGTCAGTTGTTGAAGTTCTTTGAAAGAGTTTGCTAGTGGTAGACTTACCATCTTCATCTCTACTATAAGTACAGTTGTTGTCCCCGTCTTCCACAGGACCACTCAGAAAAGATGTTTCTTCATTCTTGCTTTGAACTATTCCATGGTGTTCTTCATTTAAATCCCTTATTACACCTGAGGCTGTCATCCATTGTGGTTTTTTGACAGATGCATTTTCCATAAACACTTCATCATCATCTAAACTTTGCTCTTTTAACAATGGCCCACAGTGACCTAAGTCTAAACTGCAGTGTCTTGACGGTTGAATGGATATGGTACTGTTTGCCCATCCTCCTACATTCTTCAGAGATTTCACCTTCTCAGTTTTCTTTCTTAAGGTTGATTCATCAAGGGATCTGGAGAAAAACCATGAACGAAAAGATTTCCCTAGAGCACTATAGAATCGATTTTCTTCTTCTTCAGACATTTTCATGCAGCAGGTTTTTGCTAAGCAATGGTCTGTACTGTGGGAAGTTTTTGTATCAAGTTCCTGTTTAAGATTAATTGGGTAGCTGCATTCAGAGCCTACTAGTTGCTGAGGGTGTTTTTTTACAGTATGTTCAAGATCACTCTTATGTCCAAACTGATTTGATTCTGAAAGAAGCCGGGAGCATAAGTCCCTATTCCATGGAACAAATACGTCTTGTTTTTCAAAGCGACGATTTTTTTGTTCCATAGCCCAAACATAAATCATGATCTGACCTCCAGGTATCAACACCCTTGCCATTTCTTTTATTGCTTTGATTCTTCTTTGTTTAGTTGAGAAATGGTGAATCACTGTGAAGGAAGGAAAGGCATTTCAACTTAAATATTGCTACTGTTACATTATTTATTTTTTAAAATAATCTTCAGTTAATTTAGTGCCCACGAAAGATTTCAACTGACATTGCTGGAAACATAAATCCTCCATCTAGCCACAGAACAAATACAGCAGACGGTAATAACAATACAAACCCTCTCCATATTTTCCTAACAATGTGCCTTAACTACACCTAGTCAGAAAACTTTGATAGAATCACTTTCCATCAGAAAATGCAGTTCCATCGAAATAGAAATAATTGGCAAAATCATGTCAATTTTGCAGAAATTTCACTTTGGAGAAAAACTGAAAAAATTCCAACAATGTCAAAATCTCAACATTTTCAAAATAAAACATTTTGATTTTTCATTTTTGAATTAATTTTTGTTTTAAACTTTTTAATATTGTACTATAACATTTTAAATCAAAATCAAAACAAAACTTGTCAATCAATCCAGAACAAGAATTTTTTTCAGAATTTTCCTTTGTGAAGAATTTAGAAATTTTACAGGTTTGTTCCTATTTGAAACAAAGCCAAATTGTGAGGTCTCAAAATCCTTCATGAAATGGAATTTCCATCCTCTGCCCAGATCTCAACTTAATCATGTCCTGAATGGAGCACTTCTAGCCACGAGTGGCTAGTTGAGACTCCCCTGCCCCTTCAACCACTGGATTTCTGATTAATTAAATTAAACTATCTCAAATATGCAAATTGTTTGGAGGATGATAACCAAAGATGACTGAATACTAAACTAATATCACTTCAGAATAATATATTTTAATTTAGGTACATTTAAAGTATGTCTATCCAAACCTCCAGGTGGATATATAATATATTAATGAAAAATCTGTACAATATATGAACTAAAAGCATGTTAACCCCTCTCCATGAACTGAATTTCCCGTTGAGTCTACTCTCCTCTTTTACAGAAGATGCCTGGGAGAACCAACAAGCTTTGCAACATGACCTGAAAGCCACCGTTTCCAGGCTTTGGTGGAATAAGGAAAGGAAGTTGAGAGCACATCATTGAGAATGCCTTACCCTAATTTGAACAAGGGCTCTGTTGGCTCAAGAACCTCACCTGTTCACATCTGCTAACATATCACACAGTATAAGAGACAGACTGAGGTAGGCAAAGACCCAGACCACTTGGGGATTTACACATAAAAGCCAACACCTTAAATTTCATCCAGAAATTAGCTGTTCACAGAGTACAGGAGTAATGTGCTTCTTATTGAGTTGCCATATTCTAAACTAGCCACAATTTCTGACTGGTTTTAAGGTGTAGCCCCATGTTAAGCACACTGAAATCATCATATGTGCATCTCACCCCAGTTAGTTGTCTTAATTTGTCAAAAACATGGTTAAGATGTGCAAATGAGTGTGCAACCTTCTTGCCAAGTGCTAATGATAAAAACCCTACTGATGTTAATTGGACAACAAGGAGCAGCTGAGGACTCAATATTATACCTAGTAACGAACAGTGAACATGGTCCCTCAATAAGGGGTTCTACTATTCCTCCCCCAACCTTGTCAGTACTGTCTCACTCTTATATAGATCAAGGCTCAACCAGCTCAGTTTCTTAGACACTGGGATCAGATGAGACAGAGACATAGAGCAGAGTGAATGTCTCATACTGAAGACACTTCAGGCCATACATCTTCACAACACCTCCTGGTAAATGTTATCAAAGGCAACTGACAGAACTGAAAAAATCAGGATGGATATCTGATCTTTGTCTATCACCAGGAACAGATAATCAGCCAACACAATCTGTGCAGTCCCTGTCTGAAAGAGATTCAGGTAATGGGTCAAATTCTCTTCCTGGCTAAAATGGCATAATCCCCTTGGTGGTCACATAGCCATACATGTTTTGTCAATGGGATTCTGCCAGTGTCAGACAGAAGAGAATTTGATCCATTACACAAATCTTTTCCAATCTCCAAAAGTGGAAGGAAGAACAGTTAGTCTGGAATTAGATGAACATGAGTACACCAAATCTCAGGGCATCTAGGCTTAACATTCATTATTGTTATATGTACAAAAATGTGATTAGCACATTTATTCTTGACAGGATAACAACTGACATAAATATTATATAAGCAGGCAGCTCTTTGAGATAGATTTGCTATCAGTGGGATTATGCCAGGGTAGCAGAGAGTTGAATCTGGCCTACTGTCTTATAAGTAGGAAAGTGAAAGCAAAGAGGTAAATCCTGTTAGCATGTTAGTCAGTCTCTTGTCCTCTACGCTTCTGAGCATACTGAAGCATGTATTTTTTTGTGGCAATGCATTTTACTCACCGCATATGGAGTAATTTCTTGGTGGTAATGTAGGGTATGTCTACACTGCAATTAAACACCTGCGGCTGGCCCATTTCAGCTGACTTGGGTTCACAGGGTCCCAGAGCCTGGGCTCCAGTCTGAGTCGGAACATCTACGCTGCAATTAAACAGCCCTTTAGCCTGAGTGCTGTGAGCCTGAATAAACTGACTTGGGTCAGCCATGGGTGTATAATTACAGTGTAGACATATCCATAGTGATCAACTTGGGTGTCCCAGTTCCTGGAGTCTGGTCTGAGCCTCTAGGGGTCTTCCCAAAGGGCTACAACTAAGATGGCTACCAAAGCCCTCTGATACCATTCCCAGAATGCTTTGAGTCAGGGTTGGTACAGAAGGAACTAAAAAACCCTGCTGGAGCCAAGTATGGAGGCATCGGGTAATCTGGACAAGCAGTCCAGAGGACCAACGACACATCAGGACTGCATAGTCCCGAGCAAGTTAATGGGGGAAAGGGAAGCCTGCCCCCAAAAAAGAGAGGGCATTTTGATTTTGGATGGGAAGCTAAGAGAAGACAGCACAGCTTATGGAGTTCCTGCTAAATTTTCTCTTCCTCCAAACACAGTTTTTGTACTGTTCTGAGACACTAGCTGCATGGATCAGGTAGCTCTAGCATTGCAGTGCCCAGCATATAGGTAGATAGATGGGAGAGGGAGAGAGGGACAGAGAGAGAGCTCTGAAGCTGGCATCAGCTACCAAAAGCCAGCCAAGACCCAAGGACAATTCCAAACCAGGGAACCACTGAGCCCTAGTGAAGTCAGGAGAGGGCTCTGCCACAACTAAGGATGAAGAACAAGTAAAGTGATTTTTGTTTAAGCTGGGCAACACACACTACAGCACCTGCACACCCCATCTGAGGACTCACAACCTAAGCCATACCATCCACCTCAGGTAAGCATTAGGGAGGAGTTTGTGAGCATTAGGAGATGAGGAATTGGCTAATTTATAAATGCTGGTTAATTATTAGTTAACCTTAATCACTTTCTTCCCCAGATCCTATTTTCCTCTTCCCAATAAAGTTCTCTCCTTTGTTATGCTGTTATTTTGGGGTATTATTCCTTTTGCTGGGGTTTGTTTTAGTTACTTTATTGTCCCCTGTGTTCTGGGCTTTACCCTTCTTGTCAGCTTGTAGTGTCATCATGGATTTCTCAAGGGGCAGCACCCTTTTTCTCAAGCATGGGGAGAAATCACTCTGAGCGGAGACACCAGGCATCAAGAAAAGAACCCAAGACCCAGCCAGCAAAAGGAAGGGAAAAAGCCACTCCCAATATTAGTGATATCAAGCACCTGGGAGAGAAGAGGAAGGAAGCTTAAGACAAACTTTGGAGGAGAGGGCTACAGTTTTTTTTTCCATATTTCAATATTTTGATATAAGAACCTGTCAGCTGCTGTGTGGTGGTAATATGGCACACTATAATACCATTGTAGGTTAGTACTAAAAACATTGTAAAATAAATCCAGGGAAGAATATTGTTAAAAATATCATCCAAAATGTCTTCCCTCATCTGTTCCTCTTATATTTATACATTCAAGAGGACATGGGTAATATATTCAAAAATGAAACTCAACAGGACTTAGGCATCTAAGTTCCTTAGGTGGTTTTGAACTTTTACCCCATGTCTGCTCCAGAAACAATGCATATTCTTAACACACTAGTTAAGGTGAGTTGTAGATTTGACATGTTGTTGGTCAAGGTAGACCCGGGGAGTCCGGGAAAGAGTTTGCCTTGACTAGCTACATGTTTTAAAATTACAACTTGACTTGCTTACACTAGGCTTTTAACACACATTAGTTAACACACATTAAAAACAAACCTTTTTTCCTAGTATGTACAAGGCCACAAAAATAAATGGTACTTCCCTAGTCAATGTCATTGTTATGAAATTAAACTGAATACATTTTCGTTCTCAAGTTTCCTATCATGAAACTCCATTTTATAAGATTTAAAAGATAGCTGCGTGGTTTAAAAATAACCATGACAATGAGATGTAAGAACCAACTGAAAAAACTATCCAAAATATTTCATGTTTATTTTGGAACTGAACAAACATTCTAGTGTATTCTCTTACCTCCGACGGAGATGATTGCATTGAAGCACTGATCCCTAAGGGGAAGATTAAGGTTGTCACATACTGAGACTTCACAGCCTTTCTTCCTTGCAATATTTATCAAAGGTTCGCAGTAATCACAGCCCAGATTAAACACCTGACTGTTGATATTGAGATACTTTCCAGTCCCACATCCTACAAAACAATAAGCTTTATTACACAGGAAGCAACCTATTATGAAATTCCTTCACCCCACTTCTCATCCCTCATGGAAAAGTGAAAACACTTTGTGCCAAAATAGTCTTGTAAATCTTTTAATTTTAAAACTATCCTAGAAAATGAAATGATCCTCCTTCATTCCCACTGAAATCATTTTGTCTCTGTAAAATTATATATTAACATCATCAGACATGGAACGGTATTTATAACCGCAACATGAAAGCTTTGTAAATTCATGGCACAATGGTACAGATCATCAATAAATCATGAACAAAATTAAAGGCCAAAATTCTCCTCTTCAATCCACAATGTATATATTTATTCAGGATACAAAGTTTCTTCTGATGTCAATGGAAATACTGCACATGCAACTACACCCTAAAAACTAGACCGTGCAATGGATTTCTCTTTGGATGGGCTGGGGAGGTAGAGGAGAAAGGAATCCTCCCCCAACAACCCATGGACTACTCTGCAGAGCAGCTGCTACTGCACACATCCCTAATGCAGCCCCTTCATGAGGACTGCGGGAGCAAACAGGAGGATCAATGAAGCAGTGGCTCCTTCAGCCCTGTCCCTGATCTCCACCCTGTAGCCATTGTTGAGTAAGCTCCATGCCATATGTGCCACCCTCCAGGAACCTAGGAATATTGCCCTGCATGTTGTGCAACAGTTCTACTGCCAGTGAGATCTCTGTGGTTGCAGAGGAGAGGGCAGGATTTGCCCCAGACTGCTGAATACGGATCTGCAGCACAGATGAGAGAGGACAATTTTAACCTCCAAACACAGACTTGAAAATGACAGAAGTTCAATGGTTTCTATGCAACGGAGAATTATTTCAGTGTTACAGGCACATCCTCTTTCTGTTATTGTTTTAATCAGTTACAACTTCACATTTGTATGTGTAATTGGCATCTATAGAATGTGTCTTCTACCTGGAAGTATGTTAAGAAATATTTAAGGATCAGTGCTGTTCTAAATTCAGAGTGCTCTTCAATACCATATGCATTACAGGCACTTTTCAAAATTAGATTAAGAAACATTCAGCATAGTTATGGGTCAGTGGTAGAGAATAGTATCTGAAAGTTTACACCCTAGAGGCAGGGGAACAGCTAGGCAAAGAGAACCATTTTATTCTTAGTAATTAAATTTAAAGGCCTGAGTTATCTTTAGAAACAGCACTGCAGCTTGCAGCCCTGCTGCTTTCATTGATGATAATGTGCAACATTATCTACAAAGACAGCACAGTAACTGTGAGAGAACAGCAGAACACTCAAAGTGGTAAAAAAGAGCACATTGCTAGAGCAAAAATCCAGCATTATTCCTAAGAATAATGCTCAAGAGAAATGAAAGAGACTAATATATTAAAGCAGTTCAAAGAAAATATGAGATGAAAAATTAAGATATGCATGTTAATAAGAGAGTGGGAGTTGTTAAATCAGAACAAAAGTATAATTGATTATTATGTTCGTAGCATGAACACTCGATTAAAATGTAAATTGTGTGTATATTGATTAAAATGTTTTAATTCAGTTACTTGAAAGGTAGTTTTTGCAGAAGAGTTTTTATAATCTCAGTGCATACTCTGGAATAAGGGAACCAAAAATACTATTATGCTACCAACAAATGTTTCTGTTGTAATAATTGTGAGCCTGACTAATGGAAAGTGGGTGTAGGTTCATGAATTGCTACAATGACCTATTATATAAAATTGTTTAAGAAAAGATGTAAGAAGGAGACAGAAAGACTGAATTACTTTAAACAGAAAATGTTTACTGATACCAGTCAACTACTTTGTTAAGATTATGACTGGTAAAAAATAGGAATAAGGGACAGAAAATCAATGGACCAAAATTAGTGCTTCAGAAATTAGGCCTCATTGTTGGGCAAAATAATTAGAGGATGGCCCAATCCACCCATTGCCCTTAAACAGAAGCTTGAGAGAGAAAAAGGAACTTTTACCATCACAGCAGGTGCAGCAACAGGATTGTTGCCATGACATCAGACCTTAATAGTCTGCGGGGAAGGTGGACCATCATCACTTCATCAGTGAGGATCCCAGCCTAATACATAATAATAGAGATCCCACTCTGTCTCCCCTCCCTGATGTGTCCCTTTCCATCCCCCATTATCTTCCTCCTGTCCTACCTCTCTCGCTCTCGGCTTTTCACCTGACCCTGAAATCAACTGTATTGCACAGCATCAGCATGGTGAGATAAGATGGCCAATCCAGCTCTGCTCAGCCTGAGAAGGACCAGTGAAGCTGAGATGATGTCCCTGATCAGGAAGGCGAGCCAGGATACAGAACAACAGCTGTCATGGCTGATCAACCAGTCCAATGCATCTATCAGTGACTGAGCAGCCACCCTATGTCCTAAGAACCTCAACAAAAGCTATATTCCCCCTTGTGTCTGTCAGTTTTTTTGAAAGTGGGACGGTGACTATCATTCCCAACTAAGATTTGAACAACAGAACTAACTCTTTCTTCCCCACCAAGGAGGACTGTTTGGCAGAATAAAAAACTCTAACCCTATATTCACCCTCTTTAAAAGAGCATTTGATAGGTTTTAAGTTTGTTTTGCAGCATCACTCAATTTCAGTTTCAATGTTTTTTACCTTGTTTTGTTTCTTTTCCTTTTGTGTGTTTTTATTGGTATGTTTCTAACCTTTGGCATGAATTTTATAGTATGTTTGCCAGGGTACTAAGCAGGCTGAGGTCTCTATATATTAACCAAACCATGAACCTTCTTTAACACTGTTTAATGTTAGACAGTGACAGGGTCATGTTAATACCTTTGACTCTTTAGGCCCTTTATTCCATCTAAATTAATTCAACGGTTCTCAGTTCCACATCAGAATGAAACTTAATATTGCTAACCCCTCTAGCGCCCCATGATACTGTATGTACATGGCATTAATTTGTAATAGTATTTAGTAATAAGGCAATAACAGGGCAGTTCCTTTTTATGAAGCTATAGTACAGTCAGCCACCTCACATGCACCCCTCATGGCTGGGATGCCTCTGCAGTGCCCTGCCTCAGTTTACCCCTTGGTTCCTCAGTAAACTTAAAAAGAGGCTTTCACAAGTCTAGTAACAGTCCTTCTTGGGGTCTGATTTTCTTAACAAAGTTCCAAACAAACCCAAGAACTCTTAAGCAAGGCACAGACCCCCCACCCCCGAGGTGTTGTCTCTTACTGCTCTCTAAGGCACTGGAAAAAACAAAACTTCTACCTGCGTCTTTCTACCCAGCCACAACTCCCTTCCTCTGGGATCACTGCAGGAGAGACTCTCTTCCTGCAACTTTACTCTGCCATCCCTCTTGGCTATTCACAGGTCTCTGTGTTTCTACCCCCTCAGAGCCTGGTTCAGTCACATGACCACCTGTCATACGCCTCGATTCATACTCTCCACCTGGGGAAGTAAATAGCTGGGTCACAGGTGGGCTGAGACCTATCTCCCTTTAGAAGGGCCAGCCACCATGTGACAGAAGCAATAATCTATTCCTATGTAAACAAATTACAAGGTCAAAGGCTGAGTAAGTTACCCTGATGAAGGAACAATATGAGGATCATGGACCAAGGGACATCCCATCCTATTATCATTAGCATGCTACGTGTAAAACAAACAAAAAAGGTTTTTTAACAAAAAATGTCCTGTTAAATAAAGAGGATTTCAGCATTCTAGGCTTTCAATCAACATATCTACTCTCAAAAGCACTCAGATATTTAAAAGAAGAAAAAAAATGAATACATAAAAGTACTCTGAGATCTCTGTAATTAGGACCAGTTAAAAAAAAGTGAACTCCACCATCAGCTCCTTTCCCAGTTTTGCCTGACACCACTGATTAGTTATGCATCTCAGAGAACTCATACCAGGTGAATTGCTCATAAATATGCTCAGGACAGACAGAAATACTGACCTGTTCATCTGGAAACTATATTCTTAGTACCTTAACTGGTGGATTTGTGTGGCACTGATGCCAGATCCTCTCAGGTAGTTAGTCACCTAACTCCCACTGGCGCCTAACTATCTTAGAGAATCTAGACCTGACTCTGTAGCCTAATGTACAGGACATCCTCTTTGGATGACATGATGTCCAGGAGACACTAGAGCAAAGTAAAAAGTGTCCACAGGTTTAGTTTCAAGCTTTTGCAAAGTAAAAAGACATTATAACTGAAAATTGTGCTGGCACAAGGCAAAACAAAATAAAACCCTAAACTCTACACAAGGCCTGGATCTTTTAGGCATCATAAGCCCTGGCTTGATTAAAATATACATAGAAGTACTCTGAGTACATCAGGTCAGGCTCAGGGGTATTATTATGCTCATTTTGTAGGCATGTGCCTTCATTGTCAGGGGTATTGTAACCTGGAGCACAAGATCACAGCACCACTCAGGCTTCATTCCCGCCATCAATAGTGTTAAATCATAGAATATCAGGGTTGGAAGGAACCTCAGGAGGTCATCTAGTCCAACCCCCGGCTCAAAGCAGGACCAATCCCCAGACAGATTTTTACCCCAGCTCTCTAAATGGCCCCCTCAAGGATTGAACTCACAACCCTGGGTTTAGCAGGTCAATGCTAGCAGGTCAATGCTCAAACCGCTGAGCTGTAGGGAGTGACTTACCCACTCTAGCTGGGCTCCAGTCCCACTGTTGCCGTGACTGGCATCATTGCACTGGGACTCAGGTGACCTGCCAGGCAGACAGCCTGGAGGTATGAGCAGGGGAGGGGGTTAGCAATACTGCTCCCACCAGCAGTGGGGCTGGGAGAGGCAGGACTGGGCACTGCCTCCCTGTGGGGAGGGTTGTGACCTCACAAGCCTGGGCCCTCTCTGACATCCCCATTCCTTCCTTGGAGTCCCCATCCCCACACACATTGAATTGGGAGGCTACATCTGCCCCTGGGTTTCCTCAGTTTGGGAAAGACTGAAGGGCAATTTTTTGTATAGTGATTTGTTCCATTAAGTTTGAAATACTGAAAAGGTGAACTTCACACTGTTTTAGAAAACAAACAGTATGCATTTTGGTAAAGGGTAGACATTCCTCTCAATTTGATTTTCGGGGACTGTATGTCCATTACCTCATATGCTGTTAAGAATATCCCTACACACTAGATTTCAAGGGCAAGTATGATAAACATAATGTGTAAAACAAATGATGACATATGATTTTTCATTCAATAAATACAGTAACTTACCTATATCAGCAATGAGACTGCCAGGCTTTTGCTCCAACAGAAACTGACGAACACGAGGCCATGCTTTGCTCTGCAGGTCATTAAAATAGGAGGCTGTGCTTTCATACACACTATGTACATGCTGATTTTCCAGCTGAGTAGCCTCATGTTCCATCCTGAATACAGCATAAGACATAATAGACAAATATTATATACAGAACATAAATTGTAGTAGCACAGATTGTAAATGTTTGTAGTATTTTACAAGTCATGCCTCTATAAATTCACATTTATAAAATTATAAGACTCATTTATAAAGTGCCTTTTCATCACATAGGGTCAGTTACTGCACCACTGAAGTCAGTAGGAGTTTTGCCATTGACTTCAGTGGGTATAGGATTATGCCCAAAGAGCATCATGCAACAACGTGTGTACTGGTATTCATATTTACAGGATAATTTCACCAATGAAATGCAGGCACACATGGGGTGGAACACATCAGAGGTTTCACAATGCACAGCAACATTACACAATAGTTTAGGGCACAAAGTGAAGAATACTCTCTCCAATTGAAACTACAGGTAAATTTAGGTAGGCAGAATGTAATTACCTGAATTGAAATTTGGCCAGGACATTAACACTAAAACACTTAAACCATGTGTAATGCTGACAGACCCCACATAAGCTAAAAGCTAACTGGATGTTAGCTAAGGCTGTAGAGCAAACTCATTAATCTCTTTCTCTAAATGGTCTTGGTGCCACTAGATGGGACAGAACACCACACTTAGGAGGTGTGTGGGTTACATATGCTAGAAAGGGCAATCTCTAATGGTCTACAGCTAGTTGGAGAATTTTCATCAAAACAAAGTTTCAACAAAAAATATGATTTTTTTCCGTTTTCTACCCAGTTTAGTAAGGATCTCAGTATAATGACTCATCTCAAAGATGGCACCTTCAACAGCACAGTGCTCCTAAGGCCATGCTGGATGGGTACAGAGTCACAGAGAAGTACCTCCACTGAATCATCACCATTACTTTTTTGCAGTACCCTTGATTTTTCTTGATGTATCCACCAGGCCATCATTCTTTATCTCCTGAGGCCTGATGAGATTACAGGCCAAGATGTTATGGTTGCAAGCATTTATATGGCATTCTTCATATTTATTCATATTACTGATGGCCTATTCAGGAATTACTCCTCCACATCAGAAAAACAGGACTCATTAATCATCTAGTATTTTTTATCCAAGTAGCCAGCAGAAACTAAAGCCTGTTTAGCGATCCCCCCTTAAGAATCAAGTAATATATTGTATAGATCAGGGGTAGGCAACCTATGGCACGCATGCCAAAGGCGGGCACGTGAGCTGATTTTCAGTGGCACTCACACTCCTGGCCACTGCTCTGGGGGGCTCTGCATTTTAATTTAATTTTAAATGAAGCTTCTTAAACATTTTGGAACCATATTTACTTTACATACAACAATAGTTTAGTTATATTATAGACTTATAGAAAGAGACCTTTTAAAAAGGTTAAAATTTATTACTGGCACACAAAACCATAAATTAGAGTGAATAAATGAAGACTCGGCACACCACTTCTGAAAGGTTGCCGACCCCTGGTATAGATGAAAACACCAAAGTGATTCATTTGGTTGCATTTGAAAATGTCAGAAGTCACACCTGACACTTGACATATAACACATTCCTCTGGATTTTCTTTGATTTTCAGGTACTGTTTGTCTCTGGAATCACCTTCTACCTATCCTCTTTACTGTTGCACTAATTTATTAAAAGACAGGATTAAAACAGGCAGGATTAAAACAGCAAAACAAAATGGTGTGTGTAATAATGTAAATTATTTAAGGCCCCAATCCTGCAACACTTTAAATGTGTACTTAACTTTGAGTGTGTAAGTAACACCATTGGCTTCAATGGTATTTGTGTGCTTAAAATTAAGCACATATGTGTATGTTTACAAGATTGGAACCTAACTCTTCATCTACTTTATTTGTTTTTTTGGCCTATGGTATGCAGCCAGTCTCGGCCAGTTGGGGGAGGGGAGACAGTATGGGGGGCTTGGCTGGGCCCCTCCAGGCAAGTGCGGGGGATGTGTGGTGCAGCATGGGCCCACCCCTGAAGGAAAGAGGCACGCTGGCAGCACAGGCACAGGCAGGCCATTGTGCGTCTGGCAACTACCGGTTTGTAAATAGTGCCCTCGCACTGCCCTGGATGGAGCGGGGCTGCCCCTGACATGCCAGGCCCCTGGCCAGCCACTCGCTCTGTGCTCCATTGCCTCCATGGGGGTCCACAAATATGTTTGGCACCGGGCCCACAGAAGGTTAATCCAGTCCTGGGTAAGAGTATCTCTCTGAGCTTTTTTCAGCTATCATTAACCAGTGATAGTTAACTGGACAGATAGGTAGCTGAATGAAACTCAAATGCCTTTGCTCTCCACCACATTCCATTTCTCTGTTTTCACTTTTTAGTTACCCATACCTCATGTGCCTCTTTATTTTCTATATCCCTTCCCTTGCATCACACAGAGCAGCTACAACACTTCTAGTTCTTCTCTTTTTCCATGAACATTTTGAATCTTTTTCAATAATTAATTTGTCAAGAATGCAGCTCTAAAAAAACCTTGCTGCTTGCAAGTGTACTATTCCTCTTGAAGTAAGATACACATTTTACAGTGTTACTTTGCACTGACAAAATTGCAATTTCTAGTATTCTACAAAAAGAGAGAATTAGAATTTCCCCCTCACTCTAGAATCCCCATGTTAAAGAATTATGTATTTTATAAACACAGCCTGCTAACATTTAGAATTATAAAAGAAAATCCACTTACTTAAATAACACATCAGAGTGTTGTGACTTAAAGAATATAGAATCACAGAAATTAGAGATGAAAAAGACTGATTGGGTATTTAAATCATCACTTGCCAATGCAAGGTACACTAAAATTTCAAGTACTTTTGACCAGCATAGTTTAAAATGTCTTCAGGGTTGGGCCTTCCACCATTTATTTTTGGAGACTATTCCACAGTGTAATGGTTCTCATAATCAAGATATGTATATTCTGTCTGAAACATGATTTTGGCCCCTGCTGGAGCCAGTGTTGGAATGACATAAGACGTTCCAGCCCTCACGTGATTTCTAGTCCTGCCCAGAAAAAAATCTCTTTCACTGGCTAACTTCCCTATTTGCTCATCTTCCTGGGAACAGCAGCCAATGAGAGTTGCTGAAGGAGGCAGGCAGAGCTTGTCCCCAGCCCTCAGAAGCCCAGAGGAGGTTTTAAGTAGAAGAGGGAGGACAGCGAGCAGACAACACCATTCTCACAGGAGGAGAGGGGGAAAGAGGAAGCAAAAAGAGTCCAGCAGTTCAGAGTGGTTCTGTTCCCTCCTTCCTCCTCCCTTCCTGTGAAAAAAATGGCTACACTCTGCTCATCCCTCCCCTCTCCATCCCTGCAACACCAGGTCTGGGAAGAGGAAGATGGGGCAAGGGAGTGAAGAAGCTCTGGAGCTGCCACTCTAGAGGTAGCTGCAGAGGTGTCCTTTTCTGCCCCTCCCCTGCCTGGGAGAGGAGAATGAAGAACCCCTGGAGAGGCAGGAGAATCAGAAGACAGGGAGCAGATGTGGGGCTGGGAAACCAAAATTGATATGTGGCTGGGGACTGCATAATTAATTGCTTGGATGGGGCAGATGTAGGGCTAGTGGGGGACAGAATTAATTAACTAAAATCTGGGGGGTTGGAATGAAGCTGGAAGCTCCACACCATCACACAGTCCTCCTGCAGCAGGGACCAAAATCACTGGACTACATAAATTTGGGAGAGCTGGCAATTCTGTAACTGTCACACACACACACACACACACACACACACACTGGCATCAGAGGGGAAGTTCAAAAAGCAAAAACATAGACCAAAATGAATGTAGTCTGCAATGAAAATCTCATGGTATTTGAGCCAGTCTCATGCACTGACTCATGAATTTTGAACTTTTGGATTTGGCAGTGCTGGCATAGTTGTCATCAAAGACCTGAAACTGTTTTGATTACACTAGCCCCTGAGGGCGAACCAGTCAAATAAGTTCTCTGCTCCAGCAGGGGAAGTTTGCCTGGACATGAAAATGCGGGAGGTATTGTCCAGTCCATGACAAAGGTATCATCTCCACCCTTCTCTCCTCCAACTTCAGCCCAATCACAACATCCACAGTGTGACCAAGTATCTGTCAAGGCAGTAGTCACTTGGGACAGTCCACTAGTTTCCAGGGTAGCCATGAACTCCTGAGCCAGTTCTAAAGAGTTGTCATCCACCTTGACATTGAGGGAAGTCAGAACAATTGGTCTTGGTGACTCCAAAGCCACCACAGAGAGGAACATAAATTAACTCAGCTTGGGATTCGGATGTGCAAGATTGCAGCGTATTAACCAAGACTGGTCTTATTCTAACTCCATCACATGCTAGATGGACATAATCAATCCAGCTCTGGAGCTGGAGACCTCCTGCCCCTAATGTCAGTTTTGGTCAGCTTGCTGCAGCTCTTCCTCAGCCATCTCTTGACCAATACTGCAGTGTCATCCAGCCATATACAAACAAAATCAGGGACATCTTTCATATTCTAGGTTAGGGATGGTAGTAATTTGAGTATTTGCATCAAACAGCATAAATCATGAAGACTAGGGCTATGTTCTCCAATACCCTACCCCCAGAGATGACAGGACTAATGTTAAACACAGCACCAAACAAATGATATACTCCTACCTTGCCTTCCCTTGCCCACTACAACAGAGACAGCAACTGATTCCTCCCTCCTTCCCAGATATCAATATTCCCAATTTGTGGCAATACTGCTCAACCTTTAATGGTAGCCATCAAAGGGCCTAATGGAGACCAGCAAGGTAAGGCTGTCAAGGTCACCTATACACCGTGATCTCCTAAACTCCACAGAAACATAAAATCCCTTGTCAAAATATACAGTTCAATCCTCTCCAAAATCTCCTTGCAGTCCTCTCAACAATCTACCACAAAGTCCACAATTTCCTCTCCAGCTTTCTCAGACTCTTGAGGTGGGAGGAAGTACCACCTTCCATTGTCACGCCCTTACTCTAGAGGACAATCTATTGTACTCCTTTTCATGACAACTGCAAAAACCAAACATCCCTCACCTCAACCATCAAAGAGAAGCTCATTCTTTGTGTTTATTATTCACAGTGACTACTCCCATTATATTGGTAAAGAAAGAAAGATCAACAAAATGCATAAAAGTATTATCACATACTAAATTGTTTCCTGGTATGAACCATTATGAAAAAATAGCTTTATTAGTAGTAAATAAAACAATGAGGCAAAATCCTAATAATCCCACAGAGAATGGTTAAATCAATTGTAATCCAGGGTGTGAGCACTTGAGCAAAACTGAAAGCTGTGCATTTCTGGGAGATTACTGCTTGCATCAGGTGCATGAGGCAACAAGCCAATTAACCACCCATGAACTGTAATAATCCGCTGCAAATTCATTGCCAGAAGCATCTTGGAAAGAAATGTTTAGACATATACATTTCCTCAGTACTACTTTACTGAAGCCTTAATCCTGTACTCCTTATTCAGACAAAATTTCCATTGATTTCAATAGGAATTTGCATCAATTTGACCTCAGAGTTTTAAAGCTATTTCATGACTTGAGTTATTCATAGGATTCATATAAGCTTGCAGTTACTATACTTTTGTTTATTAAAGAGAGAGAGAGAGAGAATCTCAACCTGCGCATGGAAGGATTAAAAGCATTATGAATCTTCTTTGAAGCTGTTGGACTAATTAAAAGTTTATTTACTGCCAATGAATTGTAATAACTTGAATGAATACAGCATACAGCACCTCTTGTGTGATTCAAGTATTAACAGTTGATATCTGCTACTTCCTACCCACTATCATATCCACATCTTGTTAATTTTGTTCTTGCTTCTCATGCTTTATTTTCCATTCCAGTGAAAACTATTAAATATTAACTGCAATACATGGAATGTTGTTGGTGTTAAGCTCTTCATCAATTAATCATTTAATATTTCCCTATATTGTTGTACATTGAGGACTATGTTCAGACTTCTTGATCTTGTATTTAGGTATCTCTAATTACTTTGCCTGGGCCGTGCATATCTAGAAAGTTACACTGTATGAGAGATGTATAGTTTAGCACTAATTCTGTAGGTGAACATGGTACCAGCGACTTTTCGCCTATTGTGATGAAGGTACAAACGTTTAAAACCACTTAGAAGACAGCTCTCATCCACAAAAGTTGTGCAGCCTTTTTTGAGATGCCGCTTATCTATATTATCCCATCTAAAGGCTTGATCCAGCTCCCATTGAAGTCTTTCCATCAACTTCAATGAAAATTGTATAGGTGCCTAAAAAGCTGAGATTGGCAGCAATATGGAATAGCTGAGCCTCCTGACATAAAATCTTAAGAGGGTCCTTTCCTACTGATGTTCTGCATGTCTGAAAAACTCTGTCATAGGTTATTCACTGATGTACATCTTTGGGATGAGGCTAAAAACTCTTGTTTTCACTCCAGTTTTGTGGGGGGTTTTGTGTGCCCTTGTGTTATGACTGCATATCTTGGGAGAAGGATCTGAGATGTGTGTGGTTTCCTCACTGAAAGTTAATATAAATTGTCTTGTTTTCTATAATCTTGCTTCATTTATTCCTATATTAAGGCTCACAGAATCCTTCAATGTTGTTATTTATATGATGGTAGTACCCACAATGTACTAGGTCCTGTACAAATTCATGGAAACATGTAGTCCCATATCTAGTTTCCATTAATGCTTACCATCCCCTGGAAATTTGGGATGGACCCAACTACTTCACACATTCCCACAGTAGCTGTCTGTGTCCCAGGCCAGCTGTTCTCCTCAGGAATGGCTCTCTGACAACTTCCCCTCCCTCTCTGTCCAGAGACTCTTTTTAACAACTTACTGTCCTCTTGATCTCTAGGTTCCCAGCCTTGGCAAACCTTCTGTGCAGCTGTGGGCTGAAACTGGAAACAGTATCTTTACTGCTAATAGCTCAGCCATTGTCTTGTAATTGGTCCCCAGGGGTTTGTTGGGAGGCTGCTTACCTAGAGCTATTGTGTTGTTTTCATGCTTCCTTTTCCAACATCCATTAGATTAACCCATTCATAGAGGAAACCCAATAACCTAGTATGACTAAACAGTGACTATCTCACAGACCAGGTCTCATACAATATTGACACAATTATCACAGATCAGTATTCCTAGATTATTACATAGCAGTTCCATGTCCACCACAAGGCCTTCCCCTGATGGCATAGAGCCAGCATAGCCAGCTCTATGCCACTTTCCCACACAACCTCTACTGTACTAGTGTGCCAAGGCATGGTTAATATCTTCACTCTAGAGTTAACATGGATGATTGGCACATGAGTTTGAGCATCCACCCTGCAAAGCTGTACTCAAGGATATCCACTCAACCGAGTCCATGGTGGACTCTATTCATTTTGAGGCACTAGGACTTCTGGGGTCACATCCCATGGTTCTCAGTGCAGCTCTAAGGTGCACCACTCTATAAATTATTTCATAGTATATTATGGGAGAACTTGTCTTTCCTTCTTGGGCACTTGTGTGGAAGCTGTCTTAGCCAACCAATTCAGTAAGTAAACCACCTCCAACTTGGCACATTAACGATTTCTGTCTGCAGCCTCCATTCCGACCAGTGTCAAGGCATAGATCCTGTTCTGAGTGATGACCTGATCTAACAGTTGATATTAATGCAACTCCTATTTCAGAAACAGGGTGGAGATATAGGGCATAAGACATGGTAGAGGACATTTTGGCAGGGCTTGTCACTCTGAGAAGACAGCCACATACCTTGCGAAGGAGATCATGCAAACTGCAGACATGGCGGAGTGGAGGCAGCTGATGTGTGTTTTAATAGCTGTGCATTCCCCCCATGCTGACTGCTGGTTTGGAGGAGTGGTGGATCTACATTATCTGCAGATGTGGATGACCAGCAGCAGGTCCAGAACTTCCACCTGAGGAATTTGCCTCAGCCCTTCAGACCCAGAACATAGAAATGAGGGAAGTTATACCAGTCCATAAGTGAGTTGCTATTGCCATCTGGAAGCTGGTTATCCCAGACTGCTACAGTTTAGTGACTAATCAATCAGTATAGTGTTGGCAAGTCAATGATCAGTGCTGACATCATGGATGTTTGCAAGACAGTTATTGCTTTGGTGCACCCACAAGCTGCATTCCCTCTAAGGTGCGCGCACCTGGGCGGCCGCTCAAGAGGGCAGCGAGGGCCGCGCATCTAATTAGTGGAGCTGCGCAAGTGTGGCTCCACTAATTAGGTGACTGGACCCTGGAGAGGAGGACGCACATGTAAACTGGTGGTGTGGGGGGAATAGGTGGCAGTGGAGGGGGCAGTGGGGAGTTTGGAGCTTGAAGGGCTGCAGCGGCCAGGGAGCTCAGCTGCCCCTCTCCCCCAGCCACAGCTGGGTTGCCACGGCTGGGGAGATACACGCCTCCACTTTCCCAGCCCTGGCTGGGCTGCAGCAGCCGGGGCGTCATGTGCCTCTTCTTTCGCAGCCCCGGCTGGGCTGCGGTGGCTGGGGAGAGAGGCCTCTGGGAGCCAACAGAGAACAAAGTAGTAAACTCACAGTGGCTGGCAGTTGTATTTTGCATAAGCTGGTGTCTCTGTTGCTCGAACATTTAGCCCCAAGTACACTGATAGTAATCAGGTCTGAAGGTGACAAACACGTGGATTATTGGGGCTAGATCTTCAAGGAAGAAGGGGTAGAGGGTTTTAGCAGCTGAAGATGGAAGAAGGTGGTGTTGTATTTGTGTGGTTCTGGTTTTTTTGTTTTTTGGCCACAGACCACTTTAAGGTTAGGAGGGTCCCTCCCAGCCATTATACTCCCTGGTCATTTAGGGGATGGTGGGTGTCTCCCAGATAAACTACCTCTCCCAGGGCTAATGAAAGTACTTGATCTTCACTGGTGTTCACCAGTGACCAGGGGCACACAGCTTCCAAATGGTTCCAAGGGCTTCCAGCATTTTATTGTGCAGGAGTTAGGGCCAAACTCTTGTCCAGCCCTCTCCCCAAACAAATTCTAAAAAACTTACTGGAAATCACTTGTCTGGATTGTTTGGGGAAAGGTATTGGAAACCATTAAGGCCTGATCTTTGCTACCTGGTATAGTTCTGGCTCTTCAGGGAACTCCCATTGACTCATAAGTAGCAAGCACTATGTTTGGTGCTAGGTGTTTTGTAGGATGAAGAGCTTATTTGCAAGCTCCTTGAAGCAGGGATCTCTCTGCAAACGCCGAAGTCATGTGTTAATGTGCTCCGTTTACTAAAGGGACTTGTAAAAACTTAATGAGCCTACTCTGAGGTTTTGAGCTGGTGACACACACAATGTGAAACCAAGAGAACTTTAACTTTGCCTGTTTCTACAGGGCTTTGTTGCACTTGCACGGCGTGGGTCCTAAACACTCATTTAAATACCCATAAACAACCACTTGATGTCTTACTTCCCTTCATATTTTCAATGTTATCACTTGTTTGTTTGTGGTTTTGCTGTGTTCCTTTATTACTTATTTTTACTGTTCTATGTGTGTGCAGTATTAATCAAATTAAGAGTTGACATCCCAGAGAAATTGTATAAATCTGACTGAATGCCTTTTACTCTTTTTTCCAATATCAGAAAATATTTTATTAATATTTGTGATGAGAGCATGACTATTTCCAGTTGACTCATAGATTTGTTTAGCATCTTAAAGCTGAGCTATGTGTGCAGATAATATGCATGCAAAAGAGGGATAGCTTAGTGAATTGCAAAAGTCCATAGCATGCTAGTGTTTTGGCAGATGCTTCATTTTTTGAGAACAGCTTTCCCTGAAGATTTAGTGATCTATGGTAGGAGTAGGTTATTAAATTGGGCCTCTGGTGCATTTTTTTAATGCTTTCACTTAACGACCATGACTTGTTTATATAACTGTTTTCAGTATGCCACATTTTGGTGTGTTTACCAGCTTGAGTTGTTAGAAAGGATGATAAAATACATGTACTCCAACGGCAGTGTTAATTTTCTTTTTATTTGATTTCATATTAACAGAACATCTTAAGCAGTGCACCTTGTTAATTATCCCATGTTTTAATATTCTTTCTTCTTCTTCCATACCTACGAATTTTCTAAAAACATATATTATATCTAGGGGTTTTTTTGCACTGGTGGCACACATCTGCACATTACCTCGATATTGGAGCGGCACATAACAAAATTCATTCTGCACATGGATGGAACAAATTAGAAGGAACATTGCCCACAAGTAGTGAAGACTCTAAATGTTCTTGAAATAGTAGCAGGCTTTAAGTTCTCCTGTATCATTACCTACGACTGTAAGAAAATCCAGGCCAACATAAATTGGATGCTGCACTAGGATGCAGCAGAACAGAACCTCCACAGAAGTGTTTTTGCAACACCCCATATTCACCCCTCCTCTCTTTTCTCCCCCCAGAGGCAGCAGGATGTTGGACCAATAGTACCAGATTTAATACTGTCACAAGTCATCTTCATTTTTTATCCTCCTATACCAGGGGTGGGCAAACTTTTTGGGGTGAGGGCCACATCTGGGTGAGGAAATTGTATGCAGGGCCGGGGCAGGGCAGGTGGAGTGCGGGATGTGGAGGAAGGGGCTCAGGACAAGGGATTGGGGCAGAGAAGGGGTGCAGAGTGTAAGAGGGGGCTCAGGGAAGGGGGTTGGGGTACAGGAGGGGTACAGAGTGCAGGATGGGGCTCAGGGCAGGGAGTTGGGGTGCACGGGGTGCAGGGTGCAGCAGGGAGCTCAGGGCAGGTGGTTGGAATGCACAGGAGTGCAGAAAGGGGCTCAGGGCAGGGAGTTGGGTGCAGGAGGGGTGCGAGGTACAGGCAGAGGGCTTAGGGCAGGAAGTTGGGGGGCGGGGGCAGGAGGGGTTTGAGCTCCAGCCCGGTGCCGCTTACCTAAAGTGGCTCCGGGGTGGCTGTGGCGCACACCAGGGCCAGGGCAGGCTCCCTGCATGCCTGCCCTGTCCCCACGCCACTCCAGGAAGTGCTGCGGCCCCTGGGTGGGGGGGGGCAGAGGGTTCTGCGTGCGCACATGGAGCCCTTTGCCTCCCGGCCCGGGGGCTGCTTCTGAGAGCAGCGCCGGGCCCGCAGCACCACCAGGGGTAATCCCGCGGGCCATAGTTTGCCCATCCCTGTCCTATACCCTTGGGTGCATAGGCTGTCCACAAATATCCATCATTTATTTTAGTCTTGTGCTGGTCTGTTCAGGTTTCTGAGTCATGGTAATAGATTTGGCTTCATTCTCTATATTTCTCTAGGTCACTGTCTTTTTCTCTTGCCAGGTGGTGTCCATATTGTCACTTGATGTGGAGGCCTTGCTGCTGACATCCTTAAAGCATGTCCTGAATATGTCCATTGTCATCTTCTTACCATGTGGGATGCTTCAGGTTGTTTTTTTCTACTCAGAATTTCTGATGTTGCAAGAAACTCTTTCCAATGAACCCTGAAGTCATGCAGTAGACTTAATATCTAGGTTGCCTCTGAAAATGCTCTAATGCTAGAGCCCGTATGAGGAAAAGCAGACAAACAGAGAGATGCTTGTGCCACCTGGATCCTTGAATTTACAGGCATTCCTCATCTTATACTAAAAATCCCTTCTTTGCATGTAGGGATTACTTACAATAAATTACTGACTGACTGCTTAATGGTTTTTTCCTCTCTTGGAATACATCTTGGATCACACATGGCTGGGGATGGGAGGACAGGAAGAGAAAAGAGGGGCATGGAAAACGTAGGTTCTTCCAACCTCAAGTGAAGCTTTGCATGAAAGGATCACCCCACAGCATGTAACATTCCCCATGACAATAATGAGAGTAGTCATAAACAAGCAAAGCCAGACCCCTTCTATTGTAATATCCCCCATAAAAATAACAAAGGCGGTAACTTGCGTCTTACCCATCTACTACAATGCTGGTTTCTTCACTGTGTCCTTCCCAGTCCATCCCTCCATCTCCTCCCTGAAGAGATCCTGGGACTCCAGCTTGAGGTCATTGTAGCTGTGCCCTGAAGCCACTGGTGTCTGCTCCACACCCTCTAATTCCTGTACTCCCTGTGTCTGCTCCAGCTTCTCTGGGACCTCTTTTTCCAGTCAAACATTAAAATCACATGGAGTCTTCACTTGAGCACCCAGTCTAGCCTCTTGTAGAACAGACACTTTCTAGGGGTGTTGCCAGACCAGGACTTCTGGACTTTGATCTTCTGGTACATGTTCTTAAGAGATTGAATTTTCTCCCTCAACCGAGGTCCTTTCCTCTGCCAGCTTCTTGGAGATAGACCTGTATATTTTGTGTAGATCTCCCCAAATCATTGCTCTTACTGACCTCACACCAGAAGTCCACCAGAACCTTCGTGTCAGTGTCTGGCCAGCTGTCAGCAACCTGGGAAGATGATTTCCTGGATGCCATCTCTTCTGTTCAAGTGTTGTGGAAGCATAGTATAAACGTTGCAGGTACAGAGATCCCCATACAATGTGGTGTTTAAACACGAAACTGATATATGTGGGCTGGTAGGGAACTTCCAGTGTAGAAGATGAGAACTGGTAGATAGCAAGAAAGTACAGTCCAGGGGAAATTGTAGGAAGGCATTGGAGGACTAGCAATGCCCAAGTCAATTAGCTTGCATCCACACTGCCATGGTCAGATTACCAGGCAGAGCGTAAGCAGCACTGTAAACCTGAAATAGGGGAAGGTCCCAGAGCCTGGGCTCCAGGTCAAGCCCGAACATCTACAATGCAACTTTATAGCCCCACACCACAAGCCTCAGTCAGCTGACATGGGCCACCTGAAGGTGTTTTATTGCTGTGTAGACATACCCTAAGTTAATTCTGCAGTGAAGACAAGCCCTAAGAGAAGGGAGCATGGTCAAAACACTGCTCCACTCGATTTTTTCTCTCCTGCTGCTGATGATAGTTCAGAAGCCGATTGGCCTCTTACAGCTGGTATGGCTACTTCCACCTTTTCATGTTCTCTGTATGTATAAATATCTTCTTGCTGTATGTTCCAATCTATGCATCCGATGAAGTGGGCTGTAGCCCACGAAAGCTTATGCTCAAATAAATTTGTTAGTCTCTAAGATGCCACAAGTACTCCTGCTCCACTCCAGTTATTCTTATTTGCTGCAATGGCACCTTCAGCCCAGTAGCTGCTAACTTGTCCCTGGCCCAGACCACAGACAACCCAAAATATAGGGAGGTGCAAATCTAGTATAAAACTGCCTTTGCATCCAAACATTCCTAAGCCTAGTGTAACTCAAACAGAATAGATAATTGGCCCTGAGGACTAATTAATATATTACTCAAATACTTTCATAAAGTTAATGTAGTGCTCATGAAAGGTGTGAAACTGTCAGCCCAACAGACTTAAAACTATTCTTAGTTCACGGACCAGGTGCAGCATGGGAAGCTGCAATGCAAGCTTCCTCCACACTGCCTCACTAGTCTGCTTTTACCCTGGACCGAAAGGAAAACCCCAAGAGGGGAGAGGTTTGTTCAGTTCCTATGCCGATTCTCTGGCAAGATTGCCAACTAGACCCCAGTAGTTGCATTTGCAAGGTGGGTGTTTGATAACAATCTGGTTTATGTTAGATAGATTTTTACAGAGGCTACCAAACAACCTGTGATCATGAATTTCAGTCAGCACTGATGTGGACTGGATTTGACCCAACATCAGTGTCCTAGATGCATTACCTATCATCTGAAGCAATCGGTCCTGAGGAATACAAAACACGATAGCTCCAAGAAGTATATTATATTAGATCATATATTTGGAAGAGAATTTTAAATGTAGTTTTCAAAAGTGGGACTTAAAATACAAAAACTTCACCTAAGAAATATTTTAAGTTGTGACAAAATCTAACACAAAGAAGGAAGCTCAAACCTAAGGCTCTCACTTAATCTTGTCCTAACGTTGGTCAGTGATATATGCATGTGCTCTTTATCCTATCTATTCTATAATATCTGAACATTTTGGCGCTGTTAAGGAAGAGTTAATGACTGAGTGCTCACATTATCTTGCTAAGTATCAGAGGGGTAGCCGTGTTAGTCTGGTTCTGTAGAAGCAGCAAAGAATCCTGTGGCACCTTATAGACTAACAGAGGTTTTGCAGCATGAGCTTTTGTGGGTGAATACCCACTTCTTCGGATGCAAGTATCTTGCTAGTTTAAGCTGGCATCACATCCTTACTGTTAATATCTGGAGGAGATATACCAGTACTTTTCAAGAGCTCATTTAACATTTCAAGCTTTTGTGTGGTAGTAAATTATCCTTCTGCTGGCAGTCAGAATAATTGCTATACTCAGAGTAGATTGATTGTTTGTGAACTTTGAAACTGTTTTCTTGCTCCATTGGAACAGTGTGTCTATTTCTGCTGTTCTAAATTCAAAGGAACAGCTATATCTCTGGCACTTGCAACAATAAAAGTAGTATTTTCTGGTAATAAAGCAAACAGAAGACTCCCCAGTGGGCTGCTATGGAAAAGTAAAATGGAGAGGTCAGTTTCTGAGGAAGTACAAGTGTGTTTTGTTTTGCTGATTACTCTTTTTTCACAATGATCACTTTTGTAGCAAAACTGGTAAACATAGGAAATTAGTAAGGTTGGTGAAATAATTATGTCAGATGGGAAACACACAGAAAGGGGTTAATAGCTCAGTATTTAAAGTGAGAACAATAGGAGATAACTGCCGATGAGCAGATATTATAATTTTGTTAATTATTGCATACATTCCTAAAGTGCCAATAACCACAGTATCTGGGACCAAGTGGCAGCCAATATTCAATCCCTTGTGGTTAAGAGAGAAGTTCACTGAATTTTCAAGGGATTCCTTTGTATTGCAGAATGGCTGGACAGAGGGGGACAATCTATTTTCCTAAATCTGCAGGTATGCTGTTTTCACATCCAAAGATGTTGAGTGAAACATGAGGGGATGGATATTGATTGACAGCTCAGTCACACATCTGTTAACGCCTCCTAAACAGATAAAAATCCAGCTGAGTCACTCAGAAACACTGTATTCTGTTTGGGAACCTGAAAACAGTTTTAAAATAGGAATTCTGGAAGTGGGTGTGTGATAAATAAAGGGTGGGGGGAGCTCCCTTTTATGGACCCAGCCAGTAGCTATAAAATCCCTTTTAGTAGCTGTTCTCTACTTGCTTTACCTGTAAAGGGTTAAAAAGTCTCACTGCTACGCATAGGTAAAAGGAAGTGAGTGGGCACCTGGCCAAAAGAGCTAATGGAAAGGCTAGAACTTTTTACAGTTGAAACAAGACTCCCCTTTTGTCTGTCTGTGTTGTTCTCCCAGAGAGAAAGGAGATTGAAGCTCTGTGCTAACCCCAGATGCTTTTGTTTTGCTTGTAACCTTTAAGTTGGACCTCAAGAAAGTTATTCTTGATGTGAATCCTTGTAAGTAGTTAAAAAAAAATCTAGCAATAGCCTGAGATTCCAGATGTATTTTCTTTTTTTGTTTTTAATAAAATTTACCTTTTTTAAGAACAGTATTGGATTTTTTGTGTCCTAAGAGGTTTGTGCACATGTTGTTTAATTAGCTGGTGGCAACAGCTGATTTCCTTTTTTTCCGCCCTTTCTCAGCTCTTCCCTGGAGGGGGGTGAAAGGGCTTGAGGGTACCTCTGAGGAAGGAATTCCCAAGTGCACCTGCCTGGGTTCTCAAAGGGGTTTTGCACTTGGGTAGTGGCAGCATTTACCCATCCACGGTCAGAGAAAAGCTGTAACCTTGGGAGTTTAATACAAGCCTGGAGTGGCCAGTATTAATTTTTAGAATCCTTGTGGGCCCCCACCTTCTGCACTCAAAGTGCCAGAGTGGGGAATCAGCCTTAACATGGTGTGATGGTTCTCGGGGTACTAAAGAATTCACCTTGTTACCCTTTGCCTCCATGAGTCTTGCCTGTGGTGGCTGGAGGTTAGCTGCCTAATACCACTAGCTTTAAAGTCACTCCGGCACGCTCTTCTGGGCTCTGCCAGCCCTGTCTTTGCCTTGCAGGTTAACAAGAGGTGCTCCTCAGTCCCTGAATCCCCTTGAAGCATTCCCCTGTAATATCCAGCCCTTGGTACTGGCTACTCGCAGAAATCCCAGATCCTCTGCTCCCAAAGGAGCACTGTTCCCTCCAGTTTACGAGTTTTACATTAAATCACTGATCCTGTGTAACACATCACACTTGTAAGCACTTACAATGAAGCAAAAACTTTATTTCAGATAAAATAGAGGTTCCACTAGAAACAAGAGATAGTGATGGAAACAAATGGTTACAATACAAAACAATAAAATGCAAATTAGGACCTACATTTATTAATAGTTACCTATCCTATCTAACAACGTATGTCCCTCCTCCCCCAAGTTCAATCTCTTGCAGAGCTGATTGGCTTCCCAGGAACCAGGATCCAATCTTTCATGAAACACCTCTTTGCTCAACAGGATGTCTCCTCAGTGAATGGATGGAGAGTGACTTTCTCCACCCTGCGATATATCAAATTAGTCTTTTGTCTTTATTCATGGACGGGGTGATCCCCTGTCTGTTCTAATGTTCCTTTTTACCTCCAATTAGTTTTGATTGTTTGCAGTTGTCTTTGTTTTCCATTTTCAATTCTGGAATGGGGCAACAGCAGACAATTTACCCTTGCATTACATCACTGGTTGACCAGGTAGGAGTGACAACTCCTTCCCGCTTGGACAGGCCATCACTGAGACATATGATTGCCTGATGACAAACTTTTATTCTAAGACCATAAGGCATAGTTTTCAATATAGTTAAATTATTCCTTAACTATTACCAGTAAACACATCTTGCAATGATTCTGAGTATCAGTAAGTTACAAGCTTTCATTTTGGGGACCTCACATGCTACCTTTCATGGATAAATGCCATGGAAGTGATGTATTAGGTATAGTGAGTTTGGCAGGTCTGAGACAATATTTGCTTGTAAAGAACAGTGAATCCTTTGCCCATTGGCACCAATGAGCCTCTGTGTCACAGTGGTGCTACATTCATTTGTGTAAGCTTTGCTGCTGTTTTTGTTCTTTATCTTTGTTCAAAGTAATAGGAGGTTTTTCAGTGTTGTCTGTTATGTACATTCTGACTTGGATTTAAACTAAAGGAGATCATTAAGGGATTCATTCCTAAGCACAAGCAGCCCACCCCTGTTTGGTAGAAAGGCCGATCTGCCACAGAAGCCTCCAAAACAGTTTTACAACCAAGAGTTCAAGAGCCTCCTAGTTATATGTCCTGATATTCTGCTAAACAATCTGCCATGGTTACAGGGCTAGCTGCACCTCTGACCCTCTCTCTCTCTGGTTTCTCTGAGTGCATTCCCTCGGGTCTCAGCCCTCATGCCTTTACCTTCTTTGAGGTGGAATCCTGTGATTCTCCCACTCTTAGGGTAGGTCTATACTCACCGTCTGGGTCGACGCGGTGAGTTCGACTTCTCGGAGTTCGAACTATCGCTTCTAATCAAGACGCGATAGTTCGAACTCCCTGCGCGCTCCGGTCGACTCCGGAACTCCACCACCGCGAACGGCGGTGGCAGAGTCGACCTTGGAGCCACGGAGTTCGACCCCGCCACGTCTGGACGGGTAAGTCAGTCGAACTAGGGTACTTCAAGTTCAGCTACGCTATTCGCGTAGCTGAACTTGCGTACCCTAGTTCAACCCCCCCTTAGTGTAGACCAGGCCTTAGACCAGGTCCAGGGCTAGAGTACTCTGTGTATCAACCGTGCTTACCCCCAACAGGTCTAACTAGGTTCCAAACCTGCAGCTCTGCCCTTTGGGAGCTGTGACCAATAGTGAATACAGTGATCAAGCAGCCTTCTCAGAACAAAGTATTATTTATTCTGAACTGTGGGAACAACGCATAACATACAAGGAAAAGGATTTTAAAAACAACAGAAGATCTATATGCATCTCTACCTTACCTTAGGCCTTACCATCCTTAAAATGAAGACCCTGGTAAATCTAACTTCCCCGACACTGAAACCTCCAACCAACTTCTCTCCCATTGTCTTGTATCAATCCCCCAAGTATTGTTGAAGGACTTCTTATCTGAAGTCATTGTGTCGCCTTCCTGTTTCCCCAACAGCTCTGTTGATGTAATCCAACAGATCATACAGTAAATATCCTAATAAGGTCAAGATACAGTATTTATAAATTATTACAGTCAGCTACAAATCTATCACACAACCCCTTTTCGGTCTTTATACTCCTCAAATGCTTGTAAATGGTTACGATGTTTTCTCTCCCTTAGCTTCAGTTAACCAAGCTATATATATTTAGTTGTTTTGATCCTGATTAATCAATCCATGCAGCTCTGAGATATTATTGCTGCCCTTCTCTGTATTCTCTCCAATCTTTTTTGTTGTGCCAAATTGCACTGCATCCTCATAAGGGTAATCAGTTGTTCACTATCATCCTGTTTCTTCTGGCATTACTGCTTTCTCAGTTACCTTCCCCTATTAAATATCTGTATTTTAGATTATTTTTTCCCAGATAAATTAGTATGCATGTGACTAGTATAACTTTCCTTTTATTTTCTGCCCATATTGCTTGTCACTGTAGGTCCTTAAACTGTCCTCACTACTATATTCAATACATCTCAATTTAATCTAATTTACAAATTGACTTCCGTGGTATACCTGGTGCTTAAAATTAATTGTTTTGCTGAATCAGGGCCATAATGTGCTGTTTGCCTCTCTGTCAGACCACTGATGAAGCTATTAACAAATATACTCTAAAAATACGTGTTCTAAAAATCATAGGACTGGAACAGACTTCAAGAGGTCTTCTAGTCCAAGCCCCTGCACTCAAGGCAGGGCTAAGTATTATCTAGACCAGGGGTCAGCAACCTCTGGCACACGGCTCACCAGGGTAAGCACCCTGGCAGGCCGGGCCAGTATGTTTACCTGCCGTGTCGGCAGGTTCATCCGATCGTGGCTCCCACTGGCCGCGGTTCGTCGTCCCAGGCCAATGGAGGCAGCGGGAAGCCGCGGCCAGTACGTCCCTCGGCCTGCGGCACTTCCCGCCACCCCCATTGGCCGCCACCCCCATTGGGATGGCAAACCACAGCCAGTGGGTGCTGCAATTGGCCGAACCTGCCGATGCGACAGGTAAACAAACTGGCTGGCCCGCCTGCGTGCCAGAGGTTGCTAACCCCTAATCTAGACAATCCCTGACAGGTATTTTTCTAACCTGCTCTTAAAAAAAATCTCCAACTCCAGAGATTCCACAACCTCCCTAGGCAATTTATTTTAGTGCATAACTACCATGACTTCCTAATGTCCAACCTAACCTGCCATTGCTGCAATTTAAACCCATTGCTTCTTGTCCTATCCTCAGAGATTAATGACAGGAATTTTTCTCCCTCCTCCTCGTATGCACTTGAAAACTGTTATCACGTTACCTCTCAGTCTTCTCTTCTCCAGACTACACAAACCCAGTTTTTGAAATCATCCCTCATAGGCCATGTTTTCTAGACCTTTAATCTTTTTTGTTGCTCTTCTGTGGACTTTCTCCAATTTCTCCACATCTTTCCTGAAATGTGGTGCCCAGAACTGGACACAATACTCCACTTGAGGCCTAATCAGCGCGTAGAGCGGAAGAATTACTGCTCGTGTCTTGCTTACAATACTCCTGCTAATACATCCCAGAATGATGTTTGCTTTTTTTTGTAACAGTGTTACACTGTTGACTCATACCTAGCTTGTGATCCACTATGATCCCCATATCCTTTTCTACAGTACTCTTTCCTAGGTAGTCATTCCCCATTTTGTATATGTGCAACTGATTGTTCCTTCCTAAGTAGAACACTTTGCATTTGTCCTTACTGAATTTCATCCTATTTACTTCAGACCATTTCTCCAGTTTGTCCAGATCATTTTGAATTTTTAGCCTATCATCCAAAGCACTTGCCCAAATGAGCCCTTCTGCACCAGAAACCAAAGGCTATCAATAGTGTAACTTTATTACTAAGAAAAAACATAAAACATTCCTTAACCAATAAGCATGTAGTTGTAATCAGGGATTATGTTAATTTTTTGTTTTATTATAGGAAAGAATAATATTTTTACCTTGTGATTGCCATCTTATTGATGAAAAACAGTATATCTCATTTGCATTCACTTCAGAGACTAGTTAAATTATTGAGTACGCATCAAATGAGACAAAAACTTAGTTCTTTTTTTAGATTTTTATGAATGAAATTCTATTACTATCAAATCAATTAAAGGCACTGTTCTAAATTCTATTTTATATCTATTTTCATGCTAATAAATGTAATACTTCATCATTACATCTTAATTCTCAACCATTTTCTAAAATGAAGACATTTTAGAGTCTTTTAGATTGTACTTGGAACTTTCAAAATACATATAGAATGATTACGTGGATATTCTGGATGTTTTCAATCAGTTTTTTCCCTAACATTTATTTTGTCTACTATTCTTGAAAATATTTTTTCCACTCCTAGCATGTTCATCCCTTGCAGTCAACATGGGCAATATACAGTTTCAAAGAAAGAATAAGCATGCAGAAGAATACATTTTGTGTATTAGGCTGTTCTGAGCTCATTGCCATCAGGATCAGATTCACTCCACGTTCCTTCCAGATTATGTAGTATCCTCTCGCACTGAGGATACCTCTCTGGGGGAGGGAACTCCAGTTATTAGGAAGACACAGGTATTAGTAATGGACGATTTGATCATTAGAAACATAGATAGCTGGGTTTGTGATGACCGGGAGAACTGCATGGTGACTTGCCTGCCCAGTGAAAAGGTTGTGGATCTCTTGAGACATCAAGATAGACTTATGTGTAGTGCTGAGGAGGAGCCGGTGGTCGTTGTATATGTAGGTACCAATGACACAGGGAAGGATAGGAGAGAGATCCTGGAGGCCAAATCTAGGTTGCTAGGTAAAGAGATTGAAGTCCAGGACCTCCATGGTAGCATTCTCTGAAATGCTTCCAGTTCCACGCGCAGGGCCAGTTAGATAGGCGGAACTGCAGGATCTCAGTATATGGATCAGATGATGGTGTAGGAAGGAGGGGCTTAGATTTATTAGGATCTGGGGAAACTTTTGGGAAAGGGGGAGCCTATACAGGAAGGATGGGCTCCATCTAAACCAAAATGGAAGCAGATTGCTGGCATAAAAAGGTCATAGAGCCAACAGTGTGGAGGAGCACATGGTTCGGACAGAGACATCCCTTAAGGGAGGATCTACTAATGGAGATTCTCTATGTCCTAGTAAGGAGGAGAGTATGGAAGATGATAAAATACAGGTAGGATCTGATGAAAAAAAGTTAAATGAAAACAAGTCTCTTTCAATATCATGTAATGGGAGACAGCTAAAAAGTGACAAGTTTTTAAAGTGCTTATATACCAATGCTAACTCCACCAGAGAGGTCCTTTGGGGCCATCTGCCTGTCCCAAGTCAGGGTAAAGGAGGAGGGTTGGGCGTGGGGCTAGCAACTCCACCCTGTAAAAATCAGCTTGCTACAGAAACGTCAACAATAGAGTTAACAGAGACTTTTAGCCTAGAAAAAGAAGGGTCTTCAACTCGAAGATGCATGACGCTGGGTGGTGAAAGCCGCGAGGAAGCCACTAAGCCGATCACCCTTCTTGCAGCCAGGAGGATTACCATCGGCACATGGAACGTGAGGACCATGTACGAGTCAGGAAAGACGGCGCAGGTTGCAGCAGAGATGAGGAGCAACAACCTGACCCTACTAGGCATTAGCGAGACAAGATGGACGCAAGCTGGACAGAGACGACTGTTGACAGGAGAGCTGTTGCTGTATTCAGGACATGAAGAGAGCGACGCACACCATACACAGGGAGTAGGCTTCATGTTGTCCAAGCAGGCACAGAGAGCACTGATTGGTTGGGAGGCACATGGTCCCAGGATCATCACAGCATCCTTCAGAACTAAAATGAAGAGGATTAAGATGAATGTTGTTCAGTGCTACGCTCCAACCAATGACAGTGAAGAGGAGGACAAAGACTACTTTTACAACAGACTCCAGAAAATATTAGAGACTCTCCCAGACAAAGACATTACCATCCTTATGGGAGACTTTAATGCCAAAATTGGACCTGATAACACAGGATACGAACAAGTCATGGGGACCCATGCTCTGGGAGAGATGAGTGAGAATGGAGAGAGATTTGTGGATCTGTGTGCACTTAACAACCTGGTCATAGGAGGCAGCATCTTTCCTCACAAGCGGATCCACAAGAGTACCTGGGTATCGCCAGCAGGCATGACAGAAAACCAGATCGACCATGTCTGCATTAGCAAGAAGTTCAGAAGATCCTTGCAGGACGTTAGAGTTAGAAGAGGAGCAGACGTGGCGTCCGACCATCACTTAGTGGTGGCCAGATTGAAGCTGAAGCTGAAGAAGAACTGGATAGACGCGTCAGACGGAAGAGCGAAGTACAACGTCAACCTTCTGAAGGACCATAAGACCAAGGAAGATTTTGGATTGACGCTGAAGAATAAGTTTTCAGTACTACAGGATCGGTCTGAGGAAGAGGAAGACAGTGTACTCAACAGATGGCAGAAAGTGAGAGACACACTTAGGTCAGCATGCCAGGAAGTGCTTGGAATTAAGAAACACCAGCAGAAAGAGTGGATCACAGCAGAGTCCTTGACAAAGATAGAAGACAGAAAGAAGAAGAAGGCAGCAGTCAACAACAGCAGGACTAGAGCAGCAAAGGCCAAAGCTCAAAAAGAGTATGCTGAAGCCCACAGAGCAGTGAAGAGGAATATTAGGAAGGACAAGAGAGATTATGTGGATGGACTGGCAGCAGAAGCAGAGCAGGCAGCATACAGCGGTAACATGAAACAGCTGTACGATACTACCAAGCGACTGTCTGGAAAGTTCAGCAAGCCAGAACGTCCCGTTAAAGACAAGCAGGGAAAGTCTATAACAGGAATAGAACTACAGATGAACAGATGGGCGGAGCACTTTGAGGAACTCCTGAACAGACCAGCACCACCAAATCCACCAGACATCGACCCAGCCAACGAGGACCTCCCAATCAATTGCGATAAACCAACCAGAGACGAGATCAGAAAAGCCATCACCATGATGAAGAACAGGAAGGCGGCTGGACCTGACGATATCCCAGCAGAGGCCCTGAAAGCAGACCTGGATGCTTCAGTGGAAATGCTGTACCCCCTCTTTGAGAAAATATGGGAAGAAGAAGTGATTCCGGCTGACTGGAAAGAGGGATATCTCATCAAAATCCCCAAGAAAGGAGACCTCAGCGACTGTGCCAACTATAGAGGAATCACACTCCTGTCGGTGCCAGGGAAGGTCTTCAACCGAGTCCTCTTAGAGAGAATGAAGGATGCCGTCGATCCACAGCTACGAGATGAACAGGCAGGTTTCCGGCAGAACAGATCATGCACGGACCAGATAGCAACGCTCCGCATCATAGTCGAGCAGTCTATGGAGTGGAACTCCTCGTTGTACATCAACTTTGTTGACTATGAGAAAGCATTCGATAGCGTGGATCGAGAGACCCTCTGGAAGCTCCTTCGGCACTATGGCATCCCAGCAAAGGTGGTCAACCTGATCAAGAATTCATACGACGGCATACACTGTAGAGTGATCCATGGAGGGCAGCTCACAAACAGCTTCCAGGTGCGAACAGGAGTCAGACAAGGATGCTTGTTGTCACCACTTCTCTTTCTTCTCGTCATCGATTGGATTATGAAGACATCCACTTACAAGCGTAGGAATGGAATCCAATGGTCATTGTGGACCCAGCTTGATGACCTGGACTTTGCCGACGACCTTGCACTCCTTTCGCACAGTAAACAGCAGATGCAAGAGAAGACCAACGTAGTGGCAGCCACGTCATCACAGGTTGGCCTCAACATCCACAAGGACAAGACCAAGATCCTTAGGATCAATTCCATCAGCAACGACCCAGTCACACTGAATGGAAGCCCCCTGGAAGAAGTGCAGTCCTTCACCTACCTAGGTAGCATCATCGACCAGCAGGGTGGCACAGACGCAGACATCAAAGTAAGGATTGGTAAGGCAAGAGCAGCCTTCTTACAGCTCAAGAACATCTGGAGCTCCAGAGAGCTGTCTTTGGCAATAAAGATTCGACTGTTCAACTCCAACGTGAAATCAGTCTTACTGTATGGAGCTGAAACCTGGAGGACAACCAAAACAACCACCAGGAAGATCCAGACCTTCATTAATAGCTGCCTCAGAAGGATTCTCCAGATCCGCTGGCCAGACACCATCAGTAACATCCACCTCTTGGAGAGGACCCATCAACTCCCAGCAGAGGAAGAAATTAGAAGGAGAAGGTGGGGCTGGATAGGACATACACTACGCAAGCAGCCAACCAACATCACCAGACAGGCACTGCAGTGGAACCCCCAAGGCAAGCGGAAAAGAGGCCGCCCAAGAAATACCTGGCGACGCAACCTTCAGGTTGATAGCAAAAAAATGGGCTATACCTGGAACCAGCTAGAGCGAATGGCCCAGGATAGAAGACTATGGAGATCTGTGGTTGGCGGCCCATACCCCGGTTGGGGTGACGGGCATGAATGAATGAATGAAATATACCAATGCTAGAAGTCTAAATAATATGATGGGTGAACTAGAGTGCCTTGTATTAAAGGAGGATATTGACAGAATAGGTATCACAGTAACTTGGTGGAATAAGGATAATTAATGGGCTACAGTAATACCAGGGTACAAAATATATCAGAAGGATAGAACAGGTCATTCTAGTGTGGGAGTGGCACTATATGTGAAAGAAAGCATAGCATCAAATGAAGTAAAAATCTTAAATGAACTAAACTGTACCATCGAATCTCTATGAATAGTAATTCCATGCTCAAATAGTAAGAATATAGTAGTAGAGATACCCCCTGCCCAGGATGGTGATCGTGACTATTAAAAGCTCAAGGAGATTAGAGAGGCTATTAAAATAAAAAATTCAATAATAATGGGGGATTTCAACTATCCCCATATTGAAACTGGGTACATATCACCTCAGGGATAAATTTAGCCCAATTTTCACATATTTAAAATTAAAAATAATTCTTATCTTCTTTGCTTTCTAACAGTGATAAATCTCTTTCCCAATATTGAAACTTCCCCTCTGTATTTTTAAAATGCTTAGTTGACTCTTACAGAGATGGATATTTTATTGTGTTTTATCCACTTCATCGGACTTTTCCAAATGACTGTTGATACAGGAAGGAGTATGTGGGGAACTAGAACTAGAAGCATTTTTTTAGGAAAGGCATAATTTCAATAGATGATATGATATCAATAGAAGGAGATTATAGCCACAATAACAACCCAAGAAATTTATGGTTCACTAAATTCAAATCCGAGAATACACCATACTTCCATAGGGTGCAAGTCACCACTGATTTTGGCCCACAGCTGCTGCTGTTCTTAATGGGGGCAGCAGGAAGCCGCGGCCAGTACGACCCTCAGCCCGCGGCACTTCCCGCCACCCCGATTGGCCTGGGACAGCGAACTGCGGCCAGTGGGAGCCGCGATTGGCCAAACCTGCCGATGCGGCAGGTAAACAAACTGACTGGCCCACCCGCGTGCCAGAGGTTGCCGACCCCTAATCTAGACAATCCCTGACAGGTGTAACGTCATAGCAGCCTAGTAGTCCAAAACACTGGGCAAGACTCTCACTGGGGGTAAATAAGAATAGATCTATTGAAGTAAAAAACATCCATTGAAATATCACCTCATCTTAACAGCCCTACATGAGCTATACCAATATATACCAGCTGATGATCTGACCCTCTGGATATGTCTAGACTACAGCAGCCAGAGGCACAGCTGCCACTGCCATAGTGCTGTAGAGACTCCCTGTAATCGACGGAAGGAGTTTTTCCATCTGTGTAGGTAATCCACCTCTCCGAGAGGTGGTAGCTAGGTTAATGGAAGAATTCTTCCATTAACCTACCTGCATCTACAGTGGGAGATAGGTCAACCTAACTACATCTCACGGGGCACAAAATTTTTCCCAGCCCTGAGCGATGAAGCTAAGTCGACCTCAATTTTAGATATAGAAAAACACTCAGTCTCTGAGATCTGTGAAGATGAAGTGATCTTTCCTGATCAGCATGGAAAGAAAGACCTAATGTTGTTGTGATGGGGTGTTCACCCTGCACCAGAAAGGGGGTTAAAAGCAGCCTAAGGAGGCTGTGCAGGGAGCAGCCAATCAGATAGAGGCTGCACAGAGCAACCAATCAAGGCCCAGCTTGCTCACATAAAAGGGAATTGCAGGGCAGAATTGCAGGGTCTGTTGCTGCAAGGAACTCAAGGAGAGAGGACTGTGTTCTTAGTAGGCTGCAGGAAGTAGTACCTTGGACAGAGCAATTGCTGGCAGGGACCAGGAGATAAGAGGGAGCTCCTGGCTGGCTGCTCGGATGTGATGCTGGAGGCCCTGAGAAGAGGGCAAAGAAGGTGCTTGGGCTGTGAGGAAGTGGCCCAGGGAATTGAAGCAGTTCTGGCAGAGAAGTTAAGGAGAGGCAGCTGGAAACTGCGAGCTAAGGGTCCCTGGGATTGGGAGGAGTGGGGGTGCCTCACCACTGGGGAAGTGGCTGAACTATAGAACTGGGAGATACTTCCCCACACACTGCTGTTTGGGGGTGGGGGACACAAGTGGTGGCATGGCTGGAGGGCCAAGTCATGAAAGACACAGTGGTTCCTGGGCTAAGATGGGTCTGCAGGTAGAGAAGGTGGCAGGAGAGGCACCGCCGTGATACAGCATGCTGGCTAAGAGAGCTAATCCCTGAGACAGCCAGCAGGCAGCACCACTCTGACAAGTGAACTCCATCACAGCTGTCTGAGATATCTACATTGTCATATCTCCATTACTAATGTTCTGCTTCAGAAAAACTGTGTGCCTTTTTCAGCTACATATGATTTTTCCCTTTTTGTTTATTAACATTTAATTGTTATGATATAATGAGGAAAACATGTAACAAGACTTGACAGTTATGAAAATTAGTTTCTAGAGAACTATTCTCTTGACTTTTATTATTTTTACTAAGCAACAATGTTGTCATTATTTTCATAGTTTATTTATAAGACAAAGAGAAAACAACTGAAAATTAAGGATCAAATACTCCCCTATGTGGTGCATTTCAGGGAGCAAATATGTGAAAAAATACATGGAAGGGGGAACAACAGCTATGTAGCATGCTTCCTGTTCTCTATGAGCTTACCATAGTCCCTTCATGTTCACACCAACAAGCTGGCTTTGAGGGTTTTCTGAGGAGAGGTGCCAGGGAATGATCCCCTCAAAAAAATGTTGGATGTCCCAGAAGAAAACCATGTAAAAGTTAATGCTTCTCTTACAGGTGCACTCTGCCTTCATGACAACAGCTCCCCTTGGAGAAAGATATAATGTGTGAATAGCCATAGTGTGGGAGCCAATGGCAACATCTCTCTTGAATGAGCCATGCTGTTATGATATGGCATAGCACAGAGATAGAAGCACTGTGCAAAAGCATTGGGATCCAAAGACTTGGAACCTGCTTTCCCAGTGTTTCCTTGCACTCTTCCAGGCTTGCAGCGTGCCCCCTCTACACCCTCCACATGCAGAAGCCTCCCTCCTGCCAATGGCACAATCTGCCAGGTTCACTACCTAGTGGCCTGATCCTGCACCCATTTGGAGTCCATGTTAAAGCTCCCATTGACTTCAGTGGTATAGGATCCAAGGATAGGTGAATGTACAGAGTTTTAGTATTTTTCCCACACTGTGGAAAGAGAACACTGGGCTGAAATCAACTGAAAAGACCTGCATTTATGACCACAGCTCAGTCACTAGTGAAGTTTGTGATCTTGAGCAAGTTACTTGACCTCCTACTGCTTTCACCCAGTTTGAAAAACCGGATTGAAATAAGTATCTTTAGAGTACATTGTATTAAATGTAAAGGTTATGTATTATTGTGAGCCCTGGGAAGTGTTCTGAATTTCAAAGGACTATACTGAACAATAGGCCAGACAACATAAGACTTTTGGACAAACAGAGTCAAGTGGTTTGCCCAGGGAATCTCTAGGGAGAGGTGAATTCAAATTCCCACCTCTGGTTATGCAAAACCCCAGGCTTTTGAAGCTACACCCTGAGGAGAGCATGATTATATACAGGTCACCTGTTATTGGAATCTGAAGATCAAAGGCCCAAACTGTATAAAGGAAAAAGAAAAGGAGTACTTGTGTGGCTGAGTCATTACACACATTGAATCTATTTCCCCATGTTAAGTATCCTCACACCTTCTTGTCAAACTGTCTGTAATGGGTTATCTTGATTATCACTACAAAAGTTTTTTCTCTTAATTAATTAGCCTCTTAGAGTTAGTAGCGCAACTCCCACCTTTTCATGTTCTCTGTATGTGTATATATATCTCCTTACTATATGTTCCATTCTATGCATCCGATGAAGTGGGCTGTAGCCCATGAAAGCTTATGCTCAAATAAATTTGTTAGTCTCTAAGTCTCTACTTTCCTTTTTGCAGCTATAGACTAACACGGCTGCTACTCTGAAACCTGTATAAAGGAAAGGTTATCCAATTCATGTTGATGCTTGTTCTGAGCTAAAGCAGTTATGAACCTGTAACCACAGAAAAATCCCTATGTGGGGTTTGTGGTGGGGTAGTCTGCCCCTTAAGGGCAGTACTTCCTACTGATCAGTCCTGTCTGTCACATGGCATGGCCCTATAAGAGTTTGGGGGTGGTTTGATACACAAAGCCTGAGGAGATATGGGAAGAAAGGAAGAAGTAACTGCATCTTTAAAGGCCTGGGACCTGGAACCTTGCAGAGGGTGGGGCAGCCAGCTGTCACATAGCCAATAAGAAATGAGCTAGAAGAAGGGGACAGCATAAATATTATTCCTCCTTTATAGTAGGGCAGATGCTTGCAGACACTGCAAGGAGTAAGAAGGGTCCTGAGTTAATAGGGAGCAGACAACAGCAGGAGAAGGCAGCTAAACCCTCTGAGCCTGAAGATTAAATGGGACCAGTTAAGGGAGATAAATTGCAACCCAGCTCCAGGAGGAGAGCTGGGAACTCCTAGTAAAGAGTGGGACAATAACTGCCTGAACTACCCAAGCTCCAGCAGGAGGGCCTGAGCCTCCTGCCATAAAGAGAAACATAAAGACTGAGAACAGAACTTAGAGGACAGACTATAAAGGAACCTTGAAAACCAGAAACACCTTTTGTTTATTTGGGACTTATTGTTATGGCCCTCTTTGTATGAGGTTTTGTAATAAACAAGTCCTAAGGAGGGTATTATTGGGTCACACGTCAGGAGTGTCTGAAGTGAAGTTATTGGCTCCCTGAGAATGGAAACTGAGGCAGGGAGTAAGTGCAGTGCCACACTAATTCAGCGGGGGGAGAGGGGTGGCACTATACGGCCTATGACAGGTTTGAGGGAGTGACTCTTACCAGTGTCCCTGCTGGAGTTGGGAGCAAGGGGTAATCTCTTCTTCAGCGTGCATGTAGTTTCTTTTATTGTTTTTCATGTCTTCTCTGTAATGCTTTCACCTTAATACGTGTGCTGGCTTATAAAAGGCTGTGTGCTAACTTGTAATTGGTGGCAGTTACGCTATGCAGAAGCCTCTGAAGAGAAAGCAAAGCAGAGATGCCCTGGCTAGGCAGTCTGGCTCACTGGGAAGAACAGTGTCAGCAGGGAATTGTTCAGACTGGGGGAAAAAACAGTGAGGAGGGAGAGATGTAGGTCTCTGCCCAAGAGGGGTGACAGCTGGGACCCAGAAGCCTAAAAGTGGGTGCCCTTGCTAGACCATGGAGGGGAAATACAGGTTCAGTTGCCCTGAACTGTGACAGTGTAGACTGAACTATTTAAATAAACTGGGCATTACTACATTCTTTAAAAGATGTAAATAGAATGGGTTTGATTCTGCACATGTGAAAATATCAATAGATCTCTAAGCATTATACAAATAGTATTATGTTTACAAGTATAGCTGGGGACAAATTTCTAGATGGGGCATTCTCACATAACGTGCTTCCCCACCGTCTTTGCCCAATATGGGGACGTACACTTGCATATTTAGGCCCTGTTCCTGCAAAGACTTAGACACATGCTTATTTGTATGCACTGTGAGTAGCCCTGACTTTTTTGCAGAATATTTTGTCATTCCACTTTCTGATTCAACAGTCCAGAATGGATGGCAAAACACCTGCTGATATCAAAACTTATTAATGGAGACTGTTCATTGGCTGTCCCTTTACTGCATGAATGATTCTAAATTTTGGAATCTGCTCCCTAACTCTGAGGGTGGAATTGAGCTCAATCATAAAATAAGATTTATACAACTTTCCAATGAGAAATATTATAAAGACTCGTTTGTTTGTTTTCTCTACAAATGTAGTTTCACTTACATAAATGAATATATATATAGTCTGGGAATGCAGGGTCAGCCCACAACATTTTGGCACCTGAGGCGGGGAGCTCAAATGACGCCCCCATGCCCTCTCGCTTGGGCCAAAACTTTGAAAGATCTCAATTCTGCCTTCTTCCTGTTCTACTCCTCTCATGGTACTGCTCTGCTACCTACCCCAATAAAGGAGAACTAACAATTTAAAATGCCAGGTTCAAAAATTTTAATTAACACTTAACTTTCAAATGCCTGAACAGCAAATGTAACTTTTCTTGTCTGCACAGTAAACACTGGCATTTTCATATGTTTGAATAATCAAAGTGGTGCTTTCCATGCCTTCTTGGTTGCAAAGATCTGAACTGCTTCCTGCTGAAGGTCCACAGTCTGGGCCAGCTCATGCTCTGTTGAGATGGTTTCAAGGCCAACCAGCCTTTCTTATGTCATTGTGGAGCATAGATGTGTTTTTATTAACTTCAGCTTGCAGAAGCTGCGTTCTCCACTAGCAACTGTTACAGGGAATGTTAGAAGTATGCACAGAGCAACAAAACCATTTGGAAAGAGAGTGGTCATCTTATTTGTGTACATATATTTCAGAACAGCCTTTGGACTTGATCCTGCCGAAATGTATCTTGAGGGAACATGAAGTTTTTCACTTGCTGTGGCCCATGCAGTACAAGGAAGTACAAGTACAGTCCAGGATCATCTAGACTTAAGGAACTAAACTCAGCAGCAGCTGTTTCTTGCACCTCCACCACACTCTTCTCTGATCTATGCTTTTCTTCAGGAATGTGCATGGTTACATCCATTTGAGATGGAGATATGGATGCTGCAGTAGCTGCCAGGTCACCTGCACTCTGACTACCTGGAAGATCAGGCATCTCCTCACCTCTCACATCCTTACTGGGGCCGGAAGGCTCACCGTGAACATTTGTGTCTATGCATCTCAGGAGAGCTCCTTCCTGCTTAGATAGAAAAGCTTTCTTTCTTCTTCTGAATACTGCCCCAGAGGGGCGTTTTCTTCTTTTACTCATGACTGCTGTTCTGTGCCTGCTATAGTGGCTCTCAACACTCAGTTGTAGGGGACAAATAAGCAGGCTGGCAGCAGGGCCTGAGTGAGAGAAGATATCAGAGTCTTAAGGGCCCAACTGGCTCCTACTACTTCAGTTGACTGCCTGTTCTCCTCAAGTGGGTTCAGGGAAGCAGCAGGAAACAGGAAGCTCCCTGAGAAGCTGATGTTCAGGCTTGTGGGAGTGCTAGAGAGGTACATAAGAGACTCCTCCTCCTCTCTCTCCCTGCAGCTTTCTGTTATTCCCTCTCACCTTTTCTCCTGCCTCCCTGTTATGTCTCTTGTGCCCTCCCAGGGGCGGCTCTACAAATTTGGCCGCCCCAAGCAGTCATGCCCGGGAGGCGCCCCTGAGCCGCGGGAGCAGCGGACCTCCCGCGGGCATGACTGCGGAGGGTCCGCTGGTCGCGCGGCTCGGCTGGACCTCCCGCAGCTGCGGGCGGTTCGCTGGTCCGGCGGCTCTGGTTGAGCTGCCGCAGGCATGCCTGCGGGAGGTCCACTGGAGCCGCCGGCCGAGCGTCCCCTCCGCAGTCATGCCTGCGGCAGGTCCGCTGCTCCCGGGGCTCCGGTGGACCTCCCGCAGGCATGACTGCGGCAGGTCCGCCGGCCCAGCCTGCCGCCCCCCCGGGAAAGGGCCGCCCCAGGCGGGTGCTTGCCCCGCTGGGCTCTGGAGCCGGCCCTGTGCCCTCCTTCCTCCACCACAGCACTCCACCATCTCTGTGCATCTAGAGCAGAGAGAATACATATGCACCAGCAGCAGACACAATTTTCTACACTCTGGATCCTAGTGGCACCCCCCCACAGTCTGGCACCTGAGGCAGCCGCCTCAGTTCGCCTCAGGGTAAGGCCAACCCTGTGGGAATGCACAAAAGCCCTTTGAGGATATTTTTGACACACGTAATATTAAAATGCATAGCCAAATTACCTATGCAAATGTAGTTGCTTCACTTTTGCATCTCTCTGGACAAGTAAAATGACACCAGTGCCTTTGAAATATCTCTGTATATAAGGTACGACAAAAAGACAACGTAAATCATCAAGTCTTTACTTTTAAGATCAGCACACTAATTTCATCTTTAAAACCACTGTTCTTCTTGAGCTGGTACAATGAATCAACTAAAACAGATTTTCTACAAAAAAAAGGGTGTGTATAACTGAAATATAAATAGTAGCCTGAAAATAAATTGTAGTAAGGAAAAGCATTTTCTAAATACTGTCCTTCAAAAGAATCTGCCTTTTGGATTTTCCAAGCTCCCACAATGACCTTTTCTACAGCTCATGTGCATAGATTGCCTCTGGTGTTTTTCATATCTCTTTCCTGATTCTCACATTCAGAATCATAAACTGCAGAGGCATAATTCACATGACAGCTTGATAAAGTCAAGATGAACAATGGATGTCAGCATGGAATTTCAGCCTCTGTATCATATCAACCCAACAGCACTGTTGAAATAATTATGCTCATCTCTTTCTTTGCAAAAGAAAGAACTAATGCCTGATTTTCAGAGATGCTGAGCACCTGCAGCTACCACTGAAGTCAGTGGGCTCAGGGGCTCGGCATTTATGAAAAATCAGACTATTAATCTGCAACAATAAGGACTGTGGAATTACAAAAGCAATACTTGGATAACAATTTGAATATACTGCTGAAGAATGAATAAACAGAACATATCTCTTCACCGATTACTTGCTTTGAATTGTAAAAATGGCTTATTAAAATACTGCTACATAACTGAAAAACATGCATTCAAATAAGGCAACTATTACAAATTCTGTATATTCTTAGTAAACCCACTCTGTAATTGGTACTAAATCCAACTATCAAAAACAGAAATAACATGAAAATACACAATTACTTGGGAAGTGTCAAAAGCTAAACAGATTCCAGGTTATAGCATATAGCTTCCCAGAAGGCTGCTCAAGGAAAGTGTGTTTGGTCCATGCATATGCAAACACTAGCTGAGTATTAAATATGAGGGGAGAAACCTGCCAGTCACAGCTGAGCAGCTACACTCCTGGCACAGCAACCAGGGTATAGACACAGCTGATTACTATCACGTTTCCCTGTCTGGAAGTGGACCCACCGCCTGAACAGAGAGACTAAGAGAATATTAATAGTGAGATTTTTATTCATCCCCTTATCATTAGAAGTTGGCACATCTTGCAATGCCTTCAGCTGAAGGGGAGGAGAGGGCAGGGAGGGTGAATGAAGCTTTGCAAAATAATTAAAAGTTTTCAAGAGCAGCAAAATAGACAAAGCAGCCAGTAACCAGCACAATAATCCACCTCGAGAGCAGGATCTACAACCCTGTAAGAACCCAAAATCACCAGACCCAGGCTGAATCCTGAGTTCCCCTTTCTTGGCTTTTGTTAAAAAGACTTGACCTATTTTCCTTTCAGGGAACGGAAAAGTCACGCAATTCAAAGCGGCAGCTTGCCAGTATGACTGAGAGTTATTGATTCCAAAACAGGGAGGAAGAGGGAGCATGGGGAAGAAGTTACTGCGGGGGATAGTAGAGTGGAGAGAGAGAAAATACAGGCACAGTCAGGCAGAAACAGTAGACATCCATACATTGAATCCAGAGAGCATAAAGACATATGGCATTCACATCTAGACCTAGTGTTTGCAAAGTATATAGAATGTGTGTGCAGTATATAGCTATACTTACCATGCAGTGTGTGTCTGTGCACAGTATATAACTCTACTATGCAGTGTGTGTGCAGTCTATAGCTATACTATGGTCTGTGTGTCTTTGTGTGTGTGTAGTCAATAGCTATACTATGCAGAGTGCATGTGTGTGGTCCATAGCAATCGGGTGCAGTGTGTACACAGTATATAACTATACTATGCAGTGTGTGTGTGTGTGTGCGGTCCATTGGGATATTGTGCAGTGTGTGTGTGTGTGTGTGTAGTCTATAGCTATTCCATGCTGTGTGTTTGGCCCATAGCGATACAGAGCAGGGTGTGCACACCCGCTAGAAGCCTGGATGCCAGATCGCCAGGAGGCGGCTCGGATTAGCCGCGGTTGCCGGCTCCATCTCAAGGGCAGGCTGCGGCCCTTCCCCGCTTACCTGCACCTGCCGGTGGGGGGCGTGGGGAGCTGCCTCATCCGCCGCCTCTGTCCGCGCAGCCGGTGCCGGCCGCGGGCGGCAGCCGCTGCATCCTGCCCTGGGAGGCGGCGCCTGCCCTGCCCTGCTCTCCCAGCCGCCCGGCTCCGCTCGCCTCCTCCCCTCCCCCGCGCTGCCTGCCCGGGGCAGCGCTCCCCGCCGCCAGGATGGGAGCGAGCGGGACGCGGAGAGCGCGCAGCCCGCGCCCAGCGCAGCGAGCGAGGCTGCTCATGTGACCCCTCCCGGCCCCTGCCCGCCTGGCGCTGCTCCCGGGCCCGGGGCTCCGAGTCCCCGCGCGCGCTCCCCAGCCTGGGGCGGGCCGGGCCGGGCCGGGCGTGGCTGAGCCGGGGAGGCAGGGGGGCTGCGCGGAACCTAGACATAGGGAGACTTGGCTCCCCGGCCATGGAAAGGCGTGGGCGAGATCTGCTCCAGGGAGAGAGCAGGAAAGCGGCAGCGGGAGATGCTGCCTCCTCCTAACTAGAGCTGGCCGCAGGCATGTAAGAAGGGATCCTTCGGCAACAAACCCCCTTCCAAACCTGAGATGCTGCCCCCCTCCGCCCTAAAGAAGGCTGATGTGACGGGGGCACCAAGAGTCTTACATAAGCATGAGCCCCCTAGCAGCTGGGAAAAGAGCAACCGCACGTTGACGTGAAGAGTCGGGAAGATGAAGTCGGAGAGACAGGAAAGTGACAGGGGACCTAGATCCCAAGGGGAGAGAGTAAATATACCAAGTATGAATCGTTGTTCTGAACTAAATAGGATCTCAAGTGCTCTCCTTAATACTGTGAAATAACTGAGCAGCTGAAGAATTTAGTAAAAGGGATCATTTGAGAAGAAATGGGAATAATCTGTTAATGGGAGTCAGGAAGGGCCTCATGACATGATTGAGTCATTCATAGAATTATGTTCTTTTTCTCCCACATCTCTGGCTCGGCTCTTGCTCCTAGCCCTTAGCTTTGCTCCTGTGGCTGGAAATTTAGGGGCCTTATGTTAAGCAAATGTCAGGATAATCAAACCCCAGGAGTCATCCTTGAACCCAGTCTTAGATTTTTTTCTTATTTTTCCTTTTTCCATGACATCTGCTGTATGTCCCTCAGGAACATGGTCAGAATTCATCCTTACTTTGATTCCCGTTTCTGAAGTTCTTATTCATGCTGTAGTCAGTTCTCATTGTTACAATTTCAATTCCCTTCTTTATAGTTTTTCTCTCACGGATGTCTCCCACAAGTACAGAATCTGTATGTAACAAGGTTTTATTTCTCTGGAGGGTTTTTATGATTAATGCTGCCTCCATCATTCTGCATTGCTTGCAGTTGTTCCATGCTGATTCCCATTGTAATAATTTAAACACAGTAAATTATCATTTCTTATGCTCTTAAAAATATGTAACACTTTACTAGGGTAATAAACAAAAGAGAATCTATTTATACACAATGAGTGGAATTTTCAAAAGTTCCCAATTAATTTAGGAGCACAGATCTCATTGACTTTCACCAGGACTTGTGCTCCTAAGTCACTTAGATGCTTTTGAAAATCCTACCCACTAATGATAGTGTCCAAAGGACAAATAATAATACATAAAACTCATGAACACTATAAAAACCAACTTGAAGAAGCATACAGCTAGGAAACATGAAAACTAATACTGTATTAAATATATCAGAACTATTGAGTAAAGTTCAAAGTCTTGGTCCTTATCTTTAAGGTGCAATATCCTGGGCCAGCATATCTAAAAGATCACCTAAAGCACTAGGATGAAATCTGTGTTTGACAGCTCTGCTGCTTGGGTACAATGGAACTTTCTGCCATAAACTTGTGCATGCAGGAGACAGAACTTTCTTGAGGGCCACTTAAAGACTGTGGAATGAATTTACACAGCAACTAATTGGTATCGCAAACATCATCACCTTCCAAGCCAAGTGCAAGGTGTACTTCAAGCTGCCGTCTCTAAAATAAACACAGAGTAGTTTAAAAAAATCCAAACCCTGCACCACATACACAATTCTCCCCCCTGACAGAGCTGGTGCTAGCCCAATGGGGGCCCTAAGCAGGAATATTTTGTGTCTCCCCTCCCCCAAATACTAACACTGGCAAGTTCTTATAATAAAAAGTGAATAGGGGGTTCCTTTGAGCTGCTCGGGGCCCTAAGCAATTGCTTAGTCTGCTTATGCCTAGTGCAGGATCTGCCCCCTGTGAAGAGGCAGAAAGAATGAACCACATGTGATAGATATCAGTCACATAGCTCAACACACTACTGAATGGTGCCTATATTCTATGCTGAAGCAGGGCTGCCCAGAGAATTCAGGGTGCCCGGGGCAAAGCAATTTCGGGGGCCCCTTCCATAAAAAAGTTGCAGTACTATAGAATACTATATTCTCATGGGGGGCCCTTGCAGAGCCAGAGGCAAATTGCCCCACTTGTCATCCCCCCCACCCCCCCCCGGGCAGCCCTGTGCTGAAGAGAGTGGTAGAAGAACCTATGTAAAATAGAATACTTTTATCCTTTAAGCACCATCCATCCACAGTACTCTACTAATAGTAAATTACATCCAAAAAGCCTAAGTTAAGAGAACATGAAGGTTGCAAAGTCAAGCACTCAAAAGTTAGGAAATGCCAGAATTCAGAGTTCCTGTGCAACTTTAATTCACCGCCCTTGTGCATTATGATACAGAGGTTTATTACAGTATCACATACTATTTTTTTTCCAGTGGATCCCTGCCTCATTCAGTGCATAGGACAGACAGGGGATATCAGGATTATGTAGTAAAAGAGGCTGTTGTCTGTATAGCACCTGCCTCGTTTTTTGCAGAAATTGGAAAGTTTAAAATTCTGTAAAGTGTCAAGAATGTGAAACTAGCTAAATACACATTCCTTTATGTTTCCACCCACCCACTTATACCACTATTACATTCTGGGACTCTCTACCCTTTCTTTGTTACTTCTCAAAATGGGAGCTTCTCTTTACCTTGTATTGTAAAATCCATATATCTGGAACCCTTTCCACTGGATAATCTTTTTTTATTTTTTTAATGGTGAATTAAATAAAAGTTTTGACTCAGTGGCAGCTTTTACTATTTTACACCATCTTTTCACTCACTTTTCAGGTGCAAGGCAGTGGTGAATGAGGTCCCATATCATAAATCTTTCAATCAAGGCCAGTTTCCATAATACTATACAATGCTATGGGTTTTTTTATAAGCGTCCTTCATACAGAGTACCAGCTCTCAAATCACAAGGTTTATAGTGAGAGTTATCAGTAAACTAAATCAAAAGGAAAACATCAATTCCCTCATAGCATACTTATTAATTAATGGCGCACTGGCTTATTAGAAATGAGGCAGTGGTATATGAAAATCTGTAAACTTTGTTGCAAGTATTAGCTACTATACTTGATTTTCTTCCAACAAAGTGTCACAAGGTAAAGTAGTTGCTTCCTTTTTTATGCCAAGACTTTTCAGAGACTTATTTTCTATGAAGATGTAATGATTAGATAATCATTGAAACTTTATCTTAGTATTTGGTCTGCACATGAAATTCATAAGGTTGGGAGTTTTCTTGATCTTCAGTTTAACAAGATGTAAGTGTTGTGCTGCTTGTAAAAAAGTTTCCCAGCTGGAACTAACAAATTGAATCATATGGAGGTTTTAGTACATGAGTGTACATAGGTTAGCATTATGACAACTGATTTTTTTTTAAAAATCTGTAATTTGTGTTAGGAAGTCAAAATATCTAAATCTCAAGAGCAGTAGACTAACGTACACTTTATTAGGACTTGCCTAGGGGAGTAGAAATTTTGACTGGGTGAGTGGGCCTAGGGAGCCACTTGTGGGTCAGATCCATAAAGGGATTTATTTGCAGAGAGGGTTAGAGCTGATTTATTGTGAGTGAGTGAAGTGAAGCTATTCCATTAGAAAGTAAACCTGCATGCATTTTGGGGCCTGGCTGTGTGGCTGTTGTTTTTTTCCACCCAGGCTAGTAAATATAATGCTCAGGAAATTTGGTGTTGGAGAAAGTTTTCAGGCCACGGCTTTCATCTCTTACCTCACAGGGTTGCTGTGAGGATTAGTTAAGATTTGTAAAGCACTTTGAAGATTATAAAGCATTATGTTGCATAAGTGCTAAGCATATTAAGTATTACAGCCAAGCATTAATACCCAACTCCTGTTCACCTTACTCACTGATTTCAGTGAGACTACTCACTCAATAAGTTTCCCATATGTAAAACAAGCAGCATTTGTCCCTGTAAGTGAAAGCTAGATAGGCATTTCATCCTATCACAGAGCTAAATTAGATCCAACCAACCCTACTAGCTTTGCAGAAAGTTTAACTAAAACATAATAATTATGAAATACAGTAGTAGGGTTCATCCCAGAAATCTACATAACACAAATGCACCCTCACTGATGTCAGGGGGTCCAATTCTGACACCCTTATTTAGAATAACTCCTACCTTACTCCTGAGTAATACCATTGACTAAGTTGGGGGTAAGGTACAATTCAGTAGGACAGATCCTCAGCTAGAGTAAATTGATGTAGCTCCACAGAAGTCTATTTACATCAGCTGAGAATCTGGCCCAATGTAAGGATAGGAGAATCCGGCCCAGTCATAGTTTTATCTTTATTTCTGTTCAGTTTTGACTTAATCAATAAAACTTTGAAATAAATATATACATTCAATGAGTAACTGACTACTCCAATGTAGGGTCAATGCGCACAGTAAATTTTCCATCTGGCCTGCCGTACAACTTAGGTTTCTTACATAGTTTTATGCTTCAGAGTCTGTACAATTTTTAAAAAAATTGTTAGATGTAAACTGAAAGTATTCCAGTATATCTTGAGGCTACCACTTATGTCAGTATAACTTATGAGCTTCTCTCACAGACAAAGCTGCCATTACTCGTTGGGAGTGGATTAATTAAATCGATGGGAGAACTCTCTCCCGTCGACTTAGAGCGGCTACACAAGAGAGCTCTAGTATAGCCATAGCCTTATTCTGATCAGTGTAGTTAAGCTGAACTAACCCCTAGTGAAGACAGCAGTAGGTCAACAGAAGAATTCTTCCATTGACCTAGCTATTATCTCTGGTGGAGGTGGATTAACTGTGCTGACAGAAGAACTCCTCCCATCAATATAGTGAATATAGACACTGAAGCACTATAGAACTGCTGCTGTGCTGCTGTAGCATTTCAAATGTAGTCAAGCCTTGAGTGAGAGAAAGTGTGAAGGAACCTTCGCAACAAATGAGATCGTCATTCATCCAATTTCTTGATTGCTTTGTAAAGCTATATGTATACAAGTAAAATGTTTAAAGCATGGCTCTCAGAATGGTACTGTTGCTGGATGAGTCAGACAGCACACACAATATTTATTCATATTGGCCTTTTCCTGTTTGTTCTGGAGGAAAAAAATATAGATCCATCCTAGAAAAATACAAAAGCAATATATTGATTATGATTTTCTAATATTCATTTCAGATATTGTAAAGTACAGTGGATATTCATACTGGAAACTTCACATGTCTATTGGTAACAGCTATTAAAATTATTTTTAAAAACTGAATATATTTCTTTCTAATGACACACATTTAAGAGAAATTATGCTTACAGTTGTAACAAGGAGTCTCTCTTTAGCATCTGGAATCTAGTAAGTAATTACTATAATTGTCATTAATATGATGTTTTGTATAGTCTGAAATGTATGTTTATGTAACACATGTATTACCAATTCCTGTTTGTTCTCTCTCTTCAGAAAGTACCCTTGTTTCTATATATTTTCTTTTCTTACTTTGTGTCTATTTTTACAAAACAATAAAACTTCTTTAAATTAAAAAACATATATTCTTCTCAGAATTTCAAATTTAAGCATAATGGAGAAAGTGTGTCTGTGAGTCTTCAGCCCACGCAAAATCTTAAATCTACTGTTCTCCTTGGCAGTACTGAAGCATTTTAGTTTATTACTCTTCTCATTCCAGGAACTTCACAGAGATGATTCTGGCAAACCAATTCCACCAAGGACACATCAAAAGGCAGTTGTCTCAGACATGCTAAAGGTTTTAAACTAAAACACTTCATGGATGAAATCAAATAGGGCCAAATTCTGCCCTCTAATTAGTTCTGTGTATTTTAGATATTTGTAAATTTGTTAAGTATTTAAGAGGCTGCTAATAGACTCTTTCCTTAACTGTTGATTTGCCAATATTCTGCCCTTGTACATTAATATGGATCTCCAGATGTCCCTATCTTGATTGTTTGTGAAATCAGATCCCCAGGAAGTGACACCATGTGAATAAAAGAGGGTTTACTTATCAGTATGCCTATATTCTTCCTATGCTTCCACCTGAAACAGGAGTATGTCGATCAAATTTAAGGCCAGATTCTGCTACTTACATTGAGTTACAATTTATTTCTTCAATAGTTCCATTAAGCTCAATTTGAGAATGAAGGAACTCAGCAAGAGCAAGATTAGCAGAATCAGGCCATTAGTGGCATAAGTTACTGCCATTCTCTGCCCTCATAGAACTTCAGTGAGAGCTCTACATACCTGTCCTAAGACTGAATTTAATCTTTGGGTTCTTAAGCTTCCTCTGCTGTTTGTAGCCAATACGTAGCTGTCTGACTACAGGTCTTTAAACATCTTTCAGTTAATTTAGAGCTCTAGATGCTACATCGAACACAGGTGAATTTGTTCCCTTGAGGATCTGGAACTAAAAATCACTGACAGCATTACTATAATGTATGAAGGCATTTTTGGCCATCTATGGCTGATTAAGACACTGATTCTTCCCTCAAATCAACACTGTAACTTTGGACTAAGTTAAAGGCCATGTTTTGCCCTCAATTCAACCTAGGTCTACACTAGTGACTTATATCAGTATAGCTAAGACACTCAGGGAGGTGAAAAATCCACACCCCAGCATGACATAGTTATATCAACTTAACCCCCGGTGTAGACAGCACTATATCAACATAGCAGCCCCCTCTCATGGAGGTGGATTAACTACACCTATGGGAGAAGCTCTAGTAGACTCTTTCCTCTCCCATCAGCATAGGACCATCTTCACTTAAACGCTACAGTGGCACAGCTGCGCTGATGCAGCATTTTAAGTGTAGACCTGCCATCAGTTATAAAATCAGACTTCTGCAGTTTGGGCCAGAACAAAGTTTTACTAATATCACTGATTCTCCTCTGACAGAATGTAGATAAAGAGTGTAGTTACCTGAGTGTGAAGTCAGGGCTGGTCTATGATGAAAATTTATATCGGCATAATCTCAAAGGGGTGTGAAAAATCCACACCCTTGACAGACATAGCTATGTTGACTAGCCCCGGGATAGACAGCGCTAAGTCAACAGAAGAATTCTTCTCTCAATTTAGCTACCACCTCTCCAAAAGATGGATTTACTACAGCAACAGGAAAACCGCTCCTGGCGCTATAGTGTCTACAATGAAGCCCTACAGCAGTGCTGCTGGAGCCGTGCCACTGTAACATTTCAAGTGTAGTCATAGCCTAGGTGTACTTAAGATCAGAAACAGGTCTCTATTTCTGTTCATTGCCTACCCAATTAGAAGTATATGGCTGCAGTGTCTTTCACCTTAGACCATGGTCTTGTAGCCATCACAGCTCACTGTATCTCTTACCAGACACATTGCTACCAGCCACAAGAAAACCTGGCAGTTAACGTGAGGTAGATCACAAAATGAGATCAGTGATCAAGCTAAGCATCTGAATCCCTCAGTTAGAGAAGTGGACAGCGGATGACAGATTCCTGCTAGCTACTGCTGATCCCATTTGGCGATGTCAGTCCACACTTCCTGGCAAGCAGGATCCAGCCCCCACAGCATGGCTGCCTAGAGGCCATAGAGAGGAAATGGTAAACATAAAATACTTTATTTTTTTTTTCCAAAGGCAAAACAAAACATATAATTATTGTTTTACTGCTCTGGTGCCTCTTGAATTTGAAAACTTTCAGTAGGAAGTAGAATCACACGTTCAGAGTCTGTTTTGACCCCTCGTTACTTGAACATAACACCAATTAAAAGCTGAGATTAAACTTTCCAACCTTAAAGAGAGAAAAATAGGTCAATGTTATGGCCTTAATCCTCCAAACACTTATGCACTTGAATAGTCTCATCAAAGGGGCCCAGTCACACTGGATTGAGAGTCACCATCCAATGGGACAAAATGCTGTGTGTAAAGTTACTTAGGTGCATACATTTTTGCAGGATCTGGATCCAAATGCATTGAGTGAGGTATTGAGTGAAAGAGTATCTTCTGTGAAAATCTGTGTTAAAGAGCTGCGCAAGAGCCTGCTGGGATAGTTAGAGGGCATTTCTTCCATGGATTTTTTTAAACTTCATTTTCAATTCTCTGTAATCTCAAGAAGACAATTTTAAATGTTGATATAAATATCTGGGGGAAGTGAGTCACTAGATCAGGAGTCATAGGGGATGTACAGGGGAAACTATCTTATATATTTATAAGGCGCGAATCACAACTATCAGTGTACCTGGAAAGAAAGTTACTGTACTTGCAGAATAATTACACTTAAAAGAGCTGTGACTTGGTTGAATAAGAATGTCTTTTAGATGGTAATTTCTGAATAATTACCAAGGGAAGAGCTTCTTTATTAAAAAAAAAAACTTTAGCTCACAGGCATGTGAGATCATTTGAAATGCACTACAGACTCTTATTTTCTGCTCTGGTTAATTTCAAGGCCCAGTGCCATTGTAAACAACCAAATTGCATACTGCATCCAATTGAATCAAAAATTTCAAAACATTTTGGGATGGATGTTCAAACATCTCAAAATTCTCAAGGATATTTTCTATCCTGAATACCACACATGGCTCCCAGTAGCCTTGAAATGCCTGGATTGAGAAGATATGGGACCTGCAGAATGTCTGATCTTTGACCCTGGCAGGTGATTGGTTTTGTATGTACAGAGCCTGATTCTCCTCTAACCTATATCAGTGTAAATCAGAAGTAACCCCATTGAAGCTAATAGGCCTGTGTCTGATCTCAACTGGTTTAACTCCACTGACTTCACTAGAGTTAATCCCACCGTATAATATTAAGCGAGACCAAAATCAGCCCCATTAGAATTACACAAGTTTAAAACCAATTGGAGGAAAATTGGGCCAACTATCTGTCTGGGCTGATAAATGCATTATATATTGACAACATAATGCCTACATTTAAGATATCTATATAGCCAAACTATGTTTAGACAAGGTAAATTTGCATAGGTTTTGATTTTTCATTCATGGAAGGAGACTAATTAAAAATTTAGCTTCTTAAAAAATATCTATTTAGTGGTAAATATTGGGCACCTATCATAATCTCTAATAGCATTTACCATAACAGATTTAAATAAACAAAATAATGATTATTATTTCATTCCAACTTCAGAATCAAATAACTATTATGCTGTAGACTAGCACATTCAACTGTTCTGTCCCTCTCACATAATTTCCATCACAAATCAATATGCTGAAAGGGTTATTCACAGTTCAACAGTTTTTCCATTATAAAGCTACAGCTAATCATGTTTTAGTTAACTGCCTGTAGTCTTACATTGAAACAATGACTCAGTTTGTCTTCATTAAGATACCTAAGAGCCTTTAACAGTAAACAGAATAAATCCTTTAACATTTGAGTCTTCATTATTTTTAAATTTTTAAATTAGATCACATTTATGCCATCTGCCAGTACAGTAATATTTACATGCCACACAGTAATATGTATAACTTGTGTAGTCTTTGTAATGTAAAAACCATAACACCAGTTCACAAAGAGGCCCTAAAGGCAGCCATAGAAGGCTCACCCCCATATTGAGGGATCTTCTGGTGGCATAGAACAAGGATAATAGCTCCTGTGTTACTCTCACTCTCTGTGGCCAGTCTAGAGGATGTGGATCAGGGCTTCCCTAAGCTCCAGTGATTCCTGGCTGCCATGAGCAACTTGAGGCCCTTAGGAATCAGTCTAATTTAGAACACATATCAGACTGCCCTAATTTATGGTAGGGGGAATAGCCTAATACAGACCCATGGAAAAAGCATTCTCTTCTAGTTAAACTACTGATCCATGACTCAGAAGATCAGGGTGCACTCAGAATATCTGGCTCCTCCACAGACTTATTGTGTGATCTTAGGGCCACATTTTAAAAGATATTTAGGCACTTTTGAAAATCCTACTAAGCAACTAAAGGTATCTAAATACCTTTAAAAATCTGGCCCTTACTCCCTGATCCATCTCTCACTGAAGCTAATGGAAAGATTCCTATAGATTTCAATAGGAGCTGGATCAGACCGCCAATATCTCTGTCCGTCAGTTCCCCACCGCTATCTCAGAGGGCTGTTGTAAGGATAAACTCATTGTAATGGGTCGGACTCACCCCTGCGGCGCCTCCTGCTGGTTGCTCTGGGGAATTAGCTCTCTGCAGCACTGGAGCGCCCTCTGCAGGCCAGTGATCCACCTGTCTTCTGGCCCCCCGTGTCCCTCCCTGGACCGGGTACCCTTTTACATGGGGTGCTGCCCCCTAGCAGTAACCCCTTTCTCTCTGGGTCTCCCCTCCTTAGGGAACCCTCACCCTCTATCCCTACCTTGCTTCAGTATTTGGCTACTGCCAGTCATTGTCTAGCCCCACACTCTGGGGCAGACTACAGTATCAGCCTACTCATCACTGGCAAGGAGGGTTTGGACCTGCTGCCTTGGCCTACCCCTGGGCTGCCCTCTGCAACCCCCAGTACCTGTTGGCCCACTGCTAGGCCACAGCCTGGGGCTTTCTAGGCTGGAGCTCCCCGGCTCCTCAGCCTTCCCCAGCCCTGCTGCACTCAGGTATCTAGTCTCAATTTCCCAGCAGCTAGGCCCATCTCTCTCTATAGCCAGAGAGAGACTATCTGGGCTTCTAGCTTCCCTGCCTTCTTATAAGGCCCTGTTCCTCAGTTTGGGGCATGGCCCCCAGCTGCAGCCACTTCCCCAATCAGCCCAGCCTTGAGAGCAACCGCTCTCAAGCCCTGCCAGGCCACTTTTAAACCCCTTCAGGGAAGGAGCAGGGGCCACCCTGCTACACTCATTAATGATTTTGAAGTTCTCAGGTAACATGCTGATGGGGGCCATGTAAGTACCTAAACAGCCAGATAACTAGCAAGCCCAGAATTGCTGAAATACAAATTTCACTTTTGCACCGTAAGTTGCACCCTGTGTTCCTCACATGTGACCAAGATTCTGATGTGGGCCAGTGTCTCCAGGATAAAGAATACAGCCTTCCCACTATCCTTTGAGCTAACATTATTATCTCAACTCATTGCACCTTTTCAGATCTAGTTTCTTTATAATCCCTTGAGTTTATTTCATATGCCAAAGAGACTAGTTCAGCGACTTTGTTAACAATTCAATAAATACATAGCAGCCACAATCAAAAGTGGATATTAAATTTAATATTACTAATTACAAAATAAACCCAACAAACAGAATGGTCCATTATTCATCACTGCTGGTGTAATTCCTCTGACTTCAGCAAAGTTAATACACTGGCCCCATGAAGGTTGCCTTTCAATTGTCACGAATTGTGTATGACAGATCCAATTAAGTGTGTTGCACATACAGCCCAGATGAAATAACTGTCCTTTCCTGTAATAGGCTTTGCCATTTCTTGTCTTGCAATATGAACAAATCATGAGACAATTCCTCTCTCTCATCCAAACTCCAGGTAAACCAGCTATGCACATGGAACCTAAGAGGGTTTGAGGATAAAGTAATACTCTCTTGCAACCTGGTGCCTTCACACAAAGAAGCTGTGCAGTCACTTTTCTACCAACAATATAATTCATAGGCTATAGTATCAGGGCATCTCAAAACTGTGAGTTTAAGTCTCTGGATCCATGTTTATTGTGAATCCATTGGTCACTTCTTTCTCCTACCCTCCCATCACACCTCTCCACGGGTAAAGAGATGCAATGCAGAGCAGAGGTGGTTCAGTCATGGGGCTGCTCTCTATGCTTGCAATGGAACTCCAGCAGTTCTGCTGTATTTGGGGCCTTCTATGCCTGCGGGAGAGAAGGGAGGCAGCATGTAGTCTAATTAGAAAAGCTTGCTTAGCTGGTTTATGTTCCTTTTACCTCTGAAGAATTTTTCCATTCATCCTATCAAATAATAATAATATATTGCTCCCTTCACCCCTAGATTTCAAAGCACTTTACAAAGGGATCTGTATCATTGTTCCTATTTAACAGAGAGGAAACAGAGGCAGAGAAAGGGAAAATAACTTACCCAAGGTCATCCAGCAGGCCATTGGTAGAGCCAACATATTCTAAAATAAAATAAGAACTTGGTATACTTCAATATAGTGAGATATAATACAAATACTTTTTTATTCTCTTCTAAACAGTGCTGCATCTCAAACACTGTGCGTGTTAATAGATTCTTCGGTATGTCCCATCACTATGACAAGCTTTTTAAAGCTTCAACATTTTGCAAAACAAAGGGCAAGCTCTTCAACTGATGTGAATGGCCAGGGCTTCATTGAAGTCAGTGGGGCGATGCCCATTTACTAGGGATCTTGCCCCAAATCATGAAAGTAGGATAATGTTGTGAAGACTGCAGAATGATAACTCTGTTATTAACCAACATTTTAGAGCCTTGGGTTGGCAAATGGAAAATAATAAGTGTGGGGTTATTAGTGATTAATAGAATAAGTTTGGGCCATGTTTTTCAAACTTGGGTGCTTCAAGTTAAGCATCTAAATCCATATTTGGGCACCTAAATAAAAGTGACCTGGTTTTCAGAGGTACTGAGAAACTGCAACTCCCAAAGAGGTTATCGGGAGCTGCAGGTGTTAATTACCTATGAAAACCAGGCCACTTTTATTTAAGTACCTAAATATTGATTTAGATGCTTAACTTGAAGCACCCTAGTTTGAAAAATTTAGCTTTAGTTCAGAGAAGGAACTGAAGTTTATCCAAACCATTTTCTTCTGTAAATCTTTTTGGCCTTTTTGAAAAATTTTGCTGAATAGAAAACACAGAAAGGAAAGTATCACTTGCATGATTTTGGTATTTCCACATTTGGTCACAACCAAAATCAGGAAGTGAAGAGTCATACAAAAATAAAGCAAACAAGCCAACACAATTTACCAAACTTCCCTACACCTTGAAAAATGTCCATGTGGGTCCAATTTGAACTTTGAGAAAATATATGGTTCTTACTTTATATGAACTAGATTCCACTTCCTCAATTGTGATGAGTTGCTTTACAGGTGCAGGTTAAAATATTGAGACTTTTAACCATATAGTTATAACTAGAGCTGGTCGCAAATTTTCCAGCAGAACAGTTTTCCATTTGAAAATTTGGATTTAACAAAATCAAAACATCACAGGAGCATATTGAAATTAAAATTTTTGACAAAATCAATATGGTTGAAATGTTTTGTTTCAGTAGAACTGAATGTTTATTTTTACTTAATGTAATAAAATCTGAAATGATGTTAACATAATATATTCTCTGTATAATATTATACTTTCATAATATAGTATAAAAGTTGAAATGATGAAGTCAGAATGAAATGCTTTGACCTCATCTAAACAAAACATTTCAATAAAGTGAAATGAAATATTTTCAGATTATTTAATTTCACAAGAAATTCTAAGATTTCTACTTTTCATCCCAATTCAGAATGAAACCAAATTGCAAAATCTTGGAATTTCCCACAGGACAGAAATTCCAAAGTTTGACTAGCTCTAGTTATAACCTTACATCATAAGCTTGTTGCTGCTCATAATCCTGTTGTATTAATAATGCCACAAGCACTGACTGGTCAGATTTGGTTTTCTTTATTGAAGAGCACTGCAAACTGGCCAGCATTCTTCAGATGATTATTCTCTTTACCTTACATGAATACACACATGCATGAACTAGTTTTCATCAATTTTCAAACAAATAATGCCCTCATAATACTTTCAAAATATCTTTAATACAGTACAGTCTGGGACAGCACTCACTGGAAATGCTAAGATCAGGGCAGGCTGCAAAAAAGACAGCAGATTCTTTTTCTTATATAGGCTTCTATTACCCCCCACTCCCTGTCCTGATTTTTCACATTTGCTGTCTGGTCACCCTAACTGAAGTTAGACTCACCAACCCGTCACAAACTCTGCTCCTGATTCCCCCAACTGGTTATCAAGAAACAAACAAACAAAAAGAAATCACACAGCCCCCTTTATTGCATTCCAGCTCTCTAGCTCCCAATAAGCACATAGGTCCAGTACAGTGAGAAGATATTTGAAGCTTACTACACAAAATGTTCTTCCAAAAGGGCCAGCCACATTGCCAGGTCAATATTAGTTTGGATCTTACCCAAAATACAGTGTTGCCAGCCAATCATTTAGTGTCTAAAATCAAAGGTTTATTGTAAAAGAAAGAACAAGAAGAGAGTTGTTAAATGATAAAGCATTCAGATACATACAAAGGCTTCAGAGTCCATATATCAGGTTCTTAGCAGTAATGGTGAGTTTTCTGGCTTGAAAGTCCTTCCGGAACACATCCACAGCTTGGATGGGTCATTCCGTGCTTTATTCAGAGCTTAGGTTTGTAGAAAAGTCACTCCACAGGTAGGAAGTAGGATTGAAGACAAAATGGAGATGATGCAGCTGCCTTTTATATTCTTTTGCTATGAGGCTTGTGTGGTGTTATTGACGTGAACTGTTGCAACCAAGGTCCTATATTGGCACCAAATCTTACAAAGGAGATCAAGTAAAGTGTCTATGAAAAGGTTACAATTTGTGGGTTATGATTGTGTTGTCTGTATATATGTATCATTTTTGTAGTTGAAGTTATGAATATTGACTATGTACTTGTATCTCGATGTGTTTGATTCTAAGTAGCATTAGTGAAGCATTTGGTCAGCTTCTTGAGAAAGGAATTTGCAGATTAAGTGCCCAATCAAGAAACATTTAACTGACAATGGACCCTGGAAGACTCCAAACCACATATGAGAAGTCTTCCTGGGAACGTTCAAGGTAGCATGTGAGCAATGGTTGTTCTACCTGTAAAGAACCGAGTCATGCATGGACATGTAACTTGCTCCATCTTGCTGCTGTGATTTTCCACAGTAAGAACAAAGGGGTTTCCTTCCACATGGCAGAGGATATAAAAGGCCTTGGAAACCCGTCCATTTTGTCTTCAATCCTGCTTCTTACCTCTGGAGGAACTTTGCTACAAACTGAAGCTCTGAACAAAGGACTGAATGACCCATCCAAACTGTGGATGTACTCCATAGACTTAACTTGATTTGAACCTGCAATTTATTCCATCACTGCTACAAGCCTCATCTATATTTCTTTCTTTTTATGAATAAACCTTTAGATTTTAGATTCTAAAGGATTGGTAACAATGTGATTTGTGGATAAGATCTGACTTGTATATTGACTTGGGTCTGTGGCTTGGTCCTTTGGGATCGGGAGAACCTTTTTTCTTTTACTGGGGTATTGGTTTTCATAACCATTCATCCCCATAAGGTGTAGTGCTGGTGGTGATACCGGGAAACTGGAGTGTCTAAGGGAATTGTTTGTATGACTTCTGGTTAGCCAGTGGAATAAAACCGAAGTCCTCTCTGTTTGGGTGCTTTGGTGTGCAAAGGAACCCCAGCCTTGGGCTGTGACTGCCCTGCTCTAAGCAATTTGTCCTGAATTGATACTCTCACTAGTGTCCCACACAAGGCTGCCTCGTTACAGCTAGTACTTCCTGTGTCCCAACACAAGCTTCATAACACATGGAAAAGCCTTAGAGTTCTTTGACCATAGGCATGCCCCTACATGGCTTGCTGACTCATCAGGTGTAGTCCCTGGCTTTTTCAATGGGTTTATTGTACAGCTGATGTCTCTTGATGGGCCATCAAGTTGGCTTAGTGCTAATAACATTCTGTCTGGGGGTGTCACCCAGAAACATAGCACAAGATTGGAAATAAAGTATACTATACATATCTATAACTAACAATACAAAGGTAATACAAATATATAAACAAGATTAAGAACATAAGAACGGCCATACTAGGTCAGACCAAAGATCCATCTAGCCCAGTATCCTGTCTACCGACAGTAGCCAATGCCAGGTGCCCCAGAGGGAGTGAACCTAACAGGTAATGCTCAAGTGATCTCTCTCCTGCCATCCATCTCCATCCTCTGACAAACAGAGGCTAGGGACACCATTCCTTACCCATCCTGGCTAATAGCCATTAATGGACTTAACCTCCATGAATTTATCCAGTTCTCTTTTAAACGCTGTTATAGTCCTAGCCTTCACAACCTCCTCAAGCAAAGAGTTCCACAAGTTGACTGTGCACTGTGTGAAGAAGAACTTCCTTTTATTTGTTTTAAACCTGCTGCCCATTAATTTCATTTGGTGGCCCCTAGTTCTTGTATTATGGGAATAAGTAAATAACTTTTCCTTATCTACCTTCTCCACATCACTCATGATTTTATATACCTCTATCCTATCCCCCCCTTAGTCTCCTCTTTTCCAAGCTGAAAAGTCCTAGGCCTGGTCCACACTAGGACTTTAATTCGAATTTAGCAGCATTAATTCGAATTAACCGTGCACCCGTCCACACCAGGAAGCCATTTAATTCGACATAGAGGGCTCTTTAGTTCGAATTCTGTACTCCTCCCCGACGAGGGGAGTAGCGCTAAATTCGACATGGCCATGTCGAATTAGGCTAGGTGTGGATGCAAATCGACCTTAGTAGCTCCGGGAGCTATCCCACAGTGCACCACTCTGTTGACGCTCTTGACAGCAGTCCGAGCTTGGATGCTCTGACCAGCCACACAGGAAAAGCCCCGTGGAAATTTGAATTCCTTTTCCTGTCTGGCCAGTTTGAATCTCATTTTCTGTATGGACGTTGTGGCGAGCTCAGCAGCACTGGCAGCGATGCAGAGCTCTCCAGCAGAGGTGTCCATGCAATCTCAGACTAGAAAGAGGGCCCCAGCATGGACTGACCAGGAAGTCTTGGATCTCATTGCTGTGTGGGGCGATGAGTCTGTGCTTTCGGAGCTGCACTCCAACAAACGGAATGCAAAGACCTACGAGAAGGTCTCCAAAGCCATGGCACTCAGAGGATACAGCCGGGATATAACGCAGTGCCACGTGAAAGTCAAGGAGCTGAGACAAGGCTACCAAAAAATCAGAGCGGCAAACGGACGCTCCGGAGCCCAGCCCCAGACATGCCGGTTCTACGAGGCACTGCATGCCATTCTCGGTGGGTCTGCCACCACTACCCCACCAGTGTGCGTGGACTCTGAGGATGGGATACTGTCAACGGACTGTTCCTCGGAGATGTTCGCGGACGGGGAAGATGAGGAGGACGAGGCAGTCGACAGCGCTTACAACGCTGATTTCCCCGACAGCCAGGATCTCTTCATCACCCTCACTGAGATCCCCTACCAACCCTCCCCAGCCGTTACCCCGGACCCTGAATCAGGGGAAGGATCAGTCGGTAAGTGCTTTAAACATGCAAACATTTTTTCTAACAGAACAGGAATATTAACTATGCGAAAAGAAGGTCAGTATATATGGGGATGGAACAGAAATCCTCTTGGGAGATTTCCGAGAAGCTCTCCTGCAGGTAATCGAAAAGCCTCCACATGAGGTTCCTGGGGAGAGCTGCCTTATTGGGTGCTCCATGGTAGCACACTTTTCCGCACCAGGCTATCATCAGGTACTCCGGGAGCATTGCCTCCACGAGCATGGCCGCATAGGCCCCTGGTTTGTGCTGGCTTTCACGCAGCATGCGCTCTCTATCTGCCTCAGTGACCCTCCTCGGGGTGATCTCGCTCGGAGACTCCTGCATTTAATTACAGTAATTTGTGTACTATTAGTATTGGGAGTGCATCACTGTTCCTTTGCATAACAATGAGCGTCACTTTACAGCTACGTGGTGGAGGCTGCAGAGTGGCATTATACAGGGATCTTTCACAGGGAACAGATGCGAGGGGGTGCAACAGGGGCAGAGTTTATGCTTTCAGGATTGCCTGTAGCTAGAGGACAGTTGTATACATTGACTTTTAAGCAGCCAAAAGTTTTTGGCTTACCATGCCTGGCTGCTCCACGGATTCTGCTGTCCCGCCCCGCTTGTCTGGTCTGCAGTGCAATCCCCCAGGCAATGAAAGCGAATTCCGAAAATTCGAACTTTCCCTGAGTGAGTGCTGTGCATGGTCTTGTTCACAGAGACTGACTAGACTATGTTTCCTCTTTGCGGAAATGTATCTTTATAAGGAAGTCAATCCCTTTTTCCCATCACACAGCTGCACCTGTATCCCGACCTGCTCCAGCATGCCCCTCAGAGAGGCTGGCGCAGATTAGGTGGCACAAGAAAAAGACACGGGACGAGATGTTCGCAGAACTTATGGGCTGCTCCCGAGCCGAGGCGGCCCAGCAGAGCCAGTGGAGGGAGAACCTCTCCCAGCAGCAGCGCTCACACAGCGAACGGGAGGATAGATGGTGTGTGGAGGACCAGCAGGCAACTCAAACGCTGCTTGGACTAATGAGGGAGCAAACGGACACGCTCAGGCGCCTTGTGGATGTTCTGCAGGACCGCAGGCAGGAGGACAGAGCCCCCCTGCAGTGTATCTGCAACCGCCCTCCCCCGCCACAAAGTCCTTTACCCCCCTCACCCAAAATAACAAGAAGGAGGTGTGCCAGGGGCCGTGAAAACTGTCACTCCACCCCAGCAGAGTGCTCAAGTACCAAAAAGCTCTCATTCGTTAAATTTTGAGAAGTCCTTCCCTTCCTGGATCACCCAAGCCCAAATCCCAGTTTCGTTCCCTCACTGTGTAGTTGATTATTAAAAATAGTTTGCTGTTCATTACTGTTTCCGTCATGTTTCTTTACAGAAGACTTTGTGTGAAGGGGGGGAGGGGTTTGGTAATTGCATAGGACGGTCACCATTACCTGGATACATACACGGGGGCAGGATCTACAGCAGGTCACACACACATAGTGCAGTCACTAGGCACCCTGGTCAGTCTGGGAGGTGTTATTCATGTTCTGTGCATAGGCGGAAGGTGCCCTGCTCCAGCTATATTTGGACCTGGGTCTCTCCCCCGCTCCTGCCTGGATCGGGCCCTGGCCCCCACGGGTCTCCCCCCCGCCCCGCCGCGCTCCGTACCTGCCTGACAGTAGAGCAGCTCCCCGCAGAAATGCTGTCTGGTGCCCCAAGGTCCTAGCGCCTGCCATACAAAAATTGCAAGGCAGGCTGCCCTTACCCTGCCCTTCCACCATAGCCCTGAGCCTCTCCAATGCCCCAAACCCTCAGCCCCAGCCAGAGCCCTCATCCCCCTACACCTCCTCCCCCTTCCCACACACCCCTCACCCCTTCCTACGCCCCCACCCCAAGCCCAGAGCCTGCACCCCTCACCCCTTCATTCACACCCACCTGTAAATGTCCTGCCCCCAGTCCTCCCCTGCCACAAGGCCACATAGCCCCGCACACAGAGTCCCAAAAAGGAGGGATGGCAGTCTCCGTTGAAACAACCAGTCCAGCAGTGCAGACCGCTCTAGGGGCAGGAACCTGTCATTCCTCGAGTGTAGAAGCGGTCTGTACATCACTGCACACCCTACCCACCACAGTCTGCATCCCTGTTTCAACCCTTTAACGCGAATTCATTAGTAAAGAAAACGTTGCTAATTAAAAATATTCCATTAACTTTATTTTTAAACGTGTGTTGGAAGGGGGGAAACGTGGTGAACGGGGTATGTCACCGCAGAAGAAAGTCAACAGTAACTGAAGCAGGGGCAGGTTCAGCTTCTCTGTAAAGAAACTGAACAGTCACAGGTTACCCCGCTCCCTGAGGAACCTAGCTTTCAAAGCCTCCCAGATGCACAGCGCTTCCCGCTGGGCTCTTCTAATTGCACGGGTGTCTGGCTGAGCGTAATCAGCAGCCAGGCGATTTGCCTCAACCTCCCATCCCGCCATAAAGGTCTCCCCCTTGCTCTCACAGAGATTGTGGAGCACACAGCAAGCAGCAATAACAATGGGGATATTGCTTTCGCTGAGATCCAAGCAAGTCAGTAAGCTTCGCCATCTCCCCTTGAGACGTCCGAAAACACACTCCACCACCATTCTGCATTTGCTCAGCCGGTAGTTGAAGAGCTCCTTGTCACTGTCCAAGGCGCCTGTATAGGGCTTCATGAGCCAGGACATTAGTGGGTAGGCTGGGTCCTCGAGGATCACTATAGGCATCTCCACATCCCCAACACTTATTTTGTGGTCCGGGAAGAAACTACCTTCCTGCAGGTGTCTAAAGAGACCAGAGTTCCTGAAAACACACGCGTCATGAACCTTGCCCGGCCACCCGACGTTGATGTTAGTAAAACGTCCCCTATGGTCCACCACTGCTTGCAGCACCATTGAAAAGTAGCCCTTTCGGTTAATATACTGGCTGGCCTGGTGGGCCGGTCCCAGGATAGGGATGTGAGTCCCATCTATAGCCCCACCGCAGTTTGGGAATCCCATCGCGGTGAAGCCATCTATGATGACCTGAATGTTTCCCAGGGTCACTACCTTTGAGAGCAGTAGCTCAACAATTGCGTTGGCTACTTGCATCACAGCAACCCCCACGGTAGATTTGCCCACGCCAAAGTGGTTCGCTACTGACTGGTAGCTGTCTGGCGTGGCAAGTTTCCAGAGGGCTATGGCCACTCGCTTCTACACAGTCAGGGCTGCTCGCATCCGGGTGTCCTTGAGCTTCAGGGCAGGGGACAGCAAGTCACACAGTTCAAGGAAAGTGCCCTTACGCATCCTGAAGTTTCGCAGCCACTGTGATTCCCAGACCTGCAGCACTATGCAGTCCCACCAGTCCGTGCTTGTTTCCCGGGCCCAGAATCGCCGTCCCATAGCATGAACATGACCCATTGCCACCATGATCTCCATGGCGCGGCGTACCGTGCTTTCTGAGAGGTCTGTGCCACTCTGAGACTTCATGTCCTCACCACGCTGCCGGAGCCTCCTCGCCCGATTTCTCAGCATCTGACTGTTGAAGAGGTGGACGATAAGGTGCGAGGAGTTGACAACGGCCATAAGTGCAGCGATGATCGCAGCGGGCTCCATGATCGCAGTGGAGTGCTGTGGCGTCCGTGCTGTCACTAACAGGAAAAGTGCGCGAACTGATTTCCCGCCGGCGGGAGTGACGGTTGAATGCTGACAGTTACCCAAGACCACCCTCGACACAGTTTTCCCCCCAGCAGGCATTGGGGGGAAATCCCAGAATTCCAATGGGCAGCGGGGAGTGCGGGAACTGTGGGATAGCTTCCCACAGTGCACCGCTTCCAAAGTCGACGCTGGCCCCGTTAGTGTGGAATCACAAAGTCGAATTAGTGTCCTTAGTGTGGATACACAAATTCGACTTCGTAAGGTCGATTCCACAAATTCAAATTAAGTTGAATCGAACTACTCTTGTAGTGTAGACATACCCCTAGACTCTTTAATCTCTCTTCATATGGGACCCATTCCAAACCCCTAATCATGTACTTTTCCTTAAATTAATTTATTCAGACATCTGATTTGTCGTGGTTGCCCTTCTCTGAACCTTTTCTAGTGCCAGTATATCTTTTTTGAGATGAGACAATCACATCTGTACGCAGTATTCAAGATGTGGGCGTACCATTGATTTATATAAGGGCAATAATATATTCTCCGTCTTATTCTCTATCCCCTTTTTAATGATTCCTAACATCCTCTTTGCTTTGTTGACTGCCTCTGCACACTGCATGGACGTCTTCAGAGAACTATCCACGATGACTCCAAGATCTTTTTCCTGATTTGTTGTAGCTAACTTAGCACCCATCATATTGTATGTAAAGTTGGGGTTATTTTTTCCAATGTGCATTACTTTACATTTATCCACATTAAATTTCATTTGCCATTTTGTTGCCCAATCACTTAGTTTTGTGAGATCTTTTTGAAGTTCTTCACAGTCTGCTTTGGTCTTAACTATCTTGAGCAGTTTAGTATCATCTGCAAACTTTGCCACCTCACTTTTTACCCCTTTCTCCAGATCATTTATGAATAAGTTGAATAGGATTGGTCCTAGGACTGACCCTTGGGGAACACCACTAGTTACCCCCTCCATTCTGAGAATTTACCATTTATTCCTACCCTTTGTTCCCTGTCTTTTAACCAGTTCTCAATCCATGAAAGGACCTTTCCTTTTATTCCATGACAACTTAATTTATGTAAGAGCCTTTTCTGAGGGACCTTGTCAAAGGCTTTCTGGAAATCTAAGTACACTATGTCCACTGGATCCTCCTTGTCCACATGTTTGTTGACCCCTTCAAAGAACTCGACTAGATTAGTAAGACACGATTTCCCTTTACAGAAACCATGCTGACTTTTGTCCAACAATTTATGTTCTTCTGTGTGTCTGACAATTTTATTCTTTACTATTGTTTCAACTAATTTGCCTGGCACTGACGTTAGACTTACTGGTCTGTAATTGCCAGGACCAGCTCTAGAGCCCTTTTTAAATATTGGCATTACATTAGCTATCTTCCAGTCATTGAGTACAGAAGCTGATTTAAAGGACAGGTTACAAACCATTTGAATTCTTTCAGAACTCTTGGGTGAATGCCATCTGGCCCCAGTGACTTGTCACTGTTAAGTTTATCAATTAATTCCAAAACCTCCTCTAGCGACACTTCAATTTGTGACAGTTCCTCAGATTTGTCACCTAGAAAAGCCGGCTCAGGTTTGGGAATCTCCCTAACATCCTCAGCCATGAAGACTGAAGCAAAGAATTCGTTTAGTTTCTCCACAATGACTTTATCATCTTTAAGCCCTCCTTTTGTATCTCGATCATCCAGGGGCCCCACTGGTTGTTTAGCAGGCTTCCTGCTTCGGAAGTACTTAAAAAACATTTTGTTATGATCTTTTGAGTTTTTGGCTAGCCGTTCTTCAAACTCCTCTTTGGCTTTTCTTATTATATTTTTATACTTAATTTGGCAGTATTTATGCTCCTTTCTATTTACCTCACTAGGATTTGACTTCCACTTTTTAAAAGATGCCTTTTTATCTCTCACTGCTTCTTTTACATGGTTGTTAAGCCACGGTGGCTCTTTAGTTCTTTTACTGTGTTTCTTAATTTGAGGTATACATTTAAGTTGAGCCTCTATTATGGTGTCTTTAAAAAACGTCCATGCAGCTTGCAGGGATTTCACTTTAGTCACTGTACCTTTTAATTTCTGCTTAACTAACCCCCTCATTTTTGCATAGTTCCCCTTTTCAAAGTTAAAAGCTACAGTGATGGGCTGTTGAGATGTTCTTCCCACCACAGGGATGTTAAATGTTATTATATTATGGCCACTATTTCCAAGCGGTCCTGTTATAGTTACTTCTTGGACCAGCTCCTGCACTCCACTCAGGACTAAATCAAGAGTTGCCTCTCCCCTTGTGGGTTCCCGTACCAGCTGCTCCAAAAAGCAGTCATTTAAAGTATCGAGAAATTTTGTCTCCGCATTTCGTCCTGAGGTGACATGTTCCCAGTCAACATGGGGATAATTGAAATCCCCCACTATTACTGAGTTCTTAATTTTGATAGCCTCTCTAATTTCCCTTAGCATTTCATCATCACTATCACTGTCCTGGTCAGGTGGTCGATAATAGATCCCTAATGTTATATTCTTATTAGAGCATGAAGTTACTATCCATAGAGATTCTATGGAACATGTGGATTCACTTAAGATTTTTACTTCATTTGATTCTACATTTTCTTTCACATATAGTGCCACTCCCACCCCCCACCACCTGCATGACCTGTTCTGTTTGTACCCCGGAATGATTGTGTCCCATTGATTGTCCTCAGTCCACCAGGTTTCTGTGATGCCTATTATATCAATAGCCTCCTTTATCACGAGGCACTCTAGGTCACCCATCTTATTATTTAGACTTCTAGCATTTGTGTACAAGCACTTTAAAAACTTTTCACTGTTTATTTGTCTGCCCTTTTCTGATGTGTCCGATTCTTTATGTGAATGTTTCTCGTCTGATCTGGCCCTTACATTATCCTCTTCCATCCTGTGCTCCTGACTGTAACCTAGAGAATCTCTATCAATAGACTCTCCTCTAAGAGAAGTCTCTGTCCGATCCACGTGCTCCTCTGCAACAGTCGGCTTTCCCCCATCTCCTAGTTTAAAAACTGCTCTGCAACCTTTTTAATGTTAAGTGCCAGCAGTCTGGTTCCTCTTTGGTTTAGATGGAACCCACCTCTCCTGTATAGGCTCCCCCCATTCCAAAAGTTTCCCCAGTTCCTAATGAATGTAAACCCCTCCTCTCTACACCCTCGTCTCATCCACACATTGAGACTTTGAAGCTCTGCCTGCCTACCTGGCCCTGCGCATGGAACTGCCACCATAGAGGTCCTGGATTTCAGTCTCTTCCCTAGCAGCCTAAATTTGGCCTCCAGGACATCTCTCCTACCCTTCCCTAGTCATTGGTACCTACGTGTACCATGACCACCGGCTCCTCTCCAGCACTACACATAAGTCTATCCAGATGCCTTGAGAGATCCACAACCTTTGCACCAGGCAGACAAGTCACCATACGGTTCTCTCGTCATCACAAACCCAGCTATCTATGTTTCTAATGATCGAATCTTCCATTACTAACACCTGCCTTTTCCTAGTGACTGGAGTTCCCTGCCCCGGAGAGGTAACCTCAGTGCGAGAGGATATCCTAACACCATCTGGAAGGAGGGTCCCAACTATAGGGAGGTTTCCCTATGCTCCCGTTGACTGCTCTGCTTCCCTGGGCCTTTCATCCTTCTCAACAGTGCAGGGCCTGTCTGACCAGAGGTGGGACAATTCTACAGTGTCCCGGAAAGCCTCATCAACATACCTCTCTGCCTCCCTTAGCTCCAATTCCACCATCCTGGCCTCCAACGCCCATATGCAGTCTCTAAGGGCCAGGAGCTCCTTGCACCGAATGCACACATATGCCCCCACGCACAGGGCAGGTAATCATACATGCTGCACTCGGCGCAATAAACTGGATAGCCACCACTCTGCTGCTGGGCTTCTGCCTGCATTGTCTCCTGCAGCTACCTAGTTAATGAAAGGGTATTGTTTAAATCAAGACTTTTGAATGTAGTTTAGTTTACAGGTTTTAAAGAACAGCAAGTGAACCTTGCCCCCTTCCCACTCTCGTTCCAAAATCCCTTGCGAAACTCCCTGTTAGCAGTCCCTGTTCGCAAAGCTCCCTGATTATCATACTTGGGAAATCATAACATTTTTACTCACACCTTACACAGCATATCTAGCTTCATTCATTCATTCATTCATTCATTCATTTTTACTCACACCTTACACAGCATATCTAGCTTCATTCATTCCAATTTTAAAACATTGGTATTAATAATATCATAAATGGTCACCCATATTCCATACTGTGTCATAGAGCCTCCTTTAGGTTGTCTAGAACTTCTTGATGAGTTAATGTACTGAACTCTAGGAATGCAGGTGGGCTGTTGGTTGGGGATATAGACAGAGCAGATCCAGGCTTCTCAAATGTGAATGATCTTTACAGTGAGGCGGAATGATAGTTCTTTGCAACACTTGGTGCTCTGCTCTGCTCTGATGCAGATTGTGGGCATTCAGGATTGATGAAGTGGTTTACCACCCTGATAGTTCCTTGGGGTGGGATTTGCCAGGCTCAGTGAAGGTTGATAGGAAGGTTCTCTTGACCTGAAATATAGCCTACGCCTAAGCTCTGAGGAATCTGTTACGTTTCATCTTGTCTGACTCAGCCTTTATTTTCAGCCATCGGCACTTGAGTTTCTGCCCCTCTCTCTTCATGTGGCACATGGTGTCAGAAAACTAAGAAGCTCTGTGTGGGTGATGGGGAAGAAAGGGCTGTTTGGGAGCCAGTGTGTCAATGGCCATGGCTAGTGTAGAATGATAATAATTCACCAAGTATTTGACTCCTCATCCTGTGGGTGGGATGCTATTGTTCTTTATAAGGCTTTTTGGAGAATTTGTTGGAATCCATGAGCTTCATGGACCAATCGTCGTCATTGATCTTTTTATTGCCTGGCTGCTGAAAGGTCTCTGACCACTGTCTTAATAAGGTGATGGTCTGTCCAAGACTGTGGCTGGGTTGTAAAGTCTCCTACCTTGACGTCTAGGCCAAAGATCAAGTCCAGGGTGTAGCCAGTTGTGTGGGTTGAACCAGAGATGACCTGGGAAAGTCCTAAGGAGGCAAGTGAGGAAATGAGTTTTGGGGCTTTTGCATCTGCGACCTTGTCAATATGTGTGTTGAAATCTCCCAGGATGACATGGCTGGGTTATTTCACCACCACTGCCAACAAGGAGTGAGCTCCTTTATGAATGCTTTTGTCTGAGATGGTGTATAAATGAGCATACAATCTAAGGTGGTATTGGAATTATTAAAATATTAGAAATTATTAATATTTATATACTATGGGAGACCACCAGACATTAATTTAACCATAAATTCCTTTATTAAGTCCAAAGGACAAATGGCATTTTATACAACTGCTCTAAACATGCCTAAGAGTCTAAAAACAAGCAGACGCTACTCCCAACACAGTAACAAAGTATTCATAAGCATGTGATCAGTATACTTACACATAGGCCAGATCTAGGGAAAACCATTTCATTCTGGCATATTCCAGCATGATCAGGTAGGGTCTGACAAAGAACCCTCAGATTCATAACCCTTTTTATATCCTTTAACAAACCAATGATGTTATTGCCAGTTACCGACTTCAGCTAAAAACTCAATTTGAGACACTTCACCCCTCATTCCACTCTTAATACAGATAAGATTTACAACCTCCTTTTTTCCCCAAGGATTTTCCTTCCCTCCTTCTTGGTGATCAACAGTTTTTCTATTGCACCTGGGTTCACATAGGCCCTAACTTTTGAGATAACACTGGCATGTGGGGTAGGAAGATTTATGTTGGCTCCTTTTAAGACAGATTCGTTTTGTCTTTTTTAAAACCATCTGCAGTCACTCCTATCAGTCAGAGACCTTCTTTTTAGAAACTTCCCCTTATCTCATTAGTTATTCTTTGAACCAGGCATCCTCCCTACTTCATTCCTTCTGGCCTTATAGCTTAATATTTTCAAGGCCTTCTTTCTACTTGCTAACCAGGGCCTTTCTTTACAACACATACATATTTCCTTAACCAAACAAGCCAACTTTAATTCTTTAATTTCATATTTATTCTACAGGTGGCTTTGGCTCCAATTTCTACTCTTAAATGAATAAATCCAAATGAAGTTGTCTTACCTGAGACACCTCTTGCATTTAATGTTTGCAGAAAGGATGAGTGTAGTGCTGCCTGCCATTTTGTCCTGACTAGATGTATGATGTACCGAGTGTCCTGGGGAGACAAGGTATGCCAGCACAGGGCTCGCAGTGTCATCCAGCTACATTCTTGGTGATGCAGGATATATTGGGTGCTTCATCATGGATGACGTCTTGTATTTTTTGTTGAGTGTCAGTGTGCTCAACTCTGTACAGAACATAAAAAAGACAAGGAGCCTTATTCTCATTTCACATATAGTGGTGTGAATTTGGAGTAACTCTATTGAAATCAAAGGAGCTATAATAGTGTAAAACATGAATAGTGACAATAAAGTGCTTGGGGACTAGGAAGTGGATTCAATCCACAGCAGTGCAGTTTTTCTGATACATATTTAATAGTATTAGATGCTGGAGTAACACTGATAGGTTTAATGAAAGAAAAATGGTTTGAGGTGGGATTTGACACAAAGGTTGGGAGAGAAAGTTTATACCAAAGATAGAAGTTGTTCCTAGTGTAATTTAGTTACAAATATTGTGCCCTTGAACGAGAACATCACTTGGCAAAAGTAAAGTTCATGTTATAATCCAGATAGGTAGCAGAGCCAGTTCAGAATACAGCAAACCAACTCTTTTCAAACCAAATTTTCAGCCAGATGCGCTCTCTCCACTCAACTGTTGTTCCAATGCTCTGTTACTCTAAGGACCAGATTATCTGGTTTAACTAAGATGTGCGTGCTTGATGCAGGATCCAAGAAGGAGAGGCAAAAGTGGCTTTAAATATATTTTAAAAACCTCATTGGGAAAAGTCTCCTTGATTACTTTGCTGCTGCTTAAAGTGGCAGAGACAGTATAAATAGCATATAGTGCTTATGAGCAGCTGTAAGCTATCTATGACCTTCACTTTGATGTGTAGTTTGTACATTATAGGGATCTTGGGATAGTAAAAATGATTAAGCACTAGTATGATTATACACCATCATTTTCTTAACTTGATTTTTCTTTAGTTGTATAAGACTTAGCCTGCAGTTTCCGCCATTAAATCAGGAGTGGATTTTCAGTCAGAATGCTTTCAAATCTTTGTTTTTGTTGACACCTATTTAACAGAAATACATAATTGACATGTTAGAGAATGGAGCCTTTGTTAAAGTTCAGCACCCCATCCCCTTCAATTAAAGTGTGAGAGCTAACAACAGCTGGGACATACAAGAGGTCTCACAAGCAAACCAGCGAAGATCAGAATTGACGTTCTTGATAGTTCTTGGATAAAAAACATAAAACAAAACATTGTGATGTTGCACTCTATATGATTTTATGAAAATATACTAATGTAACTGGAATATGGTTCATGCAAAAGGTCTCTTGTAAGGTATCATTACAAAGCTTATAATCTACTGACTGTGGTCATCCTATTTATATAAATGTATCACTCTTGTATCTGAAACTAGAAATATGAAATATAACTCTGAGGGCCTATTGTAATTATGCAAAGTGTGGGCCGTGAATGGTGGTTTGGAATCTTGATGACTCCCATTAACCATGGCAATTGACTGCAGAAGACTTTTACCTGTAAGTTTTCCTGTATACATGTGTGCTGGCAAGTGGGTACTGAAGTCTTACAGTGACATGTGATCATGTCACCTGGACTGGAATCCATCTTTAACCTGGTGCTTTTCCATTGAGAAGGGTGGGGTGGGAACCCAGAGGGACAAAGGATTCCTGCCTTATGCAAAAGATATATAAATGGGTGGAACAGAACAAAGGGGGAGCCATCATGAGGAATGCCCTAGCTACCACCTGAGCTGGAACAAGGGCTGTACCAGGGGAAAGGATTGTGCCCAGACTAGGAAGGTATCCAGTCTGTGAAAGAAATGTATTGAAACATCTGAGGGTAAAATCTTATCTGTATTCAGTTTCTTACTGTATTAGACATAGACTTGCGTGTTTTATTTTATTTTGCTTGGTAATTCACTTTGTTCTATCTGTTACTTCTTGGAATCGCTTAAATCCTACTTTCTGTTTTTAATAAAATCACTTTTTAATTATTAATTAACTCAGATAATGTATTAATACCTGGGGGAGCAAACAGCTGTGCATATCTCTCTATCAGTGTTATAGAGGGCAGTTTATGAGTTTACCCTGTTTAAGCTTTATACAGGGTAAAATGAATTTATTTGGGTTTAGACCCCATTGGGTGTTGGGCATCTGAGTGTTAAAGACAAGAACTCTTCTGTGAGCTGCTTGCAGGTAAACCTGCAGCTTTAGGACAAGTAATTCAGACCCTGGGTCTGTGTTGGAGCAGACGGGAGTGTCTAGCTCAGCAAGACAGGGTGCTGGGGTCCTGAGCTGGCAGGGAAAGAAGGGGCAGAGGTACTCTTGGCACATCACTTGGCAGCTCCCAAGGGGGTCTCTCTGATATAACCCGTCACAATTATATTTAAAAAAATCCTCCCAGACCTTACTCATCATAAAGAAGCAAAATATTGCAAAATGGCACAAGCCCGATTTACAAAAATTGCAGGTCACCTTCAAGAGCCACAAAGTGGATTCAGATGGATCCACAGTCCTTTCTGCACTCCGGCTCCATCTGAGCAGGCTCCCTCCCATTAGTTCCCTTACCAATAGGTGCCCTCCACTCCCCTTTAGTGAGAGAGAAGATTCCAATCTGCAAAGGGGAAACCATGCCAATAAATGGTAAGATAGTCAGTGATGGTTTGCTCTGCACATTTGTGAGGGGGAGAATCTGGCAAAGTGTGGAAGTAGAGAGGATTATTATTTTTATTTATTTATTTATTTATGTTATAGGTACATGTTTATGTTTCCTGGAAAACGTTTGGCTTGTAAATGTCACAAAAAACGTACACTGGAGATTTCTAACTGGAATCTGAGAACAACCTGTCACTAGGCTCCGTTGCCAGGCTCTGAGCAGTCTGATAGTGCTAAAATATCCTGGTCAGATGACTGAAGTAAAACTTAATCTAGTGTGACCAGAAGTGTTGATTATGATCCAAAGTCTTGCAGACTACAAGACGAAACAATTATCATATTAACCAGACTCGAGATGTACACTTGATATCTCTTCTGGGTTCCGTTTCATCCTGTTTCACCCAAGCTCAAGATTGGGTCTTTTTCTAAAAGATATACGCTAGTTCAAACAGGAATTAATTCAGGGTAGTCCTATGGCCTGTGTTAAACAAGAGGTCAGTCTAGATTACCAGAATGATCTCCTCTGTCTTTATAATCTATGAATCCCAAATCCATCTAGCTTTACCACAGCTGGCAATCTTACTGGTGCAACAGCTGCTATTTTGGCAGACATCAGGGACAAGAACCTTTGTAGCTTAAGCTAAAAAGCCAGGCTCCCTAGCTGAAAGATATAATAGATTAGACAGACAGACTATATTATATTATATTATATCAGACAGACTATATTATATTATATCAGACAGAAAATATCAGACAGACTATATATATATATATATATATATATATATAGTCTGTCTGTCTGTCTGTCTGATATTTTCTGTCTGATATAATATATATATATAGTCTGTCTGATATTTTCTGTCTGATATAATATAATATAGTCTGTCTGATATAATATAATATAATATTATATCAGACATATATTATTGACATATATTATATCAGACATATATTATTCTGTCTGATATATTATAATATAATAGTCTGTCTGATATAATATATATATAGTCTGTCTTTTCTGTCTGATATTTTCTGTCTTTTCTGTCTTTTATATAAAAGACAGAAAAGACAGAAAATATCATATTGCCTCTATATAAATCCATGGTATGCCCACACCTTGAATGCCCCATCTCAAAAAAGATAGATTGGAATTGGAAAAGGTTCAGAAAAGGGCAACAAAAATTATTAGGGGTATAGAACGGCTTCTGTATGAGGAGAGATTAATAAGACTGGGACTTTTCATCTTGGAAAAGAGGTGACTAAGGGGGGATATGATAGAGATCTATAAAATCATGAGTGGTATAGAGAAAGTAAATAAGGAAGTGTTATTTACTCCTTCTCATAATACAAGAACAAGGGGCCACAAAATGAAATTTGGTAGCAGGTTTAAAACAAACACAAGAAAGTATTTTTTCAAGCAACGCACTGTCAACCTCTGGAACTCCTTGCCAGAAGGTGTTGTGAAGGCCAAGACTATAACAGGGTTCAAAAGGGAGCTAGATGGACTCATGGAAGATAGGTCTATCAATGGCTATTAGCCAGGATGGGCAGGAATGATGTCTCTAGCCTCTGTTTGCCAGAAGATGGGATTGGGTGACAGGGCATGGATCACTTGATCATAACCTGTCTGTTCATTCCCCTGGGGACACCTGCCATTGGCCACTGTCAGAGGACAGGATACTGGGCTTGATGGACCTTTGGTCTGACCCAGTATGGCCGTTCTTATATTCTTATTCATATCCTATGTGGATTGGGCACAGAGTGAGAACACAATGCATACTGATCAGTAGGTTACACTGGCACAAAAATCATAGTCTGCAATTTCAAGAAGACTATTTTGGGATTGTGTATTTATTTGTTTGTTTAAAGTGTGTTCAGAACCTCAGCCTCAGGGTGCCTAACAGCAGCTAAATTTAAATAATTGCACAGGTACTAATGCCTCCAAAGCTACCCACATTTCAGGAAAGATGTGGGCAAATTGGAGAAAGAACAGCAACAAAAATGATTAAAGGCTTAGAAAACATGACCTATGAGGAAAGATTGAAAAAAATGGGTTTGTTTAGTCTGGAAAAGAGAAGACTCAGAGGGGACATGATAACAGTTTTCAGGTACGTAAAAGGTTGTTCCAAAAAGGAGGGAGAAAAATTGTTCTTAACTTCTGAGGATAGGATAAGAAGCAATGGGCTTAAATTGCAGCAAGGGAGGTTTAGGTTGGACATTAGGAAAAACTTCCCAACTGTCAGGGTGGTTAAGCACTGGAGTAAATTGCCTAGGGAGGTTGTGGAATCTCCATCATTGGAGATTTTTAAGAGCAGGTTGAACAAACACCTACCCACCTAGGGACTATTAGATATGACCATTAGATCATCTAGTCTGACCTCCTGTATAACACAAACCAAAGTAACATTGAGCAATGTTCCCTGTACACTCTGTGCACGTATGGCTGTGCAGCAATCTTGTATACGCTTGAGAGGTGCATGTGGGCCCACCCCCACCCTGCAGTTCCGAGGGCCCATGCTCCCTCCAGCGAGGAGGGGAGGAACCCCCCCAGGGGAAGCCCCCACCCCTTTCCATACACACAACCCTACACACGCAGCCCACACAAAACCCCCATTTTGTCCTTGGGCTAGTATAAGCTGGCCCAAGGCCGAAATATTTATTTTTAGTTTGTAGACCATTCAGTGCAAAGAAAATTTAGAGGAAATGTTGGTATTGAACCCAATAATTTGTGTTTGACTGAAGCATATCTTCTAGAAAGGCATCCAGTCTGGATCTGAAGACAGAGATGGAAAATTCACCTCTTTCCTTTGGTAGATTGTTCCTATGGTTAATCACCATCACTATTAAAAAATGTGCTTTATTTCTAAATTTGTATTTGCCTGGTTTTAACTTCCAGTCATTGGTTCTTGTTACATTTTTCTCCACTAGACTGAAAAGCCCTGTAGTACCCAGTGTTTTCTTTCAGGTACCTATATACCATAATCAAGTCACTGCTCAGTCTTTTTGATAAGCTAAACAGATAAGTCACTCCCTCTAAGGCATTTTTTCCAGCCCTTGAATTGTTTCTGTAGCTCTTCTGTGCACCCTGTCCAATTTTTCAACATCTTTTTAAAAATGTGAACACCAGAACCGTGCCATATTCCAGTACCGGTCTCACCAATGGCGCATACAGAAGTAAAGTCACCTTCTTACTTCTACTCACTACTCTTCCATGCCAGCGGACCAAATTCGGTGATGAATCCTGGTCACGTGCCAGCTGAAGCATGTTGCGCATACACTAAGGGTATGTCTTCACTACCAGCCGGATCAGTGGGCAGCTATCAATCCAGTGGGGATCGATTTATCTTGTCTAGTCTAGATGCAATAAATCAACCCATGAGCGCTCTCCCATCGACTCCTGTACTCCAGCTCAGTGAGAGGCGCAGGCGGAGTCAACGGGGGAGCAGCAGCAGTCGACTCATGGTAAGTTGATCTAAGTACCTCAACTTCAGCTACATTATTCATGTAGCTGAAGTTGTGTAACTTAGATCGATTCCCCTACACGCCTCAGTGTAGACCAGGCCTAAGAAGATTTATACAACAAAGGATCACATTAGCCCTTTTTTTTCCAGAGTATCAGACAAGGAGCTCATGTCCAGCTGTTTCCTTTCAGAGTCACTGCTTTTCCTGATACAGTCCCCCATTCGGTAGGTATGGCCTAGATGTATGACCTGGCATTTGGCTGTACTAAAATGTATTTTGTATGAATGGGCCCAGCTTATTAAGTGATACAGATTGCTCTGTATGACTGCCCTGATCTCCTCATTATTTACCACTCCATTAATCTTAGCATCATCCACAAAATGTATCAGCGATGATTTTATACTTATTTCCAGAGAATTGATGAAAATATTGAATAGCATCAGGCCTAGTAGTGATCCCTACACAACCCCTCTAGAAACAACCCCATTTGATTATTATTCCTCATTTGGACATGGTCCCTGCCATAGTTCATGGCAGTTCTGTGCTCTGACCTTTTTATCACAAAAATTCTGTCTCCTTCGCTCCCTCTTGGTACTCAGCCAAGTTTCCAGTGACCCCATGACATCAATTTTCTCCAGATTCCGTGAAATCCACCAAATTGGTCTTGTCTTTTCTTTGTTTGTGGGAACTCTGCAGGATCACCTGAGAACCCATTTGGACAAAAAAGCAGCAGCAGCAAAAAAAAAAGAAGTGTATTAAAAACTTAAAATGAAATAATTCTTTTCAGAAGTAGAGAATTCAATTTCAGTCTATTCTTCAGCCTTGTGAACACATCACAGCTGATAATATTCTAAGTACTATCACAATGGATCCACTGCTGTTCCATATACACGGCTGAAAAGACAGGATCAAATTACTTGCTGCCAATGAAAGCCAAAAGTCCTTTCACTGGAAGAAAGAAATGAAGCATGAGACTGGTAAGATTTGGCAATGGACCACTTTGACTAGACATAAGTGTGTGATATATTTTTAAAATAGACAGCTTTGCCTCACTAGAAAAAGCAGGGGCAGTCTGAAATGCACGTTGAGGGCTTTATTTTTGGTGCCTTGGGCTGGTAGCCAACCACCATTAAAGTAGATGGAATGATCCAAAATTAAGGCTGCAGTATAAAGTGTCTGCCTTTCCTTGGAGAGCACAATCTACACACAAAGCTATAAATGTGAGGTGTAGGGAGGTTGCAAGGGGGAAAATATAACTTCATTCTGATATAGTGTTACCAGGTAATTAACAAATCATATCTGCGGTCTTCATATGCAAGGATTTCAAAGGATCTCTTCTTCCTTTTCCCTTGATCTCTGCATCTTAATCCAGTCCTGCTCTCTCTCCTACTCTTACTCTCTGCCCTTGTTCTCTCTTTCATCATTCCTCCTCTCTTTCCCCTTCTTTCTACCATCCTCTTCCTCTCCTGGCCTTCTCTCACGCTCTGCCCTTTCGCCTCTCTTCTTCAGAAAATAAACCCACAGATCTCCACATAACCCTTATCCCCTCAGGGTATCTCTACACTGTGATAAGAGACCCACAACACTGGCACAGCTGGCCCAAGCCAGCTGACTCAAGGCTTGGACTGTGGGGCTATAAAATTGCCATGTAGATGTTCAGGCTTGGTTTGGAGCCCTGTGCGTGTCTCAGAGTCTGGGCACCAACCCAAACATGAATGTCTACATTGCAATTGTACAGCTCCCACCCCATTTCCCCCTTACATCCCTTGCCGTCCAAGCCCACAAGCCCAATTCAAGTATCAGAGGGGTAGCTGTGTTAGTCTGGTTCTGTAGAAGCAGCAAAGAATCCTGTGGCACCTTATAGACTAACAGACGTTTTGCAGCATGAGCTTTCGTGGGTGAATACCCACTTCTTCAGATGCAAGACCCACTTCTTCTTCTTCACTTGCATCCGAAGAAGTGGGTATTCACCCACGAAAGCTCATGCTGCAAAACGTCTGTTAGTCTATAAGGTGCCACAGGATTCTTTGCTGCAAGCCCAATTCAGCTGACCTGGGCTCTAAGACTCAGTGCCATGGATTTTTTAATCGCAGTGTAAATATACCCTCAGAGACCCAGGATTGCTGTGAGGATGTACCCAACTGCTGACAAGTTCATCAGACCTTCAGGATCTTGGTGAGAAGTCAGCTGTTGGCTACATAACATAAGAACATAAGAAAGGCCGTACCGGGTCAGACCAAAGGTCCATCTAGCCCAGTATCTGTCTACCGACAGTGGCCAATGCCAGGTGCCCCTGAGGGAGCAATGATCAAGTGATCTCTCTCCTGCCATCCATCTCCATCCTCTGACGAACAGAGGCTAGGGACACCATTCTTACCCATCCTGGCTAATAGCCATTTATGGACTTAGCCACCATGAATTTATCCAGTCCCCTTTTAAACATTGTTATAGTCCTAGCCTTCACAACCTCCTCAGGTAAGGAGTTCCACAAGTTGACTGTGCGCTGCGTGAAGAAGAACTTCCTTTTATTTGTTTTAAACCTGCTGCCTATTAATTTCATTTGGTGACCCCTAGTTCTTGTATTATGGGAATAAGTAAATAACTTTTCCTTATCCACTTTCTCAACATCACTCATGATTTTATATACCTCTATCATGTCCCCCCTTAGTCTTCTCTTTTCCAAACTGAAGAGTCCTAGCCTCTTTAATCTTTCCTCATATGGGACCCTCTCTAAACCCCTAATCATTTTAGTTGCTCTTTTCTGAACCTTTTCTAGTGCTAGAATATCTTTTTTGAGGTGAGGAGACCACATCTGTACACAGTATTCGAGATGTGGGCGTACCATGGATTTATATAAGGGCAATAATATATTCTCAGTCTTATTCTCTATCCCCTTTTTAATGATTCCTAACATCCTGTTTGCTTTTTTGACCGCCTCTGCACACTGCGTGGACATCTTCAGAGAACTATCCACGATAACTCCAAGATCTTTTTCCTGACTCGTTGTAGCTAAATTTGCCCCCATCATGTTGTACGTATAGTTGGGGTTATTTTTTCCAATGTGCATTACTTTACATTTATCCACATTAAATTTCATTTGCCATTTTGTTGCCCAATCGCTTAGTTTTGTGAGATCTTTTTGAAGTTCTTCACAATCTGCTTTGGTCTTAACTATCTTGAGTAGTTTAGTATCATCTGCAAACTTTGCCACCTCACTGTTTACCCCTTTCTCCAGATCATTTATGAATAAATTGAATAGGATTGGTCCTAGGACTGACCCTTGGGGAACACCACTAGTTACCCCTCTCCATTCTGAGAATTTACCATTAATTCCTACCCTTTGTTCCCTGTCCTTTAACCAGTTCTCAATCCATGAAAGGACCTTTCCTTTTATGCCATGACAGCTTAATTTACTTAATAGCCTTTGGTGAAGGACCTTGTCAAAGGCTTTCTGGAAATCTAAGTACACTATGTCCACCGGATCCCCCTTGTCCACATGTTTGTTGACCCCTTCAAAGAAATCTAATAGATTAGTAAGACACGATTTCCTTTTACAGAAACCATCTTGACTATTGCTCCTCCAGCAAGAGATCATTAGGATCATCTAGATTGGCCTCCTGCATTAACACAGGCCATACAGTTTCACTATGTGATTCTTGCATCAAGCCAATAAGTTCTGATTATTCTTAGGAGTTCCTCTAACTTTATACAAGTATCAGTTCCATTGCTTGACTCTTGTAGAGTGGAAGTGGAGTGCTTATGTTACACTTACCGACCAGGAGCAGTTTTAAATTGGAGTTTCATTAAACTTGGTAGCCAAAAACAAACACAGCTTGCACTTTGCTCCAATTCTGCTGCTGCAACCAGAGCTGTCCCCTTGATCTCCTCAGCAGGCCTTCAATCCTTAAAAGGACAAGGCATAGGTAAATCTAACCCTCACATTCCCTTTTGAGTGCTGCACTCATGACAATGGAATCCAATACAGAGCCTTACAATGGACAATGCAACACCAGCAAACCTTGTTTTATTCTTATCAAGCACCACCAAGTAATTTTAAAAGGCATATCTGTAGCAGTGGAACACCAGACATTTAAGATGACCTGCAAATAGGATATTAGGCTACACTTGAAGCTGAGAGTGTGATTCCCAACTTGGGTACACATACTTGTACTCAAGTAGCCACAGTAGCGCTGGCAGCAGCAATAGCTAACCACCCCAAGCACAAATCCGCCTGGCTCCTGTGGGTACATAGTTGGGGTGGCTAGTCCATGCCACCATTCACCACTGCCCATGCTACTGCAGCTAAACTAGTATTGTTAGCATGCTAGCTCAATGAGATTTAGTATAGGTATGTCTGCGCAAGCTGGGAATCAAACCCTGAGTTCCAAGTGTAGACATGGCATTACTTTCCAAAAAATTTGAAACTCTCTAACAACTTATAGTACTCCCCAACTGCAGACCATGGATCGCTGGTGGTCCACAGAGCACTGGCTGGCATCAGCAGAGAGCTGACTGATTATATGGTGCTAGCACTCCATCTTGTTTCTAGCTACTACATTGCATTAAAGATAGCTGAAAATACATTAAATATTTTTCTAATATAATGTTTCTGTCTACATTATTGCCACAAGGATCTTATGGGATTGTAAACAGGAGATGAAGAGACCTGCTCTAAAGCAAATGGTATGAGACAATCTCTCTGTTAAGATGTAATCCCCATTATGAAAAATCTTAGCAACCACTGCCATGGTCTATGTCAGAAATTATCCTGGGACCACGGCTACAACAACACTGCGCACAGGGATTGTCTGTGTCAGTTTTGTATTTTGTGTGCTTATCATGCTGATATTGATTGTGTGTAACTCTGTTGGTGCCAGGAAAAAAATCATTAATTAAAATTAAAATACCTGCTTTCACACCACCTTAGCTCATGTCTCACAGAAGCTTGAACCTCCAGTATGGTTGGGAGCTGGATGGAACAAAGATCTCTGATTGCAAAAAGGCAAACAGGTGCTGATTGGAAGAAGGGATCATAAAGCAAGGGCAGGGATGGGATGGTTCTGTTGAACTCTTACCTGCTGTTGGATCTTCTGTTGCATTTCCCTCTGTACTTTAATCCCTCCCAAACTGGAGCTGCAGCATTACTCAAATTGCAGAATGATGACGCTTTTCTGCTGCCATCAAACACTTTCCAGAGCTGTCCTGGGACAAGGGATGGTGGTGAACCAAGAGAAGAAACAAATGTTTCTCATGTAGAAGGTCTTAAAGAAATAACACAAAGAAATAAATGTCAGTAGGGTTTGGGTACATAATTTTATTTCATTGCCAAGAATTAACTTCTGGGCTATGTAATAAACTTACAATAAACTTTAAGGCCCACACCCTGGTCATTTTTCTGGGGCATGGGAAACTCCCAAAAGTTTCTTTTTAATAAAGAAAACAACATGAAAAGCCAGAATTACTGAAACTGGGGAAAGGATTAAGTGTTCTGTAAGAAATTTGCCATATACTTCTATGGCATACATACCCTGAAGCTGTATATACATAGCAAGTCAAAGATAAAATACTCAGGAAAGATCAGAATAGAATTCTGAATATCTATATTAAGCTCCTCTATATTTACCCATGACATATAAAAATAGCACCAGCTGGCAGGGATGTCTTAATGGCTCAATGAAGGGACTGCTTTGCACTTTAAGAATGCTGTTAAATCAGAAGATACTAAATTTCATTAGGGAAAGGTGTTAGCTAAGTGACAAGATGTGCATAAACATCGAACATATAGTCTGAGTGCTGGAGAAGATATTACTGTAGTATGCTGATTTAACAAATGCCGATACGAAGGAAAGAATCTACTAAGGGAGCCAGAAGGAGGTCAGCATAACCTGCGGTCACAAATCATGAGCTGATTATGAAAACCCAAGCATCAGGTGCTGAGTGCCCTTCACTTTCACCAAAGTTACAGGAAGTGATTAGGAGCTACAAGTGCTCAAGAATTTTGAAAAACAGGCCATTTACTCAGGTGTCTAAATTTTAGGTGCCATACTTTGCGCACCAAAGTTTGAAAATATTGTCCTGTATGTGTATATGAGTAAGAGATTGTAATCATGATAAATGTGGTATAGAGGCCAGCAGCAGGAATCAAGTTTTGTTTTGTTTCTTTACCAGAACTTTAAGCTTACCCCTCTTTTTGCTCTATATTCACCAAGCACAACCTAGCAATTTATAGGTTATTGCATGTGTAACTGAGAGTTCTGATTATCTTGGATATTCTATGGATGGAGCTCATCTAAGGAGGGTACCTGAATTTCCAATTGGAAGAATGTAAGGAAATTTCCAGCTAGACATTCACACAGAATCAGCTGACTACACATATGATCCAGTGGGAATAATCAAGTTAGCTGTAACCGCCCTGTGTCAAGTTCCTCAAACTCGCCTCTTTGTGAGACAGTCACTCACAGAAACAGATAAACCATCTGAGCAACAAAGCTTTGGGAAGCCATGTAAAGCCACTTGAAAAACAAACTGTTCTTAATTTCTGATCGGAGTTAAAAGAGGAGCTGGAGAGACAAACACTAAAGCTATCCATTACCTACAGTTGTCAAGGTAACAGCAACCCCAAGTCAGGAGAGAGGTTTGGTTTTGTTTGTTTAACAATACATTTCATTCTCTACCATTCCCGGGACTACAGATGCTCACACATCCTTCTCAGATCCTCCTTCAAAGACAATCTGAACTTCCTTTGTATCTTCCCACAACCTTTGGCATTTGCTTCTGTAGCAGGGTGTCCAATCCAGAGAAGGTGCAATCCAGACCAGTGAGAGGTTGTGTTACCACCTGCATTGTAACCTTAGGTGCCCCTCAATGCATTGCTCCTGTAGCTCTGAACCTCACAACCAGCCTACAATCATGCTGGTCACACACTGAGTATCTGTGTGCTTGACAACCCTGGTTCAGCAGCTCTGACTCCAGCAGCCTATTTACAGCCCCACAGGACCACTCTGGCTTCCACAAGCCTTGGCTGAAACCACCAAAATGACCTCAATATACTCTCAGTCCTGAAAAAGCAGCAAAGAATCCTGTGGCACCTTATAGACTAACAGACGTTTTGGAGCATGAGCTTTCATGGGTGAATACCCACTTCATCGGATGCAAGTAGTGGAAATTTCCAGGGGCAGGTATATATATGCAAGCAAGAAGCAAGCTAGAGATAACGAGGTTAGTTCAATCAGGGAGGATGAGGCCCTGTTCTAGCAGTTGAGGTGTGAAAACCAAGGGAGGAGAAACTGGTTTTGTAGTTGGTAAACCATTCACAGTCTTTGTTTAATCCTGAGCTGATGGTGTCAAATTTGCAGATGAACTGAAGCTCAGCAGTTTCTCTCTGAAGTCTGGTCCTGAAGTTTTTTTGCTGCAGGATGGCCACCTTAAGATCTGCTCTTGTGTGGCCAGGGACGTTGAAGTGTTCTCCTACAGGTTTTTGTATATTGCCATTCCTAATATCTGATTTGTGTCCATTTATCCTTTTCCGTAGAGACTGTCCAGTTTGGCCGATGTACATAGCAGCGGGGCATTGCTGGCATATATTACATTGGTGGATGTGCAGGTGAATGAACCGCTGATGGTGTGGCTGATCTGGTTAGGTCCTGTGATGGTGTCGCTGGTGTAGATATGTGGGCAGAGTTGGCATCGAGGTTTGTTGCATGGATTGGTTCCTGAGCTAGAGTTACTATGGTGCGGTGTGCAGTTACTGGTGAGAATATGCTTCAGGTTGTCAGGTTGTCTGTGGGTGAGGACTGGCCTGCCCCCCAAGGCCTGTGAAAGTGTGGGATCATTGTCCAGGATGGGTTGTAGATCCCTGATGATGCGTTGGAGGGGTTTTAGCTGGGGACTGTATGTGATAGCCAGTGGAGTCCTGTTGGTTTCTTTCTTGGGTTTGTCTTGCAGTAGGAGGCTTCTGGGTACACGTCTGGCTCTGTTGATCTGTTTCCTTATTTCTTCGTGCGGGTACTGTAGTTTTGAGAATGCTTGGTGGAGATTTTGTAGGTGTTGGTCTCTGTCTGAGGGATTAGAGCAGATGCGGTTGTGCCTCAGTGCTTGGCTGTAGACAATGGATCATGTGGTGTGCCCGGGATGGAAGCTGGAGGCATGAAGGTAGGCATAGCGGTCGGTAGGTTTTCGGTATAGGGTGGTGGTAATGTGACCATCACTTATTTGCACCGTGGTGTCTAGGAAGTGGACCTCCCGTGTAGATTGGTCCAGGCTGAGATTGATGGTGGGGTGGAAGCTGTTGAAATCGTGGTGGAATTTTTCCAGAGTCTCCTTCCCATGGGTCCAGATGATGAAGATGTCATCAATGTAGCGTAGGTAGAGAAGGGGCGTGAGTGGACGAGAGCTGAGGAAGCGTTGTTCCAGGTCGGCCATAAAAATATTGGCATATTGTGGGGCCATGCGGGTGCCCATAGCGGTGCCACTGATCTGGAGATATATATTGTCATCAAATTTGAAATAGTTGTGAGTGAGGATAAAGGCACAGAACTCAGCAACCAGTTGTGCTGTGGCATCATCAGGGATACTGTTCTTGACAGCTTGTATTCCATGTGTGTGTGGGATGTTTGTGTAGAGAGCCTCTACATCCATGGTGGCTAGGATGGTGTTTTCTGGAAGGTCACCAATGCATTGTAGTTTCCTCAGGAAATCAGTGGTGTCACGGAGATAGCTGGGAGTGCTGGTGGCATAGGGTCTGAGTAGAGAGTCCACAAAGCCAGACAGTCCTTCAGTGAGAGTGCCAATGCCTGAGATGATGGGGCATCCAGGATTTCAGGGTTTGTGGATCTTGGGTAATAGATAGAATAACCCTGGTTGGGGCTGTAAGGGTATGTTGTTCCGGTGTTCTCAGTCCTGAATTTCCCCAAAACTTGTGTGCTGCAGTGTCCAGTCCTCTCCTGGAAAAGACCTCACTGAATATACCTTTATAATACAAGTAGTATTGTACACAATCAAACCTGGTCTGCACTAGGCACCTATATCAGTATAGCTACGTCTCTCAGGGTTGTGAAAAATTCACAGCCCTGACAGACATAGCTGTACCAACCTAACCCCTGGGATAGACAGCACTAGGTTAATGGAAGAATTCTTCCATTGATGTAGCTACTGCCTCTCAGGGAGGTGGAGTTCCTACGCTGATGGGAGAAGCCGTCCCATCAGTATAGGTAGTGTCTAAACTAAAGCGCTACTGAAACGCAGCTGCCACTGTAGTGTTTTAAGTGTAGACATTCCCTCAGTTGATTTAGTTGCTTATCACTTGAGGTTCAGCCCTACTGTTTTCATAGACCAGTAATCTTTGAAATGGATTCTTTTAAAAGTAAAATCCTAGCTTCTTTCTCCTGCTGGGTGTAGATGCCTTGCTTTCTTCTCCCTTACTTGTTAGCATTAGGTTTGCCTCCACTTCTTGATAGCTTGATGGGTCTTTTTATTGTTTATATGTAAATTGAGGTAAACACACATTCCTTTGTTTAGGATAGATCTGTTTAACAACTCCCCCTGACCTGGTTTGAACACATTTTAGTTATAATTCCAGCATATATTGATAACCTGTAATACCCATCATGTACATAAATCACGAAAGAATATTAACCACCAGTGTGTTATTAGTTTTCAAATGATACCTTACAAGGCATGTTTTGTACAAATATTATTACAATAATAGTGTAGGGTGTGATTAGTGTCACACAGGGTGCTGTACTTTTTCCTCAGGAAGATTGGTTTTGCCTGCCAGAGGATCACTGGAACAGAGAAATTAGGTTTGTTCCTGGTTTGCACACTATAGGGTAGGGGCTGGCAACCTATGGCAGGTGTGCCGAAGGCGGCACGCGAGCTGATTTTCAGTGGCACTCACACTGCCCAGGTCCTGACCACCGGACCGGGGGGCTCTGCATTTTAATTTAATTTTAAATGAAGCTTCTTAAACATTTTAAAAACCTTATTTACTTTACATACAACAATAGTTTAGTTATATGTTATAGACTTATAGAAAGAGACCTTCTAAAAACATTAAAATGTATTACTGGCATGCAAAACCTTAAATTAGAGTGAATAAATGAAGACTAGGCTACACCACTTCTGAAAGGTTGCTGACCCCTGCTATAGGGCATACCCCTAAACACACAGTAGAGATTTACAGAGATAATTCAACCAGAAACATTACATTCATGTATGTATGAAAATTAAAAGCCCATCTTTGGAGCTATATTTTCTTATAATGGAAAATCATTCATCAGACATACTGGCATAAACTTCCCTGATAAATGTTGACAATGCAGGCAGCCTAAAGGGATTTCAATGTATTTGTTATGGGAGTCCATCTGAATCTGAAAAAAATATTTTTTTTCTTTTTTTCTCTTATTTCTCACTTAAAAGCATGTTATACTTTTTCTTGCCCTGCAAGTTTCTGCTTTAAAGAAATGCTAGTGATAACAGTGATTGCATCACAGGGCTTGGCTACACTTACAAGTTGCAACGCTGGGAGTTACAGCGCTGGTCATGCAGCTGTGTAGGGCCAGCGCTGGAGTGTGGGCACACTGACAGCTACCAGCGCTGCAGTGTGGCCACACTTGGAGCACTTTCCAGCGCTGTATTGAGAGGTGCATTGTGGGCAGCTATCCCACAGAGCACCTCGTCCCGTTTTGGCGCCGTTTTGGCGCTGAGTATTGTGGGAAGGGGAAGGAAGTGTGTGGGTCATTCCGCTTCCTGTTCCAACGCCCCGTGGTGCATCGCTTCACATCCCAGCATTCTGTCTTTCTGGCAACGTTTGGCGCCATTGTGAGTGTCTTTCTGCTCTGTGTGTGAATCGCGATTTCTGTGGGAAATGGAGCCCGAGCTGCTGAGGACTGTGCTGATGAGTGTCGCCAGCACAACACGTTTGGCAGTCGAGCTATTCCTTCAGCTCCAAAGTGACAGTGAGGAGTCCGACGATGATATCGATATGGATTTGCCTGCCGCGTGTGACACTACAGTGCTTGTGGCATTCACGGAAATGCTCAGCACTGTTGAACGCCGCTTTTGGGCTCGGGAAACAAGCACTGACTGGTGGGATCACATCGTCATGGAAGTCTGGGATGACGAGCAGTGGCTACAGAACTTTCGTATGAGAAAAGCCACTTTCATGGGACTGTGTGCTGAGCTCGCCCCCACTCTGCGGCGCAAGGACACAAGATTGAGAGCTGCCCTGACGGTGGAAAAGCGGGTGGCTATTGCAATCTGGAAGCTGGCAACTCCAGACAGCTACCGGTCGGTCGGGAACCAGTTTGGAGTGGGAAAGTCGACCGTTGGAATCGTGTTGATGCAAGTTTGCAAGGCAATTAATCGCATCCTGCTAAGAAAGACCGTGACTCTGGGGAACGTGCAGGACATTGTGGATGGCTTTGCACAAATGGGTTTCCCTAACTGTGGAGGGGCGATAGATGGGACGCATATTCCTATTCTGGCCCCCACCACACCTGGCATCAGAGTACGTTAATCGTAAGGGGTATTTCTCTATGGTTCTCCAGGCGCTTGTGGATCACCGTGGGCGTTTCATTGACATTTACACAGGCTGGCCTGGAAAGGTGCATGATGCACGCATCTTTCGGAACAGTGGCCTGTTCAGGAAGATGCAGGCAGGGACTTTTTTCCCAGACAGGAAGATCACAGTAGGGGACGTCGAAATGCCCATTGTGATCCTTGGAGACCCCGCTTACCCGTTACTGCCTTGGCTCATGAAACCCTATACAGGGAAGCTTGACAGGAGCAAGGACCGGTTCAACTACAGGCTGAGCCGGTGCCGAATGACTGTGGAGTGTGCTTTTGGGCGTTTAAAAGCCCGCTGGCTGTCCTTGTATGGGAAGCTAGACTTGGGGGAAAGCAGCATCCCCGCGGTTATATGCGCTTGCTGTACCCTCCATAATATTTGTGAAGGGAAGGGTGAAACATTCAGTCAGGCATGGACCACCGAGGTTCAAGTCCTGGAGGCTGAATATGCACAGCCAGAGAGCAGGGCTAATAGAGAGGCCCAGCACAGGGCTTCAAGGATTAGGGATGCCTTGAGGGAAGAATTTGAGGCTGAAAGCCAACAGTAATGTTGGCTGCCTTGCATGGGAGTGAAGTGCACTGTTTACACTGTTATTCTATTATCCCTAAAATGATTTGCAGTGCCTGTTTCTTTACTGGGCTAAGGTATCTTTCACTATCTGCTATAATAAAGACTGTTTTCAAAGCCAAGAATTGTTTTATTGAAAAGAAAAAAACTTCCTTGACAGACAGACAGACACACACACAACATTTCATGAACACAAGAGGGCAGGGGTGTGGGTTGGTGAACTGCACAGTCACAAGTTTGCATAGGTCCTGTCTGGAGTGCTGTGCAATGAATCCTGCACTTCAGGGTGCATAAACTGCATGGTGATGGGGGTTGAGTGCAGAGGGTAAGGGTTGTAGTTCTCAGGGCTGGTTGGTGAACGTACAGGTGTTGGAGGCAGCTGGTGGTGGTAAGAACCTGGATGCTGGGGAAGGGGGGTTTGAACTGACATTGGTGCACAAGGCAAAAAGCTTTGGGACGGGGGGGGGAGTAGCACGGTAGTGCTCTGCTTGCATGGCAACGAGTGACTCGATAGAGTCCGCTTGGCACGACAGGATGCTTAGCAGCTTCTCTGTGCTTTTCCTCTTGGCCACTGCATTTCTCTGCCGGGTCCTGCTTTCCCTCTGGCGTATCCTGCTCTCCTTTTCTCTCCACTCCTGCAAGTTTTTACTCTCTCTAGCAGAGTGAGCAATAACAGTTCTCAGCATGTCTTCCTTGCTCTTTCGGGGATTTTTTCTCAAATTCTGCAGCTTCTGTGCTGTGGTACATCTGGTCAGTCCAGCAGTCAAGGTCACTTTAGAAAAAAAGAATTGACAACATTTAACAGGGAAGCATTGTGTTCATTATCTCCAGACTGAAATTCCCACACACTGAAGGAGTTCTTTAGTCCTCACTTTAGCATTCTTTTACCACACACATAACACAGCAGAAGCCACAAAATGGTGAGTGAGGGGTGCTTATAGAGGGAGAAGTGGGGCTTGAGTGATAGAGGGGTGCTGGTTGCTTTGGGTAAGCTTCAGTGATAGAGGGTTTGAGTGAAGATGCAGCTGCAGGGGTGATCTTCACTATCTCCCTATCTCTATCACTAGCTTCACTAAAGAGTCTCCCAACATTTTTCACATGAGTTAATCCTGGAAGATATCTCCTTGCTGCGAGTCACTAGGGAACAGCGGGAGGCTCTTCTACAGCAATGTGGATTCCGCCCTGGACCCTATGCGGGTTGCCTGTGTTCAGCAATGGTCCCCCCACCCCTCGCGGCACAGTGGCGCGGACGCGTTAGCCTGACTGGGACAAGGACAACAGTGGCTCTCCCTATAAACCTGCGCAGGCATATTGCCCACGCTCTGGCTGAAACTTTTGCTGAGATTACTGCAGACGATTACCGCGACGTGATAGACCACATCAATGGGCTATTCCACATCTAGGCTGGCATGCATACAGCCCTAACCCCCCTTCCTCTCCAGAAACATTTCCACCCAGAAAATAAAAGCCGCTTACCGGTAACCCGCTGCTCTGCTTGTCCTTCTGCAACTGCTGGCTGCTGCGATTGGGTACTTTCCTCCTGGCTTGAGAAGAGCTCCTGGCTGCATGCCTCCAGGGACTCTGGGGTATCTTCCCCCATCCCAGTAGCTTCACTCGCGTTTTCCTCCCCCCCCCGCCGCCGCCTCCGTCTCCTCCTCCTGTCCCCCACCCGGCTCAGAAGTGTCCATCGTGGTCCTGGGATTGGCAGTGGGGTCACCCCCAAGTATCGCGTCCATCTCCCTGTAAAAACGGCAGGTCGTGGGGGCAGCTCCGGATCGGCGATTACCCTCGCGGGCTTTGTAATAGGCACTCCGCAGCTCTTTAACTTTCACCCTGCATTGTAGTGCGTCCCGATCATGGCCCCTATCCAGCATGGACCTTGATACCTGCTCAAAGATATCGTAATTCCTACGGCTGGAGCGCAGCTGGGACTGCACAGCTTCCTCCCCCCAAACACTAATGAGGTCCTGCAATTCGCCAGTGCTCCATGCTGGGGCTCGTTTGCCGCGTGGAGGCATGGTCACCTGGAAAGATTAACTGATTGCACTCCACACCTGGCTGCAGCAAACAGGAAGGAGATTTTTAAAATTCCCGGGGCATTTAAAGGGCGGGTCACCTGAGGCAAGAGCAGTAGAGTGCAAACTGATGAGCAGAGTGGCTGAACAGGAATTCTGGGATAACTCCTTATTCCCTGGAGGACAATTAAAGCGCTGGTGAGTGTCCACACCTGCTGAGCAGCGCTGGATCACCAGCGCTGCACTCCTTATACCCCAACCCTGACGGGTTTTCAGCCAGCGCTGCAACCAGGGAGTTGCAGCGCTGGTTGTGCCCTGCAAGTGTGGACGGGGTGTAATTGCAGCGCTGGAAAGCCTCCACCAGCGCTGCAACTTGTAAGTGTAGCCAAGCCCACAGCCCCCCTATTATGTTATGTTGCATCAAATGCGTTCATCCAGCCTGATGTACATATCGTATGATCCAATACTACATGGTACTGACAGAGGAAAGAAACACCACTTCTTTTAAGACACATGTAGACTGGAGCAAAATATTTACTTCTATGAGCAGCAGCTGGGTCACATCGAGTGTTGCAGAAATGTAGCTGGCACTCCGCATGTGTAACATAGTTCCAGGAAAAAATCTAACCATAACCATCATCACTTTGGCATATATGGCACTTTTTATTTTCAAGGTATGTTCAACAATTATTCCTTGCAACAGCAAGTTAATAACTCAGGAAATGCTGGCACCTAATCCTGTGCTCAGCTAACACCTCTACCTCTATATATACTTAAAAGAAAGATTACAACCTGCATTTATCAAGTAGTTACAGTTTCTCTGTCTCAGACTAAACCCAACATAGGGAAATAACATGTATAATCCTCTGTAAATGAACAAAGAGCAAGTTGGAGCTGTCACTGGGAATCTTTAAATTATGCAGCAATTCTCTGAAAGCCTTTTCTATTTCTCTCTCTATTAATGAAAACTGAAGCCGAAACTACTATAATAAATTATTTGTTTAAAGCTAATTTGTCAGATAAGCTCCATTAGATTTGAGAGAATCTATTTGTCTTTCTTGTTAGGCATGTCATGCAACCAACAGACTGATCTGAAATTATTTAATAAGTAGCAGCGTCCCTAATAATGGATGCAATTAATTAAATCTCCTCTGTGATTAATCGTATTAATCCGATGGCTGAAACCTTGATTCAAAAGGTTTGATATGTATCCCTGAGGACATAACCCTCTTCTTTACAAAATCAGTAGTGAGTAAATCTTAGTGACTTAATGGCAGCTAATAAATTTTGAGTCAGATTTTACTGACCTAAATTTGGGGATATGATGCAACATGGATGCTTCTAATGATCAGAGTCACTTCCATGAACAAAGTGGTAAATTGTTCCCCCTTTTCCACCACATCAAATTCAGGCTTAAGAACAACTAATGAGTACACCTGAGGGGTCAGGAAATTGACTGAATAAACATCAGGACACAGCAAAGAAGCTGGTAAACTGTCCAGGCCCTCCACCAATCTTTAAGGACAGAAAAGACCTATTACCATAAGAGCTCTAAGTTTAACTCTGTGCCAGCACAGAAATGTCTATGATGTATATTCTAACAGTTTGTCTAGTTCAATTTTAAATGATACAAATGTAACCCTTCTGCCAGGTGGAGCCAGCAGCAATCAGGGCCGGGTTCTATATCTAGGGGTTCCTTTCCATCGATACAACACAGAACCGGCTCGAGCCCCCACCCAGTAACCTGGGAAAATGACACACCACCCCTGGGCGCCTCTGAGAGGCAATACTTCCCCACTCACAAGCACAGAGTCCGAGTGTAGAAAAGAAACTTTTAATAAAAGGAGGGAAGTAACTCAGAGTTAATTTGAGAAAACACCACAAATGGGGTTCATAAATATAATCCATGAGTAAAAGACCCACCCCCAAGTAGATTGGGCAGTGCCCTTTTCCCCTCAGGTCTTTAAGTCCAGCAACCCAAAAGTCCCTTTAATGTGCCTGTAGGAGCAGGATTTTATAATGTCCCATAAGAATTAATGTATGATTTGATTTCATCCTGTCAGCCACCCTTTTTGAATAGCAGAAAGAAAGAACAGACCAGAATAATCCTTCTGACTGATTATGGTCACCCTTTTGTTTTAGGATTTGTTATAATGTCTACTATGGTTTCCTATACCTATTACAAATTAGGCATTCTAGTTACATGTATGTTTCTTTGTTTTAAGGTTTCAGTAAGTAAGGGCTGGTCCACACTAGCACTTTAAATCAAATTTAGCAGCGTTAAATCGAATTAAGCGTGCACCCGTCCACACCAGGAAGCCATTTAATTCGACATAGAGGGCTCTTTAGTTCGACTTCGGTACTCCACCTCGACAAGGGGAGTAGCGCTAAATTCGACATGGCAATGTCGAATTAGGCTAGGTGTGGATGCGAATCGATCTTAGTAGCTCCGGGAGCTATCCCAGAGTGCAACACTCTGCTGACGCTCTGGACGCCAGTCCGAGCTTGGATGCTCTGACCAGCCACACAGTCAATGCCTCTGGAAAATTTGAATTCCTTTTCCTGTCTGGACCGTTTGAATCCCATGTCCTGGTTGCTCATCGGGGCGAGCTCAGCAGCACCGGCAACGATGCAGAGTTCTCCACCAGAGGAGTCCAGGCAATCTCACACTACAAAGAGGTCCCCAGCATGGACTGACCGGGAAGTCTCGTATCTGATTGCTGTGTGGGGCGATGAGTCTGTGCTTTCGGAGCTGCGCTCCAGCAAACGGAATGCAAAGACCTTCGAGAAGGTCTCCAAAGCCATGACAGACAGAGGATACAGCCGGGATACAACGCAGTGCCGCGTGAAAGTCAAGGAGCTGAGAGAAGGCTACCAGAAACTCAGAGCGGCAAACAGACGCTCCGGAGCCCAGCCCCAGACATGCCGCTTCTACGAGGCACTGCATGCCATTCTCGGTGGGTCTGCTACCACTGCCCCACCAGTGACCGTGGACTGAGAGGATGGGATACTGTCGACGGACTGTTCCTCGAAGATGTTCGCGTACGGGAAAGTTTAAGAGGACGAGGCAGTCGACAGCGCTTACAACACAGATTTCCCCAACACCCAGGATCTCTTCGTCACCGTCAATGAGATCCCCTACCAATACTCCCCACCCGTTACCACGGACCCTGATTCAGGAGAAGGATCAATCGGTAACTGCTTCAAACATGTTAACATTTATTTTTTAAATAAACTGGGAAAACAACTAGGCGAACACAAGGTCTATGTACAGGTGGATGGAACTGTCATCTTCCTCTGACATCTCCAGGAAGCTCTCCAGGAGGTAATCGCCAAGCCTCTGCATGAGGTTCCTGGGCAGGGCTTGCTTATTGGGTGCCCCGAGGAAGCACACTTTTCCATGCAACGCTCTCAGCTGGAACTCGGGGACCAGCGCCTTCACGAGCATGGCCGCATAGGCCCCAGGGTTCTGTTGGCTTTCCTCCAGCATGCGCGCTCTCTCTCTCCATGACACTCTCCTCAGTGTGATGTCGCGCGCAGACTCCTGCATGTAATTAGAGTAATTTGTGTACCATTATTAATGGTTGTGCTTAACTGTTCCTTTGCATAACAAGAAGCGTCACTGTACAGCCACGTGTAGGAGGCTGCAGAGTGGGAGAATACAGGGAACTCTAACAGGGAACAGCCGCGAGGGGCTGCAACAGGGGCACCGATTCTGCTTTCATGTTTGCCTGCAGCAGGAGGACAGTGCTGTAGATGCAACTTAAAGCTGCAAAAAAAACTAGGCTTACCATGCCTGGCCGCTCCATGGATTCTTCTTTCCTGCCCCGCTTCTCTGGTCTGCAGTGCAATACCACAGGCAATGAAAGTGAACCCAGAGAAATCGAACTTTCCCCGAGTGAGTGCTCATGAGAGAGGTGCTGTGCTTGCTCTTGTTCACACACACTGAGTAGACTTTGTTTCTTTTTTGACCAAAAAAATCTCTCTATGGAATTCACTCACTTTTTCCCGTCACACAGGTGCAACTGTATCCCTACCTGATCCAGGCGCCTTGTCGATGTTCTGCAGCACCGCAGGAAGGAGGACGGAGCTCCCCTTCACTGCATCTGCGACCGCTGCCCCCCGCCGCAAAGTCCAATCCCACCATCACCCAAAATGACTAGAGGAAGGGGCACCAGGGGCCGTGAAAAATGTTAATGCACCACAGCAGAGTGCTAAACTTACAAAACGCTCTCAGTACCTTACTTTTGAGAAGTCCTTCCCTTAATGTGCTGTTCATTATTAAAAGTTTTTATTTTTTGGTAATTTCTTTTCCCGTCAGGTTTCTTTGCAGAATACTTTCCGTGAAGGGGGGAGAATGGTTTGGGAATTGCATAGGACTTTCACCGTTAATAGTGGTACAGATATGGGGGCAAGATCAACAGCTGGTCACTCACAGAGTGCAGCCTCTAGTCACCCTGGTCAGTCTGTGGGGTGATTTTCATGTTCTGCTCATAGGCGGAAGGTGCCCTGCGCCAGGTATATTTGCAGGTGGGTCTCTCCACCGGCCATGCCTGGATCGTGCCCTGTCCCACGTGGGTCTCCCCAAGCCCCGTCAATTCCCTGCCTGGAGCAGGTACCAGCCCCCACCTGCCACCCCTCCCCCGGCGTTTCGTCTCACACACACCCCGCCGCACTGCGTCCCTGTCTCACAGTAGAGAGGCTACCCGCAGAAATGCTGTCTGCTGCCCCAGGGTCATTGAGCATGCCATCAACAAGTGGCAAGGCAGGTTGCCCTCACCCTGCCCTTCTATCGTAGCCCTGAGCCTCTACAATGCATCAAACCATCAGCCCCCAGCCCGCAACCCCCTACACCTCCTCCCCATTATCACACACCACTCACACCTTCCTACGCCCCCAACCCCCAGCCCAGAGCCTGCACCCAAACTCCGTCGCAAAGCCTGCACCCCTCACCCATTCCTGCACACGCACCTGTACCAGTCCTCACCACAGAGACCGCTGTACGAGCAGGAGCCTATCAGTCCTATAGTCTAGAAGCGGTCTCTACATCACTGCACACCCAACCTAGCACAGTCACCGTCCCTGTGTCAACCCTTTCACGCGAAGTCAGTAGTCCAGAGAAGGTTGTTGCTGAACAATGCTCTATTAACTTTATTTGTACACGTGTGTTGGAAGGGGGCAAACGGGGTGAACGGGATATGAAACTGTAGAGGAGAGTCAACAGAAACTGGGTAAAGAAACAGGGGCAGGTTCCACTTCTCTATACACAAAGTTAATAGTCACAGGTTACCCTGCTCGCTGAGGAACCTGGCTTTCAAAGCTCTTCTAATCGCACGGGTGTCTGGCTGAGCGTAATCAGCAGCAGACGATGTGCCTCAAGCTCCCATCCCGCCATAAACGTCTCCCCCTTGCTCTCACTCAGATTGTGGAGCACACAGCAAGCTGCAATGACAATGGGGATATTGTTTTCGCTGAGATCCGAGCGAGTCAGTAAGCTCCTCCATCTCCCCTTCAGACGTCCGAAAGCACACTCCACCACCATTCTGCACTTGCTCAGCCGGTAGTTGAAGAGTTCCTTGTCAGTGTCCAAGGCGCCTGTATAGGGCTTCATGAGCCAGGGCATTAGCGGGTAGGCTGGGTCCCCGAGGATCACTGTAGTCATCTGCACATCCCCAATATTTATTTTGTAGTCTGGGAAGAAACTACCTTCCTGCAGGCGTCTAAACAGACCAGAGTTCTTGAACACACGCGCGTCATGAACCTTGCCCGGCCACCCGACGTTGATGTTGGTAAACCGTCCCCTATGGTCCACGAGTGCTTGCAGAACCATGGAAAAGTAGCCCTTGCGGTTTATATACTGGCTGGCCTGGTGGGCCGGTCCCAGGATAGGAATGTGAGTCCCATCTATAGCCCCACCGCAGTTTGGGAATCCCATTGCGGCGAAGCTATCTATGACAACCTGTACGTTTCCCAGGGTCACCACCTTCGAGAGCAGGAGATCAACGATTGCGTTGGCTACTTGCATCACAGCAAGCCCCACGGTAGATTTGCCCACACCAAAGTGGTTCGCTACTGAGCGGTAGCTGTCTGGCGTTGCAAGTTTCCAGAGGGCTATGGCCACTCGCTTCTGCACAGTCAGGGCTGCTCGCATCCGGGTGTCCTGGCGCATCAGAGCAGGGGACAGCAAGTCACACAGTTCAAGGAAAGTGCCCTTACGCATCCTGAAGTTTCGCAGCCACTGTGATTCATCCCAGACCTGCAGCACTATGCGGTCCCACCAGTCCGTGCTTGTTTCCCGGGCCCAGAATCGACGTCCCATAGCATGAACATGACCCATTGCAACCATGATCTCCACGGCGCGGCGTACCGTGCTTTCTGAGAGGTCTGTGCCACTCTGAGACTTCATGTCCTCACCACGCTGCCGTTGCCTTCTCGACCGAGTTCTCAACATCTCACTGTGGAAGAGGTGTTCGATAAGGTGCGAGGAGTTGACAACGGCCATAAGTGCAGCGATGATCGCAGCGGGCTCCATGGTCGCAGTGGAGTGCTGTGGCGTCCGCGCTGTCACTTATAACAGGAAAAGTGCGCGAACTGATTTCCCGCCGGCAGGAGTGACGGTTGAATGATGACAGTTACCCAAAACCACCCTCGACACAGTTTCCCCCCCCCCCCAGCATGCATTGGTGGGAAATCCCAGCATTCCGATGGGCGGCGGGGAGTGCGGGAACTGTGGGATAGCTTCCCACAGTGCACCGCTTCAAAAGTCGGCGCTTCGCCCATTACTGTGGACTCACACAGTCGAATTACTGTATTTATTGTGGATACACAACTTCGACTACATTAGGTCGATTCCAGAAATTCGAATTAAGTTGAATCGAAATAGTCTTGTAGTGTAGACGTACCCTAAGAGACAGGATCTTGTACTGTATCTATGTTAAGGAGATTAGAGGAATGTTGAGGGCCTGAAGCCCCAATGTGAATTGTTTTAGGCCATGGCTACACTCAAAACTTCAAAGCGCTGCCGCAGAAGCGCTCCCGTGGCTAGGTGACCAGACAGCCAGTGTTAAAAATCGGGATGGGGGTGGCGGGGTAATAGGAGCCTATATAAGAAAAAGACCCAAAAATCGGGACTGTCCCTATAAAATCGGGACATCTGGTCACGCTATCCGCAGCAGCACTTTGCAGTGCGAGTGTGGTCGTGGCGCGGTGAAGTGCGAGCTCTCTCCCAGCGCTGCAGGTACTCCACCTCCACAAGGGGATTAGCTTACAGCGCTGGGGCAGTGTTTACACTGGCGCTTTACAGCGCTGTAACTTGCTGCGCTCGGGGGGGGGTTTCACACCCCTGAGTGAGAAAGTTGCAACGCTGTAAAGCGCCAGTGTAGCCAAGCCCCAAGTTACAAGATTTAGCAAGGTTTGATTTACAATATATTCTGCAGAATATACAGTGCTGCTGTCTGTATACCTTTGAAGGTTTCTGTAAGAGATTGTTTGTGTGAATGAGGAATGTGTGCATCAGGAAAAGATAAGGTATGAAAGCCATCACAAATGTCCAGATGGTCAAGAAGAAGTGAGAAACTTGGAAAGACCAGAAGACAATCAGAAAACACCCATTGTATCTGATGCTAAACATATTAGCAGCACTGACGACCTCAGAGGTGAGGCAGGTGAGACAACAAATAGGAGATAACGATGGGAAGCCCAACAATAACCATCAAATGATAACACCACTTAAGGACTAATGATTACAAGATGACATTGCAAAATGCATGGACTCAAATGAGAATTTACAACTATAAAGCTGGGGTGTTTTGCTATGGAACTCTGGGTTCAGTCCTGCAAAGCCTCGGAGCATCAGATCGCGACCGACAAGAGCCCAGCTCCACACTCGTGCTCAATCTAACCAGCCATTAGATTGACTCGAGCTACAACAGACTTGTAACCAAAGGTGAAAGTAAGTGGGTACGGGCCGGTACGGAGGACCGGTAAGAAAAGGAGACTGACTGAGGGAGGGAGAGAAAAGCCTGCTCCCTGCATAAGAATAGTTTAAACTCAGCTGTTCCCTGATGGTTCAGCCCCCAGGGCTAGGTTTCTGGCATCCTTGTTAATTTCACTCACAGTAGCTGGGGGGAGGAGGTCGAGAGGAGGGTGTGTTTGACCATGGCAAGGGCAGTCCTTTTCTGCCCCTGGGAATGAGGGGATATCTCCAACAAATACACAACAAATACAAGCATTTGGCTGCACAGCTTAAATCCAGAGCTAATAAAAGCAGGTGGAAGGGGAAAACTCACTGTCACATTGGTTTCTCCTCTCCTCCCTCCCCCTCCTCCAGCCAGGCTGCAGACAAGGCTCTGCATTCCTCCCCATTTCCCGCCCCTGCCCCAGCAGAGGTTTTCCTCTAGGCTCTATCTTGCAGTAGGGAGACTGGGTGAGATGCCTGCTGCTGCTGCCTGCAAAAGAACAGTTTAAACTCAGCTGTTCCCTGTGCAGTTCAGTGCCCAGAGTTAGGAGCCGTTTCTGGCATCCTTGTTAATTTCACTCCCAGTTGTTGTTGGGTGTGTGTGACTATGGCAGGGGCAGTTCTTTTCTGCCTCCAGGATGAGGGGATCTCCTAAACACAATCAAAATCAGGAACCATTTCCAAGTTCAAATCTATCCCATTCCCTCCCCAGCAGACGATCATGGTTGTGATGTCCAAACTGCTTGCAGATCCTCTTTGAAATGTTAATGTTTAAAAAAAAACAACACAAAACACATGGAGAACATGGTGGAAAGATGTGTCATGATGATTAGGGTTTATTTTGAACAAAGCAATTTTGCTAAAGCAACTAAAGATTCACAGGGAAAGCAAATAGCCTCCATAGACAAAACCACAAAGGGATTGGAGGGGAAAACTGAATATTCAGGGAAATTATTGTGCCTCCTTTGAAAGAAATAGTAGTTTTCATTCCAATCCACCCTCTTTATATATTGATTTAAACACCTGAAATGTCCTTAGGACATCGGGTGCAATCTCAGATCTCTTTTTGTTTTGTCCTGCCTGCAGAGTGCAGAGGCTGAAATTGACAAAACTTTCTCTAAATATCTTGTAATTTCATGAAGGCTACTCCAGTTGTCCATCATTCACCCCTGACTCCCCCCCGCCCAGCTCCCTCCCTGGCTGGCTGGCTGTGGTTTTTGCCTTGGTTACTTACTCCTTGGCAGACCCAGCCCAGCGGCACCTGCTGACTCTCTTCAGGCAGCAGCCCACAGGGGCCGGTTGCTGGGGTCGCTGCTGGTCGGTGGCAAGCTGCAGCTGCATTGTTTGTGACACATTCATACACATACACATACATAGTTGTAACTATAAACATCACTGGCAGAACTCTGGGGGGGGGGTGTGACTGAAAAGCATATGCTAACTGTTGTATTTTCAATAAATGCTGCATATTTGCCTTCCTCTATAAAGATCCTGTGTGCTTTGTATGAGCATAACATGCCCATCCCTTCTGTGCACCCCACTCACAGTTGCTGTCCTTGGTCAGTGCAGACCCAGAGTTCAGAGGTGCATCTGCAGAGTTCAATTTCCACCCTGGGTGGGGGTAAAGAGGCATCTCACTCACTCTGCTGGCTGCTCACCAGCCACCTGCTCACTGCTCTTGCCATGCCTCTCCACTAGCCACCTAGCTGGCTGCTCCTCACACCTTTCTGCAACTGCCCTGCTGGTCACTCATCTGCCAGCTGACTGTCAGTCATCTTCTGCCACTCTGCTGTGACCTCTGCACATCAGTCCCTCAGTAATTTTCAGCTCTTTTGCAGGCTGGGCAGAAACACCGCTCCATCTCAAGTGATTTCAGCTCTCAGTGATTTTAGCTTTAGCAAGCAGGACGGAAACACAGTCTTACCACAATTAGTTTCAGCTCTGATTGAGCAATTAAAATAACAAAAGAGGCTCCTAATGAAATCTATTCAGCTGTATTTTTTGACCAGTGGGGAAGAACAGGTTAAGCCAATCTAAGGAGGAAGGGGAGGGTATATACAGCCTCCTAACCAGAATTTCTGTTCCCCTCACCTCCTTACTTTCACAGGGCTTTGGCAGTCAAGCCCCTGGCTCACTGAGGTCCTCTTCGCTAGGGGTGACACTCCTCCTCCCTCCAATGGAACAGGTTAAACACAGTCCTGCTTTCCTGCATTCTCATAATAATCACAACATTGATAACAGCATTTCATTACCCCTGCATTCAGTACTAACATGATCTGTGACCCAACACCAACCAAGTTGATTACAATAAGCAAAACACTGCTCCATCTGCTGAATATCTAAGCAAAGCAGCAGCAAACAATAGGAGCAAGCTGTATTTACATAACCACACCCAGAGTCTCTCCCCCTCCCAGCTAGCTGTCAGGGTAGCACTCAATCAGACCCTGCTTACACAAAAGTAGGAGAAGTTTACTTTATTTAGGGAGGATGCTGCCCTAAGGAAAACAGGGTAGAGACCAGCAGACTGCTAGTTATTCAAGATGGCCTTGATCTAACATGAACACTACCTGTGACCAGATAGGCACTGTTGATGTTACCATACAAGTTTGTTTGCTCTGCTTAGTTCGGTGCTAGGGCTCTCACTATTGACCTTCAATTACAGCACGATTCAGTACATTTAATAAGTTGTAAAACACTCTGACATCATCTTTCTTGTACATTTAATAGATCCCTTGAAATTAAACAAACACCACAGTTATGAATGTCATATAAATGCTAGACATAGTATTTAATTCCATATACATAACTCACCAGAAAGATCAAAAATATTCTGAGTTTGCTGTATTATAAGCACAGGGGCGGCTCTAGGGTTTTTGCCGCCCCAAGCATGGCAGGCAGGCTGCCTTCGGGGGCTTGCCTGCGGAGGGTTTGCTGGTCCAGCGGCTTTGGCAGACCCTCCTGTGCCTGCGGAGGGTCTGCCGAAGCTGCAGGACCAGCGGACCCTCCGCAGGCAAGCCGCCGAAGGCAGCCTGCCTGCCGCCCTCGCAGTGCCGGCAGAGCGCCCCCCGTGGCTTGCCGCCCCAAGCACGCGCTTGGCGTGCTGGGGCCTGGAGCCGCCCCTGTATAAGCAACCTCTCACCATTCAAAGCTGTTTTATCTGGATTATTATGTGGAAAAATGAAGGTGAGTTCTTTTTATCATTCACATGACCCCTGAATATGGCCTCGAGTGGTGCATTTAACAACAAAAAGTATGGTATTTATGCTCCATAGCACACTCCCCCCTCCCCCATCAGACCAACATTTGGGACTAAACTACATTATATGAGACTGTGTCCCTTTCAAATCATAAAATAGATACAAAGGGCTACATTTTCATTCAAATTAACTCCATTGACTTACTGGTATGACTAAGCCTGGAAGCTGACCCCTAATGAATAGGAATACCACTTACACAGATTATTATTTAAAAGTATTTATATAGCACCATACATTTATATGGCCCTTTACAAACAGATTGAGACACATTTCTTACCCCCAAATGTATATAAGCAAAGGAAGACAAACAAATTGTTTTCAAAGAGAAAATAGTTCAGGGAAGGGAGAGCTTGGAAAGATTTTTTATGAGAAGGACAGACCCTTGGAACAAGTGTGCTTTAAGGGATGATGTGAAGGAGAAGAGAGGGGGATAAGTCTTGGAGTACAGGGAATAGAAACTTCTTCAAACCATAGGGGGCAACGCAGTAGAGGGTACAAAGTCAAAAGCATTTAAACATTTCTACATTGAGCCCTTTCTACGCTGAGAAAATTCACATCAATACACTGCTGAATTTATATCAGTACAAACCCCTGATATATACATTGCTCTAGGGCAAAGCTGGGTTCATACCAATGCAGTTTAATTCAGTAACAAACTGAAGTAAGCTCAGGCTGTACCAGTATAAACCCCACTTTGTACCAGTTCAGCGTATCTGCATCTAGGGGTTGTATATCAAAGTAGTTCCACTGCTGAGAATTTCCTTAATGGAGACCGGGTTTACGAAGACCAGGAGGTGAGTTCCACCAGGAACTGAGGCCCCAAGCAGGGACAAACAGATGTAGAGACAGCAGTGGCTATGTGGAGGGTGGAACACACACACACACACACACACACACATATTTAAGGTTATTTTTAAACATTTACATTATATTTCACCTTTATAATTTAAGTATTATTTGCTTCCTTTCCCATGGCTGCTGTGAATGATGTGCTGCCTGTCTTAAATTGAATTGTCTACTGCAGTGCTTGGAAGACCTAGAAATTTCTATAACAGAGGAACAAGCAACATGGCACCTGGGATGAAATCCTCTTTAGGGGTACAGAACAGGATTAAAATTCCCAACTTTCCCTTGAGAGGAAACCAAACTTTTCTGAATTAGTTCATTCCATTGCTAGCTGGAAATTTCACTTTGGGCTTTGGATACAATATGGGAGCTGTCAGCCAATATTAACCTACAGAATGTATATAGGTCATCTACGGCTAGCAACCTGGCAACAGCGCAAATAATGATTCCCTCCTCCTCCCCCTCTATTATAACTGCCTTTGTGGACATAAAAAGAAAGCAAAGTATCTTAAACAAAAGACTTCGAAAGCCCCATGCAGTTTTGTTATTCAGTTTTTTACCAGAAGCATCACTAAGGCCATTCTGAGGTTACTGATCTTGTCAGAAGAACTATGATTTCATATCATTTGGTTGTACTGAGATTGGTTTATTTTTAGAGAGATTTTATGCTTGTTAACTTTAAATTGAAGTGGAAAGAAATAATTCCTATTTAGCTATCATTAAGAACACCAAAGCTTGCTGGCTGTTCTGCTCCTGACAGTAAAGAAGCAGGCTGTTTATTATCATCTCAACTAGCAGCATATTTTGCCACTATGGCAACAGAATAATATTGAAAAGATAAAGGAGCATTGCTGTGATTAGATACACCAAGGATTATTTCATTCTAAAATATGAACTCCCTCAATGATTTATGTTTATACTCTTTACAGTCCACTGGTCATAGAAAAGATAAACAAAAGTTACATAAACACCCACATACTCGGACAAAGTTATTACCAAATGCATTATCAGGAGAATTCAGCACAATGCACAGATAACTTGTTGATATTTACTTGCAGCCTGCAAGTATGAATACACAGAAGAGCAAATCTTCTCAACTTAATAGCATCTGGCTACTTTTGGTTTTGACTTTTTCATAACAGTAATAGTCTTTAAAGGGACACTCTCAATATTAAACGGACAGGTTTTTTTAAATGCCCTTGCCTGTATTGCTAACAGTCTCCTAGGTTATTGTTTTTTTAATAATTACATTAGCAGACAAAGGCCCCAGTCAAGACCAGTACCCTTTTGTGCAAACACATCAGATAACACAATCTCCATCCTGAAGAACTGGAAATCTAAAAAGATGAATGATGATACATGCAGGTTGGTTAGAGAGAGAGATACAAATATATAAATATTTATATACATTTGTCATTTTTATAAATTATTATCAGTAGATAAAATAAGTGAAAACTATCCCCATCTGCTACTCTGCCTTGCCATGACATGTCCCTTGTGTCTAGCGATGGTCTTTCTAAATGAAAGTTGAGGCATATTGGCTCAAAAGTGCAGGGAAGCTTGCACTGCACTTGTGTGTGCTGTACCTATTCTTTGGATAAACAGAGTCATTCTCTAGGCTTGTCACTCTGGAACTTACACATCCATTAGAAATGCATACACTAGTCTATTTGGGTCTTAAGCATAGTCCAGCACCTTAAGTCTATTCTATGCACTGTTTTGCCAGAGTCAGGGGCGACTCCAGGCATCAGCACGCCAAGCGCGTGCCTGGGGCGGCAAGCCACTGGGGGCGCTCTGCCGGTCGCCACAAGGGCAGCAGGCAGGCTGCCTTCGGCGGCTTGCCTGCGGAGGGTCCGCTGGTCCCGCGGCTTCGGCGGACCTCCCATGCTTGGGGTGGCAAAATGCCTAGAGCCGCCCCTGGCCAGAGTGAAAAAGAAGTGATCCACTATCAAAATATGTAATTTTCCTTATATGGGGTAGAAGTCCAGAGTGCCCACAACCTAGATTGAGCTCTGAGGCAGCATGTGTAAATGACTAGGAGGCTCAGGAGGTCTCAGACACTGATTTTGGTGCGCCATGTCACAAAGCAGGGCATCAGACAAGAGATCTGAACCTGGGAGTATGCCATATTGTCCCGGAGCTAGAAACAGTGACTAGACGCTACTCAGTTGGCTTGGAAGCACATGCAACTCAGTGATTGTGTCACAACAGACTGTGACCATACAGTGGGGTACTGGGCCAGCTTGTAACAGTCACTACAGGACAAATCCAAGTTTCTGCAGCACAAAATGGACACAAAGTTTGCTTAAACAGATAGCTCTAAATCTCCCATGCAGAGAGGAACCAGAAGAGCCAGCAATATGAGATTCATTCCAAGCCCTCCCCCATGCATAGGGCCTTACCAAATTCAGGGTTCATTATGGTCAATTTCATGGCCATAGGATTTGAAAATTGGTAAATTTCACATTTTCAGATGTTTAAATCTGAAATTTCACAGTGTTGTAACCGTGGGGGGCCCAACCCAAAAGAGGATTGTGGGAGGGTGTTGCAAACCTGTTGTAGGGGGATAATGGGATTGCCACCCTTACTTCCGTGCTGCCTTCAGAGCTGGACTCTGAAGGCAGCAACTGCAGAGCTTCCTGCAGCCTCAGGAGTTTCCCAGAGGTGGGTCTGATCTCCCCACCACCACCCTCCAGAGCAGCTGTGCAGGAGATGGACAAGTCCTGTCCCATTCCTGCTCGGGCCTGAACTAGGAGCCCCCTTTGCTGTGGCACTCCCACCAGCCCAGGGAAGAATGGATACAGATCCACAAGTCTTGTCCAGCTGCAGGAACCTTTTGAGCTGCTACCCAGTGCCAGAGAGCATCCTGCAGCGGAGGAGGCACCTGGAAGTGGGTCTGTCCCCCACCCCCAAGTAGCTGTCCCTCCCCTGCCCAGCTGGAGCTAGGAGCTGGGGCACGCCTAGGAACAAGGGGTCATCGGATTTCACAGGGAAGGGCTCATTTCACGGTCCGTGAAATGTTTTTCATGGCCATGAAATTGGTAGGGCCCAACCCACGTGTGTAAACAGTCTGGAGGGGAATGGGAGTGGAAGTGGTCATGGCCACAACATGCTGCACTCCAGCTATGCTGGACTTGCAGAACAGCTCCCAAGGGGTGGTTTCTGCCCACATAAATTAGAGGAGTCTCCAGGCTCCTCTTAACTTATGTCATGACCCAAGCATAATGCCACCTTTGCCCCACTTCCTTGGGTCCTGTGCTGAATTCAGTTTGGCCAAACTGTGAGTTTACAATTCTAGTGGATCAAATTTCTAAGGCTTCATAGTTTCCTCATGACCTAGAAGAAGGCACAGGCTGTGACCATATAGTTAGAGAATTTCCAGCACTCCTGAAGGAGAGCGTATCAACACCTTCACTCAGGCACAACACTGGCAGCAGCTGCTTAATCAACTTCCGCTTCCTCACCCCGCTCAATATTTCCCAGAATTGCAGGTCTGAGAAATCTTGTCATTGACATTCCTCTTTGTAGAAAACTAACTCAGATTGCTTCTGTACCAAGCCAACCAAAGGCTCGACAATCAAGGTTGCTACCTTGAATTATTTTGAGGTCTTAAGACCTGTCCATTTGATTGAGGAAGTTGCGAATGAAGAAGCAACTGATTGGTTAAATGGATATTTAAACTGTAAGGAACTGTAATAGACTAGAGATAAAGATTGCTACTGTAAAATAAAGAGTATCTGGCTTTTTAAAACCTGCCAAGATTTAATTACAAATATATGTATGAACCTGCTGGAGGCACTAATACACTATCTAAATAAACAGAAAAAGGTTACGGTACCTTAATACCTGGTGCCATTGATTAACTTCTCACGCTCTCTCCCTTGTCTTTGCCCTATAGAGTACCTGTCCTACACTAAATTTCCTCTTTTCTGGGACAATGTGTGCATGTTGTCCTTCTCTACATCACCTCACCTTTATGCCAAGCTGTATCAAAAGCCAACATGCAGAATTATGATCTAAAGCATCTCAATATTCCAATACTAATGTATACAACAATAAAAACAGAAATATACATGACTCAGTTAGAGCTTCCTGTAACAAGTACCACAGCTCTTTCCATGTAGAACCACAAAGGAGAATTCTGGGTCATAAACATGCATAAATTAGAATAGCAATATACCAAGAGGACCATTCCTAGAACTGGCAAGAAAATAATATCCCTGTTGCCAGAATATTTTTGAAGAAACTGGACCTAGGGGGATGCCACCATTATGAATAAATAACCTATTGTATTTTTCAATACATTGCATGGGTGGTGCATGTTGGGATACCCTGAGACCTTTCCACTCAGCTTATCCAGAACACCTCATCCAGTTCTGGGAGAACACTTCATCTAGTTCTCTGGGATCTGAAAAATTCAGTTTGACTCCAGCTCATCGGGTTACTTTATTAGGCATGTAACAGCTCTTTGCCTACTTTGGCCGGGGCCAGAAGCAGGGGTTTTAGCTACTGGGTAATATCACAATTCCAATTCATATCAACTTACCTCCAGGGATTTCCCTACACACACGCTACATTTCCCCAACACCCCCCATACCGCCCCAGTTAACAGTGTTTTCAGCTTGGTTGGAAATATGAATTGAAGTTGAAACATTAATAGACACTTTAAAAGCATATACAGTATATGAGAAAATACTTGTACCTGAGAAAGCATAATGGTTTTGAAACGTATGAACAAAGACTAGCTTCCTCATACAGCTGTTATTTATGACAATGTTGGTGCATTTGTTTTGGCCATATTGGCCTACCTAATAATTTCAAATTATGTTTTGTAAGCAAGGTTTGAATCAGCTCTTTCCTGACATCTAGTGATGAGCCAGGGTGGGTGAGGCTCAGGACCAGACTGTATTTATATGAACTCACCTACTCTGCCTAGGCATCCAGCAGACAGAGCTGTGCTGCCCAAGTGATCAATTTTGGCTGGTGTTGGGTTACAAATCATGTTAGTATTAAATGTGGGGGTCATGAAATGTTGTTATCCTTATTGTATGAGTAAAGGGCAGCAGAACTGTACTTAGCCTGCCTGAATGAAGCGGTCTCCCTCAGTGCTTAATTTGTCCTAGGGCTTGCCAGGGCTGAGCGCCAGCACCTCTGGGCTTGGCAGTTCATAGCCCTGGGACCTCTGGGCTTGTCATATCAGTTATGAAAGTAACAAACTTGCTTGAGCCCTGGCACCTCTTTAGTTAGAAATTAAGCACTGGTCACCCTCAACTGAACTGCACTTGCTAAGGAGGAGGTTTGGATGTCATATCCTAGTGCAGAGAGAGGGTGGGGCACAGATGTTTTGGTTGGTGGTGTGGGCTCTGCCTAAGAGTCACGTGAACTGTTTAACCTGCCCCTCTCTCCTGTTTAGAGACAGAGCTGATTAGGCTCCATAGAGAGTCTTTTGGTTTGTTAAGTGACCACTAGAGCTGAAATCACTGATAATCAGGTCTAAGTGCTTAGACCTGCTGTGGGACAGTGTTTCTGTGGAAGAGATGGCCCAGCCTGCACTAGCAGCAAGGTTCCCCCACTGAGAGCTGAAATCACTGAGAGCTGGGTGGAACTTTGAGAGACCAACTCGCAGAGGTCACAGTGGCAGGTGGCAGCAGAAGGTGATGAAGCAGGGCCATTAGAGACGTAGTGGTGGAGTGAACAGTGGCACGATGAACAGTAGCGGCCAAAGCATTTGTTCGACTATGTTTTAGTGACTTTGCTCCAGAATGCTAGATTTGTGACTGGGAAACTTATATAAATATACTTTTCCGAGTAGGCAAAGATTTTTAAAATGCATTATTTGCCAAGATTGTTATCTCACAGCACTGCTATGTCGAGAGGTCATTATCTTGGGAAGCTCCTGTACTAAACTTTTTTATTATTATAATTAATTTTTATGTAAGAACAGCCATATTGGGTCAGAGCAATGGTCAATCTAGCCCAGTATCCTGTCTTCTGATAGTGGCCAATGCCAGGTGCTTCAGAGGGAATTAACAGAAGAGGGAATCATCGAGTGATCCATCCCCTGTAATCCACTTCCAGCTTCTGGCAAACAGAGGCTAAGGATACTCAAAACATGGTGTTGCATCCCTGCCCATTGATGGACCTAACCTCCATGAACTTATCTAGCTCTTTTTTGAACCCTGTTATAATTTTGGCCTTCATAACATCCCTGGCAAAAAGTTCCACAGGTGATTGTGTGAAGAAGTACTTCCTTTTGTTTGTTTTAAACTTGTTGCCTATTAATTTCATTAGGTGACCCCTGGTTCTTGTGTTCAGTGAAGGAGTAAATAACATTTCCTTATTCATTTTCTCCACACCAGTCAAGATTTTATAGGCCTCTATCATATCGCCTCTTAACCATCTATTTTCCAAGCTGAAAAGTCCCAGTCTTTTTAATCTCTCCTCATATGTAAGCTGTTCCATACCCCTAATCATTTTTGTTGCCTTTCTCTGTCCCTTTTCCAATTCCAACATATCTTTTTGAATATGGGGTGACCAGAACTGCATGCAGTATTCAAGATGTGAGCATACCATGGATTTATATCATAAAAGTGGGGGAGCTTGGTTTGCCAGACTAATCAGCCAAGCCAATACTGACAATGTACATGAAAAGTCTGCAACCACCATGTCTCTGGACTGCATTGACATGCAGAAAGCCTTAGAAGCCAGTCATTGTCAAAGCCAATTTTAAAAGAACTTAATTAGGCTATTAAGAATGCTGGAGCACAACTCAGTTTATGTGAACCAATATGGCTGTTGCATCATACTTTCTGTTTCTATTTAAGCAAGAGATAACACACACTACAAACTGGAGGCCAGTGTTAAATGCACTGTCACTTGTTAATTCTGAAGTTGGACACTGGTTCCGAACAAGACTGGGAAATGCTCGCTATCTTTCTGAAAAAAACTCAGCTGACTGTCTAGAAGCATGTGGTGAAACAGTGAAAGTCTCAGCAGTTGAAAAAGTGAAGAACTCTCTCACCATGTTCAAAAAATGTGCATACATGGCTGATGAATGCACCAATGCAAATAGGCATCAAATATTAAGTCATTGCGTATGTTATCTTGATGTCCGTGGTAGGCAAGCAGATGCATTCTAGATGGTCAGATTATAGAAGACATCAGCAGCATATGTGACAACTTAGAAGAATTAAATGCTTGTAAACTGAACCCCAAACAGATGGCTGCTTCTGCATTTGATGGGATTACAAACTTCTCTGGAAGACATAGTGAAATACAAGCTTTGCTCAGAGAAAAGTGTAACCCTAATCTATACACATTGCAGAGACCATCTACTCCAGCTAGCTAGCTAGTAAAAGCTGCAGAATCTTCAAAAAACATTAAAAAGCCATACATTTAATGGCTTTGTTATACTCTTTTTTCAGCAAGGGTCCAGAAGCACTGAACGTCTTGGAAACAAACAGAAGATACACTCGGACTGAAGTTCAAAGTAGTCCAACCTGGGAAAACCCGCTGGCTTTCTCATGAGTGATCCTTAGCTGTTGTCTTTAAATTACTGCAACCATTATTACTGGTTTTGGAAAGTATCTATTAAGATAGGACGGTCTAAGTAATAAGGCTGGTGGACTACTTTTGTTAGTTAGTTCAGATAAGACTATCACCATTCTCTCTCTTGTAAGTCTACTGTTGAAACCACTTCAGTCATTAAACAATGTCATCCAGGCATCTGTTACAACAGTAGTAGATCTTTGTCCAGCAACAGAAGCTACCCTTGGATCAATTAGAGAGATATCCACTGAAAACGTACTAGAAGAAGCAAAGACTTGAGTCCAGAAGTTGACTAATGAAGGCACTTATATTGACTCCTAAAGTCAGGGGTAGGCAAACTTTTTGGCTCGAGGGCCACATCTGGGTATGGAAATTGTATGACGGGCCATGAATGCTCACAAAATTGGGAGTTGGGATGCAGGAGGGCGTGAGGGCTCCGGCTGGGGGTGCGGGTTCTGGGGTGGTGCTGGGTATGAGGAGTTGGGGGTGCAGGAGGGTGCTCCAGGCTGGGACTGAGGGGTTCAGAGGGTGGGAAGGGGATGAGGGCTGGGGCAGGGGCATGGGAGTGGGCCGGGGGGCAGGTTCCAGTCGGTGCTTACCTCAAACAGCTCCCAGAAACAGCGGCATGTCACCTCTCCGGCTCCTATGCGGAGGCGCAGCCAGGCGGCTCTGCGCTCTGCCCTGTGCGCAGGCGCCACCCTCACAGCTCCCATTGGCTGCAGTTCCTGGCCAATGGGAGATGCGGGGGCGGCGCTTGGGGTGGGGGCAGAGTGCGGAGATCCCTGGCTGCCCCTATGCATAGGAGCAGGAGTGGGGATGTGCTGCTGGAGTGCCAGAGCAGGGCAAGCTCCAGACTCCACTTCTCGGTGGGAGTTCAAGGTCCAGATTAAAATGTCTGGAGGGCCAGATGTGGCCCCCCAGGCCATAGTCTGCCCACTTCTGCCTTAAGTGAAGAGGACAAGAAGTGTTTGTTAAACCAGCTGAAAAAGTACACAGATTTGATTCTTACAAATCTACAATAGCGATTTCTGGATTCTACTCCACCTCTATGTAGGTTTTATAGATGCCTGTCTTATAAAACACCTACAGTTGAGTGGAATGAGGCACTACCAGCAATGGGTCTGCTATGTGATCAGGACAGAATAGAGAATTTTGAACGCAGAGTGGAATATCATACAACGAACGAATGAAGATTTAACTACAACTTCTTCTTCTTTATCATCACTAGTGGTTCGACCCAACCTTTGGGCTATGTTTCCTGGGATGAAAGAAGTAGGAATTCATCTCTTGCTACACCAGTCACATCAGCTACAGTTGAGTGTTCTTTTTCCTCATTAAATAGAATTTTGTGTTCTGAAAGAAGTCGCCTTCTGCTTGATCATGAGCATATCATGAAGGACTGGAAGTAACGGACACACAAGAAGACACCAAAGAGTTGTGCAAAATTACAACAAGAAACCAAGAAGGATGTAGAGTAATGCTTCTTAGAAGGCTTGAGTAGCCAACTTTAATTTCTGTGAGGATTTTAAAACATGAGTTAAATCTAATAAAATGGTCATGAAATATTTTTTCAGTTTTTACTATGGTGCTATACAGCCCACCTTCACCCTCATGGTCTCAACCCTCGTCAGCCCTCCCGCTCCCACTCTCTCATCCCACCCCTTTAATTTCAGTTCCTGGGAAAAACAATACACATCATATAGTTTATGTACATCTTTCCTAGCTACTAACACTTACAGTTCTTGCATGTAAAGACCAATCACTTTTCAGATTGTATAAAATAAGCTTATAAATTCAGGGTCTTTCTGCCTACTTGGTTTACTAGAAACATACCCACAATAGTTAGTTAGTTTCTGACTCACTTATTTACTATAAACATATTCACAATAGTTTCAGCAATTACTCTCCTGGGCTTGTTCAGCAGTTACTTGTTCAGGCATGCTCACATCAGCTAAGCCAGCCCTACAGTATGTTACTTTATCCGGTAATAAATCAGCTAGCCCTCACAGGTATCTAGACTGGGTTTATTTGTATTCCTAGAAAGAATAATGGCATCATCTAAAGTTATATTTTATGTTTTATTCATTTTTATATAGTGCAAGCTTCCCTTGATTGAAAAACTTATGTTTGCGAAAGCTTGTGAAGCCTCCAACTCCTCTGGGTTTGTTCACACCTACTTTGCAGTCATGATGTATGTGTGCTACTCACATTGTTGCTTTACCCTGCCTGACCGCTCCTTTCTTGTAAATCAGATTTTCAGCTGTGTGAGTCAGCATTGTGCCAGTGAAGCTGCCAATTTACATAAGCTGAGGATCTGACCCTAAATTTGTTGTGAAAACCAGAGGGCCAAAACTCCCACCCCCTTCATTTTTCAGGCCCCCTATGTATTACAAATGCCATGATTCTGCTGTGCCCAGGGCGGGGGCAGCATTCCAAGATCTCAAGCAGAAGATGCAGTCTTCCTATGTGCCGTGGAATTCTGTTTGACCATTGGTGCTAACACAGCAATTCTGCAAGGGTGGGCAGAGGGGTTGGATCCAGGGGATCCACTACTACAAAGAATCTCAGCTTCTTGCCTTCCATCCCATGGGGTTCAGAGGCTACTGAAGGAGGAAGAGTGGGTGCAAGGTGGCTATGTAGCCTAGGAGAAGGAATCTGTCCCACCCTTCTGCCTGCTGAGTTCCCCTATGTCTAATTGAATTAATCTGATGGGTTACTGAAGGCAAGATCTGGAGCAAAGAAGACCAAAATCCCATAACCTAATATGACCATAATGTATTTTACAAAGAACTGAAACTTCAGGATTCTGATTTATTCTCTTTGTTTTTTATAGAAAAAATATGCTTGTTAGCTTGGTAAGAAAAACCTTTTCATTGCACTGAATTTTTTCATTAAAGCTCTTCTGCCTTTTGATTACCACTTTTCAGTTTAATATTCAGTGCTTCTTCTTCATTTTATAGCAAGTGCTTCAGTAGGAAATTATTTTCAGTGGTTACTGCTATGGTAACAGCTATATATCTAATGTTGTGATCCCATCTTCAAAAGCAAAAAAGGACAAGCAGTGAATGAGCTAATAAACCCTGGGACTAGAGTGCTTGGGCCTGCTCCTACTCCCTTGGAAGTCAACAGGACCAGGAGAAGCTCTTACATGGAAAAATAAAAGAAGTGGGAAAAATATTATGCACTTTTTCAACATTAAAGACATTCTGGTGATCAGAAGACAAACAAGAAAATGGGAATTCAATCCCACTGGTAATGTGTTTGTTTTATATGCACACAAGTTTAAATTAAACACCCAGCTCAAAGATCTTCTGTTTATTTAGAAAAATATAACAGGCAGGCAGTGTTGTAAACTGATTCATGTATGCTCATTGCAATCTAACATTACCAACATTCTTCAGCTCCAGCTGAAGTCAGACTGCTTTATTATATTTCTCATTAGCTTATGATGTGTGAAAAATGGGTGTGCTTGACGTACTTCCAAACTGTTAACCAATTGAAACAGTTCTTTATGCTTTCCTGTGATGTTAAAGAGGGCAAACAACTTGGCTCTCCAGAAACCAAAAATAAATAAAGTAATTGGCTATATTGTATTAATTGAATAAAAAAACATACTGCAATAGATTATTTTCAGATGCCCATGGACACACTTCAGTGTCTTATTTGATTAAGACAGAGTGTTGGCATTTGTGGCTTTTTGGGTGAGAAAAATGTGATGCTTTTGTTGGGAAGATGAAAGAATGTTCATAAATCCCCAGCAAACTGATACAATTATAGAGTGGGAAACATTTATTTTTCCTAGTTCACACAATACCACCTTTGGTGCTATTGTTAATGTTGCAATATAGCAGAAATAACAAGCTCAGTGGAGGCATCTTGTGAACTAATGAAGAAATACTTACCTCACATGACTTGTGCTTTACAGAGCTAATATGCTTTTATTCCCTATACCCTAAACTAGATTACATTTTAACTTGAAGTCCTTATGTCAGTGTTTTTGCCAGATTCACATTCTCATTTAATAGGAACTTGAAAGCATGTAAATGAGACTCTCCTGATTTATTCAAACATTGTCTATAGTATGGTTTCTGTTCAAACCATTTTTGTCAATTGAATTATTTAAGATAAAATTGAAAGGTCAGTACCTGGAAGAACAGTGTCAAGGCTACTCAGAGTAGTCAACCAGAACAGAGGCATTTAGCCTCATAACTTACAGTTAGTCAGGTTTACTCTTGTAATTACATGAGTATTCAAAGGAATAATAGTCTAATAATAGCTCAGCATTGTGACTGGCTAAAAGATTCCATTTCTGATTATTTTCCTCTGTGGATATTGCAGTAGATAGAAAAGTGCCAAGATGGACAGAGGTTGATGGATTTATTATGTATGGTAAGAAAAAGAAAAACACAGTTGCATCCATGTCCACAAATTTGTTGACTCAATGGTGGGTTTGCAGTAAAGATGTGCTAAGTGGATTCTGTAAAGAGTAGATAATTTCAGGAAATCAAAGAGACAGCTTCCTTTCTTAGATTATTATTAGAAGGGAAATAAAGGTTGAGGGCAGGGGCAGTTAAAACCACACATCAGGGACTATTTTTTTTTATCAGTTGAACTATGGAAATGACCAGAAACCCTGATCAGAATTCAGGCCAATATATGCTGAGCACTATAAAAATACAGAATGAGATGCTAGACAATACCGTGTTCAGTAATCGTTTGGGTGTAAGAGTGTGAATGGACATAATATTTGGATTATGAAGGAACAGTAGTGACTCCACACTTACTGCTGTGTTCTATTTTGCACTTAAAGTGGGAGGTTCAACCCTTTTTAGTATGAGAAATACAGTGCCACTGTCCCTACGTTTTCAGCATATAATTTATGTGTGAATCTTGAATTTTGTGCAGATTTTCAAGCACATTATTAGTTTGAATTTTAATCAGTTAAAAACTGCCCTGAAAAAAAGTTCACATTTTGAATCTCAACATATTTTAGGCCCCTCTAACAAACTACACAACATGAGGAATTATACAATTATTTTGTTAATTAGCAAAAAAAGAAACCAGTGATAGAATCATTCATTATAACTTAATCTTGTGCTTAGCTGATGAAAAACTTGGTTTACACTGGCTCATCTGTTCTCTGCTGAGGGATGTAGAAGTCTTTTTGAACAGGTTAGGAGAGAAATACAATACTACTTTTTGTAATATGCCCGAATACTGTTCCCTTTATCCAAAATTGAAGGCTAACACAGTACCAGAGGGATGGGGTTTGCTAGTCCAGGGACATTTGTACTTTATCTGAGAAAGCACTTTCAGCTTTCAGGGTCAACTACTTTATTGAAGATCAGGTTCTCTGTGAAATTGTTCAGTCTTAACTGTCTGAATGGTTTCATGAAGACCAGGAGTTCTTGGGTTGGCTGAATACTTTCACAGATATCCTGATCTCCATTGCTGGACATACTGTTCTTTGGGAAGTAAGCTTTTGCTTTGCCAAACATTATTTTATTTTTTAATTAACAAAAAGAAAATAGCATTACGTTTCACACATGAAAATATATCCATAATGGATAACCAATGGATAACATAGTAGCTGTTGACTAAATCTTATTTTCTTTCCCCAAATATGAGTGAATTTGATTTTTCCAGAACTGGGCAGAAAGGATAGTGAAGAGAAAGGATAGTGACTGGGAAGTGAAGTAAAGTGAATAGTGAAGAGAGGGGCATGTGATCTGTTTGTGGTGGATAAGGTAAGGAGTGTAGAAGGGGGGTGCTGGAAGGCTGTCCCATAATGAGGCATTGTGGCATATGGTGCAGGTTCTGGGGGTGAGATGTGTGTCTCTTGGCATATGAACAGAAGATATGTACTGTTAGATGCCTTAACTTTTCATTTCTTTGCTTTCATGAGTTTGTGTTAAGTAGGTTGTAAGTAGACCAATTTTAACTGTGACACAACATAACGTTTTAGTGTACTAATCCACATTATAAACTGTGTTTAGCCTCTTTTGACTGGAATAGGAGTTCTTAAATATTCAGATGGTGTGAATGCAATTATGTATGTTTATTATTATGTAGCGTTGATGTTGTTTATTATGCTTTTTAGTAACTTCTTTTACAAAATAAAAAAACAATGTTTAAAACCAGGTACAATTCTGTAGCAGCATATACAGCATCATGGGTGAGATCAGACCCACTGCCGGGTACCTCCCCCAGCTGTAGGAAGATCCGCGTTTGCGCTATGGTGACCAGATGTCCCAATTTTATAGGGACAGTCCCAATATTTGGGGGGGTTTCTTGTATAGGCGCCTATTACTCCGCACCCCGTGTCCTGATTTTTCACGCTTTCTATCTGGTCACCCTAGGTTGCGCTGCCTTAAGAACTGGTCTCTGAAGGCAGCAGCTGCAGAGCTTCCAGCAGCTGGGGGAGGTTCCCAGTGGTGGGTCTGATATGCGCTCCTCTCCCCAAGAGCGGCTGTGCAGGGGCAGAGGAAGTCGCGTCCCTCCCCAGCCCCACTGGGACTAGCAGCTGCAGCTTGGTGCACGGTAGGAGCCCCTGGCTAGGATGCCGCAAGCCCCGCCCCTCTCCTACAATAGCTAGATTTCATGAGGGAGATATGATTTCATGGTCCAGGATGAGTTTTTCACGGCTATGAATTTAGTAGGGCCCTAATTATAAGGGAAGCTGCTTCTATAGCAATGCCTAAGTCCCTTTGTGGATCTGGGCTCTTGCCTTGTTATATGCCTGTAAAGTGCCATGGTAATAATAAATAAATCAATTATAATTACAATTACAATTAAATGTTTCCAAAAAAAGAAAAATATTATTGTATTTCTGTGGAAACTGGCTTAGCCAAACCCATCTAGGGATGTGGCAATTCCCCAGCGTTTGAAATCTTTACATCAAGCCTGAGTGGTGTTTCAAGACATCCTTTAGCTAAAACAGAAATTATGGCCTTAATGCAAAAAATTACTGTGTCTTTGTTATGCAGGAAGTCAGACTAGAATCATAATAATCTCTTCTGGCCTTAAGTTAAACCTATGAATCTATGAAACATTTTAAGAGTTATAACAGCAGCCCATTATAGTTTGAATATTGGCCACTTTAGGGCCCAATCTCACAATGATATTACTAACACAGATCCTGGCACCCAGGTGGAACACCAGTGAAGTCAAAGAACTCTGCACAGGCACACAAGAGTCTGTCTGTATAGATCAATTTGCAGGGTTGGGGCTCAGACTAGCTTCACAGGAGCCATTCCAGCCTAAGGATATAATATGCATTTTATAAACTTCCAGGAAACTTGAAGAAGAAGACATACATTTTATTTTATATTCAGATAACTTGCTGGGAGTGGTACAGAGTTAAAAACTAAGAAATGTAAAGTTAAAAACATATATAACTAAGACATTCTGGACCAGGTTCTCTGGTCCGCTAAATTCATTTTGCACTACAAAAAATAACTTAAACTAGCTGGAGATTGCACCTGGAGAATTCTCCCTGTTGAGAGGCAATCTCTGCCCATATAGAACAGATGAAGGCAGCAAAGCCAGCTGCCCCCCAGACCCTGGTGGAAGCAGAAGGACAGGACAGGTTGGGGATGGGCAGGCATGTCTGTGGTGAAGGAGGGACACAGTGAAGCCAAACTGCACTATGCCTGATTTGCCCACTGGTATAAGGTGATTTATGGAGCTTACATGAGCAGCAGAAGTTAGAATAGACTTTGCTGCACCTGTTTTTGAAGGGCAAGAACACATGGGGATTAGGGAGAAGCAGCCAGATCCCTGCAGCCACCACTGTCCACTATGACCAGCACAGAGAGAACTGGTGCCTCTGTATACTAACTCCTCTATATACACATCTAAAAAACAAGGTACTCAGCCACAGACAGAGAGTGTCTGTCTACAAGGTGGGCAGAGGGAGCCATACACTATTGCCTGTTTGGAATAGAATGCCAGGTGGATACAGGTAACTGAATCTTGTTGTGGGTGTATAGCATGAATGGGCACAAATTCTGAGCAACTAGGTGATAGCTGTCACTGTGGCATTATAAGGTTAAAAAAAATTAATGGAGATATCCTATCTCCTAGAACTGGAAGGGACCTTGAAAGGTCATTGAGTCCTGCCCCCTGCCTTTACTAGCAGGACCAAGTACTGATTTTGCCCTAGATCCCTAAATGGCCCCCTTAAGAATTGAACTCACAACCCTGGGTTTAGTGGGCCAATACTCAAACCACTGAGCAATCCCTTCCCTCCTTGAAAGAATCACCATTTTTGTCTGAAATGTTACCTACTATTGTCCCAACTAATGCCTATGGTTCCTTGAACTGAAAGAGATGAGAGGAAGAAATATGTCTCCATTTTTCAGTCCGTTTACACTGTGTCAGTGTAACCCACAGGGGAGGGTGTGTTACAGATACCCTGCTGTGTTCGATCTACAGAACATACAAGTCTGTTACAGCCAGACCTAGAGAAGGGTGCTTTTTTTTCAGCTCAAGCTGTAGTAGCTTTTAATTCTGGAAGTCCCTAGTTCAATCCCTGGTGTGTTGGCCAAGATGGCTGTCACATCCAGGATGAGGGTGATCTGTCCTAGTAGCCAGAGCAGAAGTTGGGAGTCAGGTCGAGACAGGTACCAGAAGGTCAGAGTCCAAGATGGGCCAGAGGGCAGACTGAGGTTCAGGCATCAGTAGGCAGGCAGGGTCAGGTTACCAGGAGATCGGGGTCAGGCACCAGGTTACAGACAGCAATCAAATAGCAAAGCTGAGGACAAACCAGAGTCTAAAATCTATCACAAGCAAGGTATGGAGCAGAGACTTGCAGGCAGTCTGTGTTGATGCTCAGATAGCTTCCCCTTCATGACTTCCTGGTTTAAGTATTGGTATCAGCCAATCAGGGGCCTGTGAGGGACTGCCAATCAGGTCCTGCTGGGTGGTATGTCCTGCTGAGCCCAGCATCACATGACCCTCCCATGAAAGCTCAACCTAAGCTTCCTGTGGCAATGCAAAGGTGTCAACATCCCAGCACCTCCCAGGCTCCAGCCCAGTCAGTTCTAACAATGGCAGTGGTCACACCAGCTCTGTGTGTATAGGTGTAATGCTGACAGACCCCGGACATCGGCAGGCTAGGACCTCTGGAGTTTAGTGCATGAGCTAAAAGTCATGTGACATGGCCCTTAGCTAAGGGGTAGAGCAGACTCATTAATCTCTCTCCAAGTGGTCTCAGTGCCACTAGATGGGACAGAGCACCACACCCAGGTGGTGTATGGGTTACATAGGCAGTGCCAGAAAGGGCCTCGTTCTACAAGAACTACATGGGAGATTACAACTACTTGTGTGAGTTTACACACAAGTTATTTTAATCATGTGTGTTAGTAGAACCAGACCCTCAGAGCTTCTCTATACACAAGAGTTGTACTGCTTTAACCACAGCTATACCAATACAACTCCAATATTTTGGACAGTTATATTGGTATAAAGATGCTTTATACCAGTATAGCTAATCTCATAGGGAAGGGGACTAGCTATACCAAAATAAGGCACCTTTATGCCAATATAACTGCATTCACACTAGGGGTTGTACTGATGTAACCATTTCAATAGGAAAAAAAAATCACATCCAGTGATATTGGTACAAAACCAGTGTGTACACCAGGCCATAGTCAGTTCTTTTGTTAGTGTGCGGCTTTAACAGTTACAGAGGAGAGGAAATCATTTTTTAGAATAGGAAAAGTGGATTATAAAATCACAAAAGATGGCAGAAGGACTCAGGACAGCCACCTTTTTCAGATGCCTAGATTTCAAGGTGACTGTGACCCTGTAAAAAATGCCATCACCAAGAAGGCAGAATATGCCAGTATCTTGACCTGGTTGTCTCAAGTGTCTTGTCCAGAGGATGGATAATGTAATGGAGTAATTTGCTGCTGAGATTTTATTTCGTCTTCAACAGTTCTTTCACTTGATAAATTAATCTAGAAGACAGAATCCTATTTAAAGCAAAGCATTTCCCTAACATGAACATGAAGCCCCAAGGAAGTGATGGAACAAGAGAAAGAAGCTGCAGAGTGCTGGTCCCCTCCACTCTCCTGCCTGCTACATTACAGCAATAGAGACCTAAGCACTCTTACCTTATGGAAATAAGCCCTCTGTGCTCTTGGCCTGCTCTAGGTTCAGGCCCCAGCACTGCCTGCTAACTGCTGGGAAATGACCTTGTGAATCAAGACAGTGGAACTAGAAGTGCTGTTGATTTATAGCTTCACTCAGCACCACATGGTGGCAGAAATGCAATACTGCAGCTTCCCACTGACATCAGAAACCGTCTACAACCAGAGTCAGCAACCTTTCAGAAGTGGTGTGCCGAGTCTTCATTTATTCACTCTAGTTTAAGGTTTCATGTGCCAGTAATACATTTTAACGTTTTTAGAAGGTCTCTTCCTATAAGGCTATAATATATAACTAAACGATTATTGTATGTAAAGTAAATAAGGTTTTTAAAATGTTTAAGAAGCTTCATTTAAAATTAAATTAAAATTAAAATGCAGAGGCCCCCAGACCAGTGGCCAGAACCTGGGCAGTGTGAGTGCCACTGAAAAGCAGCTCATATGCTGCCTTTGGCACACGTGTCATATGTTGCCTACCCCGGTCTACAACTATTAGCTTGTTAGTTTTGCTTCTGTATTTTTTTATCTATTCTTTCTTCTCATCTCCTTGTGGTAGCTGATTTCATAGAACTTTAAAATAATATACACTATATTTATATCAAACAAAATCCTCACCTGTCTCTGGCCTTCCTACACACACTAAAGACTCTTCAACTCACAATTCCAATACTACATCTAAAGCCATGAATCTGCACAGAGATCCATCAGCACAGAATCTTATACCTGCACACAGTCCTATGGAAGCCAATGGCATTGACTGAGATCTAAAATTAACTAAGGCCTGGTCTACATCTAAAAATTAGATTGACCTAGCTACGTGAAAAATTGTACACCCTGTGCAATATAGTTAGATTTACCTAATGCCCACTGTAGATGCATCTAGATTGACGGATGAATTCTTCCATTGATTTAGCTATCATCTCTTGGAGAGATGGATTAACTCCACCAATGAAAAAAACCACTCTTCTGTTGATGTAGTAAGCATCTACACTATGACGCTACAGTTGCACAACTGCAGCACAATAGCAGGGCAACTGTAGAGTAGACATCTCCTGTGTCTTGAGCTGAAGGATCTGCTTACTCGGGAGGTAATTAGTTCAACTTCTGTACCAGTTCAATCCCAACCTCTTTTACTCATATAGTGGGGTGGATTTTTTAACAAGGGTGTCCCCATCCACTGAAATGACACTATCAAGCTCATTTCAGATAGGACCTGAAAATGATGGTCCCATTTGGTGAAAAGTCAATGCTTTATCCATTAACTCTCACCCCAATTTGAGTGTGTTTACAGAAACAGAGGAAAAAAACATTAGCCCCCAATCTTGCAATTAACTCAATAAAGGCACCAGGATACACTCATGCAGCGCTCATTGCAGAACTGGGGCCAGCATTTATACTGTAGCATCTCTTTCTCTCTCCATTTGATCTCAAGTTGTGCAGCAAATGATATCACACTGCAAGTAATTAAATTTCCCAATTGTCCCTTCCATGGAAGTGCTCTCTTCTCTTAGTTTAAAAAAAACAGCTATGCATCTTAATATTTGTGTCATTGCATGAAACCTTCTATGATAAAATGGAGTTCCAGATGCTTGTAACTTGAGTCCCAACAGGAAGAAAGTAATATCGTTGTGAAAGTTCACACAGCCAGAGAAGCCAAAAATGTGATTAGGAACAAACTAAGTGGCAGATGGCTTCAAGTTGTTAACCAAGAACTGTTTTGGGGTGTGGTGTTTTTTTTTTCAATTTCTGATTTTTTCAGGATTGGTTATAGGTAGTTTTTAAGAGTCCATTTTTAATCAGTGCTTAATAAAATCATTCCTTGAATTAGATAGATAATGAGATCTTTCTGAAGTCTTGCACTCCCAGGAATGAACTGTCAACAACTTGGGGAAAGCCACAAAGTTCCTCAGACCCTTTCATGAAAAATTCAAAATTGCAAAAATGGTCAGTTTTATAAAATAAAAATGTTTTAAAATATTTGCTTCAGTGTTAACCTAAAGCAACAAACTCTTTGTACTATAGTGTGCTTTTTTCATGTGGGTCCAGAACTTCAAAAACAACAGATAGATGAAGTATGCATACAGATATCAAAGCAAGGAATAACATGGGACAGTTATGTGTCACATGCTATGCAAATTTGGGACTGCATCGTCAGCTGGGGTATTGGTTCAGAAGAATCAAACAAGAGAGTACTATTTACTGCAACACTAATGCCACTCTCTACAAGAACTAGATATTTCTCAGCAATTTCCATCTCTATTGAGAAATGATACTGACAAAAATACATACTATAAGTATCAATATTTAATGTCAAAAGTCTAGGGATTACAGAACAGTCTGGTTATAAAATAAATGGATGTTCAGAAAAGTCAGATTTCTCCCAAATTCATTGCCATTTTATCTAGATTTAGTTCTTGTATTACTAAACATCCAAATATCCTTGGCTTCGGTTCAGATTCTTCTTGAGACTTCAGAGACTATAGAGAAATCACCAGTTTAATTGGAACGAAAGTGGACAAACTTTGTGTCTGATCCTGATTCCATTGGCCTCAATGGCAAAACTCCCACTGAGTTCAACAGAAGCAGGATCAAGACTTGTGCTCTCTTACTGGTATGTTGAGAGGAGAAAGAATTATTTGCTTTCCAGCAAAATTTACATTCATCAGGCAGTGAAATGTGACATTGCTGCAGACACTCACTAACTAGGGCAACTTCATCTCAGGAGAGTACAAAAGATCAACTCATTCTTTCCTTTTTGTGATACTCCTTTTTATACTCACGTAATGCTGTGGATTACCTGCAGATATTCAATTCAGATTGGGTCTAGCCAATTAGAGGCCTTCCTAGTTGACAGGCAGAAAAATAATCTGGAGATTTCTTCTGCTGTGGCAGGATACAAGTAACTCCCATTAAGTTAAACAGGACAAAGTGGTTTGACTTGAATAGGAGTTACATATTCCTTGCAGGGAAAGAATCAGGATCCCAGAGTTGAGTAACTCTTTGAAATTAATTAATTACCTGTAACTCACCTAACAGGTCACATCATCTCCCTGATACAGATTTAGGACGCTTTGATTATATATGTAGTAGCCTAAAGTAGCTCTATATCTTTCTAGTTAAATTACTCCTAAAGTCCTAAGCAGCCAGTCTACTATTTGATATGTGTTGTTATAATATGTTTTACAGGCCTGGGGCCTGCCTACTTCAGAGTCCACCTCTCTCCATGTTCCTTACTGTTGCAGTCAGGGCCGGCTCCAGGGTTTTTGCCGTCCCAGGCGGTGAAAAAAAAAGAAAAGCAGTGATCGCGATCGGCGGCAGCTCCATCGTGCCGCTTTCTTCTTCGGCAGCAATTCAGCGGCAGGTCTTTCCTTCCAAGAGGGACCAAGGGACCCACCGCTGAATTGCCACCGAAGAGCCCAACATGCCTCCCCTTCCCCTTGGCCACCCCAAGCACCTGCTTGCTGGGCTGGTGCCTGGAGTTGGCCCCGGTTTCAGTTGTGACCAGGGGAGGCTCTTGTGCTTCCTGGCTGGATAGGGGGTGCCGTGATATCTCTGTGGTAGGATGGCGTGTTGTTATCAATGTTTGTTTTGTTTTGTTGCTTTGGGGGTAGGGTTATCTGCTGGAGTGTCTACTGCAGTTTAAATTCTTATTAACTGTTTGCAAAAGCATTGCTAGGGACCGTTAAGATAGGTGCCATTTTATATTAATAAATAAAGTACGGTAGGTAGAATCAAAAATCTCACTGACTATCAAGTAAACCCACAAAACTGCACACTGTTAGGAGATCTCTCTCTTTTGGCACTAAAGACCACAACTATTCAGCAGCTGCTGTATGTATCAAAAACTATAATTATTTCCTTTCTAATTCCAGAAAATATCACTCACATGTAAATTATTTTACATTGTCTTCAGTCTTAACATTTGTTGTCATCACCCAACAAAGATCTCATTAATCAGAAAGGCAAGAAGTCCAAACCGAGAGCCCAATCCTGCCAACATTCATCAGTGTGTTTGTAAGCAACTTTATTCATGTAGCTCAGTGGAACTAAAGTTACTGACCTACTTAAGAATTGGAAAGATCAGACCCTGAGCCAGCAAGAGGGCAAACTGCAACATGATAAATGAAGAAGACAAAGACAATCACCATATGAACTGGAACAGCACCAGATGGCAGCACTTACAAAGAAATAAAAGAAGCAGACAGAAAAATTAGAATGACATTTATTTCTATTTGGTGAATAAAAGAATTTTCGTAGTTAAAACATACAAGTAACGATTATACATACTGCTTCTGAGGATATCCTTTTCTGGATAACTACAGATGTCACTGTATAATTGGCATAAGTGCTTAAATTGATTTTAAACTTTGTTTATACATTTCTTCCCAATCTAAGTAGGCTAAACTTAAAATGCATAATCTTGGGAACAAATTTGTAAATGGAATGCCTTGTGTACCACTTGCAAGGTCACTTTTTCAAAATATGAGACAACATTTTCTGAGCAAACTACATACTTCCATGATTATTTCTACATTTGCCTTGTGAATTAGCAGCATGTTTTCTATTTATTCTACCCAGGAAATTCACAACTCAGGGTGGTGCAGTTAGATTTTCTCAGAGGTCATGCTGCAAGGAAGTTTTAAAGGGCAAAGACTGAAAATATTATCAAATTTTGGACTTTGTGGAAAACTATTTTTTTATCCTAGAATACCACAGAAATATATAAAGTATGGATTTGATGCAATTTTTAAAAATCATTTCCAGTACCTGTTGACATATACTCTTCCTTTCCCATGGACACTGTATCTATCTTAAATATATTTATCAGGATTTACAGCATTCGTAAACTATAATATCCCTAAAAAGACAGCAAATTTTAGGTTTTAAAAGGTTTATCGTTTGTGTGTGAGAACCAGAAAATGAAACCGACCATAGGTAACAGCGAAGATGGCTAGTGATTTTCGTTGTCCAGGTTCTGAAAAACCCAAATAAATAAATAAGAGTTTTTTAAATTGCACTTTTAATGTAAAGTGTTTTTGAAACACAGATAAGGAAATTTGTTTCTTTTAAATATTATAATCACTTTAATTACTGGCAACTTAGGTCAGATTCAAACCAAGAGATAAAATCTCCTTTATCCCATTAGCAATCTCCAGACTCATCCAGGTCTTATTGCAAATCTTTGAACTGCTGTCTATAAGTCTTGTTTCCTTTGGAAGTGTTTATCATACAGGATTTTCAAATGTATAGTATATTTTATTCCCCCTAAGCACTAACCTCAAACACTTGAATTTTAAATACATTTGTAGATACAATTTATGTGTGACCAGAAGCTTCAGTCACAGTTAGCACCCCTGTTGGCAGTCTCAGCAAGGCCCAGGGACTGAGTATGGAAACTGAATTAGCATCTTGTCCCAAGATGTGATCTCTCCACACTGAGACATAGGTATGTGTGATAAACTCAGGACAGACAGCTGCAAGGGCAGGGTAGAAATCAGTCTCAGAGGGTTAAAAGGCCCTCCTCCCTATCAACTGAGGGAGGGTAACTACAGGTCAATCAGGTTCAGCTGAGAAGGGGTTACCAGAGTATGACTTAGAATCAGCTGAGAGGGAGCTACCTGAGGTTAATTAGGATCAGCTGATTCCAACTAAGGGCTGCCTGAGACCTTTTTAAACCCTCCCCTGGGGGAAGGGGAGAGAGGAGGAGCCCTGCTGCTGGCAGGTTAGGAGCAGCAAGACAGTGAGCCTCACCAGGAGGGGAGGGGAGGCTGCATTCCCTCCCATAAGGGAAAAAAAGCTAAAAAGACTGGTGGAGGGAAGGAGCAGACTTCCCCTGTGCCACCAAGAGGGACTCTTTTCCCCAAGCCTGTCTCACCAGGGCTAAAAGCAGTGGAGGCTGGGGAGACCAAGAAGGTGCCTTGCCACATATGGCAGCCTGAGAGAGCTTGTATTTCCCTTGTTGGTATATTGCCTGTATTGTGGCTAGCAGATCTCAGTCTTCGGGGTCCCCTTTTTTACAAGTACTAAACGAAAACATTTTTAAACTTACACTTACAGCAATAGCAACTCTCCAAATATTTTGGGAAACCCAGTGCGAAGGATTAGCATGTCTGTTTACTGCAAACTTCAGCACTTTTGTGAACGCCATTTGATTGTAAGCTGTAGTACTGTATACCCTTCCTTTTTGGGCTGGGACACCCAGGTGTTGTTAGAAGAGATCCTGACAACTAGCAGAGAGGCTAACAATGGGAAAGCCGTAGAGTCTTCAGTGTTAGTCTTCCGGCTGCTGCCTGATCCAGATACTAATCAAGATCAGTCCTTGGTCTCCTGAACAGGGATTAAATGAAAAATCAGCCACTGTGGAACGGTCAGTTCCTCTAGACAATTATTATCCTTATCCTCTTCCGTTACAGAAACATATCTGGCTGTGACAGGGTGCACTACTCATCTGGGTCCCATGAGGGCCCTAAGCATTTGAGCCTTGGATCAACCTGGGCATGTCCAGTTCAACCCTCTATTTCCCTAATGGTTCTGCAGGAGTGTAGCAGCAGTGAGAGAAGGATTCACCTGGGGTCTGGTTTCTGACTGCACAATCAATGAATTTGATGTTGGATAAGTGATGTAGCCACTTTCATAACAGCAGCATTCAAAGACATCATGCACATCGATCCATCATCGAGATAATAAAGATGGCAGATAACTAGATGGCATGCTGTTTGTTCTTGAACACCACAAGGGCAAGACAGGGAGTTCAAGAAGTCCCAAGGGTAAAGATGTAAGTGAGACCTCCTATGACCACAACCTGCCCTGTTGTAATGAAGAAGGATCTGTTGGTTGTACTGAAGGGCATGCAAGACCTGATCTGGAAAGGCTAGAGGATGCAGATCTGAGTTGTCTACCTGCCAAGATATGTGCCATCAATCCAATATGTAGTCCTGCACCACCTGTTGCTGCTGTTCCTCAGAAAGATTTGTCTGATGTACAGTCTGAAAGGCTCAACTATTTCAGATAAAGGGCATCTTAACTGTAGCCAGCATTTTTATGTGGTTTTGAGACAAAATTATGAAGTAACCTGTCTTGATAGCTGGCTGCATGCAGTAGTATGGCCAGAGCTCTGCCCTCATGCCTAATTGCCAAAGGAGCAATGACAGCCAGGACCAGACGATTGGAGACTGGAGTTGTCCAGGTCACACCGGTAATAATGCAATGGGCAGAGTTGATCGTTGAGTCCAACTTGCCACAGTGACTGGAATACCATCCTGCTAAACTGTATTCAGCAGATGCAATAATTAGGGTGCTGATACTCGTCCATAGGTTTGAAGAACTAGCACTTCATGAGTTGCCAGTTAAACTGCAGAGGAGAGAGACTCTCTACCAAATTTTAGCACGTCTTCTTTGTGTGTTGTCGAAAGAACAGAGCAGTCAAGCTTTATCTCCAGATAAGTAAGGTATGGTTCAGAAATGATTGGCTGATTGTTCAAAAAGACTGGCAGCTGTTGATGAGCTAACCTATTGGCAAGATGGAAACAAAGATGACACTGTCTTTAGTACATTTAGTTTAAATTGCCACTTCAAAAAGTACTTAGCCAAAGTGTCAAGGTCAGATGACAGGCAGGACTCTAGCTCTTCAAAGCTCCTTCTGGGTATTGCCAGGCAGACATCATCAAGGTATACAAATTTACTTGCCGAGGTGGATGGCAGGTCATATATAGATAGATCTATTAAAGAGCATCAGAGCAAGTACAGATCCCCGGGGAAGTCCATTGTTCATATGACATGGGTGACTGGAACCATCTCCACACCTGATGATCACTGTTCTGTTAGAAATCATCTGACTAATAAACTCTAAGTTTCTTGCCTAGAATCATGGAGTATAATTTTAGGACTAGTCCACGGTGACAGAATGGTCAACAAAAACAGTGGCAACCTTTTCTCCTGCCTCAAAGGCATTCTCAATAAAAGAGGTCAGTCTAATCACTTGATCCTCAGCACTGCAGCCCAGTCAGAACCCTGCTTGGCAATGAGGAAACTGTGGCTCAATTAAACGCAATCATCATTAAGTACCAATCTCTCCAGCAGCTTAAAATAGACACTGATCAAAGCCACTGGGCGATAGTTCTTTGGGCCATCCACCTTCCTTCCGGACTTACAAAATGCCACTACACAGCATTCCAAACAAGTATTATAGAGTCTTAGCAGAAAGTCACAACAGGATGAACTCATGTGATGCAGGAACTCCCCAGGGACGTTATCAAGCCCAGGAATCTTGTATGATTTTAACAAAGAAATCACTGATTCTAGTTCCTCCCAAGTGAATGGCTGGGATAAGCTAGAGTCGGCTGAGGGGGCTGACTGAATCTTTCTGAGAGCAGACAATACTCTCAGATTACTATCTCTGTTTGGGATTATGGGTTGGCTGTTGGATTACAAAATGGGCTGCTGCAGCATTTGCTGAGACATGTGTAAAGAATGTAGGGGTTGGCATGTACCTCTAATACACATTAGGTTGCAGGGCTGCTACTAGCAAGTCAGATTCATGTACCTGATGTCACGCTGTCTGGAGTGGCTCACAACTGTGAATGCCTATCTCAGGACAGACTGTCAGAAAACAAGGGCAGATACCCCAAACCGATGGCCTGTTCTATTATTAGATTTCACCACACCAGTAACAAATGTGAACTCCTGGAGCCCTATACCAATTTTACTATAGAGCCATAGATAAACTGGAGAGGCTACGGGGACTATCTTTACATGCAGACAAACTGGACTTTATGATAAAAGGTTATTAAAACAAAAAAATCACACCACAGCAGGTTTCTCCCAGTCTCAAGAGACCGATCACTTACTCCAGATCAATTGATACTTGAGATCTTACACCAAAGAATGAGACCAGCCAATCCTATAGTAAACTAACGATAGATTTACTAGCTAGGAAAAAAGAATGAGAGTTATTGACAGGTTAAAGCGGGTAAAATAAAATAAGTGAGTTAGAGTTTGTAATTCCAAATGTAATGATATAATAAACTGCCAGTTTCCCAAAAAGTCTTTCAGGGCTACCCAGATCTCCACCTTATCGGAGGATCTCCATCTTCATGTTCGGTTATTCTTCCCTGTCAGAATCTGAACAATCCAGAGATGATGGATTTCTTGAATCCATATTTATAGCTTTTCCACACAGAAAGTAAGCTGTTAGTGTCTTTACACACATGGGTATTTTCTTTGATGACAGATAGCGAGGAATGCACTTAGAGTCCTTGACCTCAAACATCACATACAATGACCTCTTACTTAGAAATTAGCATTTTCTGTTAAAGTTCTTAAGTCCTTCATTAGCATTTCACAAGATTTTTTTGATAAATAATTTAGTTACACTGATATACATAATATAAAGGCCTGTCATTACATTATAATAGGAATAGATAAATGAAAACAATACAAGTAACAGTCCCTTAGTTTTCATGTCGAACACCTTACATTAATACACACTTTGATCTAGGGTTATTTAATTACTGGGCATGCATAATATAAATGATATGTAATCATAAACAGCATATAGATAGGCAAAAAATAATATAATTAACATCTCCTTTGATCTCTATTAACACAAGTGAAATGGTCTGAATATATACTCATACATTTAACTTCTTTGATATTCACATACAAGTGAATTGGCCTATGGCTCTGGCGTGAGCTAGTCTGTCCACATGACATATGGACTGGTTACACAGCTTCCTTCATAGAGAGAGAAATACGAGAGATGTCGTCCATGAGTTCCTTTAATGCACTACAGCTGCATCTGTTGTATGCTCAGATAAGGTATGTTATACCTAGTGGCTGAACAGTATAATATAATTGAGCATTCTATTAGAGGGGTGAACTCCGCGCAAAGGCAACAAAGAAAGCCCTGAGCCCAATGGCTTGAGTGCATGAAGTCCAGAACATGTTTCTGCCACCATCCCTGCCTCTTAACACAGACATTCTAATAGCATATTAGCAGCTTGTTTTATCCCCTCTGGCAAAAAAAACCTCTGACTTTTTGATAAAGGTTGTCATAGACATCATCCCAGAGGGATATATACACACTACAAAAACCATATGGGATCTACTTTCTAGCCACACTTAAAGTTTCACAGAAGACCTTGCAAGGGAAGGGTTAAAAGACGTGGAAGCTCAGTGATTGACAATGATAAGTTACTAGATGTAAAGAGTAGGAAAAAAGACAGTTCAGAGAAGACATTACCTCATTCAACAAATATAGATCTGAGCTGCGCAACACAGCGATGGTGCTTCTAGGCATAGAGATCATCTAAACCTCAACCCAGCCAAACTATGCTAATGCTTTGGGTTTTGCAAAATGCTTCCAGGTATGGAAATGTTTTTGCCAGGCCTATATTTTCACTGGATCTAATCTTTTCAGGCTGACTGTTCCCCAAGCAGATGACTGTGTACACTCAGAATGCTGTTGAAGCCCATCCTCTGCAATGGGGGGCTGAGAAGTCAAAAGACCCCAATTCCTCAACAAAGCCTGTGGGTGAAGAATATTAATCTAATGCACCAGTGCATCATCACAAAGTTGGGGATAAGCACTGATGCTTTGCCTAGAAGCAGATACGGGACAAAGCCTGGAAGGTATCAGTGCAATTGGATATCATTCAAAGTGTGCTGAAGACAGACATGTGGGTTTTAAATGGGAAACAGAAGAAAAAGATACAGGAAAAAAATGCTGCAAAGCTTTGTACATTAATAGGTGCCTTAGAAACCTTTAGCATTGCTAAATCAGATCACTGCAAGCCATACCAATCACTAAAGAAGCACAGAAAAGTCCTGGGAACTCCCTTTCTGACTGTAGCCAGAAAGGAACTGACTTTGGAACATGTATACCAGGGGTAGGCAACCTATGGCACGTGTGCTGAAGGCAACACACGAGCTGATTTTCAGTGGCACTCACACTGTCCGGGTCCTGGCCACAGGTCCGGGGGCCTCTGCATTTTAATTGAATTTTAAATGAAGCTTCTTAAACATTTTAAAAACCTTATTTACTTTACAAACAACAATAGTTTAGTTATATATTATAGACTTTTAGAAAGAGACCTTCTAAAAAGGTTAAAATGTATTACTGACACGCAAAACCTTAAATTAGAGTGAATAAATGAAGACTCGGCACACCACTTCTGAAAGGTTGCTGACCCCTGATGTAGACTGTGGGGTGCATGAGATACTTCAGTGGCTGAGAACATTGTGAGCTATAGGAATTCCCAGATGGTCACATCCTCTGCCTGCAAATACTATGGTGACATTAGGCAATTTTCTGGTAGTGCATTTTTAAAAAGGAGATTTCTTTGTTTCAAGAGATTCTCATTTTTTAGAAAACAGATTCAAGTGGGAATTCCTCAGGACAGAGAAATCTTTTTTAAAACAAGAGCTGTACTAGAGATTACCTAGTATTGTCATAGTACCCACAGAAAGAGGGTGTTATAATTATCACTAACATTGAAAAGTATTGCACTATATATTTACATTGTGCTTTACAAATATAGTACATCTCTTCCCCGTATTACATAGTCCCTTTCCACCCACTGGACTCTATGTTAGACCGTTCAAATGTGTTGGGGTGGGAAGCTGTGCAAACTCCCACAATGTTGGCATGATATGCCAAGTTCCCAACAATCAATTTCACTGCTCATTGTTCTAAAATAGATTAATTCATCTGCATTTTTCATTCCTGTTTAAACAGTAATTCTGTGAAGTACAAGCAAATAGTTTATTCTTGTGGTTACCATGTAATGATTCTATAGAATGAGTAATATATTTTGTTGCAAAAACGCGGTCCAAAAATAATACACCATTGCCAATATGTTGCTGAATCAGTGTTCACTAGAGTCAGCAACTGATTCTGTCAGGACACAGGACCCATGATCCATATATATATTGTTTGGCAGGAATTTAGCAGAAGTTGGGTAAGGTCCACAGCAATATCCTAGCAAGGCATAACAAGTTTAAACAGGATTCAAGCAGGCTGGTGGTTTAAAATTATATAAACACATTTTATAACCAAGAACAGAAATTGTTTAGACTCCAGGAAGAACATAGGGATTCTAACAAGGCAACCAGAGGCTAAATGTAATTCATTTGTAGATTGGCAAGACAACAATAGTATCTTAAGAGTAGAGGATTCATTTTGATAAACTATGAAGACAGTACAACAGGGTTTTAACTAAGTTTTAAAATCAGAGAAAATGTATAAGTGCAATTCAAACTGGTCAGACACCGTGTCAGATCAGCACTGTGGTACAAAGACCAAATATAACTCAGAGCAGAGGTTAAGCTGAGGTAGAACAGTCCAGAATGCTGTTTTCCCTACTTCCTCAATATTCTTCATGCATGGCTACCTCCAGCCACATAGAGCACTGCCCACACATCACATATACGTGGACATACTTGTAAATAAATTAGTCCAGGAATATAATATCCTGTGTCTTGCATCGTTTGTCTTTCAAGAAAGAAATAACCCACCCCTGGAGTCCAGTCTTCTCCAGATAACTCAGAAGCTAGGAAAACATTTTTTGGTTTTATGACTAAGACTTTTCCCCCAGAAACTTGTGGTAGATGATGGAACATGATCCAGGGTAGCAATACACTTTTAGAGGAAATGGGTGAGGAAAGAAGCCAAAGGGAGGCTAATTGGCAAATCAAACTTGCTCTGCTGGACTTGGGAAATGGTACGGAAGTTCCATTCTACTCTGCACTGGTTAGGCCTCAGCTAGAATACTCTCCAATTCTTGTCACCACACTTTAGGAAAGATTCGGACAAATTGGAGAGAGTCCAGAGGATAAAAACAAAAATGATAAAAGGTTTAGAAAACCAGACCTACAAAGGAAGGTTACAAAAGAACTGGGCATGTTTAGCCTTAAGAAAAGAAAACTGAGCGGGGACCTGACTCCAGTCTTCAAATACATTAAGGGCTGTTATAAAGAGGACAGTGATCAATTATTCTTCATGTTCACTGAAGGTAGGACAAGAAGTAATGGGCTTAATCTGCAGCAAGGGAGATTTAGGTTAGACATTAGGAAAATATTTCTAACTATACGAGTAGCTAAACTCTGGAATAGGCTTCCAAGGGAAGTTATGGAATCCCCATCACTGGAACATTTTAAAAACAGGTTGGACAAACACCAGTCAGGGATGGTATAAGTTTACTTGGCCCTTCCACAGAGGACTTGATGACTTCTCCAGGTCCCTTCTAGCCCTACATTTCTATGATTATATTAAAGAATGCAAATAGACAAATTAATTCTCTCATGGCAAAGATGAGGAGTAGTGAACACCAGATAAACTCACTACAACTAAATTTTCCCCTCAGAAATGCATGTATAGCTCCCAGTAGCTAGAAGGGGAGCTGAATAGGTATGTCCGAGGACAGAATTTTACCTCTGGACATGTGGATTCAAACCATGGTTTAGTCACAGATACAATAAAATGGAACTTGCTAGCCTTTATCTAGCCCCTAGTAGATATTTGTCCCTCTCAAATATCCACCATAGAGGATGGCATTGCTGATGGTCTCTTTTTAGTATAGAGATTGAAGCAGAAGAGCACTGGCAGAGCAGAGAGGAAACTGTAACACAATGCTGTACTCTAAAAGTAACTAACCCTCTGTCAATTAAAAAATATGACAAATAATAGAACATTCACATTCGTTTATGGGGATGCCAGGTTATTTACCACTAAAAATATTTTACACTTCTACAGCATCGTTTTTTCCTAAAGGATACCAAAGGACCTCACAATCATAATGTTCCACTGAAATAATAATTTTTGGACTAGCAAGTTACAACCAACATGCATGCAGTATGCTGCAGAAAAATGAAGGGAGGGGACATTTTGGCTGATGCTAAGAGAAAGCCTCTTACAAAAAGTGCCAAGGGATTATTAGTGTTCATGCAGAGTTGACAGGACCTTTTTTTTAAAAAAAAAAAATCTCCTCTGGAACATTCAGTGCAATGGACCAGATCCTCAGTAGGTGTAAACTGCCATAGCTTGATTGACTTCAGCTGAGCTGGGTTGAGTCACACCAGCTGATAATCTATCTCAAAGACTTCCAGAATGTGGGTGTTTTTTGGCTGTAAATATTTCGAAGATTTAGATTTTTGTTTGCTGGAGAAAGCAGTTCTCTCTCAATGTGTTCTTTGCCAAACTACAAATTATCTCTAAAAGAGAAAAAAAATGTAATAATGACAATTGACAATTGAAATAAGCTTTTGGTTTTGAGAGGTAATAAAGACTTTATAAAGAAGCTTCATTATCCTGATAATACTTTAGTTGGAATCTGACCCCATATTCTAAGCAGATATAGCTCTTTCAGCTTAACTCATTGGTAATACACACTTATCAATGGCATTAGTTTAAAGATAATTTGTGATGTACAAATGTACAAAATTAATTGCTTTCATCTTGTAAAAGGTGAGGCTGATATTGACTTAATTGAATATTTTCATCATTTGGCACCACCACATATCATATGGAACTGTCATTAGACTAATATTGTGCCAAATCCCTCAAATATTTTTCAGACTAAAATCCAAATTATTCCCAAACAAGTACACAAGCTTACAAAACATGAATTTTTAATCACTTTGCAATAACCATAATTTCTAAAACATTGCATTCTAAAATAATGGAGCTGACAAAATGTTCCGGGTCGTGCACATGATTAGTATTCCCTGTTTCTAAAGGCTACATCACCAAAGCAGAAAAGTGTAAGACAGAGTTGCCATTCACTATCCTAACCCAAACAGTTCAATTTGAGATTTTTTTTGTACCTGTTGCCATGGTTGCAATAGCATGTTAATTTGCTAGTGATGTTCAGAGGTCTTCTAGAAAAGCTGTTTCCTAAAATAACCATTAAAATAGGAATTAAAATGAAAATGAATTAAAATATTTGCATTTAAAAGTAATCCATCTGACTTACCCAGATGCATAAACCACAATCTTTCAAGGCAATATTATGGCCCCTCAGTTTATGAAGAAGTTAAATTGTAAAGTTTCTAGTCTTTATGGTTGTGAAAAAATCATTGCAATCAATGGAGCTACACATTTATAGCAAATTTAAGAGTGTGGGAACCATAGTTTGAAGCTACTTGGATAAGCAGAGATTTCTGCTCTGAGATAAAAGAATTTTAATGTATAGTCTCGCTGGAATAACCTCTTTCACTGATTTGCCAGCAAATGCTCAAGAAATGGGATAATTGTCCCTATGCTGAATGGATCACAGAAATTCAAGATTAGTTTAGTCAACAGTTCTAAGATTTAAAGTGACAAAAATGTTCATGTTAACTACAGCCCTATTTTGTGGCTGGAGTTCAGATCGTTAGTAATTACTTTTGGCTAATTTTTAGAACTCTAGCTTCTATGCAAAAATGCTTGGAAGTGAAAAAACTAGTTCAAAATCCTTGCACACATTTGAACAGGCAGAAAAACAGATGTATTATCTTCTCAAGAAGCAGGGATTAGCAGTAGCACAGAGGGGGCAGGGGAAGCGGCTGTGCACTCACGCAAAGTTCAAAGACACATAGGAAATCCTGGACTTACTCTGTTCTATCTCACACCACACTGCCTGCCTGATAATGCTCCAGCAATATAGCTGACTTGGGGATGGATTTTTAATAGTAGTTAAGCACCTAAAGAAACAGAGGCACCTAGAGGGATTTACAAAAGAATCTAGGCATCTAACTTCCAGGAATCTGCACCTAGGCACTCTTGAAAATCCCATGAGATGCCTGTCTACCTTTAAAAATCTGCCCATTGATGACCATGCTGTCATTGGTCATCTTAGGTCTGTAGCTGTGCACTACTGCACTCTGCAAACTGTAGATGCTCTAAATTAATGCCTGTTTAAGCAGCTTTAATTTCCACTGTGTTTTCCAGCATATAATATGGTGGTTTCTGGGAGGAGCATGCCACCAAGAGCAGCTACTCCTAAGCACCACTCCTCCCTCAGCTGACTATGACACCCCTCCCCACACAGTGCGCAGAATAACAAAAGCACTGAGGGAATGCAGGATTAGGGCTGCTTCTGGTTTGGTTGGAGAGAAAAGCATGCAACATATCTCCCCTCCCCTGCTTCCAGCATTTCCCACCCACTCATTTGACTAGTGTTGGTGCATGCAGGACCCCTCACACAGCTAGTGTTGGGGGAGAGGAAGAGGTACAAGTTGTATGGTAAGCTTCCCTTTCTGTATGGTGCGATTTAAAGGACAATGTATCAAGCAATGATTGTGGGGGTTTCTGGCATGTTAAACCAGCTAATAAGCATGTCTTGTCTCTCAAAATGCTTTTATTTTGAATTTTTTATTTCTGAAGGTGTAGGAGGATCACCTTCTCCATACTTTTGTCAGTTGCAGCATGCCTCCATTTCCCTTCATTAATTCAGTGATTTGAGGTTCAACAAGAGATCCCAATGCAGAGTCCAACATAAATTGGCCTTCCACCCCATGTAGGGGTTTCCTTTTTTCTCTTTATCAAAGGGGTCATGCCACTGTTTGCCACCTTTTGGGCTACCACTCCCTCCCCACAGCCTTACCTGTCTTCCCTTCTGTCAGGACTTTCCAACAGTCCTTTCCTCCTTCGTTGTACAGATAGCAGTTCACCCGCTCCAGTTGGCACAACTAAGGTGATTGAAAGGGGGAGTTTGGTTCTCTCCTCTACTCTGGGCTCTATATAGAAGAGAGTCTGTTCACTCCAACTTCACTATCTTGTTTTACTCCACTTAAGGGGTGTTTCCTACCATGCCTCTCTACATCTATGCCTTGTGCAGGCCTCTTTAGCTGTGCCCCTTGTGGGTTCTGTTCCTAGTTCGCTCCCCATAGAGTACCATCCTGGTCCCTAGCCCCAGAATTCTGCTGCTGTGTTTGGCTCCTTCTTAGCAGGGAGCTATCACCAGTCCATATTCAGACCCTGGTCACTGGAGAGCCTCTCAGCACAGAACTGCTCCTCTTCCATTCTAAGAATAGGCTGTCTCTTCTATTTCCCGCAGTAGGCCTGCCTCCCCATCACCTGTTATCTGAATCTTGTGATCTGGAGGGACAGAAACTAGGCATAAGTCTCAGATAGAACCACTGGAAGTCGAAGCTCACCCTGCGACAGCAGGTTACAAGTACAGTTGAATAATAACAGCATGTACTGGTAAGTTCAGTAATATGGTTATTACAATTCAAGATAGACAGTAATATGTAAAGAAATCATTTTATTTAATAAAAACAAGTGGTATCTCACAAATATATTGTAGAAGAGAAGACTTGCAGTGGGTGTGCTTTCTGCTGGCTGGGTGTGGTGTAGCAGCTCTGTCTTCTCTAGCAGCCCAGGCCAATAGTCGCTCCAGTTCTGTGGTGATGTATCTCTTCTCAAAACTCAGCCTCCAGTCAGGTCACATTTTAGTTTCACACCCCTTGTGTCAGGTCTCCGGCTCCTAGCTCTTGGCCCAATAGTCCTTACATCACTCTCTCAGGGGTCTGAACTGTCCTAATCCTCCTTATGTCAAGGGGCCTCACTCCTCCTTCCCAGTGACTGGGAACCTAGCCCACCCTCTAAGGTGGGTTCCAGTCCAGGGACCCTAGAATGAGCAGCCAAGATCTGCTTTCCAGCCATTTTCCCCTGGAGCTGTGCATCTCCTCCCACTCCAATGATGGCTCAGACTTGCAAGAGACATGACTGAACCAGTAATCTTTAAAGTTTTCAGCTTTAGAATTTACTATACAAAAATACATGAATTTATCTATGTAATTTTAACCATTTTCACTTCGAGTCATTTTGGAGAATAGGCATAGGAGACTTTAAATCTGCAACTCTGACACTGAGTTACCCAAAGTAAGAAATGACAACACACAGAGTTCATGTTTGTGAAGGAGTGTGACCCTGGGAGATTAATTGTAGCTTAGGATAATGTGTATAGGAACAGAAGAGGAGAGTTTGCCTTAAAAGGGTACCGAGAAACAAAATACAAAAGAAAGGGATAAATGCTTACTTTGAGGACATTTTTGGCTTTTAAGAATATTCATTGCTCTGTTTATCATTTTCTTAGGACTAGACTATGTACACTAGTCTTGGTTATTGATAAGACAATCTTGTTGGTTTGCCTGCCTTTCAACCAAATGGTTTTTAGATTTACAATCTACCATTTATATCATTTACAACTTGCTATTAAAAGACTCCTTTCAAATATTCTATACTAAGCACAAATCACAATAACTAACACTTTCAAAACATAGTATAAAAGAAAACACCGTACAATATTAAAGCACAATAGAAGTCACAAAGTTGCATGAAAACAATTGTAAGTATCTCTTAACGGCCAAGAAAAGGCACAGGCCAAATTGTTATAACCTACCATTATTAGGGATAAATTATAATTTTACTAATAATAATTTAGCATCAGTATTGAGGTTTATCCCCCATTCTAAGAGGGGCTGAAATCACAGTTAGGGATGCTGTTATACATACCACAAAAGTTTGTCATTATAAATGATATTCAGCCTTTTCCCTCACTGTATTCTCTGATTCTCAGTGAGTCCACTTTTGCACTAGTTACTGTGTGGAAAGGATTATACACATAAACCAATTAGGGGATTGGAAGTGCTTTTCTGTAAGCAGGAAAGCTCATTTACAGATGTCGAATGAGCTAAATGCGTAATAACAATGCTGCAAGCTTTTTATATACCACTAGAGATAACTGGAATAGTCAGGCACAGAATCTAATCTATTGCATAAGCATTATACAAGAGACATAAACTAGTTTTTTCCTGCAGTGGTGCCGTATCTAATCCAAATATACCATGGGCTGCATTTTCTCATATTTTGTGTTAGCATTGTTAATACGCATGGCATTATTGGCATAGGTCATATTTAGAGTAAGAAAATACATTTACAAACAAGCTTGTCAGAGTACTAAAAGCTCACATTGTAGTTCAGCTGGCCTGAGGATAAAAAAAAAGAATCTCTGTATGTTGCTTTTAGTCCTTTAATCCTTACTCAATATAAATATTGATTCAAACATTTTAAAAAGCAATAAATACTGTATTAGCAATGGGGGAACCTCAAAAGACTCAGAAGTTTGGTTTTGTTCAGAGTTTATCACCAAAGCTTAGCTGATGTATCATATCTAGGGCAGTGGTCCCCAACGTGGTGCCCGTGGGCGCCATGGCGCCTGCTGGGGCATTTATGTGCGTCCACCTAGTGCCCAGCAGGGAAAAGAAGCCGCGGCCCTGCGCCTGCCGGGGACAGAGAACTCAGGCCGCGAGCATGGTGTTCTCTGTTCCCAGCAGGCACGGGGCCCACCCAGAGCCCAGCAGGGAGGACAAGCCGCGGCCCTGCACCTAATGGGGACAGAGAACTCCAGGGCTGCAGGCTGTGGGCACTGGTGTTCTCAGTCCCTGGCAGGTGCGGGGCCGCGGCTTAAGCCAGAGAGAAGCCATGGCCTCACACCTGCCGGGGACAGAGAATTCCGGGGCTGCAGGCTGCAGGCGCCAGTGTTCTCTGTGCTCGCGGCTTCTCTCTTCTCTCTGGATTCATATATTATGTTATATTAAATATGATGTTTTTCATATTATTTAATGTAGAAATACAAAATAAGCCTTGAAAAACTGTTGGTGCCCGCCACACTCTTCTGAAAACATGAATGTGCTACTGGCCACAAAAAGGTTGGGGACCACTGTCTTAGGGTATGTCTATACTTCAGCTGGGAGCATGCCTCCCAACTAGGTAGACAGACACATGCTAGTTCTGCTTGAGCTAGTATGCTAAAAACAGCAGTGCAGATGAAGCATGGGCAGAAGCACAGGCTAGCTATCTGAGTACAAGCCCGCCCAATTCCCTGGGTCCGTACTCAGATGGCTAGATCCAGGGCTGGCCTTACCATGAGGTGAACTGAGGTGGCCACCTCAGCTGCCAGAATAGGACCCAGAGTGTAGAAAATTGTGTCTGCTGCTGGTGCATATGTATTCTCTCTGCTCTAGTTGCACAGAGATGGTGGAGTGCTGTGCTGGAGGAAGGAGGGCACAAGAGACATAACAGGCCAGCAGGAGAAACGGTGAGATATAACAGAAAGCAGCAGGAGCTGCAGGGAGAGAGAGGAGGAGGAGCCTCTTATGTACTTTTCTAGCACCTCCAGGAGCCTGGACTGATTAACACCAGCTTCTCAGGGAGCTTCCTGTTTTCTGCTGCTTCCCTGAACCCACTTGAGGAGAACAGGCAAGGCCCTTAAGACACTGTTATCTTCCCTCACTCATGCCCTGCTACCAGCCTGCTTATTTGTCAACTTCAATTGAGTGTTGAGAGCCACTATAGCTGGCACAGAACAGCAGTCATGAGTGAAAGAAGAAAACACCCCTCTGGGGCAGCATTCAGAAAAAGAAAGCAAAGGAAGCTTTTCTATCTAAACAGAAAGGAGCTCTCCTGAGATACATAAACAGAAATGTTCACGGTGAGCCTTCCAGCCCCAGTGAGAATGTGAGTGGTGAGGAGATGCCTGGTCTTCCAGTTAGTCAGAGTGTAGGTGACCTGGTAGCTACTGCAGCATCCATATCTCCATCTCAAATGGATGTAACCATGCACATTCCTGAAGAAAAGTGTAGATCAGAGAAGAATGTGGTGGATGTGCAAGAAATAGCTGCTGCTGAGTTTAGTTCCTTAAGCCTAGATGATCCAGGACTGTGGACCCACTTGAGCAGTAGCCTGAGGGACTTCCTTGTACTGCATGGGCTATAGCAAGTGAAAAACTTCATGTTCCCCAAAGACAATGAAAATGTAAGTTTCCACCCAACACATTACTGGCATGAAATCCCCAATGGTGACAAAGTGGAGAGGCCCTGGCTTATGTACTCAAACCCAGAATGCTGCATACTGTTTTTGTTGCAAACTCTTCCAGTCTAGTGTTCCAGCTACATTGGGTTCTACAGGAACAAAAGACTGGAAAAATCTGGCTAGAAATCTGACATGTCATGAGAAGGCAGAAATCACCAGAGAGCATTTCATAGGTGGAAAGAGCTTGAGATGAGACTAAGATTAAAAGCCAACATAGATGATCATCATCAGAGTCTCTTTAGTGGCAAAATGTTCTGAAAAGACTCATTGCCATTGTGAGAATGCTTGCTACCCAAAACCTAGCACTGCGTGGCACTTCAGATCAGCTGTATGTACCAAACAATGGACACTTCCTTAAAATTGTGGAGCTGATGGCTGAGTTTGATGCTGTACTCCAGGAGCATCTAAGAAGAGTCACTACCCAAGAAATGTACACACACCACTACCTTGGAAAAACAATTCAAAATGAGATCATATAGTTACTGGCAACAAAAGTCAAACAGAAGATTTTGGCAGATCTGAAGTCAGTAAGATATTACTGTTATTCTGGACTGCACACCTGACATCAGCCATACGGAACAAATGACTTTAATAGTGTGTTTTGTAACAGAACCTAATGAAAATATCCCTGTAGTGGTGATTGTCAAAGAGCATTTTCTAGAATTTATTAGAATTTATTATTGACATTGATGATACTACAGGAGCTGGTATGACAAATGTGCTTCTTAACAAGCTGGAAGATATGGGAACTGCGATAGCTGACATGAGAAGTCAGGGCTACGATAATGGTGCCAACATGAGAGGAAAGAACAGAGGAGTGCAGACATGGATCTGAGACTTAAACCCTCAGCTTTTTTTGTCCCATGCAGTTGTCATTCATTGAACTTGGTGGTCAGTGATGCAGCATCAGCTTCTAGTGAGGCTGCTGAATTTTTTTAATGTAATTCAAAGCATCTATGTATTTTTCTCTGCATCAACTCATCGATGGCAAATTTTGAAGCAACATCTGGGAACATCCTCTCTGACACTGAAACCACTGAGTGCCATATGATGGGAAAGTCTAGTGGAGGTGATAAAGCCTATCAGACATCAAATTGGGAAGATAGATGATGCCACAGTTGCAGGGCCGGCTCCAGGGTTTTTGCCACCCCAAGCAGCGGAAAAAAAAAAGCCGCGATCGGCAGCAGCTCCACCGCGCTGCTTTCTTCTTCAGCAGCAATTCGGTGGCAGGTCCTTCCCTCTGAGAGGGACCAAGGGACCCGCCGCCGAATTGCTGCTGAAGAGCTCAATGTGCCGCCCCTTTCCCTTGGCCGCCCCAAGCACCTGCTTGCTGGGCTGGTGCCTGGATCCGGCCCTGCATAGTTGCCATTATGGAGGATAATGCTATGACAGGAACTCTTTGTGAGAGAACAGTGGCAGAGGGAACTGGAATCACCAGAAACATACATAACTTCAAATTTCTGTGTGGCTTAGTGTTGTGGCATGACATACTGTTTGAAATAAATGTTGTAAGCAAGAGACTTCAAGGTGTTGACCTTGATATATCTGGAGCAATGGAACAACTGGACAAAGCAAAGTCATACCTACAGTCTTACTGGTCAGATGAGAGATTTCAAAACGTTCTAAAGAGTGCACAGAAGTTGGCAGAGGAACTTCACACTGAAGCTATTTTCCCACCCATTCAAGAATACAAGAGTCACCGAAGAAGAAAACATTTTGATTACGAGCCATGGGATAATCCCATAAGAGACCCCAAACAACAATTCAAAGTTGAATTCTTTAACCAGGTGCTAGACTGTGTGATACAATCAGTTGAAGAATGTTTCATGCAGCTCAAGGAACACAGCAGTATATTTGGGATGTTGTATGCTATTCCAAAACTCCTCACTATACCTGAAGAAGACCTACACCAGCAATGTAGGGCACTACAGACAGTGTTGACACATGACGACATGCGCAATTTTGATGCGAGTGATTTAGGTGATGAACTGAAAGCCCTTTCAAAATACATTTCAGCAGGATCAACTCCAAAGGCTCTTCTAGAATATATGTGCACAAATAGGATGACCACCCTCTTTCCAAATGCTTTTGTTGCTCTGAGCATACTTCTAACACTTCCTGTAACAGTTGCCAGCGGAGAACGCAGCTTCTCCAAGCTGAAGTTAATAAAAAAGAAAATCTATGCTCCACAATGACACAGGAGAGGCTGGTTGGCCTTGCAACCATCTCAATAGAGCATGCGCTGGCTCAGGCTGTGGACCTTCAGCAGGAAGCAGTTCAGATCTTTGCAACCAAGAAGGCACAGAAAGCACCACTTTGATTATTCAAACAGATAAAAATGCCAGTATTTACTATGCAGACAAGAAAAGTTACATTTGCTGTTCAGGTGTTTGAAAGTTAAGAGTTACTTAAAATTTTTGAACAAGACATTTTAAGTTGTTAGTTCTCCTTTACTGGGGTAAGTAGCAGAGCAGTACCATGAGGGGAGTATAGTGTGACCAGACGTCCTGATAAACTCGGGATCATCCCAATATTTGTGTGGTTGGGACGCGGGTCAACCGATCTTTGGTCGGGACGCAATTTGTCCTCATATTTTTCACTGTCAGAAGCACTGGTCTTTTTGTTTGTTTTTTTGCTCTGCTGGTGGACCCCACCCCCATGTGTCCCAATATTTTCTTCATCTCATCTGGTCATCCTAGAGGAGTAGAACAGGAAGAAGGAAGAATTGAGATCTTTCAAAGTTTTGGCCCAAGCGAGGGGGCATGGGGGCGTCATTTGAGCTCCCTGCCTCAGGTGCCAAAATGTTGTGGGCTGGCCCTGGCTAGCTCATCCCACCATGTCCACACTGCTATTTTTAGCATGTTAGCTCAAGCAGAGCTAACACATGTCTGTCTACCTGGCCTGGGAGGCATGCTTCCAGATGCAGTGTAGACCTACCCTTAGAGGCCCAACCATTCCCACCACCACTCACCTTCTGCCAGCAGCAGATCTTTCAGTGATGTTTTAAGAAGGAATGTCTTGCGAAAACGTTCTCCCTTAACTTGCACTAAACCAGAGCTTAATTTATGCCAGGGCTTGCCAGGGGTGAGCCCAGGCACCTGTAGGCTTGGCAATTCATAGCACTGGTACCTCTGGGCTGCATCAGTTATGAAAGTAAAAAAATTGCTTCAGACCTATCAGCTCTTTCATTACAAAGTAAGCACTGGACTAAACCCTGTCCCACAGAGTGCCTGTCACACCAAAGAGCAGGAATGAGGGAATTGTGAAATCATTCCATTTAAACAAAAAGATTCTCAGACATAACCAACTAGAGAGTAGGATCAATCTGGCAAATAAACTATTATCTGCACTTGCTGGAAATGCTTACCCTGAAACACACAGGGTAAAATCCTGACCCCATTGAAGTCAATGGGAGTTTTGCCATTTACAGGAACCAAATTCCCCAGTAACAGCTCTTGTAACCCAAACCAACCAGAATGGATCATTTTGGCACAGCAGCTCCATCATGCTGCACACCTAGGCAGTGTAGACCTACACGGTCTGCTCCTGAAGTCCTTTCCCCTAATACATAACTAGATGTCACAGGAGAGCTCTTTAAAACCCTGCTTACAACTATATAACCCCAGGGCTAGGATCCATGGCAGAAGTGATTTAACAGGATCTAGATAGGAAGTAAATTTCCTCAGAGTTAGGGATCTCATCCTTGGCAGAGGTGATTTAAGAGTCCAGAGATGAGGTGAACTCCATCTGAGGTAGGGAAAATCATCCCAACCCTCCCTTGAATGTAGTACAGACTTTAACAAGGAGCTCCAGAGTGCCCCATCCAGCACATAGTTTGTGTCCCTACATCAGGGAACAGTCATTAAGCCCATTTCCACACTTCAGGCTGAAGGCTTATTCAGGGGTCAGCCCACATTCCCTTTTAGAAAAGATTCTTTTCACAGAGTGGCTGGCCAGCCTGCTCCCACCTCTTTCTGTTTAGGTCATAGCTGAAAATAGGCTCTGCCTAAGCTGAGAAAGATCATCTAGTGGAAAAGTAACTGCTCTGCTTCTATACTTTGCCTCCATAAATACTGACTTTTAAGATGTCTGATGTGTGACTCAGAAGAGATTATGGACTTGTTCAGTGCTTTAATACTAGGGTCTTTGACACTACAGAAAAAACTTAGAATGATATTTGATATTTTACTTTTTAAACTTCAACAAAGAAAAGGGTTATTTTGCTGTTGTTGTGGGGGTTTTTCCCCCCTTCGGAGTATACTTGTAACATTATTTTGAGTAACAAGATGGCACTATTGTAGAAAGTCTTGCTCGTTCTGCTTCACTGAATGTATTGGAGTTAGATACTAGCACATCACCAGTAAAGTCTGTTCTGCCTGAATCTCTAAGGATATGTCCACACTTAAAACACTAGCCACTGTAGCATTTCAGCATAGCCACTACCTACACTGATGGGAGGGGTTCTCCCGTCAGCATAGGTAATCCACCTCCCCAAGCAGTGGTAGCTAGGTCAACAGAAGAATTCTTCCATTGACCTAGCCTTGTCTGCAGCAGGGGATTAGATCAGTAGAGCTACATATCTCAGGGGTGTAATTTTTTCACACCCCTGAGAGATGTAACTATGCTGATGTAAGTTCCAAGTGTAGACCAACCCTAAGAAACTTTAGGTGCAATTGCTGTGTATATGTTATACTCCCCAAAAGCAAACAAATTACTACATGCCAATGCCAAAATCTTACAATACTTGTCTGATAAGCCGTCATGTGTTTTGTATCTTGGATGATGACGTAATGGCAAACTAAAAGGGAGGAGGTTGGAAGAAAACAAAAGGGAGGATAATGCTCTTAATAAAACAATGATGGCAACTTTGTACTACAGCAATGCCTAAAGGATGTAACCAAAATCAGGGTCTCATTGTGCCATGCATTATGCAAACACACAGTAAGAGATAGTCGCTGTTCCAAAGAATGTACAGTCTAAATCAGGGATCAGCAACTTTTGGCACGTGGCCCACCAGGGTAAGCACCCTGACAGGCTGGGCCAGTTTGTTTACCTGCCTCATCTGCAGGTTCGGCTGATCACAGCTCCCGCTGACCACGGTTCGCCACTCCAGGCCAATGGGGGCTGCGGGAAGTGGCATGGGCCCACCAGGGGGCTTACCCTGGTGGGCCACGTGCCAAAGGTAGCCAATCCCTGGTCTAAATAGACAAGATGGATAGTGAGTGGTAAAAAGGAAATATTATTTATCTCCATTTAAAGAAGGATTTGACACTATATGTCTTTCCATATAGATCTAAAGAATCTAGCAGTGGAGCCTATTTTTCTCATTTCCATGCCCTTTGTAAGATAAAAGATTGTTTGCAAAATGCATGAACCGAAGCCACTACAGAAGAAGCAAGATCTGTTATCCATGGTTTGAGAATAGCTTCCTTTCCTATTGCTAACTAAAACAGACATGCTAATTTTTTTTAATTTTACTCAAGTTAACATCTGTCCATATACCTAAAGCAAGTGTAACTATTCTACAGGATTTGAAGATGAAACAAATGAGCTGCTTTGCAGTGTATTTAACAATGTAGCACAAGACCATGCAACAAATATGCAATAAGATTAGCCTTGAATGAGGTTTAAAAAATGAGGCCCTCTGAAGAACTAGAGGAATTACACTGTTAGAAGAACAGCCTTCTTGAAGGCATAGTGTGAGCACATTGTAGGTCTCACAATTCAACAGCCCTTTTATCACAGTCAGCTCAGTAGGCCCACTTCAGCTTCAGTTTAAGAACAGGAATCTTAACACTGTTTTTAATAAGACTAGAATTGGGCCAAATGTGATCACCATGTTTTTTGAATAAGTATTCTAAAGGCAGAGAAAAAAAGCTAGTGAATTCCTCAGGTGGAATCTTGAAGTGGACAGCCCTGCCTCTGTTTGTGAAATGTTTTAATCCCAGGAACTGACAATAAGAGCTTCCTGTCTGATTTTAACTACCGGACTGGGTTACAGGATGAGACATGGCCTCTCAAAGAACTATACACCAGACTGCTCAGGTTTTAATTCACCTTGAATTACACCCTGAAGTAAACAAGAAGTCAATGGAAAGACTTGAGCCCAGATGTTATGTGCTCATCGTAATTAGCCCTTTTTATGACTGGAGCAGCTTCATTCCATACTAGCTAGAGCTTCCAGGTGAACTTCAAGGGTTCTCTGAAGTAGAGCACAATACAATAATCTAGGCTGGAGATGCCAAAGGCATTCATAACTGTTGGAAGGTCCACATTACAGAGGAGTGGAGACCGTTTCTTCACTATGTGTAGGTGATTTGGATGCATGGAACCTGCCACAATAGAAATACTGAACTATCATCATTTGTGGTCACACAGTTACTTGTGTTGGCAATTATTTGTGGATGTTTAGTGGGAGGCAAGTTTTAAAGTAGTCATAAAGGATTTTATTTTATTTTACTAGCAAGTTTAGAGCTAAGTGGATGAACATTGATACTTCAAAAATCCTAAAATGAGGACAGTAGCAAGGTCTGGGATGTGCTATATTAAGCATTGTGAGACATACTTACCCCAGGTATCAGTGGTGAACACTGTAAGAGCCAATGTAAATGGACTAATAGATATGATAGACTTAGCAGGTTCCTGCTGGATCCACTTTGTTTGGAGTTTTTACTGTGTGATCAAGTTGTGAAAATAAATCTAAAAGGATTGTTTGTAGTCTAGTTATAGCTCTCATAGAGCAAATCTGTATTAACAATACTCACTTAGAGCCAGCCACCTGAGCAGAGAACATCATTCTGAGAGACAGCAGCTTACATATAAGCTGAGGACTTTTGCAGTTCAGGATGCAGGAACTTTTAATATCTAGAGTTGCCTCAGCATATGCTCTGTTCTCAAGCACTCATTTCACCAATGCTGTCAATCTCAGAAAAAGTTGTCAACCATAGTATTTGAACAATAATATAACTCAACACAAATTCCATTTGGACTTCAACTTCACATGATCCAAGAGGCCTGATGGAATTGCTGATGTTGTACACCAAGAGAGACCAGATGAAAATGTCCATGATTTGCTTTTAAAATAATAAAATCCTTAGGTGCCCTATGGTCGACTCCTCTCTGCATAACATAGCCAGGAATGAGACTGTTTGGATCATAGAGAAGACATGGATAGTTCAGCAACATACTGCCCCTAGTGCCCCACCACCACTTAGTTGCTAGGAGGCTCTCTGTAGCAAACCACACATTATTCTAAATTAGTGATTGGGAAAGGTCACAAGGAAGGTGGAGCCTGGGACAGCTGTTGTCCATTGGGTACTCCCATTCAAAAAGGCTCTACATTATGGGGCAAATTTCAGTGTAGTGTAATGTTGCTCATTGCATCAATGGCAGACACTATATGGCTTTCATATCACACGCACATACACCAGCACAGAGAGAGGTACAGTCACTGCCAGCAGACCAAGAGCAGTACATCCATGAGCCAGGTTTTCTGAGTTGATGGGTATGGGGTGAGGGAATGGGAGGCTGGTATGAACCAGACACTGACTATCTCAACAGTTCTAAACCAGGCCAATTGGGAACAGACTGTCAGAGTTCTGCATTCCTACAATCTTGTTAATCTTACCTCTGCTTTCCAATTCATTTATTTAAGCTTTGTCACAGAATGAAAAGTCAGTTCACAGAATTCAAAAATCACACAACCTCTGGTCTTGCTCCTGTATGCAGGTGATGCCCCACCAAACTTAGTAATTGGGTAATTTTCCACCATATGAAGCACTGTCTGTGCAGCACTGCATTTGTAAGCCCTATTTATGTAACATGTAGTGACAATGCTCATGATTAAAATAAAAACAGTTCAGCAGGACCAGACACCCATGGGGAGCCTGGGATATGTACTACAGTGACCAAGGAAGTTAGAATTATACAATCTTAAACTAGAACAATTCTATTTAGTCAAACAACGAGGAGTCCTTGTGGCATCTTAGAGACTAACAAATTTATTTGGGCATAAGTTTTCATGGGCTAAAACCCACTTCATCAGATGCATGGAGTGAAAAATACATTAAGTAGTATATATATTACAGCACATGAAAAGATGGGGGTTGCCTTACCAAGTGCTAATGAGGCCAATTCAATTAAGGTGGAAGTGGCCTATTCTCAACAGTTGACAAGAAGGGGTGAATATCAGCAGAGGGAAAATTACTTTTTGTAGTGACCCAGCCACTCCCAGTCCTTATTCAGGCCTAATTTGATGGTGTCCCATTTGCAAATTAATTCCAGTTCTGCAGTTTCTCATTGAAGTCTGTTTCTGAATTTTTTTTTATTGAAGAATTGTCACTTTTAAGTCTGAGTGTCCAAGGAGACTAAAGTGCTCTCCTACTGTTTTTTGAATGTTTTTTACTGTTATACATTACCTCACTCCACTATGCTATAAAGTTAGATGCAAGTTTAGCCTAGACTGCATCATAATGGACCATCAAACCACATAGGCTGAAAGGTTTTCAAATGATTTGGTGAAATATTAAAAATATCCTGGAAAGTGAGGGTGGTATGTTCAATTTGCCAAGAGAAATTAAAACAAATTCTCATTCCCATGGAGAAGCTCACACTGTCCTTGTACTTATTCCAGGACTACAGCAGACACTTCGATTTTCAGTGAAGTTCACAAGATATCTTTCAATAACATTCAATTCCCTAAAAATGAGACAAAAACCTTTTAAACTAAAAGACCCATGTGAAAAAACAAAAAACTTGCCAAATGGCTTACAGTGAAAAGACAGTAATAGCAGGCATATGTTCCTGCCTAATTCACATCAGACAGTGAAGACGTCTGCGGTACAGTAGTACAGAAAGGGACAGTAAACTTACCGCATGAGTGAAAAGTGCCAAAGTGACAACATGCTACAGTAAAGTTTCAGTGTAGCTCATCTTCAAGAGACCTGAACCCTCTGAAATGGGGACATGATTAGGATTGGAAGAATGAGGATCAAACCCAACACATCCTATGTCAACCTCAGAACAATTGCCTTGCTTCCTTTTGAACATCCATTGCAAATTACTACAGCATGGACATCTGTAACAGAGCACAGAGAGATATGTACTTCATAGTCTTGTTTTCCAATGTATTGCTGACTGATTCAGACTAGGGCCATATGATTCAACTGTATGTGTGCAAGACAAAGTACAATACTTGCCTTGGCATAATTCTGTGGCAAAAGACACCTATGCCCTTTGCCCTGTGCAACTGAATGCTGGAACTCTGACCTATGAGCCTTTTCCAATGGTATCACAGCAGATTCTGCTTCTTGAAAATGAGTTTTTCAACCAGACTTACTCTAGATACCTTGGGCAAGTGTTGTGTGCATATCACAAGGCAAGATATGGTGCTGATTTTTCAGGTCTTCGTCACAGCTTTTTTTCCTGTGTCTGCCATCATTGCACTGTTTTTCCACATGAGAGGAACATGTGGTTCTTACATTTTATAAAGGACTTTTCTCCAGCATGATCCCAAAGCACTTTAAAGTATGTGTAAACACTACTGACACTTTTGCCCACCAAAGCAAGGCAGGCATGTCTGAAGAAGAATGTGGCAATTATTTAACATTCTAGTGTTCTAGCAACACTATACAACAGTTTAGGTTAGAAAGTGAAGAAAAATTTTAGGTAAGCAAAGTATAATTGTCCAGGATGGAATTTGGCCAGGAGACCAGAGTTTGAATAGTCTCACTCTTTCAAAAGGGGTTTTAAGATTTTTATTGATCAAAAGTCAGCAGGGCTTGAGTTTTACATCTCACCCAAAACATTAACCAATAAATTAATTATTATTCCTTACTATTGTGTGGCAAGGCACCTCTTTCACCTCCTCAGCCTCAGTGTTTCTCACTCTGGCAACTGGGGACATAAAAAAAAATCAGTTCTACTCCAAAAGTTTTTAATTCTTCATTTTGGTTTATTTCTTTCAATATGTTGAAGGTGGGCCTGAGGGTAAGCCCAAGTAGGGGCTTGTCTACACTTACAGTGCTGCAGCGGTGGTGCAGCTGCACCAATGTAGCACTTTGTGAAGATGCTACCTATGCTAATGGAAAAGCTTCTCCTGAGAGTCTCTGGGCTTCTGGAGAAATCTGCTAATAGATCTTAACATTGACATAAAAATATCGTAAGTCCAGTAAAACATTTCAAAGCTACAGCAGTCTTTTAGATATTTTCTGTAATAAACAGGGAAATTTATGATCTAATTTAGTAGCATAACATGCCCAGAGGGAGCAGAGATGCATTCAAACAGGGTATGAGAGAATGTTTACAAAGGCACTTATTTACAGTAGTATGAGGCATACAGACTGTGTTCATTACATTATGCATAGAAATATTTGTTCTTTCTAAGTTCAAACTATGCCATATCATAACTTTTAATACATCTGTTTGTCTCCATTAGGTTCTCTCTTGTTTGTTTTGGTTTGGGCTGGGGTTTCTAGGTGCACTGATCTCTCTCAGCTATGCATCTTACTTTAATAATATAGTTTGAAAAGTTATTAGCCAGTTTTTGTGTTAAAGAGTAGAAATAGCTTTTGTGCATAAGTAGATTTGTTACTGTGTAGCATTACTTGATGGTTACAAACATTACCAAAGGTTATTGTGAAGATAATCCATGCAGCCAGAGGACTGAAGCAACAACAAAAGACTTATTTTTTTATTTTCTTATGTAAGTAGACTGGCAGAGATCCAGCTCTCTCATTCTGAAAGCTAGTCTGAATCAACAACACAGTAGATATTCTGGAGAAGTTACAACAAATTGAAAAACGTGAATTCCTCTTACAGCCTTTATTGCTTTAGAAAGAGAATAGTTTTCTTGTTTTGGAAAATCTGCCACTTAAAATCAATTCAGATTAATACCAAAACATGCTAGGATAGCCAAACAATCAAACCATAAACTTAAATTTGCTGAGTAATATCAAGAACTGGTCAAAAACCCAACAAACTGCCAAAGTGCCTACTCAGGAAACCAAATACCGTATTGTCCCGAGTATAGGCCGCATTTTTTTCCCCTAATTTAAGTTTTTAAACTAGGGGTGCGGCCTATAAGCGGGATCTTGCTAAAAAAAACCCAATAAAAATACTTTCAATCCCAGCCGCGGCGGGGAATCAGAGCGCTCTGGGCTGCCCGCCGCGGCGGGCAGCCCGGAGCCCTCTGATTGCCCGCCGCAGCTGGGATTTAAAGAGCTCTGGGCTCCCCGCCGCAGCGGGCAGCCTAGAGCCCTCTGAGTCCCGGCCGCGGCTGGGATTTAAAGGGCTCTGGGCTCCCCGCCGCGGCGGGCAGCCCAGAGCGCTCTGATTCCCCGCCGCGGCTGGGATTGAAAGGGCTCTGGGCTCCCCGCCGCGGCGGGCAGTCCGGAGCCCTCTGATTCCCCGCCGCGGCTGGGATTTAAAGAGCTCTGGGCTCCCCGCCGCGGCGGGCAGCCTAGAGCCCTCTAAGTCCCGGCCGCGGCTGGGATTTAAAGAGCTCTGGGCTCCCCGCCGCAGCGGGCAGCCTAGAGCCCTCTAAGTCCCGGCCGCGGCTGGGATTTAAAGAGCTCTGGGCTCCCCGCCGCGGCGGGCAGCCCAGAGCGCTCTGATTCCCCGCCGCGGCAGACAGCCCAGAGCCCTCTGAGTCCCGGCCGCGGCTGAGATTTTCTTTAAGTTAAAAAAATTAAAAATTTAATTTTTTTAAAATAGCACCAAACTTTAAGGGTGCGGCTTATAATCAGGAGCGGCCTATACTCGGAACAATACGGTAAGTCATAATATGATTCTTAAATGAGAGATAAATATTAAAAGTCCTTCTTTGCCATTTTTTCATATTAGCTTTATTTAGTTGCAAATGTGAAACAAAGAGATAGAGTTGCAGTCTGATACAATTTCCAACTTTCTCAAACTTTCAGACATAGCACCTCAGGTTGTGATCTTATCTACTCCCGAAAGCTGAGCAGGGGGGCCTGGTCACATAGTTGACTGGGGAGTGAGAAGGAAAACCCTGGGTACTGCAGGCAGTGGTGATTCAGTGAGTGGCATTCTTTCTTCTGATTCAATATTCAATCAATGCCACAGCATTGTGCTTGAGAGAAAAATGTTATTGGAGGTGCCATCTTTTGGTAAGACATAAAACTTTTTGTGATCATCAAAATCCTGTGGCACTTATTGCAAGAGTAGAGATGTCCGCACCAAAGTCCTAGGGAGATTCTAGCCTGGAGAACTACATTTCGACTCCTTGGAATTTCAACTAGATATAGTGTTCTTCATTTCATGTTCTAAGTTATCGAGTAACATTGCTGGTAAACAGCAGCTATGTTCCACCCCAAATGGGTGATGTAACTCCAGTGCCAATATAAGTAATGTACTTATATATATTTTGGCAATGTAAGCTAAATATATATCTTAAGACTTACATACATACAGATGTATGGTGATTTAGCTGCAATAGTACCGGTTAACAATAAAAGATGCTTTTTGGGGGGGGGGGGGATTCTATCACTTAAGGCTAGTGGGGGGAGGAATAGCTCAGTGGTTTGAGCATTAGCCTACTAAACCCCCCCAGGGTTGTGAGTTCAATCCTTGAGGAGGCCACTAAGGTTATGGCTATACTTGCACTTCAAAGCGCTACCGTGGCAGCGCTTTGAAGCGCTAAGTGTAGTCAAAGCGCCAGCGCTGGGAGAGAGCTCTCCCAGCGCTGTCCGTACTCCACCTCCCTGTGGGGAATAACATACAGCACTGGGAGCTGCGCTCCCAGCGCTGGGGCTTTGACCACACTGGCGCTTTGCAGCGCCGCAATTTGCAGCGCTGGAGAGGGTGTGTTTTCACACCCTGCTGCAGCGCTGCAAATTTGCAAGTGTAGCCATGGCCTTAGGGATCTGGGGCAAAAATTGGTCCTGCTAGTGAAGGCAGGGGGCTGGACTCAATGACTTTTCAAGGTCCCTTCCAGTTTTAGGAGATTGATATATCTCCAATTATTACCTTTTTTTTTTTTAAGTCATAGAAAAAACCCACAAAAGCATCTTTTATTGTTAACTGGTACCATTGCAACTAAACCACCATCTCAGCCATCTCTTCATAGAGTGAATTCATACTGATTGCCCCAGGAAGTTCTTCTGAGCCATGGCTAAAAATCACATAACTGATTCATTTCAATATATACTGTATGCATATATACTTTATATATACACCTCTACCCCCATATAACATGACCCAATATAACTTGAATTCGGATATAACGTGGTAAAGCAGCACTCCAGGGGGGCGGGGCTGCGCACTCCGGTGGATCAAAGCAAGTTCGATATAACGCGGTTTCACCTATAATGCATTAAGATTTTTTGGCTCCCAAGGACAGCGTTATATCGGGGTAGAGGTGTGTATATACACATGTACACACACACACATATATATATGGAGTTTTGAAACCATGGGTGTGAATTGTACCCCAACAACTCTTTGTATTAAGTCCTATTTTTATTCCTTTCTTGACAAACACTGCTGGCTTTGAGAATGAATTAATGTAATTCTTCAGAAAGAACAGCAGGGAGCACTAAAGAGCACAAATACCAGTAAGAACTCTCCCCAGACACAAGACACATTGCTTCCTTCACTGCTCACCTTATAATAAATTGCCTCTCTGTGACTGTATTTCTATTCAATTACTATAAATTAATTCACATTAATAGAAGATTTTGAGGCCTTATCTATGCTATCATGACAACTTGAATGAAAAGACACAATCACAGCTCTTGTCTGACTAAGACACATACAACATGGGGCCCCAGTTAGGTCCCAGCCACATTACCAATTTTAACTGTGTTCATCATGGTCAAGGAATAAATTACAAATGGATCTCCTGATTCAGTTAGTTGTGGTTTAGATGGGGCTGGAGCATTATGGCAGTAGTGAGGGGCTTACAAAGCTGTTTCCAGATACTGTGCAAGATTCTATTAGTAACTGTATGTATTTTAATATCAACCCATCTTTCTACATGAGCTGTGGACAGGTAAGGATTTTGTCTCCATACCCAAAAGATTACAGGTGTTTTATATGAAGCGTGTATGTATTTTTGTGACAAGAGTGACCTATGAGATAAAGATGTGTGAGCAACTTCTGGCATCAAAATAGAAAGTAATTTTATAAAATGTACTTAAAACTTAGTAAAATGCAAGATCAATATTATCTTTTATTTCTTCTCCTGTAGGATGCATGGTTTCTTGAAATAACTAGAGCTATGGACCCAAATGTACACTCTCCCCTGAGATCTATGCATTGAGGATCCTCTCAGATTCCCCCCACCAGGAATAAAAGGGGGTCTGCTGCAACATCAGGCTTTTGGATCCCATGGAAGACTGTTTGTGGATCCACAGATCAGAGAAGGGGGGAGAATCATAGAATATCAGGGTTGGAAGGGACCTCAGGAGGTCATCTAGTCCAACCCCCTGCTCAAAGCAGCACCAATTTCCAACTAAATCATCCCAGCCAGGGCTTTGTCAAGCCTGACCTTAAAAACCTCTAATGAAGGAGATTCCACCACCTCCCTAGATAACTCATTCCAGTACTTCACCACCCTCCTAGTGAAAAAGTTTTTTCTAATATCCAACCTAAACTTCCCCCACGGCAACTTGAGACCATTGTTCTGTCATCTGGTACCACTAAGAACAGTCTAGATCTATCCTCTTTGGAACCCCCTTTCAGGTAGTTGAAAGCAGCTATCAAATCCCCCCTCATTCTTCTCTTCTGCAGGCTAAACAATCCCAGTTCCCTCAGCCTCTCCTCATAAGTCATGTGCTCCAGCCTCCACAGGACTGTCGACTGTGAGTGGACAGTCCAAGCAATGAGTGGGAGAGCTGCAGCCCTATGATGGGATGACCACACCAACCCTGAAAAGGTTAAGGAAGCTGAGAAAGGTCCAATTAGTGTGATAGGCCACACAAGGGGCAGAGGCTGGAGAAACAACCCCTGATTGGGAGATGAAGCTCAGCTGAGCACGTGTGGGGTGGGCTAGTATAAAGCCAGGAAGTAGGCAACAGAAATTGTGGTGACGAGGAAGTCAGTATCTACCTCCTGTGCATTAGAGAGGGAAGGAGGAAACCCAGGGAGCCTGGCCCTTATGGAAAGGCATACTGAGAAGAGTGGAGAAGAGAGCCTGTGGAAGGCAGAGCAGGAAGCAGCCCAGGGAGAGAGCAGCAAGATTGGGGACTGAGTAGACCTTGTTGTAGGGTCCCTCGTATGGAACCCAGAGTAGTGGGTGAGCCCAGGTTCCCCTACCAGCCACTGATGGAATGGCATTGCCTGGACAGTAGGTCCAGGTTGACTCTTTATCCCAGAAGGGGAAAACATGTAGTGACATGGCCAGAGGTCTGATTCTCAAAGAAGAAGAGCATGGGCTACAGTGTGAGAGAGAGGACAAGAGGTCGAGATACTGCGAGGTGAGGTGTTGGACCTAAAAGAGAGCTATGCCCCAGAGCAGGAAGGAGGAGATGTCACCTGCAGTGAGAGAGTACCCCATGACACCCCTCCCCCACTCCACCCTTGTGCCCAGTAGAATTCAGGAAGGAGCTCTAAAACAGCTTAAGGCTATCTTATTTTTCAAGCCCCGCCCCACTCTACAATACCTCCACCAGGCAGCGGCCAGCTGTGGGAGCCCTATCAGAGTAGTTCTGTTGAACTCAGGTTACCAGGGTTTGAGTGGGGAACTGTCAGAGACCAAGAGGCTTGGGGCTCCTGAGCAGATGTTTCTAGCATTCCATAGCCCCAGTGGAAATCTGGGTATGCTTTGTTCTGTGGGGGAAGATGGAAGACAAACATAACATAGAACAATGAGGGGAGGAACTTTACAAGGAAAAACCTTGTAGAGATTTCATCCCCCTTAGCATCTGCCTTTGGGTTTTCCCACATGAGAAGACAAAAATAATAATTAACAACAACAATTTGGTTTTACATAGCTCTTTCATATATTTTGGATGAGAAGAATATAATCAATGTCTAATCTAATTAGGTACTTATGTAAGCAGAGTCAGGATGAGATCTACCCTGACATCTGGTGGTACATTATGAGGAGTGGGCAAAGGAATTTTAGGAATGTGCATTTGCATTGGTAAACCCACTCCACTTAGCATAACACACAGCAGCATGGGATGGTTATTTTCACGCTGTGGAATCCCCAATTTCTTTGTTATTGGGGCAGGAAGGAAAAAAAGTGCTGTTACCTTAATTATGTGAATGAGGAACTATGAGACTGCTTTATGACAGAAATGACTCAACCTACATTAAATAGTACTTGCTAGACAAGGGACATGGATTCCAAAACCCAGTGAAGGGAGAGATGCTGGGGACTGGTGTGTGTACCTGATGGTATGGGCCCCTTTTGAGGGCCTGGAACACCCATTGCACATTCTCTCTCCACTGTTAAAAAGCAGAGCTAATTTTGAATCCTTTAGGAGTCCATCTGGAGGCTGCTGACCTGAATTCACGTTGGGCCAAGGTGGCACTGGGGCTCCTCTACTACAAGTTGAAACCACTAAGAGCTGAAATCACTAAAAGAGCTAAGCTTACTGAGCTGAGATCACTGAGTGGGGGAGTCTGAAGATTGATTGCTAAGCAGCTGGCAGAGCGGAGCAGTCTGCAGCACATTGGCGCAGCCCGTGGAACAGTGAGCAGTGTGGAGCGGTTCGCGGGGACGGCTGATGCGGTTCACGGGTTGGCTGGAGGAGCGGCACAGCTGATGGAGTGGAGCCAGTCGTGGTGAAGGCTGCAGCAGAACTCCATGGAGAAGCGGGGCAGTCGACCCTGGCCCACGTAAGATGTCCCTTAACACCCTGTGTGTGCCCCCCCCATTTCCACCCAGGCTGGGGGGGTAAAACTCGGCAGATAAACTTTTGAACTCTGGGGTGGCACTGACCAGAGACAGAGACTCTTGGGTTGTTGGACTTTGGGGTGATTGGACTTAAGACCCTAAGGGGGAAAGGACAGTGCCAAATGTACTTGGAGGTGGGTTTTTTGCTTATGGTTTGTGTATAGTCCTGTTTGTGGTGTCTCTCCAACGTGATGCCGCATTGTTTCCCTCCTTTATTAAAAGGATTTTGCTACACTCGGACTCTGTGCTTGCGAATGGGGAAGTATTGCCTCCTAGAGGCGCCCGGGAGGGTGGTAGGTAATTGTCCCAGGTCACTGGGTGGGGGCTCGAGCCGGTTTTGCATTTTGTTATTGAAACGGAACCCCTGGATACTGAACCCGGCCCTTGTTGCTGCCAACTCAGAGGGGCAGAAGGGTTACACTTATATGCACGCACACCCGCAAACAGTGTAGTATCTGAGCGCCAAATAAACATTAATACACTTTTCCTTATAACATCCCTGTGAGGTGCGTATATTCCCAGTTTTACATATGAGAAACTGAGGAACAAAGATTAAGTGACTTGCTCAAAGTAACAGGGGAGGCCTGTGGCAAAGGCAGGAATAAAATCCAGAGCTTACAAGTCCTTGTCCAGTGCCTTAACCACAAGACCATCTTGTTCAGGTATTCCATGGGATAAGAAATTGTCTTTACTACAAGAGGCACTTTTAAAAAGTTAAAGTAATAGAAACAAATTCTGCTCTCTGATTTCACTGAAGTTGCTCCAGATTTATACTGGCCTAGTTGAGAGAAGAATTTGTCCCATAAATTCTGGAAGTGCTTGGCTACACCCCAAACACAGCACTTATGTAACACTGCATAATCACCTGACACTTTGTAGCTGATTTTCCAAGAATGCTAATCCACTTTTCCTGAAACTATCCCTTTACTGAGCAAATATCTGTAGGCTATTTTTTGTATGTCTGTTTCAGAGCTAGCCAAGAATGCTGTCATGGAGTAAACAAGAGAATAATATTTTATACTCTCAGACATCAGAGATAAGGACAGAATTCTTATAGCAAAGCAGAGTGACTTGTCATAAAAGGGACATACAACATCACCATTCCTTGCTTGGGAACCCCAGTCATACTGAAATAAAGCTGCTCCTAACCATTAAAAAAAGCTTTCCCATAAGAACGGAGAGGCTTCATTCTTCATTTTCTTTCCTACCAAACTGAGGATTCATCCTTCTAGTAAGGAATGTTTGTGGATGGTGCAAAGCAATTATTAGGCTGTCCTGAGGAAGAGCAGAGCTATATGTAGCACAGCTTGATACCAGGTTGGAGCCAGAAGTAATTTGAACTTGGTATTCCCTGTAGCTTTATGTTTTGAGGTTCTTTTGCTGTAGATTATTGATAAAGTTTTTTTTATCAGATGTCTAAATATATAATAAGTAGCAGTTCCAAGGTGTACTGTATATTAGTGGGCCAGATCCTCATCCCATCGGAGTCAGTGCCATAGACTTCAATGAGACCAGAATTTGGCCCAGCATTATGCTAAGTATGTATCACTTAGTTCCGCAATATCAGAGTTATTCTTTATTAATGATATTTGTGCATATGGTTTATTCATGTCTCTTGTGATACTTAAGGGTCCTGCTCACATAGCACAGTCCCTAACATAACAGAATTAAAAGGCACTGCTGGGCACAGGAGGAGGCAGAGGGCATAAGGAGCCTTCCTCTGTGCCATTGTCTATTTGCTCAGTACAATGGTAATCCTTGTGCTTTCAATTTGAGTAGACTGCTCCAAGCTTCCCAAAAGGACTGTTGCCAGCTCCTCTCCTTCATGCTAGCCAGCTGTGCTGGATCTAAACCAAGGTTTTCAGGGAAGTTTCCCATTGTTGCTCTGTCACCCATGCAATTCCACTAGTGTTAGCAACAGTGAGTGCCCTAGTGTTCCAGAGCAGATATAGACACGGAGATGGTAAAAGCACCATAGACATTACAGCACTGTAACAGGCGGGTCCGGGGCTCAACCCTCTGAGGGGAGGAGGGGAGCCACACCGGCCCGCTGGTCTCCCGGGGGTTCTGTCCTGTCCCTTTAAGGCTAGGTGACAAAGACAGAGTCAGTTGGGGCTCAGGCCTTTTCTGCAAGGCTGAGCTGCCAACAGTACCAATAGTCTAGGAAAGGCCCAGGCCCTCGGGTGCAGGGGCTGGGCAGCAAGCAGTATAAGGAGAGCTCAGGCCTCTTGCAGCAGGCTGAGCAGGGAACAGTACAGGAGCTCGGGCCTCTTGCAGCAGGCTGAGCAGGGAACAGTACAGGAGCTCGGGCCTCTTGCAGCAGGCTGAGCAATAGGGTGAGGGGGATAACTGCCACCCGTGAGTGGGGTGGCAGGGGGGACACAGGCCCACCCACTCCACTGTGTCCCAGCCCGGGGCCCTAGGCAGCGGTCGTCACCGCTGATGGTCAGTGGGGATCCTGACCACAACACACTGACATGGGCTCGGTCTGGTCAGCAGCCTGACTGAGGTCAGCTGCCCCCGGGCCACTTCCAATATCCCCCTCTGGTCCTACCTGGTCCACGGCGTCTGGTCCCAGAAAGTCCCACTGCATGGGTTCCTCACAACCCGGGCTGGGGGGTAGATCAGGTAGTTCCCTGGGGAAGTCCGGCCAATCGTGCTCCGGGGGTTCCTCGGGGTAACAGCACGGTAGTGGGGAAGCTCCTACTGGCTCCTCGTCATAGGTGGCGCAAGGCAGCTCCGGCAGGTCTTCCCAGTAGCAGGGTAGGGTGCTCTCCGGCCAGTCCAGGCAGCTGCCCGGGGCTCCAGCAGTTCCTCCATCAGGGGCTCCCTCAGACAGGTCTGCTCTCCCCAGTGGCTGGGCACTGACTGGGCTGGAAGGCCCGGCTTTTATCCTTCTGGGTCGCCGTCTGACCCTCTGAGGGGCGGGCTCACCACACTGTAGCCCCGCCCCTTTCTGTGTCCGGGGCTCAACTCTCCCCGGGGAGGAGGGGAGCCACACCGGCCCGCTACAAGCACCCACTGCTGCTTGCACTGGTGGCATTGCTATGCTTGGAACTTTTTGTAAATACTGTAGTGTAAACCAGGCAGGAGGATGGGTCTACAGGGGAAATTTTCAGTACTTATCCTACCATTGTTTCAGCATTGGTACAGTCACACCAATAGCAGCAACAATGGAATCAGTGGAGTAGACAGGGCAAGACACAGGAATTTCTACCATCAACTAACTGTTCTGCAGCTGTGGCTGCACCAGTAGTGGCACTGCAAGGGTGGAAGATTTTAAGAAAAGTGTCAACATAGGCCACTTCAGAGCAACTGCCTCATCAGTGGCAATACTTGGTCATTGTCACAAGCATTGCAGCCAATGGGAGCTGGGGGGCGGGAGTGCCTGAGGGTGAGAGCAGCACACAGAGCCTCCTGCCCCCGATCTAGGAGCTGGACCTGCTGGCCACAGAGCAGAAGCACAGAGGCACAGAGCAGAGCCAGGACGGGCAGGGAGCCTGCCTTGGTCCCGCTGCACCGCTGACTGGGAGCAGAGGCGGCTCTAGACATTTCGCCGCCCCAAGCATGGCGGCATGCCACGGGGGGGCGCTCTGCCAGTCGCCGGTCCCGCAGCTCCGGTGGACCTCCCGCAGGCACGCCTGCGGGAGGTCCACCGGAGCCCCAGGATGCCGCCCTCCTGGTGACCAGCAGAGCGCCCCCCGTGGCATGCCACCCCAAGCACGCGCTTGGCGTGCTGGGGCCTGGAGCCGCCCCTGACTGGGAGCCGCCCAAGGTAAGCCCATGCTCCAACCCTGAGCCCCACCCTGAGCCCTCCCACAAACCCAGATCCCCCTCCTGCACCCCAAGCCCTCATCCCTGCCTCCCCCTGAGTCTGCACCCCCACCCCAGAGCAAATACCCCTTGCTGCGCCCCAACCCCCTGCCTCAAACTGCAGCCCCCTCCTGCACTCTGAATCCCTCAGCCCCACCCCCCAGCCTGGAGTTCATTCCTGCGCCATAAACCCCTCATCCCCAGCCCTACCCCAGAGCCCTCATCCCCTCCCACACCAGAACCCCATGACTCAACCCGCAGCCTCCTCCCATACTCTGAATCCTTTGGCCCCCCCCCCCCGCCTGGAGCCCCCTCCTGCACCCTAAACCCCTCATCCCCAACTCCACCCCAGAGCCCATACCCCCTCTCACACCCCAAACCCCTGTCTCAACCCGCAGCCTCCTCCCACCTTCTGAATCCCTCAGCCCCAGCCTGGACCCCTAGCCTGCACCCCAAATCCCTCATCCCAAGCCCCACCCCAGAGCCTGCACACCCTGCCAGAGCCCTTACCCCCTCCTGCACCCCAACTCCCTGCCCCAGCCTGGAGCTCCCTCCCGCACCGTGAACCCCTCATTTCTGTCTCCACCCTGGAGCCCACATCCCCAGTTAGAGCCCTCACCCCAACCCCCTACCACAGCCCAGTGAAAGTGAGTGAGAGTAGGGGAGAGGAAGCCACCAAGGAAGGGGAAATGTAGTGAGCGGAGGCAGGGCCTCAGGGAAGGGGCAGGGCTAGGGTGTTTGGTTTTGTGCAATTTGAAAGTTGGCAACCCTAACCCCCACACCTTTCTGGATTAGCTCCTCACTGTCCTGAGACACAGTGAAGTTGAAGTGGCAGCTGCAGTGTAAATCCAAGGTGGCAAGGGAGGGGCAGAGGGCTGCCTGGGCAGCAGGGTTTACAGAAGCCAGTGAAGGCTGGGCAGTGACATGGAATCAGGCGGATCACTACATTTGTGGCCAAAGCTCCAGCAGCACTCACGGTGCTGCTAGGAGGAGCAACTGTGCCACAGACACAATCTTAGCCCCGGCTGGAGGCTGCTTCCTGCTCCTCAAGCTCCAGATAGCTACTGCACCCTCCCCTGGGCAGTCCTACGCTAATCTGACACCACTGCTGCCCACAGAAGGAATCTGAGTAAGTCTACAGAATCTGCCTAGTCTGCCTATAGCTAAAGTACCCTCTGGTGCCACTGACATACTCTCTCTGCATCAGAAGGTAGGAGTAGGGCCAGTACAGAACCAGTATGCCAGCTCTACGCAAGCTGGGAAGGCCTTCAGAAAAAGGTGTGTTCTCAGGTGGGTAATTCTGCCTCTTTGTGTAACTGAGCATGTCTGACTGCCTTAGATTTTTGGGAGAAGAAGGAAGTGCTTATTTAGCCTGCAGAAGAGAAGAGTGAGGGGGGATTTGATAGCAGCCTTCAACTACCTGAAGGGGGGTTCCAAAAAGGATAGAGCTCGGCTGTTCTCAGTGGTGGCAGATGACAGAACAAGAAGCAAAGGGCTCAAGTTGCAGTGGGGGAGGTCTAGGTTGGGTAGCAGGAAACACTATTGTACTAGGAGGGTGGTGAAGCACTGGAATCGGTTACCTAGGGAGGTGGTGGAATCTCCACCCTTACAGGTTTTTAAGGCCTGGCTTGACAAAGCCCTGGCTGAGATGATTTAGTTGGTGTTGGTCCTGCTTTGAGCAGGGAGTTGGACTAGATGACCTCCTGAGGTCTCTTCCAATCCTAATCTTCTATGATTCTATGAACCAACTTCCAACCTGTTCCCTGTCTAACTGTATTCTGTTTAGAATTTGCCCCTTAAAATATTTGTACTGCCCCCCCATGTATGTGTGCTTCTGCCGGAGGGAGGGGGAGGGAGGGTTCATTCTAGGTAGAAAGCTATGAGATTGTGGACATCATTCCCCTTTGCCTCTGGTTTCACAATTTATGACAGATCATAAGGATTCCGCATAGACCTTTTTCAGAAGCTTCTGTTGTGTTATTGTTTACTTTTAATAAGGCTGAGATAAGAACTGGCCTAACATCAGTGTAATACCTAATTTTGAAGTCTGGGATCAGTTGTTGCCCTGATCCCTACATTTGTAAATAAAGTTGCAGCACTCAGCACCTGTGGAAGCATCTAAGCCCCAGGACTAGTAACTGAAAATCCTGTGTGCTTCTCTAGGCAATGGACAACAAGACCAATAGGTCATCCCAGAGGGCATATCCTTTGAATTGGGATGTGTTGGGGTCCAGGAACTAGTAAGCACAGCTTCTACTCTTAACTATCCATATTTTGAAACCAGACCCTAAAAGTAAGTTATGGCATGGATTTGTGGTTATCAGGATATATAAGAGGGCGGATGTTTTATTAGGAATTTGTTCAGAAAAGGGGACTAGACTTACTGAGTAGCCTTGGAAAAGTCACTGGATCTTTATGAGAGTCAGTTTATCCATCTATAAAATATGTGTGGTAATAATTACCTACCTCACAGGGGTTCTAAGAGACATAACTAATTATATTTGTAAAATGCTTTTAGATACTCTGACGAAAGGAGCTATGTTATAAATGAATTTCTTGACTTTCTATTTTATCAGTAATATTAGTATTGACATTTCACTTAGAATGGAGAACTAATATATGCATTGCATTTAATTTATTGGGCTGTATGTAGCCGTCTTAACTGAATGATCGTTCATAAATCATTGCTCCCATGAAAGAGAATTATGAAGTCCATAATCCAGCTCAAGCATTTATCATGCATCTTCACCAGATCTTTCTAGGAGCTCGAGTGATGCAGTTAAATGTTTAACAGCTTTTATTGTTAATTCTTTTTGTTTCCCCTTTTATATTGTACTTGCTATTAAAAGCCTAATTAGTTTAAGAAAACCAAATGTAATTACTATAGTTAATTAATTTGGGAACAAGTTATCCGATACTTTTAAAGAGGATGTTCCCTTTGCCCTGACATAAAGCAGACAAATGTTGTGTGTGAGAGCCTGATTGCTGGTCATGTGAGAAGAGATGAAGGGAGTGTCAGAGTAAATTAACTGTTTAAAGATAATATGAGTTATTTTAAAAACAAACTTCAACAGGTTAGGCATAAACCTGTTTTATAGCTCATTCCAAATTAAAGCCACATATACACCTATATAGTTATAATTTAGTTACTTTAACGGTTATTTAACTCCATGAAGAATGAACAGAACAAATAAAGAATGTTCAAATATTTGTCAGAGGCAATCAATATGTGTGCACTTCCCCCCCACATATGTTTTGGAATTGTGTAGAAAAGGGGATTTGGGGCTGATGTAAAGTCTGTTGGCATGGATCCAAGCAAAATCCTTAAAAAAAAAAAAAAGTTAACACATCAAATTAGATTTGCAAATACTTAGTAACTATAGACAAAGAAAAATGCATTACTGTGAAAAAATGCATGTATTCCAAGGACTGCATAAAAGTTATGGGATCCTCTTTAAAATGTGTATAAATGAATAAGAAAAACTTAGGGCCTGATCCTGCCAATCCTTATTCATCCACCCAGGTAGTCTTTACTTACCCATGTAGTTGAATTGACTTTACTGGGTTAGTAAAGGCTACTTCTGTGAGATAAAGTTGTCTGGACTGGACTCTAACACTTCAGAGACAGAAAGAAGAGTACAAGAGTTTTCTCCCCATTTTTTTCCCTTATGAAGCAGAGGTTGAGTATTTGTTGGTTGTTTTCCTGTGTTTCACAGACTCAGAACAAAAATCAAACTGTCTGAAAGGAACCTTTTAATACTGAAAAAAGCTAATGTTACACCAGGGGGAGGAAGGGCAAATCACATCCAATGTAGTCTTGTAACAGGGTAGCTCACCCCTTAAGGGCTGGAGAGTTTGGGGCTAGCCAACCCTGTTAGTTGTTTAACCTATAAAGGGCAGCAGGAAGCTACAGGGAATGGGATGAAACTGTAAGGAATGAAAAAGGTTTCTCCAGTGAAGAATCTGATACCAGCGGAGTTTGGGCCCAGAGCTCAGGAGACACCTAGGTGAGACCCTGATTAGGTTTGGACCTGGAAGCCAAAGGCAGAAGGCTGAGTTCCAGCTAGGAAGAGCTGTGAGGACTGGTTGTGAGAACATTCTAGGAGAGAAAATAAGCTCTGGAGGTGAGATAAGACACCAGAGTTAAATATGAATTTTGTGTGGTGATGGACTTTATTTTGGGACCCTGAGCATTAAAAACTGTTTTTGTCATTAAACCAGCCCCAGGAATGGATGGTGTTAATCAAGAAGCCTGTGTGCAGTTCTCAAGGGGCCCTGAAGTGAGGGAGAAACAGAGCCAGAGTGCAGCAGAGTGACCTGAGGCCCCAAGGGGTTGCTCTGTAAATGGCAACCTGTTACAAGTCCAGTGTACAAATGGGCTTTGCCAAGCTTTTATAGCATTATTGTTCTGGTGGTGGAATAAATCATGCATTGTCTACATTGTGAATTGCAAAAGTAAGAACAAGTAGTTTATCTACCTTACTTGGCAATTGTTGCTTAATACTTACTCAATACATATTGAGTTACATAAGCAATAATATGCAATGGAAAGTAATTTTGTTCCAGTAACAGAATTCAGCCAGCCCATATTTTCCTACTTCATAAACAATGTTCTTTTTAAAACCATATTATATAGCAATGTCACTGTAGCAAATGTAGCAATGCTGCAATTAAAACATCCACCTTTGGGGATATCTATTTAGGCCATAAAGCAAATGTTCCATGTTTAAACCTTGATCTTTCCCTACATAGAAAAAGCATGTCTATTAGACTGAAGACTCTGAGGTTCACTTTGCAAGAGCTACTTATAGTTGAGCTTGGTGTGGTCAGGATTTGCTTCTCTCTGCTGTTCAGGACAAGGCCCAAGTTTGTACAGTGCTAATCACAATAGAACTCCAATCCTGACATAACTTCTGGGAACTATCACAATACAAATATTTATCTTAATAATTCATGAGAAGTAGTGATTCTCTTTTGCAATAATATCTATATATTGCTTTGAGTAACATGGGTTCAGTTTCCTTTTGAAGGACATTAATTATATTGCATGGAGTGAATAAATCTGAAGCAGTTTGGATTATAATTATAAAACTCAACCTTAGTGATGATGTTTGTACCACAATAAAAATTGCACTGTGCTGTGACACCAGCCCAGAACAACCCCTGCTCTATAAATCCATCCCAAGCACACAAAATGATAAAGAACAGATTGGAGAGAAGCAGCCAGCCTATTTTTTTCCTTCTCCACCCTCAAACTCTCTGACTATAGCCTTCCAGGGCATGACAAAACAGGATATGGTGACATTTACCTCACAATGCAACATCACAATATCATGATTCAAATGAGATTTTACATGAGATTTTACGTTAGCATGGCAAACTCAAACCCACCAAGTTTGAGCAAGCTCAGATTTTTTGTTATACAAGCTTCCATTGTAGGGCTAAAAGAGTCAGTCTGCCCCATGCTACGCAAAATGTTGTTTAAATGAAATCCTTGAGAGTGTCCCAATCTTCTTGATGGAAATTACAGTATTTTAAATATTTATTATGAAAATCAACTGTATAAAGTTCAACTAACCCATTACAACTTATTGAGTCAACAATGCGTATTTTGAACACTTTGTTATACATATTTATACAATAGCTTGCCTGGCTCCAAAGTGGCTAGTGCAATTTATCAGGCCAAAAGAAATACTTTAAAATTCTATCGTGTGTGTGTGCGTGTGTGTGTGCTCTACCTCACCTGAATGTGTCACTAAAAACTCCTGTTCCAAAAGGAAGCAAAATAAAATTTAAGGTATGACACAAAACAACGAAAACAACAGTGTGAAGTTAAGACTGATACTCCGTTTACTTCTGAATTCATCCCTTGTGCTTAGCTCTCATCAGTGCATTAGAGAAATATATCAGTACATATTGCAGTACTTCCTTGCTTTCACCTCTTTGCATAACACTCTTAAGTGTACTTCTCTATAGATTTGTATGAGTTATTATATTTAGGATGTAAATATGCTTATATAAGGGAATTAGAATCAAAAACAGTCATTCCATGTCTGTGCTAGTTGACAATAAATGCCTTTGCATTATGCAACACACTGCCTCACAAGATAACTATTTACTTTACATAAGTCATTGAAAACTTTCAGTACAAGTTTCTATTTAATATTTTTATATTTTGTCTCCCATAAACCAAGTTCCTTATTATCATGGACTGTCATTTAATACAGAGTGGATATCTTAGAAGGAGATGTGAGCATTATGCATATGTTCAAAAATATAGTAGGAATGCTTGAAATTTCTACTGATATGTACAGTATGTTTAAATTTGCTATCTTCCCCCTAAAGATGTCGCAAACATCTACCCATATACTAGAAGTAAGATTTTTTTATTAATTTATTAATCATTCATATCATAGCACCTATGATCCATTAGAAATCTGCAGAAGGTATGAATTCTGCACCCCCTGCAGGGCACAAAATTCCACAGGAGTAATCTGCTGACCACTAAAATGGTTTTGCTTTCTCACCCAACCTATGCAATTGTTTTGTAGTGTTGGCAAACCCAGAAATGAACCTTCTGTAATAGAAGTAGGGCCCTGTAAAACTCAGCACATCTGGGAAGTTGGACAGCTCTGCACAGCCTCAGTTTTTTTTGTTCTCAGTGAAAACTCCCATCTCACTAATTGTGTTTCAAAGGCAGATTATCTGTTTTGGAACAATTCACATTTCTTTAGGTTCAGTTTCAAATTGGCCGCTTTCAGCTTATCACAGACCACTTATAAAAGTTTTAGTTCCTGCTTAAATGTTTTAGCATGCACCAGGATAGCAACCATCTAGGAATAACAGACAGGCTGAGGGGTGAATGCCACATAATACACTCTCCATTAGCCTCTCAATGTAACTAGGGCATTGCACAAGTCAAAAGACACCACTTTAAATTGCCACAAGCCTTGTCCTGTTGTGAAAGCAGGGTTTTTTTCTCCACTTTTTGGTTTCCACTTCCACTTGCCAATACCCTTTTTTAAGATCCAGTGTGGAAAACCAGACTGAATCTGCTACACCATCCAAGGCATCATCTATTTGTGGTCATGGATAAGAATCTTTTAGCCTCCTTCAGTGGAGGTTCTCAAAAGGCATCTGGATAGCCACCTGTCTTGGATGGTTTAGACACAACAAATCCTGCCTCTTGGCAGGGGGTTAGACTAGATGACCCTTGCAGTCCCTTCTAATTCTATGATTCTATGATTTAATTTAATTTTCTGCAGTCCACACAAAATCTGGTGCTGCCATCTTTTCTCTTCACCAGAACTACAGGTGAGGTCCAAGGACTAGTTGAAGGCTCAGTTATGTCTTCCTCATACACTTCCTCAATGGCCTGTAGTGTTTCTTCTCTTTTTGCTACTGGCAACCAGTTGGCTGTTTAACGGGTTGGTCCCCCCCGTACCAATCTTGTACTGTGCCAGTGCAGTACAACCTATAAGCTTTGTTAGGTCAGGAGAACTACTCCTGATTCTTAACCAGAAAGTCTCTTAGACTGTTCTGCTGTTCCCCATTTAAATGTACAACACTGCCCTGGAACAGGTCCAATAGGAGCTCTGTGCATTCACCTTCTCCCTTGTAGTTTTCTTCTATATCAGTGTTTACCAGATGCATCGGCCCACATTTTGCAACAGCAGTTCCCTTTTTTACTATTTGTTGTTTGTCAGAAACATCCAGCAAACGAACTGGGATCAGTTCTTGTTTTAGATCCCTAGAACTTTAGTAGATAAAATTCCGTCAAGAAACTGGATCTCAAAACAGATTTCAGCCACTCCCCATTTTTCCCTTGCTGGAAAGCTACCACAGCATATAGCTCTTATAATGGTTTCTGCCCCTTGGAGCAGGACAACTTGCTCATTGCAAACCAATTGCCTACAAACCATTTGTCTCATCTAGGCCATTGTGAGGGTCAATACTATTATGGTCACCACTTTTACAAGACTATGATACATTTTGTACAAAGTGTGCCTTGTAAGATATCATTTGAAAACACATAATCTACTGAATATTGTTGTCCTGATAAAATGTGGGCATCAACATTGTATGAGAATTTATTAGATTCTACTATGTATCATTGTTATAGCATGCTCCAAGGTTCAGACAAACAGCTCCAAACCAGTTTTTCAGAGACAAAAGCTCACTAGCACCCCAGCTAGGTGTTAAAGAACAATGAGTAAGGCTACGATTGTGTCATGGATTCCATGACTTCCATTGACTTCAGTGACATTTTCTGCCCTGGGGCTGGAGCTCCCACCACAATTCCCAGCCCCCTAACCCTTGTGAGGAGACCTCACAGCTGCCCAGCTGCAGCAGAGGACAGGGGGCAGGCAGACCCTGCAGCTGCCCAGCCACAGCAGGCAGCGGTGGCTTCCCACAACTGCTCAGCTGCCGCAGGCAGATGGCAGGGCCCCACAACTGCCCAGCTGCGATGAGTGGCTGGCAGGACCCCACTACTGCCCAACTCTGATGGGCATTGGGGGAACCCCCTGCAGCTGACCAACTGTGGCAGGGCCCCCCCACAGCTGCCCAGCCATGGTGGGCAGCAGTGATTCCCCGCAGCCGGTGGACCCCGCAGCAGTCCAGCCCCAAAGGCAGGGGGACCCCACAGCTCCAACGCACCGCAGCAGTGGGGGAGCCGGTAACCCCAGCAGCAGTGGGTGCTGAACCCTCTTACGCCTTTTGCCAGGGATATTTTTAGTGAAAGTTAGAGACAGATCACAGGCTTCCATGAATTTTTGTTTACTGCCTGTGACCTGTCCATGACTTTTACTAAAAATATTCGTGACAAAAACTTAGCCTTAGCTATGAGCAGCTTAAGCAGCCATTCTTCAGCACTGGGATGGTGTAAATAAGAATTTTACATTTCATTTCAGAGACTGTTCAGACCTCACATACACAAGAGACTTTCCACTCCCCAGTGGGGGGTAAGCCTCAGATAGGGGTGTAAGTATGCAAAACAGTGGCCTCCACCTCACCTCTCCTTCTCCCATATCTCTGCTCATGACATCAGCAAACACCTGAAGGACTCTGAACTGGGAGAAAGGTCCCTGGCTGAAAGGAAATCCAACCTGAGAAAGATACTTGCTTTAAATCCTATTAGCTTGTTAAAGTTTAAGAATTATCTTATCTTTTTATTTTATTTTGTAACTAATCTTGACTTTTATGCATTATCACTTAAAATCTACCTTTCTGTAGTTAATATACTTATTTTATTGTTTTATCTTAACCAGTGTGTGTTTTTAGATTAAAGTATGTGGGAAACTCCATTTGAGATAACAAAGTTGGTGCATTATTATTTTCTTTTGTTAAAATGACAGACTGTGAGTTTATACTGTCCGGGGGATACTGTGCAATATAATATGCACATTTCTGGGATCAAGGCTAGGACTAAGAACATGTGGGTGTCACCCTATAAGTAATTTATGAGTGGCTAGCTAGTAGCACTCAATATTGTGTGGCTGGGAGCAAATTACACGCTGGAGGCTGTGTGAGAGAAGAACCTGGAGAGGTGGCTGTTCAGCAGCAAAGCAGTGTAAGTGGTATCCCAGGCTAGAGAATTAAGGGGGGCACAGCTGTTCAACACTTGATTGAATGCTGGGGAATGTCACAGCAATATTTTAAAAGGAATTTCACAGACTAAATTTGTATGACACCTTTCCTGGAATTGACTATACAGTTACTAGCCGTAGTGAAATCCAAGCCAATTAGCTCATTCATTCTTTCAGCCACACAAAACTTCTTGCTCAAATTTTATAGGTCCAATCTTCAGACCCAATTTTCCCAGTTTTTGAATAGGTACCCTGGGCCCAGTCAATCTCCACTTGAGACTAATTAGGCAGTTCAGTTTTGGATCCCCTATTTCCTTAGCCTTTTTAGCATGTCCGGTGTCAGGGTTCCCTCCCCACTCTGAACTCTAGGGTACAGACATGGGGATCTGCACGAAAGACCCCCAAGCTTATTTCTACCAGCTTAGGTTAAAAACTCCCCAAGGCACAAATTCTCCCTTGTACCTGAGGTTAGGTAATGCTGCCACCACCAAGTGATTAGACAAAACTCAGGGAAAGGACCACTTGGAGTTCCTACTCCCCCCTAATATCTCCCCACGCCCTACACCCCCTTTCCTGGGGATGCTTGAGAATAAAGAAGATGAGTACAGACCAACCTTGGGTTTTTTTAGGACACACAAAAAAAATTAGATTCTTTAAAAAACAGAACTTTATTAGAAAGAAAAAAGGTAAAAGAAGCACCTCTTTCAAATTAGAATGGAAGATAATCTCACAGGGCAATCAGATTCAAAACATAGAGGATTTCCCTCTGGGCAAAACTTTAAAGTTACAAAAAGAAAACCAGGAATACACCTCCCTCTCAGTACAGAGAAAATCACAAGCCAAAATAAAAGTAAGCTAATGCATTCCCTTGCTAGTACTTACTAATTCTAATCGAGTTGGATTGCTTGCTTTCTTGATCTGTCTCCGGCAAGCACCCAGAACCGACAAAACAAAGCCTTCCCTCCCCCCAAAATTTGAAAGTATCTTGTCCCCTTATTGGTCCTTTTGGTCAGGTGCCAACTAGGTTACCTGAGCTTCTTAACCCTTTACAGGTAAAAGGATTTTGTGCCGCTGGCCAGGAGGGATTTTATAGTACTGTATAAGGTTGTTACTCTTCCCTTTATATTTATGACATCTGGTCTAATAACTTACATTTGAGACTGTGTCAACTATTCCTATACACATAACAGATTCTATTATACAATCAATAGCCAAACTCTGTTTATTATTTAACTGCCCAGATCTAAACAAAACCTTTGGGTCTCATACTTGTACCTCCATTAAGCTTTGCCTCTTCAGTTTGGTGTTCCCCATTTTTCAGAATTGGGACAGAAGCTTTTGCTAGACACCTTCAACTGTCTTGGCCTGCCTTCAATTTATAGCAATCCTTCTTTGTGGCTACTCTTGTCATAGTATCAACACTTAACTGAACTGTTTGGCAATAATGCAAAAAAGAATTATTTTCTTTTTACAAACAAAATGTATCTGTTTGAATTATTCAGTAAGATCATGAACCAGATTAGAATCCACTCTTTATCATACATATTAGACACAGAGCTGTACTTCCAGGGCTAATGCTGATCAGTTTCCATCTTCCTCACTAGTGGTTGCTTCCTCTTCTGATGAACTACTGCAAGGAAAGATTAAAGTTCTGTGGCAAATTCCACAGTCTCTAGTCTCCTTTTGCTGATCTTGATCTGCAAGTCCAACTCCAGCTGTGCATCTATAAACTGGTCCATTATCAAATGTCTCTCCTTCTAGCTCTTAGCTCAGCCAGGCTATCTTGAAACTGCATGCTAAGGGCCTGTATCAGGTCTGGACAAGCAGTCCCTTTTCTGGGGGTAAGTTCTGCAGGACGGAAAGAGCTGGGACCCCTAATTTGGCTGCTTGAAACTTTCCTTTCTGTCCCACTTACCACCCATTCATTTTAGTTGAATTGAGCCAATAAGTCTCCCAGGGAGCTTTTTTCCCCTCAAAGATACGGGGATTTTGCATTATTTGAACTGGGAATCCTACAGATGCTGCTTTAGTTACTTTTGTGAAACTTCCAGGTCTTACTTTAAATTCTTTTGTGAAGGGTCCAGCTCCTGTGTTAAGTATTGTTTTACATCCTGATGCCCATTTTTGATTCCTGCAAGCACCTCCATTATTTGTTCTATCTTGGTTTAACAGCTCACTCTCTCTCTCCCTAGAAACTAGATCTCACCTCTAACACAGTTGTTGTCCCTCTTTGACAGTGAGCAGCAACTAAGAGTTGAGAATCCCGATGATGCTTCATTTAGAAGTAGACATTGAAGGAGTCTAGTATTTTTTGATGCAACTGGGTTTATTTACAAAGAACGTACAGAATCCTGCTTTTCCCAATGTAGGAGGCACAAATGGAGCAATTATTTAGCTTATAGCCCCAAGCCCCTTCAGCTAACAGACCCAAACACACTCACTCTAGCTTTTTCTAGCTTGGCTTTCCTGCTTCTCTCTCTGTTCTTACCTGTCCATCCCTTCCCCCCTATTCTCCCCAACACCTACCCAAAGTGCTACTCCACCAAAATCTCCTGCACACACCTTTCATCTGAGGAGGGGCCTTATGCTTACAGTTATGTTCACTGAGAAGTGTGAACCTTCAATCTCAATGGGGTTTTAACTCACCCCCTAATTTCACCCAGATCCTAACAGGATAGGGCCTAGCACAGCAGGATCCTGGTTCCTGAGAAGGGCTCCTAGGCTTTACAGTAACATAAACAATAAGTTGCCTTCAATCTCAACTGAAATGCTGAAGGTTACAATGCCCCACTGAGTGCTGCCCGGAACAGTTTGGCACCTGCAGATCACTCAGCACAGGCTGGAAGAAGCGTCTTGCTCTCATGAGAGCCAGAGTCAGGCACTGTTTAAAGCTATTTGAGAAACGTGCACGTGTGTATTTAGCTGGAGGCCGGGGAGGAGGTTCTGCATAATGGGGGCGCTGTAGAGCACAGAGGTTCAGGCACTTTTAGCACCACTGGGCTGTTTCTTCTCCGCCTGCCTGTCTGCTGGAGCCTCTTGTGCACTGGGTCCCGGGCCAACTAACTTCCCCGAGAACCCCTCCAGCCGTGCGGACCTGCGCGAGCTCCCTCACACGCACCGAGTCTCCGCCCATTCCCCTAGGCCCTGCCCACCGCCCCGGCGGGCTCCGCCCTCGGCTCCTCCGCGCCTCTAGGCCCCGCCCTCTTCCCGCTGAGCGATGGCACGCGGGGAGCGTCGAGCTGTGTTTTGTAATCGCCTCCGCCCCCTCCCCCACGCCGTGCCTCTCAGCCAATGGAGAGTGTACGTCGTGGTCAGGTGACGCAGCTTTTATGTAAGCCAGCGGCGGGTCTGCGGTGATGTTTGAAAGGGGGTTACGGTTTAACGGCTGCTCCGTGAAGCTACTGCTATAGGGCGCGTGGGTGCTGCGCCCGTCACCCTCTTAAGCGTCTACTCCCCGCACTTCCCCCGTTGCGAGTGCCTCGGGGCCGTGCGCAGAGCGGAGCCCGGCTACCGCCGCGCCGCGCCGCGAGGAGCGCCACACCCCCCTCTGGGATCCGGACGGCGAGCGGGGCAGCAGGGTGGGGGCTCGCTGCAGGATGGCGGCCTCGTCGGTGGTTGTGAGCTCGGAGGGGTCCCCGGAGCCAGGGGACAGCGGGTGGCTCCGCGGGGAGCCCGAAGGGGAGCAGGAGCGGCTGCTGCGGCGCGGGGAGCTGCTGGCCCTGGGGAACCACCTGAAGGAAGCGCTGGAGACTTACTCGGCGGCGCTGCGTCTCGGGCCGCCTGCGGGACCCCGCCGCCTCGAGACCCTTGTGGACTGTCTGGTGCTGAACTACCGCCTCCGACAGGGGCTGGACTGGAGCCGGGCCCGGGAGGAGGGAGGCGGCGCGGCCGCAGGGCCGCTGACCTGCTGCGGCTGCCGGGGCTTCCTGGGCGAGCCGGTGACCGCTCCGTGCGGGCACAGCTACTGCCGCCGCTGCCTCCGGAGGGAGCTGCGCTCCCGCTGCCGCCTGTGCCGGGACCTGCTGCTGCCGCCGGACGGGGATGGCCCCGCCGCCCAGCTCCGGACCAGCGTCGTCCTCAGCCAGTTGGCGGAGAAGTGGTTCCCGGCCGAGTGTGAGAGGGCGCGGACCGGCAACCGGCTGGGGGAGCTGCTGAGCCAGGGGCGCTTCCGGGAGAGCCTGAGCGCCGCCAGCCAGGCCTTGCGAGCAGGTAATGGGCAGCGGGGGAGGCCGACTCAGCTTGCGCGCTGGGTCCCGGCACCCCCCCCCCCGTTTGCACCCGGGGGGCAGGGTGAGGCGTCCCGCTTCGGCCGAGACTTGGCTCCTCGGGTGTGCCGCTGGGAGCTGGGTGTCCTTGTCAGGCTCCTGTCACTCCATCTCCCCCGTGCCCCTCTCCTCTCCTTACAGCTCAGTCGGGGAGGAGTCGAAGCCGGGACGAAGTAAGCGGCTGAGATCACGAGGGGAAGCTGGCAGGGGTAGGCCCTTTGAAACAAGTCTGAAGTTTGCTAGCGCTCCAAGAGTTGACTTTTCTAATGTCACTAACTTACTACGGGAACGAGCAGCGAGAGAACCGATTGTGGGGCTGCAAGAGGGCTGTCTGGTGAGCAGATACACGTGAGGGGTACGTGTGGAGTGGGGCACACTGCCCCTCTACTGCAAACCTTTTCCCAAGCCAGCTTTTTCCTTGCCTCCGACATAGACATTGTTGGACGGTGACAGGGTATCTTGGAACCACGCCTGCTGTATTTGCCTTGTTTCCAAAGAGAGAGCTGTTTTCCCAGCCTTTCAAGTGTGTCACTGAGACAATTCCCAGCAGGCCAGACCTAGTTGCATAAGCAGACGGGGCATGGAGGGGGACAGGTTGTGTAATGCTAGTGACATCACAGATGGGTGTGGTAGGAGTTTTATAATACACTGTTGCTAGAGAGGGCAAACGGGGAGGTGAAAGTGTGTGCTTGGATTATTATTTATGGAGCACTGATAGGAGCTTGGCTCTGTACATACTCATATGTGGTCACTGTATCAGTGAGGTTAGTCTAGCTCACCCAAGCATTTTGATACTATAGAGATGAGCAAGACATAAACACCTAGACAGAAACAATGCCAGGTTCCCTCTTATGGTGCCTTAGTTCCGGTATGGAAGACTGAATTTGGTTAAGTGCTAGTATCTTTATTTTCACTATGGTTGTTCAGAAACTTGGTCTGAAATTATACCTTTTTAACATTTAATTTTTAATACTTGGGCACTGCATTTATGGAATTGCCAGCTGCAGAGGGAAAAAAGTTTAGATATCAAGCTAACGTATTCATTTGACACAAGTCTCTTTTTTCTGGTCCATACTAGGGAGAAATGTTAGCTGCCATTTCAGAATAAACTGTCAAAATCAAATCTTAAACAGGAGTGTAACAGAATATTTCAGACATCTCTTGGAAGCATAATGTGTGGATGTAAACTATTTTGATTGTAGCAATGTCCTAAACTGTTTTTTAGCGCAGTTGTAGCATCCTGTGTCAATGGGGCCAAAGAAGCATGGAGTGTTGAGAGTGATTTATTTTTAAACTAGAAACTTCTTAAGAATTAAGTATTTTATTTTAATGATCTAGAATTTAGCATTGTGGCACACATAGAAGGGAATCAAACGAAGTAAAATCTAAATGGCTTTTGGATTGTAAATGGGTCTCTGTGATTATAAACATTTATATGGAAGACACACACCACTTTATGGTTTAGGATTTTTGAGGAAGTGGAAGAAGAGAGATGGATTTGTCTGGTTAGACATTAAGAACCTAAAGGATCTCTTCTCCTCCCCTCCATGGCACAGCTTATGGCTCTGACTGTCATAATATTTGAGGTGTCTATGAATGAAGAGTTTCAGAGTAGCAGCTGTGTTAGTCTGTATCTGCAAAAAGAACAGGAGTCCTTGTGGCACCTTAGAGACTAACAAATTTATTTGAGCATAAGCTTTCGTGGGCTACAGCCCACTTTATCGAATGCATAAACTGGAACATACAGCAAGAAGATATTTATACATACAGAGAACATGAAAAGGTGGAAGTAGCCATACCAAATGTAAGAAGCCAGTCAATTGAGATGAGCTATCATCAGCAGGAGAAAAAAGTTAATTGTATCTAATTTGCATATTAAAGTTCAACACTCTCTCTTTGTATGGGTTGTAGATCTTCGATGAGGGGCTGGAGAGGTTTTAGTTGGGGGCTGAAGGTGATGGCTAGTGACATTCTGTTATTTTCTTTGTTGGGCCTGCCCTGTAGTAGGTGACACCACTAGCCGTTCTTTTTTATGAATGAAGAGTTTTTTAATTACATTGTTCTACCAAGTTTACATTTAGGCTTGGGTTTAACAAATGGCAGGTAAAACCTGAAAACATAGCTTTCAATCTTAATATTTATCCATAGTTTTCTTATGCAGATTATTCATACATATATTAGATTGCAGATTTAGAGATTTACTCAGACCACAATCCTTTGTACATTCTTTTCCTTTGTATAGCCCAAAAACCTCAGTGTTCCAAGTACTGACTAATTATACAATAAAAGTTGTTACTCCATGTGGTAGTTCTAACGTGCTAGAGGTGTTTAAGACAGCTGTATAAATCTATAATAGATGTCATACATATGTAGAGACCTTTAAATTCATTGATCTGTGAGTGTGTTCTTACAAAACATTCCTGTAAAGTAAATAAGGCAAATATACAATTCTGTTAGTATATATTCTGAGCTATTGGCAGGCAAGTTTGTTTTTTTTTGTTTTTTTTTCCCCCTCCAGTAACATAGAGGAATTCTCACAAAGGCTCAGTTTGAGAGAGAGGGAAACTATATTAGCTTACTCTTTTTTTAAAAAAAAATAATTCCCTTAGTTCAGATATGTTTTAAAGAAGCTTTTCTCCTTGTCAGACCATCTTAGTTCCACTTTACCCAGACATACAGTCCAAAATCTGATTGACATAAATCTGTTGCCCTAAATTGAACTTAATGCCATAAACTCAGCTTTAGTTAGGTTAAAAGAGAAGATGAGTTGTAAAGGAACAAATCCTTATTTAGATAACTGCTTTTAATAACTCTCTCCTATTATTTGGGACGTGAATTAATTATAAACATGGAAGTTTGCCCCTAACTCTTCACAAATGTGGGGTTGGGTAGTTCTTACGCTGAATAAGTTGAAATGAAGTAGAAGTCAGTAAAGGGATGCTGTCAGGTTAAAATCAGAATAAAGGCATCTTGAGTCTTTTAGCTTAGCATGTACCTCCTATTCCCCACATAATTGATATAGGTGCAACTCCACCACTTAGTAAATTATACTGTGATCATAAATAGTGTGATCTGAATTTTGTAGCTTTCTTTGTCTTGTGTATTTTCAAAACATTTTTTAGCATATCCAAAATACCATAATACTTATTTGATTCCCTCCTGAATAACATTTTAATTTGGTGAAACTGAAAGATTTGAAGTACAAATGTATATCTTACAGTTTATGCTGCTTGCTTATTTTTTGATATCTTTGTTTGAACAATTAAACTGGCTAGTTGTATTCTCACTTCCGTACTTTGTAATAGAACAGTGGTTTGATGTTTGCAATCTAGATGTTGCATGGATATATTTTTAGTTTTTACAAAAAGCATGTGCTTAACCTAAAGTTGGGGCCAAAGCTGACCTGACAGTATTTCCCCAGAGCACTGCTTTACTGTGTTATATCTAAATTCAGATATATTGGGTCGCATTACATCGGGGTAGAGGTGTAATTTCAAGTACTATACCTGTTGCCAAGTCCCCTATCAATGCTTGTGGTTTTGTATAGTGTCATATTCCTTGAGACCTTTTCTCTATAACACTTGGAATCCTGACACACAGTAGTGCTTGAGAATTGTAGTGAAATTGATCAGTCTAACTTCCTGGCCTAGACAGAGTGAAATGTTAACTTACTTCTTACAGCAGAAAAGGTTAAAATTAAATTAGACTTTTTTATAGGCATAAGTGCTTTGAACTAAAATGATTTTACTTTTCTCGGTAGTGGCTCTGTGCAAAGGTAAGACATTTTAAAAAACAAAGTCTAAAAGTGTAATGTACATGTGACTGCAAAACTAACTTGCAGATACTTTGACTGTCCATGTTAAGTATATTACAAACTTTATCTGGGCTTCTTGAGTAGGTTTCAAAATTTACCTTTTTGTTCATTTTTACAACTAAGTAGTTTTATCTAGGTTTTTTTAAATTAAAACCTAAGATTATGTAAGTACATTAGAATGGACTATCTTTAAGATTTAAGGGAGGTTCCAAATATTTTGCAAAGCATTTGATGCAAACATTGTTTTCAAAACTGTTAAATTTAGGGAAGCCATTGCATTTTTTTAAAAATAGTCTAGTATGCTTGTGGGTTTTGTTATCTTAGAGGAATGTTTAACTTTTTTAGTTGGGTCAAAGTGTGTGTGTGTGTGTATGTATGTATGTATATAAAACTAAAAATATTTTGTTTTCAGATCCCAGTGACTTGATGTTAAGAGTTTACAGAGCTGAATCATATGCTGGCCTCCAAGAGTTTAAAACCGCCATAGACGATCTAAATTTTATCATCTCTAAAATGTCAGATTGGCCAGAGGTAAGTTGGTTTGCAATCTGTGTTTTTTTTTTTTAAATCTGAATTTGTCTACAATAAATTATGATGTTCAAATCGCATCAAAATAATTTGGCTGACCCAGTTACTCTTACTTTATTTAAACTTTCAAATTAGTGTTGTCTGAATGCTTGATTTAAAGAACAAAAACAAACCCACCCTTAAATCTGGGAGTCAGTGAGATGTGAAAAATGCTGCTTTTCTGCATCCTTGTTTATATTTTTATCAATTTTGATTTTAAACTCTTCAGGGTGGAAGCAGAGAAAGTCTTGTCCTTTTTTCTTTTCTTTTTTTCTTTTTGTCAGTGAATTTCCCTGATGCTACGTGAATATTAAAAATATATATATATATATTTTTTGTTCTTGTATGATAAATAGACCTCCCCCCCTTCAAAAACAAACAAACAAAAAAAAGGATTAGTCCCAATCCACCAGTGAGTCACAGGAAGGTTCTAGGTGGGTTGCCACATTCCGGGCTCTTTTAACTTATCACTGAGCCCTGGCCTAGGGAAACCTAAATTTCTTCTGGCCTGGAGAGGAGCTTGCGGGGCAGGAGGGTATTGGAGAGCAAGCCTCTCTCTCACTGACGACCCCACTGTGGTGGCTTCCATCCCTCAGGGCTGGGCCTGGCTCCCCGCTTGGACATTGTAACCTGGTGCATGGTGTCTCAGTGCCACTTAGGGTTACTCTGGCCATACAGGTATGGCCAGGCCAAACCTTAGTGGTGCTGTAAACCCATGCACCTGGTTACAATATCAATCAGGTTTGGCCCAGCCACTCGCCTGTCATGGACAGGAGCCGCTGCCACTGTTGCAAGATGAGAAAGTTGCGGGCTTGGTCTCCAGCTCCCCCTTACCTCTGCACCAGGCTGGGATTAGGGTTGCGGTGCCTGCACTGGGAGTGCTATATGCAATGGTGGGTCACGAAAAGACAAAATGCAGTTGATGAGTCACCTTAGTAAAATGTTTGGGAACTCCTGGACAAGGCTAAAGATGTTTGCTTTCAAACCAGAGAGAGTCTATTACCATTTTGTTACTATTAAATAGACAATTCCTTTTTATTAGTATTAAGTTTGAAACTAGCTTTCTGTTACAGGCTCGGTTTTGACGTGCCCTGTAGTTTGGCAAAACCTAACTAAGCTGTCTGAAACTTCAGACTTCTGCTCTATGCTATCTTTCTAAAAAAACTTGGATGAGGCATTTGGGAAGCAAGATCGTCAGAAGCTGAGGTGGTTTTCACTTCTGAAACATCTTGCTCATGAGTTTTTTGTTGCAGTTTTGATTCTAAAACAGCTTTTTGTAAGTCTGGATTTGTTTAAAATTGGTCTTGGCATATTTGCGTGACTGTGGTGTGGTGAAAGAAGGGGGAGGGCAAGGCAATACATGGGTTGGAAGAATTTGGAAAGGATGGGGTCCCTATGGTTTGTTAGCTTTGCTTGGATTTCTGACAGAGCAGTTTGTTTGAGAATGGTGAAGCCTGCAGAAATCTCCATGGTGGAGCTAAAAGGAGGGACACCATTAACTGGAAATCTAATCCTGTCCATAAACTGCTTTAGTGTCTAGTGTTACCTCTGCCCCTGAGTCCCCCTGGCAGTTTTTGTGGTCTTATAGGCACAGTATCCTGTTTTTAAATGTTTCTTCACTCTCCTTTTGTATAAAAGACTTGCAAAAGGAGGAAAATGACTGTATAGAAGAAATAATAAAACTGACAACACAAAATGGAGTCAAATGCACAACGTAAACAAACTAAAAACAAAGTGCTTTTCTGTATTCTTTGGCTCTAACAAAAGCAGCTTTTTTTTTTTTCAGATGGAAGCATTTTTTTTTTATGTTGGTGTTTCTTCAATATGCCTTTCAGTTCCTGAAGGGGGAAAATTTTCAACAGCTATTAGTGCAAGTGAATTTATCTTGTGAATTAAAAATGAAGATATTTCTTGTCTTAAAGTGGTTATCAAAAACTTCCTGAAAGACCATCAATGCCTTCAGCTCACACATAAGGTGTGATAGTTACATAGGATGAAAGATTTTTGATTCTCCAATGTGTTTTCATGCTATCTAATTTTAAATGTTACCGTAATTTTGAATTTCCAGGCTTTGTTTTTTTTTTTAAAAGAGAAATTATCGTTCACTTAAGAGAACACTTGAAAATGTAAATATTTACAAATGTAACTCCAGCTTAACAAGTTCATTGCTTGGGAATTGTGGATGACTCCGGATGTGGTACAGGTAGCTGTAATCACTTAAAGGCAGGATCTTTTTGGGAAAATGTGCAGTAGGTAACTTAGTGTGGAGATTTGAATGCAAATTGAATTATATCTGCAAATATCTCACTTTAGAGTCCTGCACTTAGTATGAAAATATAAGCACTCACATTCAATTTTTTCTCATTAAAGCATTTAAACATTAAATAACACTTGGAGTAGTCCTATAAGCGGAGGTGCACACAGTTGTCAGCCAGGACTAAAAACTTCAGATTTTTATATCGTTCTTAGAAGACATTTCTCTTCATACCTGGTTTTGAAGTAGAGACACTCATTTTCATTGTTAGATAAATAAAACTACACTTTTCCCAAGCTCTTATCTGTCAATAAAACTTAATTTACAGAAATACTAAATCCTCTTTGTGGCAAAACTCGTTCAAAATGTGCTTTCAGAACGTATGTTCACTTCTCCGTATATCTGGAGAGAAATTCAGGTTCTTGTGAACAAAGCTTCTCAAAAATTGAGTTTGCTCTATAGCTTCCTCCAACAAAGTCCGAAGACCTTTTTAGCCCCCATTCATAAAAAGGTGGACATGTAAGAGGAAAGCCTTGTATGACATGTAGAGGAATCTCTCTTCTCCAAGAAATCTGCCTCGGATGAGTAGAGGCAGAGATTTCCTTAGGAGGAAACTTGCTTTCATCGAACAGCCATTGTAGGGAAACTGTCGCAGCCATTTGTTGTGGAATTACGGAAGTCACTCCATAGGTAAAGCTGCAGTGAATTTCCTTTTTATAAACTTGGTTTTGGCCCACTTATCTAAAATTATTATAAAAAGTCATATTGGCCTCAATATTGTTAGGAAAAGTTGTAGTGAATTGGACAAGGTGTTTCTGAATTATGACACCCTAAATGTGTACATCAGGATTCAAAAAGTCCTAGGTTTTCATCTTTTCATAGCAAAAAAATCTGAAAGGAGAGAGAATCTAGTTTACTGACTCGTAACTGAGATCTAGTTATCTAGTGCTCAGGAATGAAATTAGTTGATTAAAGTCAAATATCAAAAGTTTTTAACTTTTGTATTTGGAACAGAGCTCAAATAAACTTAATACTTCATATTACATGATTGCTGGAGACATGAGTTTTCAATTTTTAAAAATGGTAAGTAGCTAGCTTTTTCGCTAGGTTAGAGCAGAGGGCTTCAGCAGTGTGAGAATTATTGTCACTGGGGAGACTTGTCAATGGAAAAGGTAGCTGATAGGGGAGGGTGAGGGACCATTTGTTAATTTAAAGCCTAGCCCAGACCATGTGGAGCCTCTTTTTGCTCTGTTCCAGCATCCCCACCCTCCCTATCCTGTACTGGTAGCTTTGACACTATTTTGCAGATGCTGCAAGTCTACCAGTTGCCTGTTTTGGGATCAAGAAGGAATTTTTCTTCTTATAAAAGCCAAATTGGCCAAGGCCTGGGTCATGCAGTTAAATAGGAGTAGGATTGAGTAAATAGTGAAAGTACTTGGTAAGGACAGTAATTTGTTGCAACTTGGCAGTCAGTTTCCACTGGGGTTAAAAGAAATGGTTCCCAGAATTGAAAGACCTGGGATTTTACTGAAGGATCTTGTGCTTATGGGATAAGGAGAGATCTTCCTGGGCTGAGGTCCCCCCCCTTTAATACCTGTTGCCCCCCTTTTGGGTGGGATTAGGGTGATAGGACTCAGAAGAGCTGAGTTCTAGGGGTAGGCTGAGGAGAGTCTACTCCAAGTTATGGGTTGTATAGTAGGACCACTGTAGCTCCCACACTGGACCCATTTAAAATGCTTGGTATGTATGAGTATAGGTATGACAGGGCAGGTAGCACCTCTCTTCTTTGTTAAGCTGTAACTTTATTAAATTTATCACTTAAAATCCATCCCTATGTTTTCCTCTTTTTCTATCATCTGGATATGATGGCAGTTTTTCCACTCAAAGGCTTGTGGGGTGGGAGATGACACATGGCAACACAAATTTCAAGTCTTAGTATAGGGATTTTACCTTTTCCTGCAGTCCTCAAAAGTAAGTAGGAGAGTGTACCCCACAAAGCCGCCATCTTACCCAGTCTCCCTTTCCTGTGGACCTCCTAAATAGGGGAGTGCTGTTCCTGCAGACCTTGAAATACAGTAAAACCTCAGAGTTACGAACTGACCAATCAACCACACACCTCATTTGGAACCAGAAGTATGCAATCAGGCAGCATCAGAGAAGGAAGAAAAGCAAACACAGTACAGTACTGTGTTAAATGTAAACTACTAAAAAAAAAAAAATAAAAAAAAAAGGATTTCATGGGGTAAGGAAACTGCTTGTTTCATTTAAATTAAGGTGGTTGAAAGCAGCATTTTTATTCTGCATAGTAAAGTTTAAAAGGTATATTAAGCAGGGTGGATACAAATAAATGATTTTTACAAATAATAAAAAATGGATTTTTACTTGTTGGATGTTTTTTATTTAAATCAGATTTTTTTTTAATAAAATGCTTTTTGAGGAGAAAACCTAAGGATAGTTTTAATTAAGATACATTGTAGCTCAAAGATATCTCATCATGGAATAGGGATTATAAATTCTAATTCTATAGTATGAGACAATATATTCATGTAATTTACAAAAAAAATTCTTAAACAAGTTCCAATAGTTCATGGATTAGGGATTGGAAGAACAGAACAGGTCATGCTGGGGGGGAGTGGTGCTATATGTGAAAGAAAATGTAGAATCAAATGAAGTAAAAATCTTAAGTGAATCCACATGTTCCATAAAATCTCTATGGATAGTAATTTCATGCTCTAATAAGAACATAACATTAAGGATCTATTATTGACCACCTGACCAGGACAGTGATAGTGATGATGAAATGCTAAGGGAAATTAGAGAGGCTATCAAAATTAAGAACTCAGTAATAGTGGGAGATTTCAATTATCCCCATATTGACTGGGAACATGTCACCTCAGGACGAAATGCGCAGACACAATTTCTCGATACTTTAAATGACTGCTTTTTGGAGCAGCTGGTACGGGAACCCACAAGGGGAGAGGCAACTCTCGATTTAGTCTTGAGTGGAGCGCAGGAGCTGGTCCAAAAGGTAACTATAACAGGACTGCTTGGAAATAGTGGCCATAATATAACAACATTTAACATCTCTGTGGTGGGAAGAACATCTCAACAGCCCAGCACTGTGGCTTTTAACTTCAAAAAGGGGAACTATGCAAAAATGAGGGGGTTAGTTAAACAGAAATTAAAAGGTACAGTGACTAAAGTGAAATCCCTGCAAGCTGCATGGACACTTTTTAAAGACACCATAATAGAGGCTCAACTTAAATGTATACCCCAAATTAAGAAACACAGTAAAAGAACTAAAAAAGAGCCACTGTGACTTAACAACCATGTAAAAGAAGCCGTGAGAGATAAAAAGGCATCTTTTAAAAAGTGGAAGTCAAATCCTAGTGAGGTAAATAGAAAGGAGCATAAACATTGCCAAATTAAGTGTAAAAATGTAATAAGAAAAGCCAAAGAGGAGTTTGAAGAACGGCTAGCCAAAAACTACAAAGGTAATAATGTTTTTTAAATACATCAAAATCAGGAAGCCTGCCAAACAACCAGTGGGCCCCCTGGATGATTGAGATACAAAAGGAACGCTTAAAGATGATAGAGTCATTGTGGAGAAACTAAAAGGATTCTTTTCTTCAGTCTTCACAGCTGAGGATGTTAGGGAGATTCCCAAACCTGAGCCGGCTTTTGTAGGTGACAAATCTGAGGAACTGTCACAGATTGAAGTGTCACTAGAGGAGGTTTTGGAATTAATTGATAAACTTAACAGTGACAAGTCACTGGGGCCAGGTGGCATTCACCCAAGAGTTCTGAAAGAACTCAAATGTGAAGTTGCGGAACTATTGTTTGTAACCTGTCCTTTAAATCGGCTCCTGTACCCAATGACTGGAAGATAGCTAATGTAATGCCAATATTTAAAAAGGGCTCTAGAGGTGATCCTGGCAATTACAGACCGGTAAGTCTAACATCAGTGCCAGGCAAATTAGTTGAAACAATAGTAAAGAATAAAATTGTCAGACACCGAGAAGAACATAAATTGTTGGGCAAAAGTCAACATGGTTTCTCTAAAGGGAAATCGTGTTTTACTAATCTATTAAAGTTCTTTGAAGGGGTCAGCAAACATGTGGACAAGGGGGATCCAGTGGACATAGTGTACTTAGATTTCCAGAAAGCCTTTGACAAGGTCCCTCACCAAAAGCTCTTACATAAATTAAGTTGTCATGGGATAAAAGGGAAGGTCCTTTCATGGATTGAGAACTGGTTAAAGGACAGGGAACAAAGGGTAGGAATAAATGGTAAATTCTCTGAATGGAGAGGGGTAACTAGTGGTGTGCCCCAAGGGTCTGTCCTAGGACCAATCCTATTCAACTTATTCATAAATGATCTGGAGAAAAGGGTAAAAAGTGAGGTGGCAAAGTTTGCAGATGATACTAAACTGCTCAAGATAGTTAAGACCAAAGCAGACTGTGAAGAACTTCAAAAAGATCTCACAAAACTAAGTGATTGGACAACAAAATGGCAAATGAAATTTAATGTGGATAATTGTAAAGTAATGCACATGGGGAAAAAAATAACCCCAACTATACATACAATATGATGGGGGCTAATTTAGCTACAACAAGTCAGGAAAAAGATCTTGTAGTCATCGTGGATAGTTCTCTGAAGACGTCCACCCAGTGTGCAGAAGCGGTCAACAAAGCAAAGAGGATGTTAGGAATCATTAAAAAGGGGATAGAGAATAAGACGGAGAATATATTATTGCCCTTATATAAATAGATGGTATGCCCATATCTTGAATACTGCGTACAAATGTGGTCGTCTCATCTAAAAAATGATATACTGGCACTAGAAAAGGTTCAGAGAAAGACAACTGAAAAGATTAGGGGTTTGGAACGGGTCCCATATGAGGAGAGATTAAAGAGGCTAGGACTTTTCACTTTGGAAAAGAGGAGACTAAGGGGGGGATATGATAGATATAACTGTAAAAACTAACCTGAAAAGATTTCAAAATAAATCACTGTTTAAAAATGTATAGTGTGTACCTTCTAAAAATGAAACTACCATATATACTTGTTCATAAACTGAATAGTTTTGGTAAAAAAGTGATGTATCGAAGAGTGGGGGTCGGCTTATAAACGGGTATACACCAAAATTTGATTATTTTAAACTCTATGGAATCATTGAATAATACATTGTCGCTTTTGTTTATCTGGAGCGTCTGCAGGCATGGAGCCCCTCAGCTCCCTGTGGCCGCAGTTTGCTGTTTCCAGCCAATGGGAGCTGTGGAAAGTGGCGCACCACTTCCCGCAGCTCCCATTGGCTGGGAACAGCAAACCGTGGACACTGAGAGCTGAGGGACTCCGTGCCTGCAGACGCTCCAAGTAAACAAAACATCCCGACCTGCCAGTGGCTTACCCTGATGGGACGGGAGCCAAAGTTTGCCAACTCCTGAAATATAGGGTTGGCTTATGAAAGGGTCATACAGTTTTTGCTATTTTTACCTAACCATCTTGAGGGGTCAGTTTATAAACGAACAGGCTAATGAATGAGTACAGATGGTACATCTATCTCTGAGTTGCGAAGAATATGTATTAAGGTTATAACAACCAACAAGAATGTACTTTTATGTAGAAAACCATGATTAAATCGAGTCTTCCTGACTAGTGATTTAAATTAAATCCACCCTGGTATTAAGTCAATGCTCAGTTGTAAACTTTTGAAAGAACAACCATAATGTTTTGTCACGAACATTTCAGAGTTATGAACAATCTCCATTCCCGAGTTATAACTCTGCGGTTCTACTGTAGCTGTGTGGAGGAAGGAGACTAGAGAGCATAGTATATTCCTCCTTTCTGTGGACCTTCTAAGGTCTGCAGAAGAGGTACATTTTCTTCCCTACCACAAGATCTCTAATTCTCACCTCCATGTGAGATGGAAAAGACATGCAATGCCCTAGTGTGCCCGAATATTAATATTCTAGTTTCTTTAATGAAAGTATGAAGATATCAAGTGTTACTTCTATATCTTCAGATTTACTTCAGGAAAGCAAAGGTGCTTCATGATGCTGGGTTTGTAGGTGATGCCTTACAACTGTTCCTACAGTGCTTATCCCTTGATGAGGATTTTGTTCCAGCAAAGCTAGAAGTGGAAAAGGTAACTTGAATTATAAACTGTGCTCTTCTCTCTCTCTCTCTCTCTCTCTCAGTTGGCCCACTTTACCCTAGAATCTCAGTCTTCAGTGTATTTATGCTCATCACGTCTGTAATTGTAAAATGAAGTTCAACTAAAGTTTGGGTGATTTATTTTCACATATCTAATTTTCTGTGTAGAGGGTCCCAATGTACTTGGATGCAATAAGAGGTTGTGTGCCCATGTATTCCACAAAAATACTTTTTTTTTTTTTTTTAAGTTGGGTTAGGGGAGAATATGTATACTTAACCCAGTTAGCATTCTAGTTCGTATGGTTTTCAAGTAAAACAGAAATCAGATTTTCATACTTTCCAGTAGGTGTCAAACAAATTTGAGTAAGAAATCAAACACTTTAAGCTTTTCATTCTGTGGAAACAAATATCTCTGTGCTGTCAACTTTGCACAATACAGATTAAACAAGATGCAGTTCTGCAAAAATGTTAGTTACACCACACCTAAATAAGAGTTGGGAGAAGATAATTATTTTCCTGTAAGGGGGGAATTTAAGAGCTTAACTTGTGTATAAAGATAAGGATATAAACCTTTCAATTAGGAGAACTACTACTGAACTGAACTTGTGCTACAGCTGATTATAAGGAAGAGAATAAGTGGAAGGGTATATTTAAATTAAGAAATTTTGATACAAAGTAAGCTTCTTCATGGTGATTATGTAGCTATATTAACTAAAGTTTTATAGCTGAATCTTTTCCCCCAATCTTAATGTTAAGATGTTTATCTTATAGACATTGTATGATTTGCTGTCACCAGAAAATGTGAGAGAGAGTCTGAAGGAATCTGCTTGGAGTTCACCTCATACTCGAAATAAACCTTTTACACTTGGTTCTGAAATGGAAGAGTCTGGCTGTAATCTACAGCTTTGTCCAGAGCAGGTAAGTAATTAAAACCATATAGTATTATATGTATTTTTCCCCTTGGTTAGAGACAAACTCAGGGCACCAGAACTTAAGCTATTTATCAAACTTTTATTAAGCTCCTTTCCTATTGGACACACATGCTGCTACATCTTTCTTCCTGCTAGTTGCAGACTTTCCGGTTAGATTTCATGAATCAGCTGGAAAGTACTGTAATTTTTTGTCAATTCGTAAGGCACAATCTAGTGAACTTTTTCATTATTTAAGATTTAACGCTAGTAGCTCCAAAATAAAAAGGGTATTATTATAGATTTCTTTTCCAAATAAAAATAATTCTAAATTTCTTTTCCAAAATTATTTTCCTCTTTGAAGGAAACAGGGGCTTTTAATCCCTTTTTTAATTTCACCAAATGCTTTCTTGACTTGCCAAATTCCATAAATTAATCACTGAGTCTGGTTGTGCAGTGGAGAAGATTGTTGATATCTGAATTTGGCTTCAACTTATTCATGTTCAGCTGTCATAAATGATAGCTGCAATTTGAAAATGATTATAAGTATTGTTAACTTTGTTCATTTTATTTCTATAGAATTTAGGAGTGCCAGAGATAACAGTGGAGTCTTTCAGAGGAAGCCTAAATCGTGTACAATCTGTCCATGCTCTTAACTCAACAGAAAATCTTGCTAAAGGAGATGGATTAAAAAGGGTTTCTTCTGAACCTCTGCTTTCTAGCCAGGAAAAAGGTGCTCTCCTAAAAAGGAAGCTTTCCCTTTCAGAACAGGATGCGATCGTGTGTGAAGATGGAAGAAGCAAACATAAAAAACCAGGAGGTAAATAGTCACTTAATGTCAATGTTAGACATACTTATTTTGATTTTGGTCTTGTGTTCAAATGGTATCTGCTCTTGTTTCTTTTAGAAACTACAAAAAGGGACGTTCCACAGCACTTAATTGATGTGGCAGATTTTGAGTGCTCTCTGTGTATGAGGTAATATTTACTATTTGTTTAGTATCTTCCATGTGATATCTGCATTATAGATGTGGGCAGATATGTTTTGTTATATGTAAACTGAGGCAAAGAGGTTATGACTTGCCTTATTGTCTATTTTATTTGAGAATAGTGGATGCGTGAGGTTCTGTGGTCTGCAATGGGCATGAAGTCATGCTAGATGATGATGATCCCTTCTGGCCTTATAGTCTGAGTCTATGGGTATGTCTACACTGCAGTGTAAGCCCAGGGGTAGTAGAACTTGAGTTAGCAGACCCTGCATTTGTTAACCTAGAGCTTGCGCACGTATGCTCATTTTTAACCCCAGATTAGGAATTGTTGAAGTCCCAACCTGGGGCTTCAGCGTCTTCACTGCATTATGTGAGCCTGAATCCAATTGAGCCCTCCCAAAATATGGTTGCTCTAGCCCTGTGATACTCCGACTAGGGCTCATGAGCTACAAGGGGCTCTTTAATATGTCTCTTGTGGATCTTTGCAGCATATATTAAAATTATTCTGTGATTTTAATTATTAACCAATCTAAGTTATTAACTAAGCTTTTACTAAGTTAACCATTTGTAGTTGATAAAATAATACTTGGTTCATCATTTTGCTATGAAAATTATATCTATTCAAAAACTAAATTTCCCTTGTCATACTGTTTTTAAATATGAATATATAGTACTATAGTAAATGAATTAACAAATTCACACTATGACTCTCTTGGGTAATGTTGATCGCTAATTTGGCTTCTGAATCACTCAGGTTGGAGAATCGCTGCTCTAGCGTTTTGTTCATGGTGTCTGGTGGAAAAACTTTACTCTCCACTAAACTGGAACCTCCAGAAGACCAAAGAAAGTTGGTCCGTGGGATTGTGGAATACTTTTGATGGATTCCTGGAACACAAGTCCAGTGGAGTTGTCTACATTGCAGAGCAATAGGGCTTGAACCTCAGAGTCTGAGTTTGACTCTGGCTTGGATCCTCCACTTCTATGGAGTCCTGGGACCCTTGGTCTGAGCTTTGGGTTAGTGTTGTTGCCGGCCCAAAAAGGCCTGAGGCAGCAAACAGTGGTTCGTTGCCCGGTGTGCGTCGCACTAATTATCACACCAGGGTGGAGAATGCAGAAAAAGTTTATTTGAGCTCAAGTAAGGTGCCAGGGAGATATTTACCATCTCAAATCCTGCACACAGATAGAAGCTGTGTGTCTCTTCTTATACATGATTTCAGTTACACATCTCTATTACCCCCCACACTCCTCCCCTTACTACCCCCCCCCTTCCTCCTCCCATATAGTAGACACATTGTATAGCTAGCGTTTACATTAACAGGTTAAATCATTCTTGACAGCAAACAATCTATCTGCTAGTAACTTTTCAAGGCTGTTAGCCTGGTTCACTTCGGAATTTATTATCTTGTCTCCCCTCTTTATAAACTAAACACAAGTAATAAAAGGGGCCTCTTTTTACTATCTCCTGCTGTCCGTGTTGTACTGATAAGAAGCAGTTACACATTCCATTCTCACTTCTAACTTGGGAATTCAACTAGAGTTTAACATAAAGGGACTCTTAGACCAGCATAAAATAACTTTGGTTCAATTCAGGCCTAGTACAGAAAGACTTCATTAATACTGTGGTTTTCTACCCTCCTGAATTATCTAGGAATATGCCTAATGGCACCAACAATTCCCCCCTTTGAGAATACTCAACAAACATTTGGTTGAGTTTTCTCATACTTTGAAGACAAAAAACAATTAAACTCTAGGGAGCTGGGGTATTCAGTTCCACATTCATCCTCCCTATGGACCCGGTAGGATTCGGTATGTGGAAGCCCACACCCACCCTAACCGGTCCTCATGCCTGGAAGGAGCATTGTGAATGTCCATACTTCCATCCAGAAAGTGTCCAAGTATGTCATCCCCCTGACCACAGATCAGATGGTTCCTGATAGTCTGTAAGGGCAGTGGGCCAAGTCCGGTGCTCAAGATCCATCTAAATATACCAGATCCCACTGCAATACCTTCCCAGTCTCAGTGATTGTCAATACCATCTCTGTCAGCAACTTCTGGGTCATAGAACTAAGGGTGGAAATGACATGTAACCCACCAACTCCAGCCTGTATTTGGGATAGCTGAGCTTTAAAAATAAGGCTAGTGGCCTTTTCTAGTTGGCCCAATTTCTTATCATGTTCCCAGCTTTTAAAAATATTTCAAATGGCTGCTGTATTATTGGTCTGAGTCCACAGAGATCTGGTCAATTCCCTCTTCTTGCAGAGGAAACAACCCAGGCTTTCTGTTGTACTAATCTAATGGCAGCCCCTTGGGAGCAATACATGCTGGAGGATTTATCCAAACCACAGGGCGCAGCCTGTAGAATAAACCCCAAAATCTAATCAATACCACAGTCTCAAACAGGGGTCACACAAATTTCCTCCTGCCAGTGTATAATTCTTGGTTTCTACATCAGGGTCAGTCCTTAATGTCCATTTTGGTCAGGAAATCCTGGATTCTGACACTTCACAACGCTGTTGGTGGTCACCAGGACTTAATAAGGGTCTTTCCAGCATAGAGCCAAAGCAGTCTTTCGCTGGTGGAGCTTTACATCGATCCAGTTTCCTGGTTCCAAGGGTGGTAGGACTCCTAGGGTCTTTGTGTAGTTTGTCTTTACCTGTGAAAAAAGAAACCTAACACATTGCATTAGTGCCTGTCAGCGATTTGCAGACTCTACAGCTGTGTGGACACATTTAAGCCTCCCTTGTCTTGGTTGTTAGCTAAGTCTTAGCTGAGTGCAGTGTCTTTGAATAGGGTTAATGCCCTATTTTTAAACGGAGCATGTTAGCTATTTTCCCTCAGTTAACTCGTCCTTCCTTTTTCCTTTTTGGCTTCTTTTAACCTACAAAAGAAACTTAGTCTTCACTTATACATCTTTTTCTAACAATGAACACATATACATTGCCTTTATACAGTACATTAGTCTTATTATTTAAAGTTTGTCACATCTATCCTTTCACTAAAATAACTTTTTCCAGAGCTTTGGGACAACAAGTTAGGACAAGCACACCCACTTTGACGAGTTTATTTCATACAACCTCTAGTCCAATAGTTTCCCACCATCCTCAGCCCTCTGGCTAGAAATCTGAGATAGCCAGAAGGATCCAAATACAATATGGGGAGTGGGTTAACTTTCCATGTCCTTGCTTCCAAAAACTATTAGTATGCAAGTTTTATTAACAATTTTCAATTAAAAGATTTGGCCAATAAAGTTTCTCTTTCTCTTACTTAAGGAGATGTATTAGACTTTAGTATATCACATTTTTCCCAATTTATCCAAGCACTTTGTATTCCAAGTTGAACAAAACAAGTATCTGTATTCCAATCCAGACCATCCCATAAACAAAATAATTTTGGACGAGACGAACACCACAAGACAGAACATAAATTTCTGGGTAGTCAAACATCACTGAAAATATAAAAATACCTTCGTTGATTTCATGCAATACAGGGGAATTACTCCATATTTTCATTTATATGTTTCATTGGCTGCTTAGGTCTCAGTGAATTATACTTTATCTTTTAGATAACTTGCATCAATACATATGCTTCCTGACTTGCTTTGTACTTTTAATTCCTGCTTTTAAACACTGAAAGAAAACATCACCACTTATAGTGCCTTTAGGACCTAATAAGATTTCAATTACATAGCACTATATACATTCATAACCAAATGATTGTCAAAAGTTTCCTATTTCAATCTCTCCGTCTGTTGCCTGCCTGCCTGGGCCCGATCCTTCTTTTCTAGCTGAACCATTCTTTCCCTAGACACCAATTTGCTCCACTGCCAGTTTTAACTAAGGGGGGGGTTGGCTTCTCAACTAGCCCCCACCCTTCTGGTCTTTTTCCCTAAAACATTTTAACTCACAAGACTACCTGAGTCTTCCCTTGTGAGGCTTGCCACCTGGGCAAAACACATGGCCCACTGGTGTTTAATTATTTAATTTCCCCTTGTAGCAAACACACTGCTATTACGGCGTATGCTGAGCACAAATAGTTAAATTTTGGCAAGTCCCTGAAGGACTGGTACTTGCTTAACCAGGGCTTCCTTTTCTAACTGGAAATCCTGTCTCAAAGCCTGCAACTTGCCCTGAGCGCAGGTTTGAGTTGCTGTCTGGGTCATGATCTATGCTCTTAATTGCTCAATCCTAGTTATCAAGTACATATTTGTTCTTTTTCTCCAACTACTCTATTGCCCAGTCCTGCTGCAACTGGGGGTAGAACCCCTTTCTAGTTCTCAGACTTACTGCAGCTGAGAGTAGGCTCACCTTTAATCATGCAATCCTCAACATATAACACCAACAGTTCCAAACAAAAGAAACACAACATAACAAAGGTAAAACAAATAGATGGTGTAAATTCTATAGGGCTTCCCCCATTCTCAATTACTCACCAAACTCTGACAAATCTGTTACCAATTTATCTACTGCAGGACGTTGGGGGAGGACAAAACACACCATATAACCAAACCCCAAAGCTTCCCCAAGCCTTAAGCCACTTTAATACTCACACATATCCAGACTGACCACGTCTGTGTATAACATTCAGAGAAGGGGAATAGGTGGACAGGAAATTATTCTGTATACAGCTTATCCAGTATTTCCAACATGCTTCCACTCTTGGGAGAGCTGTTCTTTTACACCCTGGAATCTCCTGCAGTGTCTCTTTCAGAGATTTCAGTTCAGGTCACCAAGCCATACCAACTCTGGGATTGCAAAGACTGTTAAATCTCACTGAACAGTTAAGCTTTGCAAATGCAATCTCAGTTCTGTAACTTATATTACCTTTAATTTACCTCTGTCTATATTTTCCCACAGCCAGCTGGGGCTAAAAGCAGTTTTCCTTTGTACTTAACATAGCCTGTGTTGACTCAGAGCAGCTCTCTCTTTATCTCTGGGCGAGTTTCAAATTAACCCATTCCTAGACAGATTGCTCACACTGTGTCAGAGGCTTTTCTTTTGGTGATTAAAAGCTCCTCTGAGATATATGATCTTATCTAGATTGAAGATACCTTCTAATGGACATTGTTTAGATGGATTTTCACGCGTGTAAAGATTCCAATTCTCTAAATACCTGCAGGTTTCAGAACCATAATGTACGTACATGTACTATACTGGGGTACCCTTAGGGGGTGAGGTAGAACGTTTAGACTGTCCCTTCCACACAGAGAGGGGGCCCTGTCCGCGCTAGCGGCTCATAAACTAAGAATCTCTCCCTACAGGACACTCACACAGGAGAGATTAACGAGGATGACTGACTCTTCTACATCTCCTTTCAGCAAAGAGCTTCGGCTAGTCTCTGGGAGAGGAGCCGCTTACTCTAATTGCATTCAGTGAGATGATCAGACTGTCAGTAGCCCACACAGAAAGGAAGTGGGGGGGAGGGAAGATGGGTTCACACATTCCTAGACCCAGGCAGCTTCCTCGCCGGACGATGCCAGGCTGAGTCAGCCCACCGTGGGTCGGATCTCCTAAAGATCCACTAGTTACTGGGCTTGCGTTAGACTACTCCTGATCATTAGCATTTGCTTCA